>NW_027266269.1:27542701-28225201 GCF_022045235.1 Haliotis cracherodii | reverse complement strand
CATTCAAGGACATGCCTTCATATCTAGCAGATGCATCGAACACTAAGCGTACCTTAGTTGTTGCTCTGTTTGCTGTAAGAGCTGCAAATTGCATATTGACAACACCATCTAAGCTTTTAAGTGTAAACTCCACTGGTTTTGTTTGAAAGGTTTCAATTTTAACATTTACAGAGATTTTCTGTAGTTGACCTTGCAAACCCATTTCTGCTGCAATGTCTGCATTAATGTACGATCTTGTACTAGCATTATCTAATAAGGCATTAACAATGATGCGTTTACCTCCATTAGACAATACAACCTGTACAGTTCTTAGAGCAGTTACATGTTTCTGCTTAATGTGAGGCAATGTAGCATGAGATCTATCTTTAGTGGAAACCATTTCATCATCTGAAGAAGCACTATTTCGAGCAGTAGCTTTTTTATCTCCCGTTGTGAGATGCGAAGCAGTGGAATCAAAGGTTGTATTTTCAGGTTGTCTGTGAAGTAATCGGTTATGGGCTTTTCTGCATCCATCAATACCACACAGATTCATACGTTTACAACTTTTGTTGTGATGACCTTTGCCAAGACAGTGGAAACAAAGATTTGCTTTTTTAGCTGCGTTCCACCTATCTTCCACCTTCATGGCCAGAAATACACTACACGCCCATATATTGTGTCCATCATCACATAGGATGCATCTTTTTGCCTCACTAGACTCAACCTTAGAGCTAAGAAAGGTAGAAGATAACTTCTTCTTTTGCTCTGAATTGCTAACCTTTTGATCTGACCTGTACTTTGGAACAACACCGTGAATAACTTCAGAAGCAGTTGTCAAGAATTCTGCCTCTTGCATAACCCATTCACACAATGACTCAACAGAATGCTCATAAACCCATCTTTCATAACGCGCGACCATTGATTCAGTCATTTTCTTTAATAGTGTAGCATAGAGTAATCCATTGCCCAACTCCTCTACCCTATCCTGCTCTCGCAAATTCACCACTGCAATGTCTAAGATGTCTGCAAATAATTCGACATCACGTGCTTGACCTTCACGAATGGGTTTGAAATTGCTTAACTGATCTAACTGAATGGCAATCTGACGCCTCTTACCGCCATATTTCCTATCAAGTCGCTCTAGGGCGACATCATGTGCAACAGCACTATGTCCCAAGCTTTCAACAACTTTAAGAGCTTCACCTGATAGATATTGACGTAACTGGAGAAGTTTGTATTCGGGGGTAGCAGGAGCCATGTCAATGCACATCATGAAAGCAGATTTCCAGCTTTCATAAGTTTTTACATTTCCTGAAAAGACTGGAATGGATACACGCTTTAACTGCTTCCACATGTCATTGCCGATAGCTGTGCTATAATTTACGTAGTCATTTCTAAGACAACGTTCAGCAGTGTCATACCCTGACCTTTCCGAATCTCTAGATTGTTTGACCTCATGATTTGACGCACGTTCACCTCTCCTGTGAGCAGAACCATTATCATGTGCGTTCAAGTTAGGTATTGACTCATGTGTTTGTTGCCTTTGCGACAGAACACGTGTTTCCAGTTCATGGTCACGTGGTGGTCTCCTTTGAGACGAACCGTCATGTGCTTGTGATTTGTGTGATTGTACAGTATCTGATCTACGACTGGCTGTAGATTTATGACTAGATGCAGATTTTCGACTGAGAGAACTATCTAAATATTCCTGTGCATCACCAACAGCTTCAGCTGCTTCATCTTCCATACAGGAAATTTCATAATCAGTCTTTCTGACATTTTGTTTTTCGTCAATACTATCATAAGCACTTGATAATTTGACCATGATATCTATTGCCTCAACATATAATGAATTGACCTGATCAATACCATCTCGTATTGCTTGACGGGATGGTTCATCTTGATCCTCAACTAAACTACACAGACGATTTTTTGCTTTTGTAAATGCTGTTTTAGCTTTTGCCTTTTGATGCTTTAAACCACAAATTATCTGGCCAATATCGTGCTCATCTATCCCTTGAGCTCTATGCTCATTGGGAACATATTCAACATAATCCAGATAGGACATGTTAACAGCCTAAACAAAAGTACATATAAAAACTTCAAATTTCACTCAAATACTGCCATTGTGATTTGACTTAAGTTCAACTTAGTGATAACAATATCAAACAGTTACAAATTACTTCTGAAACTCATTTTTAAAACAAACCACGCTCTGCTACCAATAAATGAAGTGATGATTAGTTAACCATCCAAAATGAAAAGACAAAATTAACTTTTACACCTTTTATTAACCCACAAGTATATACAAATGTATTTACAATCGTCTCCCAAACAGTGGAGACATGTTGTTTGCTTTTGTTAACAGTTGGTTCTCTTAAATATAAATTCAAGGTCCCTTACTGGGACTAGTTTCCCCTGTTGCCCATCTGACAACAGTCTGACCTAACCAAGATCAGCTTTGAGCCAAGCCCAACATACATCCCTTACCGGGAATAATGGATATGTTGCCACTTTGACAACCCAGGCTAGACTCATTAGTGCATGTATTTTGAAGCCACAGATGGACTTCGAATCACGGATTTCACGTGCGTTTTTCCGCGAAGCATTTTACGTTTTTAGTCTTGTTTTTTACTCCAGAAACGGGTGTTCTCCAACCCAAACGTCATCGTACAAATCAGATGATCATCAGCTTTTGAACATAACATGTACATGAAAAGTCTGGAATATAGTTATTGGTATCATTGATATGTGATGCCCCCTTCCGCTTGCGATTCAACACAAGGTACGTTTACATATATCTACTGTGGTAAAAATCGTTATATCATGAGACTTTACTGCTTGAGTAACTGAATATTTCATCACTTTGCTTTGATCAATACAGCAGCAAGTAAGAGTTGAGCAAGAATTTTAGAGTTATTGCAAGAGAGAGGGGGGGAGAGGGAGAGAGAGAGAGAGGGAGAGAGAGGGAGAGAGAGAGGGAGAGAGAGAGGGAGAGAGGGGGGAGAGAGAGGGGAGAGAGAGGGGAGAGAGAGAGAGGGAGAGAGAGAGAGGGGGAGAGAGGGGAGAGAGATAGAGAGAGAGAGAGGGGGGAGAGAGAGAGGGAGAGAGAGAGAGGGGGAGAGAGAGAGAGGGAGAGAGAGAGGGAGAGAGAGAGAGGGAGAGAGAGGGAGGGAGGGAGAGAGAGGGAGAGAGAGAGGAGGAGAGAGAGATAGGGGAGAGAGAGGGAGAGGGAGAGAGAGAGAGGAGAGAGAGAGAGAGAGAGGGGGGGAGAGAGGGGGGGAGAGAGAGGGGGAGAGAGAGGGAGAGAGAGAGGGGAGAGAGAGAGGGAGAGAGAGAGAGGGAGAGAGAGAGGGAGAGAGAGAGGGGGGAGAGGGAGAGAGAGAGGGGAGAGAGAGGGGAGAGAGAGAGAGGGAGAGAGAGAGGGGGAGAGAGAGGGGAGAGAGAGAGAGAGAGAGAGAGAGGGGGGGAGAGAGAGAGGGAGAGAGAGAGAGGGGGAGAGAGAGAGGGAGAGAGAGAGGGAGGGAGGGAGAGAGAGGGAGAGAGAGAGGAGGAGAGAGAGATAGGGAGAGAGAGAGAGAGAGAGAGAGAGAGAGAGAGAGAGAGGTGGACAGTGCCCACTACTGATATGAAGACAGAGATCATATTAGCTGAGATAATGAAAATTATATGAACTCAGGTTCTTGTATCACATAACAATGCATTGCATGGGACCCAAGCTTCAATGGCATAATTATACTGAGCTGAGATAATCGTGACTGTGCATTCTCTGTTGTTTATTTACGGATTGACTGTGTATTTTTTTCGGTTCATTGAGGTATGAATCGAAAAACCGATGTGCAAACTGTATGAATCCGCGTAGCGGGTTCTTACAAAAAATTTCACATTAGTATTTTCGATTCATACCTCAATGAACCCAAAAAAATATACAGTCAATGCTTATAATTAAATTCGACAACGTAAAACATGTTTTATCTACAATAGTTTAACCCAAAAACAGTTGCATATATCAAAACAGACAAAAATGACGACATTGATAAACATTCCTGGTGACGGAATACATACAGTGGCGTGACATAAATCAGGTGATCGTTTAATTTATGCACATAACTTGACACGCCTACACAGCCAGTAGCCAATCAACGGAGAGTGGGATTAAAACAATGTTCATTGGACCTGTCAATTAAGGCAAGAACTGCAACAGTCAGACTGTAACGAACCGGAAGAAATATGTCCGAGAGAAGGCGGCCGTTTCAAATAGCATTGTCATTTACTGCGTGATTCAAACATTACTTCCCCGATTACGGTAAAACACAGTTGGAGAAATGCTAGTTAGAAATGAAACCGGAAGACATGAAAGTTGAACCGAGGCGAGCGGGAAAAAACAGGCGAGCGAGCCTGCACGTTTGCTGTTTCATTCATTCTCGGCCTTCGGTTTCAAAGGGTAGTTTGGACAATGAATATGCACGAAAGTCGCTAAATGTCCTATGCATGACGATACCTATGAGCAGAAAGGAAATTCCCTCGACTGTAATATTGGGATTCCCCGACATTCCGCAGTAATAAACGTAGTGCGCCGCGTTGGGCGTGGCTTAAGTTTTTACATTCAATTGGAAATGAATGCAATAACACGTGACCAATTCAGCTAATCAGAATGCAAGAATTTCCATGAACACAACGAAATTTAATTATTTGTACGTGAATAGTTAAAGGCAGTTGCGTGCTGGTAATTGTGATCTAGAAGAACATTGTCAAACGTGATGTTCTTATGGTGATATCTGGTTATAAATTCAAAGGAGACAGCTTTCTCAAAATTGCTGACACATGATGAAGTAGTGAAGAACTTGTCAGCTTGGATTGGTTTGGTTTGGTGTGCATATCACTGCATTTATTATTCAGAACACAGCCTTTTAAAACATACTGTCACGAAAAATAAACCTATTGAATTTAATTAAAATCAATAGGTGTATTTACCGTGACAGTATGTTTTAAAAGGTTGTGTTCTGAATAATAAGGGCGGTCGGGTAGCCTAGTGGTTAAAGCGTTCGATCGTCACGCCGAAGACCCGGGTTCGATTCCCGACATGGGTACAATGTGTGAAGCCCATTTCTGGTGTCCCCCGCCGTGATAATGCTGGAATATTGCTAAAAGCGGCTTAAAACCACACTCACTCACTCACTCACTCTGAATAATAAATGCAGTGTAATGCACACCATTGTCATCCGTAAGATCATAAGGTGATCAGGCTCTGTGACTTGCTTGACTCTTCCATGCATAATTGTTCTTTCCTATGTACGTATGTGTTATATTCCAAAGCATCCAGAGATGATCTTCGTTGTCGGGGTACGATGCAATGCTGTCAACCGAGTTACCAAGCAAGATCGATGCGTTAAAATAAGAACCAGTGCGTGAGTGAGTATGGTTTTACGCCGCTTTTAGCAATATTCCAGCAATATCACGGCGGGGGACACGAGAAATGGACTTCACACATTGTTCCCATGTCGGGAATCGAACCCGGTCTTCGGCTTGACGAGCGAACGCTTTAACCACTAGGCTACCCGACCGCCCCCAGTGCGTAAGGAGGTGTGGAAAGTCCCGGTAAAGGTCATGGTATGGGATAGCATCGCGCATCATGTGATCCCAACTGAATTCCTGCCATACACATTCTGGAATGATTTGAGCAGGCCTTTGATGGTGAAACGTTGATTGAAAAGCTTAGCTGTAAGCAAAATGGGTCTTTCAATGAAATTTGAACAACACGTAAGGCTCTTAGATGTAAACACCCTAAGCTGGATCTGGCGCTTGTCTTACAGTTTGTTTGTTTGTTTGTTGTTTAACGCCGCACTCAGCAATATTCCAGCTATATGACGGCAATCTGTAAATAATCAAGTCTGGACCAGACAATTCAGTAATTGATATCATGAGCATCGATCCACGGAATTACGAGCGATGACATGCTTCAACCAAGTCAGCAAGCCTGACCACCCGATCTCGTTAGTTGCCTCCTACGACATGCTTAGTCGCCTTTTACGACACGCATGGGTTGCTGAAGACCTATTCTACCCCGGATCTTCACGGATCGAGCCAGATGACATTCCAACTGTCAATATATAATCACTCTTTCTATCGTAGACATAATAACATGCACTCTTCTGAGAAAATATCAGTGTCTTTCTGCAGAAAATATCAATGTCTTTTTGCAGAACTTTGTCCCGCTCATCTTGGCTACACCTTCAGTGCTGTCGCTGGAATATGCTTCAGAGTGGAAACAAAAGTGATGATAAGCTGGCGTGCTGCTGAGCGTGATTGCACGAGCAACCAGGGACATCTTATCAAGCTGGACACAAAAAAGAAGAATGATTTTTTCAGAACTCTTTTGACAAACCTAACATTGAGTAAGGACTAAATATAAAGTAAGACGAGTTCTATGGATGAACAACTTCTTTATTACAACTAGTGCGACGTTTCGGTGTACTTACTCACTTACTTACTGTGGAGATTTTACGTGCGCTTTCCGACTGATGCGTATTTCGCACACGGGCCCAGCCAGGCCATTTAATGTGTTTCCGAAAGGGGCGAAAGTGGTCTCTGCAACCCAAGAGGGTCTTTAGGGGTTGCTTATATAGAATTTGGGAATTTTGAGATTTGGTATAGATGCCGATGGAGTTGGGGAGGAGAACTAAGGGAGCTGGGTATGGTGGATGTTTGTTTGTTTATGTGATTTTGATTTGGTAGATTATAGTGTTTTTAGATGCGTTTTATTAGTTCCGTTTTGATTGAGAATACGCCTAAGGCCTTGAAGGTTTCTAGTTTATTTTGTGGGTTTAGTATTGTTTCTAGAGTGAGAGCCTTGTTTAGATTGAGGGTGGTTTGTAATGTAGTTCGATGTGTTAGGTAGTGTGTGCAGTGGATGAGTGCGTGTTCTGGGGTTTCTAGTTGTTTGCAGTGTGGGCAGTTACGTGTAGTGTTTTTTTTGGGTTTTTTAGGTGGTTATTTAGGTTGGTGTGTCCTGTTTGGAGTTTAGTGATTACTCTGTCGATTTTTTTTGGATGGATGGAGAATTTTTGGTTTGGTTAGTGGTTTGCTGAGCACTTTTTTGATTTGGCTATTTGAGTTTAGATATAGGTTATGCCATTTTTTGGTGATTTTTTGCTTGTTTACACTTTTAATTTCTGATTTTGAGATGGGTAAGTTTAAGCTTATTTCTGGGATTTTAAGGGATAGTTTAGCTGCTTTATCGGCGTTTTCATTACCGTATATTCCTACGTGGGCGGGTATCCACAAGAATGTTATTTGTTTGCCTGCCTTAGTTAGGTCGTTGGAGCTTTTAAGTATTTGATTTATTAATTTAGGTCGTTTTTGGTATTTTTGTTTTGGAGGGCTTGCAGTCCACTTAGGGAGTCGGTAAGTTTTAGGATTTTTTTTGTGGTTTTTGGATTCTTGATTATGGAGGGCTGAGGCCATGCAAATTAGTTCTGCCGTGAATATTGATTGGTTGTTTGGGAGTCGGGAGGATTGTGGTTTTAGTTCGTTGTGTGGTATGGACTCTGAAACCTGTGTGTTTGGAGGTTGGATCTGAGGATCCGTCCGTGTAAATGTGACACCAATTTGGCCAATTTTCGTGTATGTATGCTAGTGTGGTGGTTTTAGCTATGTTTGGGTCGGTTTGTTTATTTATTTGGCTAGCTAGTGTTGTGTCTATTTTGGGTATTTTAAGTTTAGGGGTGAAGATATTTGATTGTTTGCAGTTTTGTTTAAGATTTTTAATTTGGTGTTCATGTAGGTAGTTTGTTATTCTTTGGGATATTGGGGGAAGTAAATGCTAGAATAGTGCTTACTTACTTACTTACTTATTTAGGTTGGTGTGTCTTGTTTGGAGTTTAGTGATTACTCTGTCGATTTTTTTGGATGGAGAATTTTTGGTTTGGTTAGTGGTTTGCTGAGCACTTTTTTGATTTGGCTATTTGAGTTTAGATATAGGTTATGCCATTTTTTGGTCGGTTTGTTTATTTATTTGGCTAGCTAGTGTTGTGTCTATTTTGGGTATTTTAAGTTTAGGGGTGAAGATATTTGATTGTTTGCAGTTTTGTTTAAGATTTTTAATTTGGTGTTCATTTAGGTAGTTTGTTATTTTTGGGGATATTGGGGTAAGTAAGGGGTGTTTACGAGCTAGAGCTTGGTTTTTGGGGCTGTTGTTTTGGTTTATTAAGTTTTGGATGAGAGGGTTTGATTGGGACGCGGCCCAGAAATTTAAGCTTAGCTGTTCCCTGCGTAGACTTAGTGGCATTTCTCCTGTTAAGGCCTGAAGTGAGGTGTAGGAGGTGCCATGTTGAGTGCGTGTAATTAGTTCGAGAGCCTGATATTGTATTGAGTCAAGTTTTTTAGATAGGGTGTTGTATATGGCACAGCCATAGTCTAGTTTTGATCTAATTAGTGATATGTAGAGAGAGAGGAGGGTATCTTCGGAGGCTCCCCAGTTAGAGCCAGTTCGGCATCTTAGGGTGTTTAGGTCTTTACTGCATTTAGTTGTTATGTTTTGGATGTGAGCATCCCAGGTGAGATGTTCATCGAAAATAAGTCCTAAGAATTTGGTTTGTTTTTGAAATTTGATTGTTTGATTGTTTAGCTGGAGGATTGGGGAGGCGGGTTTCATGTTTTCACGGTTATTTTACGATTGTTTAGGAAGTCCTGGATGTAGTTTATTATCTGACCTTTGAGTCCTATTTTTTTAAGTTTTTGTATTAGCCCATCGTGCCATACCATGTTGAAAGCTTTAGAGAAGTCTAAGAAGATGCCTGTGGTATATTGTTTATTTAGTTGTCCTAAGTAAGTATATAAGTATATATACCTATGTTGCTTAACACTATCCGTCACTTGCTTGATAAAGGTGTTAGGATCTACACCAGCGTCGCACTTATTGTTATAAAGAAGTTTTTCATCCATAGAACTCGTCTTACTTCATCACACCAACTTCTAAATGCCACTGAAAGAAGGACTAAATGTACTTTGATTTTATTGCTTGGTTATTTCTCAAATAGACACGTGGGATCGTGGTAAGAAGAGGTCCCAAACACTCTACGTTTGTCGTAAGAGGCGAGTTAGTAGTGGTCAGACTAGCATCTCTGACCCAAATTCGATGATTTATACAGACTACCATGATATAGTTTGAATAGTGCTGGATGCAAAAACACGTTAATTCACCATGTACCTTGTAACTTGTCGGGAAAAGCAGAATAACATACCATTTAAGATGAAACATTTTATTTGATCAACTTACCAGGCCGAAGGGCTGAATTATTATTTATTTGCTTATCCTTAAGAAAGAGCATGAACTAGTTCGTATTGTTATCGATGTCTAAAAATTATTTAATTCAATTATAGGAGGGCGTTTCGTATCTTTTGGCATTGGTGCCAGAATGTTCGGCAGGCAAAATCGATGGAAATGGCTGGACAACACTCCAGTATCTTCAGCATTCTGGGGTCCTGGAGAACCAAGTGGTGATGGTCAGTGTGCCGTACTTTTTCAGGAGTTTCAGTACAAATGGAACGATCAAAGTTTGTCATTTAAAAAATATTACATTTGCGAAATCACAAAGAGTTTTTAACTACTGTATTTTCTTACCCGAAATGTTTTACATTGAAGGCCGGACCTAGCAGATAAGTGAATACTAACGACTGAATATGACAATGCCATTCGTCAAAAGAGCTTGATTTGCCTACTTGCAGACTCCGTAGCGGAGGAGACCTAGGAAACTAAAGTACTCATGGAAATGAAAAAGAAACTGTTTTGATGGATTTAATAGTCGACACAAAGCATTACGTAGATGTAAATACGA
Source organism: Haliotis cracherodii (assembly GCF_022045235.1). NCBI lineage: Eukaryota > Metazoa > Mollusca > Gastropoda > Lepetellida > Haliotidae > Haliotis > Haliotis cracherodii. The sequence continues at coordinate 28,215,386 of NW_027266269.1, read as the reverse complement.
AATAACAAAACAACAGAAAAAGTACTAGTCTGGATTTGCTAGTTTTATCTCAGTGCTCAAAACAAAATGTACTTTACAGGAGGTAATTTGTAGGCACTTTCAACATTCAAAAATAACTAAGTCCAAATTGACATGGCAGAAACAGACTATAGGCATTATGCAAATAAGCCTGGAATTTTTTTATCAAAACAACAATACAAATAACAGCTATGTTTATGTACATAATAATAATGACATTTACGTTGTTGTTTGAGAAGGGAGTATGTTACTTTTACGTTCTGATATTTTGACGATGATTCACTATCCCACAATGCCACTCACAAATCACTAACCACTGACAAATCACATGCACGTGGGTTTCAAGCACCTGTTTTCACCTGTCGTCAAGGTGTCATAGGCCATGGATATCCACTAACACCTGGTTATGCTCAGTTTCACAATAGTCTGTTTTGTTCATATTTGTACACACAAAAGACATAAAAACCATTGATACGCTGTATTTGTGCCAAGGCCCTATTAGAACTTATTGAGATGTTTGAATAATGATATATTTTGTATATCAACTGCATTTATGTAAAATCTGAGATAAAAAAAGTTGTTGTTTTTTCATTTCCGTGAGTACTTTTTAGTTGTTGTACAGTTGTTGTACCGTGAGTACAGCTTTCCAGATGGTTTTGTACTGGAGTTGTCTGTCCCTGGTTGTGTACATGAACATGACAGACGTGATCGTTTGAGAAGTTTCTGAATGACACAGTTTCTAACAACGAGCTGTACCTCTATAAGAGCGACAACAGATTAATATTTGACTTGATTAATCTACTTGCCCAGCGAAGTTTGGATACCCAATGGAAAGTATGAATTCCTCCCAGTTTCCAACACTATTCTGGATTCAAGAACGGAGATCTTCAACGGTAGCCTGTTTATAGACATTTAACACTGCCAAAATTCGTGATTGCTCTGGCATCAATTATAGGGCCTATTACCTGTTGATGATGCCACGTACGATGTAGTTGACCCAGTAAATGTATATTGCTGTTTGCATGGTAAACCTGGATAAAAGTATCATAACAAGTGCTTTACACATAGGAGTAAATTGTAACGTGATCATGAAAAATTAAAGACGGAAATCGAAGGGATATGGTTTTTTTTCAGCAATTTCTTCTTACAGCTGCATTCATAATACACATAAGTGTGGTCACTTCAATGCGACCTGATTCAGCAATCTGATGGCCAGGATTATGTTTTGTTAAGCCAGACATGGGGACAACTGATTGCTAGACAATGGATTGCTTGCAGTTTCCCCGCAGAAGTTCGACAGAAGCGATGCTTCTTCCTCAACTGGACTGGTGTCGCCGCTTGGTGTGACAGAAGCCCTGGCTATTGAGACACATGTCTTGTACGTTTTAGTTGGATGTTCCACTAAACTAGTTTCTAAACTTTTCGACATCTGTCTGTCCGTCTCTCCGTCCGTCTGCAATCATTTCGTTTCCCGAGCATTATTCGAAAACCTTTTAATATTTTTCAACAAAACTTGGCTGATATAAGAAAAAAAGGCCCTGAAGTATTTTTTGGCTTTTTATTTTTCTCAATTTCCATGGAAACAGTTTGGACTTAGTCTCTAAAGGTGGGGTGGATTTCGTTTCCGGAGCACAACTCTAAAACCGTTTTATATCTTTCATACAGAATCTGAAGTGGAGCGTTTTGAATTTGCAAATTCTTTGCATGTTTATTTTTCCATGGAAACATTTTGGACTCAGTACCAAAAGGGTGGGGGGTAGTGTCTTTTCCGGAGCGCAACTTGAAAACTGTGAAAGACATGTGTATTAATCAAAGGCTGAAGTGGTGCTATTGCTTTGGGAATTTTTCAGATTTTGATTATACCCGTTTTCATGTATACAAGTTAGATTTAGCTAAAACGGAGGAAGTTACCGGAACAGAACTAATAAACTATGTAACAGTTTTCATCCGAACTTGGTACAGTAACGTATGTTTATAACGAACACGCTTATAACGAACTAACGGATATAACGAACTGATTTTTTTGTCCCGACTATTTGCTATAGTTATGCTGTATATATGCTTATAACGAACTACAGGTATAACACACTAAAGTTAGTGGTCACTTCGAGTTCGTTATAATCGTAGTTTACTGTACATGTATTAATTAATGGCTTAAATGGTGCCTTTTCCTATTTAGGAATTTAAGAAATATCAATTTTTCCTGTTACCATTGAATCAAGTTTGACTTTAACTCTGTTCATAGTGGTGTGTTTGTTCGAACCATATCTAAAACTAATCGTTATTCCTTCTTGAAACTGTGCACACACAAATACCAGTTTGCCAAATGGCTTTGTTTGCTGCATATGGGTATTCGGAATTATATTTTTTTCCGTTATCAACAATTTTGACTTTGACTCTGTTCCAAGTGGTGTGTACCTGACATAGAAATAAAACTTTCGAATCCCAATTCCATTGTATTGTTTGGATATTTCAGTAACTACTCTTATGTAAGGACCGACAGAATAGATAGAAATTCTGTAATCATGTTGGACTTAAGAGTAACAGTCAAATGACTTGTTCTTCCGATGACTCCTGTATAACTTGACCGTGACGATGTTCTTTACTTTATTTTGTCATAACAAATACGTAATGCCCTCTATAAACACCAGGGGCGGTATTCACAAAGCTCCTTAGAATTTTCTTAAGCCTTAAATCCACAAAGAAATCTTAGTTTCCCAAACCACCAACTTAAGTTTTAAGTAATTTCTTAAGTCATTTTCACAGAGCTTCTCAGTGCTTAGTTCTTTGCTTAAGTTTAATATACCCCATGAGCTTACTTAAGTCCTTAAGACATCCAATATGGCTGCCATAGGTATTGTACAAACCACCGCTAGACGAGATGTACTGCAAATATATTCTGACAAAGAACTAATCAGAAGATAAAGGTTAAACAAAAGTGGTATTGAATATGTGACTGGGTTAATTGCTGATAAAATATGTCCTAGCACCTCTCGTTCTCATGCCATGACAGGAACTGAAAAGGTTGTAGCAAAGCTACGTTATTTTGCTACAGGCAAAATGCAGTTATGCAACGGGGATGACTTGGGTCTTTCCCAATCGTCGGTCAGTCGAACGATAGAGCAGAGTGTCAGCTTTGTCCGACGACGAGATAGCATCCCAGTTTATTCACTTTCCGACAACGCAGGGTTGCATTCGTCGGAATCAAGCGACGTTTTACAACATCGCTCACTTCCCTGGCGTTGTTGGAGTGATTGATGGATCCCATGTGCAGTTTATTGCACCATCTGTCGACGAACCCTCATATGTAAATCGTAAACAGTACCACAGTATTAACACACAGCTTGTATTCGATCCAAACAACATGATAATTGACCTTGTTGCGAAGTGGCCAGGCTCCACATTCGACTCGAGAATACTCACCGGAAGCGCACTTCATATTTTATTTGAACGACACATCGTGCCAACCGGATGTCACCTACTTGGAGATAGTGGCTACCCCTGCAGAAACTGGCTGCTTACTCCGTACCTGAGACCAAATCCTGGCTCACAGACATCCTACAATCGGTAATATTCTCCTACAATCGTAAACACGCAATCGTAATGAGAGTTATCCCCCTTCAAAATTACAAAAGAGAGAACTTGTTGTTGTGAGAAGTTTAAATGTTCAAATGTGAAATGATATTTGGTTGTGCATATATATATCGAAAGTAAACATTTAGAAATTACCCATATAAAAATATGAAATATATTTGATGACAGATAAGCCAGAGATACATAAAAATAAATTCAACTATTATAATAATGTTTAAAAAAAAATTGTTCTCAAAATATATCTCAGTAAAATCAGACCTTAGTTCTTAAGGTCTGATTTAACTTAGATTGATTTATATCTTACGGTCAATGTGTAAAATGTGATTCACTTTGGCAATTTATAAAAAGCCTAAATATTTCAGTCATTAAAGTAACTAAAACATCTGTCCATTCACTTAATATACTGGATAATCGTTATTGGAGTTCAAAAGGGCTTAGACACTTCACAGTAATTATTGTCTACTCATGTTCAATCATTGAGTGATGAAATAGAGCATAATAATGTTTGGATTTCATTATTATTGTAAATGAAATGGACAGATTTTTCACTCAATTTGTAAAATAACTGAAACAAAGTTGTTGAAATTCCATATGGAACACATTGACTGTAATACACACATATCTGTAAATTGTTAAATTGTGGGTGTGTGGGTATGTGGGTGTGTATTAGACGGGTTCTGAACTTGTTTTCCAGAGCACATATAAGGACCCGGAGTGTCGTGGAAAGAGGTATAGGCTAGAGACGGTTCCATGTCTTACATGGAGAGATTCACCTTTTTCGAATTAAGGCATGTAAAATCATAACATGTTGTGGAATTCTGCATAACATCTGCAAGATAAGGAATATCCCATTACCCTACAGTGAGTCCAATGTTCCGGATGACGACATGACAGCCCCTGCACAGAGAGAGAGATATTCCTGGCCACAACTTGACCTCAGGAATCACTTTGCAAACACTCACTTTCAGCGTGAGTGATAATTCTTCTTTTAATTGAGTAAAACCACTATTTAATGAATTGTATTCAACAACAACAAAATTCAGTGAAAAAAACAGTATATTTTAACAAATAAGAGTAATGTATAAGAATCATTTGATAAGGTTTCCCTTTTTTCAAAAATAATTCACAAACAATTTATTACAACTGATTAATGAAATTAATATTGTTACTATAATTGTTAAATATGATATATAATTTGTGAATCTCAAGGATCATTAAAAATGCTCAAGGGTTCATTTGCAACGCATATTCCCAGTTTACTTACCCAGTATATGAAAATACATTTTTCTTCTTGTAAGAAACATTTTATGACATCCAGATTTTATTGTAGTAAAGGCAAAAGAGCGATAGTACATAAAGTCCATAATACATAATCATTATTGTTGAAAGTTAAACACGTTTAGATTCTTCCCACATTTCTTATACATATTTCAGAAATTTAGCAAATTTTAAAACTTCTAGTTGAGATATGTACACAGAGAGGCAATGTTGTATGTAATACATATCCCAATTTCTTGGAAGTAATTACTGGCCCTGTTTTTCATATCAAATACAGAATAAGATATTCATCCTCACTGGCCACTGGCCATAGATAAGAATCCTTTTTAGCACTGATAAACGTACCTGTCAGGTGATAGTCTCAACAGACGGAGCCAGTACTTTCTACACTTCTATTGATAGAAATGGCATTTTACACACTGTTATCTCACACATTAACCAATATTATATTATTGAAGATAAATTTAAAATGAAAAGAAGTATGGTTCTGTCAAAATAGGTTTCACATCTTTCTCTTCAAAGAACACATTACATTTTGAAAACATATGGTAAACTCTCTAACCTTAAAAAGTTATATGCATACATGGTATAAATATAAATTCTATTCATTCTGCAGTTTTTGAAGTTGAATTTCCATAATTTTCTTCTTAAGACTTAAACAAATCAGTTTCAAGTTTAAGTTTCTTGTAGAGTAGCTCATCATAACTTTCCCCCAACAGGAATGTTTGTCGCGAGGACTTTGGCTCCTGGACAGTGCTCCATCCTACTGGTCTCTTCATGGATCCCTGTGCTGAGGAGGCGGTTTCTGGCACTGGTGGTTCCGGCTGAGGAGGCGGTATCTGGCACTGATGGTTCCGGATGTGAAGGCACAAACACTGTTGATGCAGTAGGGACAGCTCCTCCCATGGCCTGGAGTGTCTGCAAGTCAAGTGCTGCCATGTCACTGTATTCACTGTATATAAATGGACAGAAAATGTTTTAGTCATTGTTATTTTTGAGTATCTATGTATCTGAATAGGGTAAAAATAGGAGGGAATATCTTCAGTCTCAAACACATGGAGTCATCACTGATTTTTAGTGATCCCTTCCAATACTTGTCACCACAATCTTGCACTTTGCAGGATTTGTTTAGGTGGATAATCAAGATTGGTTATTCTCTGTTATTGATATGTTATATAATTTAATATGGATACTTTTATAGTTATGTGTATGACCACTTATACACAGGAGGTACTTTGCTATCATAATAGTTTTTCATAGCAAATCATTTAAGTAGAGTTATGCTATATGAATGATTATACTCAATACAAGAGCAAGGAAATACGTCAGTAGAATTACCTTGCATTAACTGTGTCAGAAAGGCTGACCAACTGTAGGAGGGATTTGTCCATAGCTGATGATATTCCAGATATGGATACATTATTCTGTCCCAGAATATTCCACACTACCTCTGATGTGGCACTCAAAGAAGGGCATGGTGATGGACCACCACCTGTCAAAGTTAAACAATTATTTTTACTTACATTAGAAAAATTGAGAAAGTATTATGCCAAATCAAAGTGTTAAATAATACTAAAGTAACAATTGAAGACAACCTGACAATTTGTTTCAAATTTATAAATAGGCTCATTCATCATGACTAACCTGAGAATTGTATACATATGTAAATTCAAACTTTTAAGAATTGATTATACACTGTATGGGACACCAAAATGTACTTAAAGACACCAAATACAAATACTTTTACTTGAAAGCTAGCTTAGACAATAATTGTATCACATTAAAATTAAATGTATCTCAGATCTGGTGAATTATGCACTGTAAAACTACTATTACAGTTCAGTGTTGCAAAATGCGAATTACCTGTGCTGATAACACCTTGCTTATACCTTGCAATTTCTCGCCTGACTTTACTTTGGATGTTATGCCATTTTTTCCCCACCTCCTCAGGGGCTCTGATGCATCCTATGATTTACATAAAAATATTACATTCTCAACTGTACAATTTCAGAAATAAACGAATAGGTACTGGATGTGACACTGTAATATAACTGATAACCTGTACAATAACATTTATTTTTTTCTTTCCCTGAAAATAAATTTATGTTAAATAAACTATAGATCTAATACAATACAATCTAGTTCTATCCAAAAAATCCTTCCGATTGTATGTGCCTTGCTACTGTGAAAATTTGCAAAATACTAAAATCTTGAATAACAATAGAATTTTGAACATTATTTGAATCTTAAATATATTTCAATACCAAAAACTATCCTTGTCATTGGTCTACCGTACCTGGAAAGGCTGCGTTGATCGTGTGGGTCAACTCCACCCACTTTTCCTTTTTCTTTTGAGCTGTCACGCCTGCCCCGAACTTTCCAAATAAAACCGCTTTGTTTTCGTCAACAAGTTTCGTCAGGAGTAGGTTTTGGTCCCCAGACCAGATGGGTTTTCGCTTTTTGTCAGTCATGTTCACTTGCTGCCGTCGATATTCCCGCCGATCGAAAATAGGTCGTCTGCCAAAACTTTTGACTTTCGCGTTTTCAACACTGAAGAGTCGTGTTTTGTTGCTATTTATAGATAAGGGAATCTCAAAAACGTCACTCGAATGGTGTTAAAAAATATTCTTAGTCAAAACTTTATATCCCAAGATGCAACGGGGTAGACTAAGAAAAATCTTAGATATTATACCAATACTTTGCTAAGAATCATGCTTAGACTGTTTGTGAATTGATACTTAAGATTTTTTCTTAGCTAAGAATTTTAAAGAAAACTTAAGTCAATTTCTAAGAAAATTCTAAGAAGCTTTGTGACTACCGCCCCAGGCACCAATTTCTAAACAAATTGAGAAAGCAGTGGTCTTGTTGTGTCGACTCCCAAATTGAAACAATTAGTTAACCAAGAAACCTGTACACTTCAAATTGTTGCAAAGCTAACAATAGGAAAAGAGTTTATTTTTCAATAGTGGAATAATTTATTTGTTGATTGTTGTTGTCAAATGTTGGTGACTAATTACAAACAGGATGATCAAAGCCTGATGCATCATCCTGCAAGAGGACACCTCCAACATCAATGTAAATTGCATCTTCTGCCAATTTAAAAGATTTTGCAAAGTTTGGTACTTGGAGAATATGAGTGAGTAGAGTGAGTATGGTTTTGCGCCACTTTTAGCAATATTCCAGCAATATCACGGCGGGGGACACAAGCAATAGGCTTCACACATTGTGCCCATGTTGGGAATTGAACCCGGATCTTCGGCGTGACGAGGAATGCTTTAACCACTAGACTACCCGACCGCCCCTGGAGAACATGAGAATTCATGAGGAGTGCTTTATATTTTCTCAAAAGGTGCCTGACGATTGCTATTGCAAACAAATTTGATCTTTTTGCCAAGCACATTCGCGAGAGGGGCAACCACATGTGAGAACCCTTGATCAAATTTACGGTAGTAACCAGCCATACCCAGAAATTTCAAAAATCCCTTTTTGGTTTATGGAACTTGTCATTTTGAAATAGCTTCCATCTTTGCTTGTACGGGCATCAGTGTCACAATAGGATACAATATCCACAGGTGAAACTGTGGTAACACACTGAGTAGGTACATTGTCATTTCGTTGATTATACTTTCTCATCATAATGATATGACAAAGTACAACATAGTCAGTATCACTGACATTTCTGTCAGTAACATAGGCACGCAATGGCTGACCAGGAATTGGCAAAAACACTGAGACTTTATCATCTCTCTTGAGACTTTTTTCATAATATACTTTCATTTTGTCCTGGGACTCCTTCTACCAGTATTCCTCAAAACGGTAATGGGCTTAACATTGGAACTGTCACCTTTAGCCGACATGAAACATTTACTAACAGAATGTAAGTACTCCTCTCTAACAACACTAGGCCTTGATGACTGGTCTACAACAGCTAACTCCTCATTAGCCGAACTACAAAAAAGGCTGTGACCTGACATTCACAAAAGCATTCGGTGAAGAATGACTGTTCCATTGAAAGCGAGCTATCTACATTCAGAAATGATGTGCCCTGGCTTGCATCAACATCTAAAAGTAAGCTCTGACGGAAAGCTCCTGCAGAGTCTTCAGAACCAACTGAAGTAGGACTTGACATTTTTCAACAAACTCAGAACCAGACTTTTTAGAATCAGATCTGGGATGTGATGAATGATGCTTTCCTGATTTGTTACATAGCGAAGTATTATTCGAAAACCTTTTAATATTTTTCAACAAAACTTGGCTGATATAAGAAAAAAAGGCCCTGAAGTATTTTTTGGCTTTTTATTTTTCTCAATTTCCATGGAAACAGTTTGGACTTAGTCTCTGAAGGTGGGGTGGATTTCGTTTCCGGAGCACAACTCTAAAACCGTTTTATATCTTTCATACAGAATCTGAAGTGGAGCGTTTTGAATTTGCAAATTCTTTGCATGTTTATTTTTCCATGGAAACATTTTGGACTCAGTACCAAAAGGGTGGGGGTAGTGTCTTTTCCGGAGCGCAACTTGAAAACTGTGAAAGACATGTGTATTAATCAAAGGCTGAAGTGGTGCTATTGCTTTGGGAATTTTTCAGATTTTGATTATACCCGTTTTCATGTATACAAGTTAGATTTAGCTAAAACGGAGGAAGTTACCGGAACAGAACTAATAAACTATGTAACAGTTTTCATCCGAACTTGGTACAGTAACGTATGTTTATAACGAACACGCTTATAACGAACTAACGGATATAACGAACTGATTTTTTTGTCCCGACTATTTGCTATAGTTATGCTGTATATATGCTTATAACGAACTACGGGTATAACACACTAAAGTTAGTGGTCACTTCGAGTTCGTTATAATCGTAGTTTACTGTACATGTATTAATTAATGGCTTAAATGGTGCCTTTTCCTATTTAGGAATTTAAGAAATATCAATTTTTCCTGTTACCATTGAATCAAGTTTGACTTTAACTCTGTTCATAGTGGTGTGTTTGTTCGAACCATATCTAAAACTAATCGTTATTCCTTCTTGAAACTGTGCACACACAAATACCAGTTTGCCAAATGGCTTTGTTTGCTGCATATGGGTATTTGGAATTATATTTTTTTCCGTTATCAACAATTTTGACTTTGACTCTGTTCACAAAAGCATTCGGTGAAGAATGACTGTTCCATTGAAAGCGAGCTATCTACATTCAGAAATGATGTGCCCTGGCTTGCATCAACATCTAAAAGTAGGCTCTGACGAAAAGCTCCTGCAGAGTCTTCAGAACCAAATGAAGTAGGACTTGACATTTTTCAACAAACTCAGGACCAGACTTTTTAGAATCAGATCTGGGATGTGATGAATGATGCTTTCCTGATTTGTTACATAGCGAAGTTCTGCCTGTAAGCCATGACTGCTTCAAATGTCCGCTGACACGCTTAAAATCCTCCTGTAAAACTATCATATCACCACTGACCTCAGTTGAAGTACACCACCTATCAAACAGAGTTTCCTTCTCCCTTGCAAACTCAACAAAAGTAGAACCATCCCTTTTCTTAGCAGACCTTAACTTTTGCCTGTCAGCTTCAGGAACCACTTCATAGGCCTTCCAACATCACCCTTAACAACCTGATAATCAGAAGTCCTATCAATAGGTAAGGCAGAATAAACTTCCTGAGCTATTCCCCAGAACACACTTTGCAACAACATGGTCCACTGATTTTGAGTCCATTTCAAAATGTTAGCCACCTTTTCAATACGTAAGAAAAACTTCTCAACATCACGTTCAGAGAAGGTCGGAACAAGTTTAATCTGCCTGGAAAGATCAAAAGATCCCTCACCTGTTGAGGTATGGTGAAAGAAACCATTCTGTAATTCAAGTTGTTTTAGCCTATTTCATATTAGCTTTCAATGGGGGTGATAAATGATCTTCACTCAAAAGCTGCTTCTGATGTAATGCCAGATGAAATGTGAGATGAGACAGGCACGGGCCCGCTCCACGTATATAGTCTAACTAGCATCCAGCACTTTCTATACAGTGCCATGCCAGTCCGGTGTCACTAGAACATTACATATCATTGTCAAAATACAATGCAATGAACTTCTACTAAATCTCAACAGAAACAATGTCACACAGTTACAATCATTATTTAACAATAAACTACACTACACATAATAATATGCATTTGTAACTTGAAAACGTTAGTTAAGGAGAACAAGATTAGAAACTATTAGGTCTGGATTTTACTGAAGTAGATTTGTCCAATAATTGGCCACGTTTGGTCAAACACTGTTGTGTAGACCTTTGGTCTGTCGAAATTATGGTTGTATCGAAGATAAGATGTCATTGAATCAGAATTCATTCAAAAATCTTGATAGAAATAAATATCAAATATTATCAAACAGTAAATATTTAATTTGTCTCTGAAAAATGTCAGCATTTAATGGTTCATCACAATATTTATTAGAGTACACATGAGCTTGTGCCTCGTTTCTAGAACAAATATGATGTAAACCTTTCAAATATTCATGCTGAAATGTTCCCTGTTCGTAAAACATACTCATTTTATTACTCATAAATTACATCAAACCACGGTTTGGTTCAGATAAAGGAGGTGCAATTAGCTGTATGTGTGCAAGAAACCTATAACCGTGGCTTTGAATCTACAATCATGATTCTCTCTTAGTCATCACCATACCCATGATCATTCACCAAAGAACCCTGCATGACATCAGACCTTCCTTCCTTATCAAGCTGACACCCGTTGATAAAACTAAAATATTCTTCACAGCAGTGACAAACTCTCACTCACTCACTCACTTTATTTTACTGTTGTCACCTAGGCACGACCTATTTGTGCTACCTGCTCTCTGGGATAGGGGTTTGTAGTTTTCATTTAATTCCAGAACAAACTTGCCTCGTGTCTGTAGACTGCATGTGGTGCTGTGGGGATTAATCACATGTTTTCCAACACGTGAATAACGTTAGACATAGTGACATAATGTAAGTCACTTCCTACCAAAATGTCATTTTGTTAATTTTAAAGGTTTGTACACACCAACACTTGTAAATTGAGATGGAATTATAAACTTAATATTGCATCTGCTGTCGTCACACCTGTCAGCTATTCCGGTATGTTATCATCATAAAAAAATATTGCCAGGGTTTTGACATGTGAAGAAATGTCAACAATGTAATTTACAACTAAACTGGGGAAAAAAAGAAAGTATACCAAGTATGCGTTTTGAAAATTGAAAGAACAGCATGCCACTTATTCTCCAAATATACAATATGTTCAGGCATCAATTTGTGTATTGTGCAATGTGTAAATCATTTTCTGTGAACAAAGAGGACATCAGAAGTGCAAAGGTCCATGCAATGCAATAAAGATTGTTTTTGGCTTGCATCTATCAACGGGGTTTGTAAAAACAAATTGAAAACTAGTACTGGTAGTTAGAAAACTATTATCTGTTAAACCACACTTATTACGGCGGGGGACACCAAAAATGGTCTTCACACATTGTACCCATGTCGGGAATCGTACCGGGTCTTCGATGTGACGAGCCTGTGCTTTAACCACAAGGCTATCCGGCCGCCCCTCACCTTAATATATTATCATTTATAAGTTTGCATGACACTCAGGTATTCTCTAAAATACAATATGTTAAGGCATCAATTTGTGAATTGAAAATTCGTTGTCTTGCAATGTGTAGTCATTCCCTGTGAATAAGGAGGTCATCAGAGGAGCAACAGACAAGTAATCGGACTGCATGCCCCAGGGCCCTTGTAAATCTCTAACCATGCAAAAGTTAATAATTTCGTATTTGTAAAACAGATAAAGGGCTTGAATCTATCCATGCGGTTTGTAAAAACAAATTGAAAACTGGTACGGTAATTTGTCTTAGATTAAACGGTTTACACATGGTGTTATCACTGATTTTCAGTGGTCAATTCATATAATTGTCAGAGTTGCCCAGCACACCAAATAGAATCTGTTTCGTATCCCAATTGTGTGGATCGATGCTCATGATGTCAGTACTGGATTGACTGGTCCAGACTCGATTATTTACGGAGCCGGTCCTAACAAACCAAGAATCATAATCAGGGTGATTCGAACAACAGTCAACTGCAGCTCCTTCCACGAACCGGTCACCCGTGACTTCCTGGTAAAATTAGGACAGTAACTGATTTGTTGGTTGGTTTGTTGTTTAACGCCGCACTCAGCAATGTTTCAGCTATATGACGGCGGTCTGTGAATAATCGGGTCTGGACCAGACAATCCAGTGATTGATATCACGAGCATCCATCCAGGCAATTTGGATTGATGACATGCATCAACCAAGTCAGCGAGCTTGACCACCCGATCCCGTTAGTCGCCTTTTACGACAAGCATGGTCGCTTTTTACGGCAAGCATGGGTTTGATGAAGACCTATTCTACACCGGAATGTTCATGGGTCGACAGTAACTGAAGTAAGATGTTTTACGAACAGGGAACATTTCAACAAGAATGTCTGAACAAGTTTACATTAGGTTTGTAATTTTAGTTTCTAATATAAGATATCTGGGCGATAAGAACAATGAAGAACGAGGTGTCATGTACTTCACATTATAAACCTCCATCCTAATGATCTCCAATGGGGTTAAATCTCATTAACAGGAATGTTATGTTCTGTTTGAACAGAATGTAATGAAATGTAAAATCAAATGACAAATGTTTCATTGATATTCCCGCAGATGCAACCTTCGTATCTGTAGCTCGGTGAGTGTACAACCAGGCTTCCAAGGCGCTGATAAATCACTTTTTCAGGTATCCGTACGCCAGCATCAGATATTTTACGCCCGTTTCCTAAGATACATGGTAAGTATGTTTGAAACATAAAAATGTTCATAAATGTTGTTTTAAGATTCTTTTTCGGTTTATGGTGAGTTGAAAGTTAACGTCGCATCAGCATTATTTTAGCCATATAAAGACGTGACAAAGTTGATATAGCCACAAGCGCATCATTGGTGAAAGTTACATTAAAAAACAAATTGTATCAAACACATCTGGGCATAAGAATATCATTCATACAGTTTAAAACACGGGCTGTAGGCCACAAGTGACCAAAGATAGGCCACCTCGCTGGGGCATGGGGACTTACGGTGCCTCTGCTTCCTGCAGGATACCCTTGCAGGATTTACGTCATCACTTTAGCAACTGGTGGTTGTGCTCGATACTAGCCTAATTATAAAATACTCAGCCGTGGGTTGGCTTAAAACACTGGTTGATAATAGTTACATCGATTATGACAGGGTTACGTGTATAACGTGGCACAATTATTTTACGGTACTTTGACCTCCTGGACAGAGCCTTCAATAATGTCGGTTTGGAAAATCACTACACCAAATTTAAAATCAAGCAAATAATTACTCCCATACATATTTAACATTCATAATACAGACCAATTTCTTTCAAGTAGATGAGAATGAGATGCCCACTTACACGGGAAAAGATATCTTTCATATTCCAAAGTCCATACAGAGATCCCGAGCACAACTTTTGAAAGTTGGTTTGAAATCACTGAACGGACAAGGAGTGGAGATAACAGTTTGTCAAGAGCTGCTTTGGCTGCAGCAGTGGCTTTCGAGTTACATGCTATGCCTACACGACTTTGTAACCAGCAAAAGACGATGTCACATAGGCTAGTAGAAAGATCATTGAAAAGGTCTAAAATATCAAGGATTATAGAATGATTTGAGGAGACACTTTTCTTCTGATATTAAAACCCCTTTTCCTTGGGTTATCATTAATATCATAAATATCATAAAAACCCTTATAAGAGCGTAAGAGGCGACTAACGGGATCGATGTTCATGATATCAATCACTGGATTGTCTGGTCGAGACTCGATTCTTTACAGACCGACGTCATATAGCTGGAATACTGCTGAGTCTGGCGTTAAACAACAAAACAAAAAACAAACATGTTATCAGAAATGAACGGGCCAGTGTAACTTGATAATGCCCTCATATTGCTTGACGACGGGCCATTATCATGCCCGTTGTTAGGTGACGTCATTGGACAGGGATAGGTGACGTCACGATCAATAGTGACGTCATCTGGTTTCTTCTATGACGTTTCCATATTTGTACAAGTAGGTCAGTGATATCGTGTTGATTGCAGTAAATGTTTCAAAGCCGATATTGTTGTTTCTTTTTATTTGATTATAAATTCCATCCATTTTGGCTATGAAAACGGTAACGCTAATTTTAAGAGCATGACCTTTTGCAGAAGCCCTCGGTCTTTTTGACTGGCCTCCATCGTCGTGCAGTTAATGGAAGACCTCGGGCTTCTGCAAATGATAATGCCATCAAATGCATCAATTGTATGTAGGAATTGATGACTAGGGTGGGCTGACTGATGTGTTGTATGTAGGAATTGATGACTAGGGTGGACTGACTGATGTGTTGTATGTAGGAATTGATGACCAGGGTGGGCTTACTGATGTGTTGTATGTAGGAATTGATGACCAGGGTGGGCTTACTGATGTGTTGTATGTAGGAATTGATGACTAGGGTGGGCTGATTGATGTGTTGTATGTAGAAATTGATGACTAGGGTGGGCGGACTGATGTGTTGTATGTAGGTATTGATGACTAGGATGGGCTGATTGATGTGTTGTATGTAGGAATTGATGACTAGGGTGGGCTGACTGTTGTGTTGTATGTAGGAATTGATGACTAGGGTGGGCTGATTGATGTGTTATATGTAGGAATTGATGACTAGGGTGGGCTGACTGATGTGTTGTATATAGGAATTGATGACTAGGGTGGGCTGATTGATGTGTTGTATGAAGGAATTGATGACTAGGGTGGGCTGACTGATGTGTTGTATGAAGGAATTGATGACAAGGGTGGGCTGACTGATGTGTTCTGTGTAAGAATTGATGACTAGGGTGTGCTGATTGATGTGTTGTATGTAGGAATTGATGACTAGGGTGGGCTGACTGATGTGTTGTATGTAGGAATTGATGACTAGGGTGGGCTGACGAAAGTGTTGTATGTAGGAATTGATGACTAAGGTGGGCTGACGGAAGTGTTGTATGTAGGAATTGATGACTTGGGTGAGCGGATTGATGTGTTGTATGTAGGAATTGATAGCTTGGGTGGGTTGACTGTGTTGTATATAAGACTTAATGACTAGGGTTGGCTGGCGGATGTGTTATATGTAGGAATTGATGAGTAGAATGGGCTGACGGATGTGTTGTATGTAGGAATTGATGACAAGGGTGGGCTGGTTGATGTGTTGTATGAAGGACTTGATGACTAGGGTGGGCTGGCGGATATATGCAGGGTAGATGTCGATTACTGGAGTGTGTGTGCATGTTCAAAATGAAAATTATATCGATATAACCTCGCATGCTTTCTCTAACACCATCTCTTCCGTGCATAAGAAATCAATAAATTTCGAGAGAAGAACTTTTTTTGTTACTCGATCCATCTTCTTTGCATGATAAATTAATGACTTCAGATAACATTACAGGAGAAAGTCATACTAGGATCTGATAAATGTTGCTTGAAATGCTTAATGTTCGTATCAGCGTTCAGCCTAACTTTAGTTTCTTGATGTTGTGCCTCGTTTGATGATTTGCACATATTACAATGTTGACCAGAGAAGTGTTACTATCAACTATTGAAAATGCAAAGAATGCAAACACGAACAGGTCCCTGACATTCTGCTCCAATTTCAGTACATTATTTTTGACATTGATTGCATGATATCGGCCGCTGTACTCTTCATGTCTGTTGTAAACCTTCAGCAGTGACACTCCCATGATCCCACAGACTTTTCAGAAATCTATTACAAGCAGACCACGGCGTTCTGGCTGCCGTGGAATAACCTTCAGAGACATATCGGTTTTCTCACGCATATGCAGTCAGTAGGTTCACTTGTAGTTACGCGTTACACCCCGGCCATTCCAGATGGAAACAAAGTTCCAATGCTCCTAACTCAAGACCAATGTTATCGCACAGTAGCGGGAGTGACCGTGGTGACCTGTGATTGACCTGTGATTGACATTGTCTACCTTCTCAGCAACCAGTAGAAAACGCTTGTGGTTTGCTAAACATGACCATCTTCATACACTTTTGTGATTGTGTAACAGTAGTGCATTATCAAGGTTAATCTGTCTTGAAATCTGATCGATAATGCATAGCTGCAGTCTGAAATATGTCACTATCGATTGACATCAATAATTAAATACAAAGTACGGTTAATATTTCAAACTAAAGCGCAGTACATAGATGTAGTGACTGTAGGACTGAACACACAAAATTTGTTTGAGAGCAGTGATACAATGCAACATTCACTCTGTGCTGTGGTTTTGCTCTTTTGGTATGTGTCATATCGAATTGTTGATGCTGTGTCCGACCAAACAACACCGGGGAGGAGTAGAGATATTGCATGCAGGCAACTTCAGGAGCTGGGAGGTGCTTGCAGAATCAACACCTTCTTTGACCAGATGTGCCTCACAAAAAGTGAAAGAGAAACGAAAGGTAAGTTGTGGCAACATACATGTACACTGACAGTTTATGAATAATCCAGATATGATATTTCCATTTGCATCTCCTCTGCAATTTACCTGATCATCTACAGTGACATGTTAATCTGTAGAAACAGGTATTCACTCAAGTACACAGACAACTACAATTCACCTTACGCTTTTTTTCGTTTCGCGGGACAAACGATTATATGAAAACCATGATTAACATTACATTATGGCAGTGCCGAACATCTTTACGTTAATGAATACAAGATATGTATGCGTCCACTTTTCTCATAAAATACTACTTCCAGTGACTACATACCCTTGTCTATTGGCTGTAGAATCAAAACTGACCATTAGGAATCTGGATAAATTTCTGTGATAATTGTTATCATAATTATAGCAATAATAGTAGGATGGCGAGAATGGCATGCATATCAGCTTCCATACCTGGGTTTGTAGATCTCTGGTGGCTTGGGTTTTTTCCCTAGGTTAAAATATACTCAACAACAAATTAAGGTTCCTGTGACACCAATATTTCAGTGTATTTTTCAATATTGTAGTACATGTATGGAATCAAGTCACAAAAACGCAATTGTTACAGAAAAGCATGCATTCCATGCAAAAGTTGTCTTTTATGCAAGCCCCATGCATTTCACTACCCAAGAATGGGTATAAAAACATGCGCGTTAACAGGATTCCATATGCATTGTTCAGCATCGTGCTGACAACAACCACTCAGAAAAACAACAAAATTACGCAATTATTCAACATTACGAAATGCCACGCCTGTCTGAAAATGAGCGTCTGCGAGCCATTGGTATGCTTGAAGCAGGATCGAGTCAACATGATGTTGCAAGACAATTTAACGTCCATAGGAACACCATTTGGTGTTTATGGCAACGTTGGCAACAGACGAATGCAGTCCGAGACCATCCTCAGAGTTGCAGGCCACGCGTAACCAATAATCGACAAGACAACTGGATTCGAACATCACACCTACGAAATCGATTCCAGCCAGCAACAGTGACAGCAAGAAGCATCCCTGGCCTTCGACGAATATCTTCACAAACCGTACGTCGCCGCCTCAGATGTGCAGGGATTGTCGCCAGAAGACCCGCCAGACATTCCATTTTGACAGGAAACCACCGTCAAGCACGTCTACAGTGGTGCAGACAGCGTCTACGCTGGACGGCTATGCAGTGGGGGAAAAGTTCTATTCACTGAGTCTCGTTTTCACCCAAGCCACAGCGATGGACGGATTCGAGTGTACCGACGTCGAGTGTACCGTGAACGTTACGTCAATCTTTGTGTCATGGAAGAAGATCGGTTCGGGGCGGCATCGTTATGGTATGGGGCGGCATTACAGCAAGACAGAGGACCCGTTTGATAGTGGTAGAGGGAAATCTCCATGGACAGTGCTACCGCGACGAGACGACGAGATCAGCCCTGTTCTTCTACCGTTTTTCCGTCGTGATGACCCCAGGCATTACCTTTCAACATGACAACGCCCGGCCAATCGAGCACATGTGGGATCAGATGAATCGGCGCCTTCGACGTCAACCACGTGTTCCACAGACACTCCAGGAACTTCGAAACATGCTCCAGCAGATATGGACAGATATGCCACAGGACTTTGTGCAACGCCTGGTCCATTCCATGAGACGAAGATGTGTTGCTTGCATCGCAACCAGAGGTGGACACACACGCTGTTGATTAGTAAATTGACATTTTGACATGTTCATGTTTGTTATGAAATTACGCATTTTCTGAAGTCAGTATGGCAAATTAAACCATTTGAACGCTAACAGGAGTCTTTTATCTGTTGCAAACCGAAATTGTTTTAGATTTGATATAAAAAAAACTAACTTTGCATTAAATCTTATTCAATGCCACAGGAACTTTTGTTGTTTAGTACAGTTTAATTTGTCCGAAATAATATTGAAAGTGTATGACTTCTTTGATAGGCATTTAGAAGTTGGAGTACCAATTAAGGATACGATTTTTTGGATGAACAACTTCTTTATTACAATTAAGAGCGACGTTTCGGTATAGGTTCTAACAACGTTATCAAGCAAGTGATATACAGAGTGTTGTTGACAAGTATATATACAGGTGGGAGGCAATGTTTATACAGTAGAGTAGATATCAGATGTAGTATACTGGAGTGGAGAGGTCTGTACACACAAGGGTGATGTTTCATTTTGTCGCAAAATTGGAGATCTGACTGCATTACGAAACTTCATGACACTGTAATATGACAAAGCATACTCGTGACAAACGTGACGTCTCATAGACTACATTAGTTTCAGTTTCTTTCAGATTTTTCTGAATTTCGTTTTAATTGTTATTATGCCTATCAAAATGCATTTTGATTCGTCTCCATTGAAGCAAGCACAAGTTAATGGCAGTGATGGTTCGCCTTTCTGCAGCATCAATGCAATTGATAGATGTTGAAGTGATATCACATATTTTTTTTCTGCAACAATGTTATTTGTGGTAAAAACGCATTCAATCGCTTTTCATCTGAACGTTTATGACATTGCTTTGATTTTTCTTGAATCCAAATAATTTGATATTGATTTCTGACAAAAATATTGCACTATAAATAATTTGTTATTCATTATGCAGCGTTAAAGAATATTCATGCCAGATGACATTCCAACTGTCGATATATAATGTACTCTGTATATCAAAGACATGCACTTTTCCGTGTAATATCTGTGTTGCTAATGTTGAAGTAAATGGTTTTTTGCAGAATTTTGTCCCGCTTATCTTGGCTACACCTTCAGTGCTGTCGCTGGAATATGCTTCAGAGTGGAAACAAAATTGATGAAAAGCTGGATTGCTGCTGAGCGTGATTGCACGAGCAACCAGGGACATCTTATCAAGCTGGACACAAAATCCAAGAATGATTTTTTCAGAAACCTTTTGACAAACGTTACATTGAGTAAGGACTTAACATACTTTGATTTTATTGCTTGGTTATTTGATTCATCTAAGCAATGGAATTCTCAAATAGACACGTGGGATCGTGGTAAGAAGAGGTCCCAAACACTCTACTGTTGTCGTAAGAGGCGAGTAAGTAGTGGGCAGATTAGTATCTCTCACCTAAACTCGATGATTTATACAGACTACCATGATATAGTTTGAATAGTGCTGGATGCAAGAAGACGTTAATTCACCATGTACCTTGTCACTTGTCGGGAAAAGCCGAATAACATACCATTTAAGATGAAACATTTAACTTGATCAACTTACCAGGATGAAGGGCTGAATAATTAGATATTGCTTGTCCTTGAGAAAGAGCATGACTTAATTCGAATTGTTTTCGATGTCTAAAAATTATTTTACTCAATTATAGGAGGGCGCCACGTTTCTTTTAGCATTGGTGCCAGAAAGTTCGGCAGGCAAAATCGATGGATATGGCTGGACAACACTTACGTATCTTCAGCATTCTGGGCTCCAGGTGAGCCAAGTGGTGATGGTCTGTGTGTCTCACTTTTTCAGAGGCATCAGTGCAAATGGAACGATGAAAGATTGTCACGGAAAAAATATTACATTTGCGAAATCGCAAAGAATTTTTAACTACTGTATTTTCTGACCAGAAATGTGTTACATTGAAGGTCAGGACAAGGAGATTGATGATTATCATTGAAAATAATAAGGAGATAAATGCTTATTATAAATGACTGAAAATAATGTCTTTTAACTTTATTGCATGAGACCAGTGAAGATTCCGGGGTAGAATTGGTCTTCAGCAACCCATACTTGCCGTAAAAGGTGACTATGCTTGTCGTAAAAGGCGACTATCGAGATCGGGTGGTCAGGATCGCTGACTTGGTTGATACATGTCATCGATCCCAATTGCGTGGATCGATGCTTATGATGTCAATCACTGGATTGTCTGATCCAGACTCGATTATTTTACAGACCGCCGTAATATAGCTGGAATATTGCTGAGTGAGGCGTTAAACAACAAAAACACACACACTTATTGCATGACAGTGCCATTCATTAAAAGAACTTTTGTGACGGAGTGGCCTACTTGCATTCGTCACCACTCGCCCCTTTCCGTAACCTGCAAGAAGACTCGTCCCCCTATCGATGAATGTTATGTGCGAAAATACAACAAACCAATCAGAATGCGCGTATGATTTCAAGTTCTTCGTCAAAGAATCCCTCAGAAATAATTTTTGATTTTACATATGTCTTGCATCTAAAAATAAACCAAAGACACAGATAAATGTGTTCAATCATACTGTATAATTCTGCACGTCCCGAAGTGCTTGAAATTGCATCTGAAATATATAAAATATATATGGAGAAAACGTGTGAACCATTACGCAACGAGTTGACAATTTTTTTTAGGTATGCCCGTTTGCGCTAAGACGGAACCCGGTCGTAAAAATGGCCACGAGAGGGGCACGAGTCGCTATTCGGCTTGTCCCGGAATAACACGAGTAGGTCACGAATGGCCTACTTGGAGACCGAGGAAACTAGTTGTTGATTACTAGTGTATATTCTCAACCAGCAGGCCAAAGAGAACTCAATACCTGACCAGTCTCCTCTGTGTAAGAAATGTTAGTGTTTCTTAGCAGCATATGATTGGACTTCTGATGAAAGATGTCACGTGTTGTCGTGACCAGACTTGAACAGCGGCGAGTACAGCTTTCCAGATGGTTTTGTACTGGAGTTGTCTGTCCCTGGTTGTGCACATGAACATGGCAGACGTGATCGTTTGAGAAGTTTCTGAATGGCAGTTTCTAGAAGACGCGTTGTACTTATATAAGTGCGACACCGGGGCAATTCGAGGCATGTTTCGACCTGATTAATCTACTTGCCCGGCGTGGTTTGGATACTATTTGGAAAGACCGAATTCCTGTCAGCTTCCAACACTATTCTGCATTCAAGAACTGAGACCTTGAACGGAAACCTGTGTCAAGACATTGTCAGTCCTCTATCATCAGTTATAGGGCCTATTACTTGTTGCTGCTGCCACGTACAATGTATATTGATGCTTTCATTGAAATCCTTGATAAAGCTCTCGTAACAAATGCTTTTTAAATAGGAGTGTTCAATGAAATGTCGAGGATGACGAAATAGTAACGTGATCGTATAAAAATAAAGACGGAAATTGAAGGGAAATGTTTTTTCAGCAATTTCCTCTTACATGTGCATTCATAATACAATTAAGTGTAGTCACTTCCATGCGACCTGATTCAACAATCTGTTGGCCAAGATTATGTTTTGTTGAACCAGGCATGGGACAACTGCTTGCAAGACAATGGATCGCTGGCAGTTTCCCCGCAGCAGCTCGACAGATGCGATACTTCTCCCTCCTCTCCTCTGGTGACCCTTGAAGACCGGTAGAATAGATCTTCTGCAACCCATGCATGCCGTAAAAGGCGACTATCGGGATCGGGAGGTCAGGCTCGCTGACTTTGTTGATGCATGTCATCGATGCCAATTGCGAGGATCGATGTTAGTGATGTCAATCACTATATTATCTGGTCAAGACTCGATTACTTACAGACTGCCGTTATATAGCTGGAACATTGCTGAGTGCGGCGTTAAACAACAAAGAAACCAAAGAACCTACAACTTCTAATCTGGTGTCGCCGCTTGGTGTGATAAGCCCGGCTATTAAGAAACATTTCTTGCACATTATGGTTTGTGGTTCCATTAAACTAGTTTGTAAATTTGACATTTAACTTCATTTTGAAAAATATTCAGCTTGTTTTGCTGTATATGCCAGATTTGTTCACCACTTTTTTAACTTGACCATGACGCATGTTCTTTAATAGGTTTTGTCATAACTAGTACTTAATGCCCTCAGACACTAATTTCTAAACAATTTGAGAACTCAGTGTACTTGTTGTGTCGACTCCCAAATCGAAACAATTAGTTAACACAGAAACCTGTACACTTCAAAAGTTGAAAAGCTAACAATAGGGCACGAGTTCATTTTTCAATGTTGAAATCATTTATCTGTTAAATGTTCGTGAATTATAACAAAAAGGATGATCAAAGCCTGAGGCATCTTCCTGGAACAGAACAGTTCCAGCACCAACGCCACTAGCATCTTCTGCCAATCACATTGATGAAAAACTTAATACATTTTAAAAAATATATCCACACCACTGTTTCAAAGGTAAATGATGCTAAATGCATATTACAAGACAAACATACAATTTATTAAATCAAAATTAAAACAAAGGTTTCTAATCATACTAAATGATCAATAGTACTTCTATTTTTCCGGAAACCACAATGAATTTTAGTGATAAGAATGTTGGTTTACAAATACCAAACCAGTCTATTATTTTCCATTCATGCCATGGTTTTACAAGCGCAGCTGATTAAAGATATATATAATTTGAGGGATCTGTATGATCCCGGCCAGGTTTTGCTATGGGGACGACAATGCCACGAAGGAGTAAAATTCGCTGAAGTCCATATTTGGTGGAATAAATCTAACACTGTCTCAAAACATGACTCAGGCAAATGCTTGAGTAACTGACAGTAGATATCATCACCTCCCGCTGCAGTATCATGAGGTTTTTCAAGAGCGGTATGTAGCTCATGCAGTGAAGTACTTCATTGTGATCTTCACCGTTATTAGCCCCCGCGAAACGGATATTTTTTCATGAAACTTTGCATGTCTGTCAGGTACATGCTGAACTGGTGCCTTTTGCTATTTAAAAATATTAGAAATTTTTATTTTTTACGTTTCCTTGGCAACAAGATGGACTTAGGTCCTGTGGAGGTAGTGTTCGTTTCCGGAGCATAACTCATAAACCGTTCAAACTTTACATGTCTGTCATGTCATTCTAAACTGGTGCCTTTTACTATTTAAAAAAATTGGAAATTGATATTTTTTGTATTTTTCCATGGCAACAAGTTGAACTTTTAGAAATTGATGATTTTTTCGTTTAAATGCCCAAAACTCAATCAGTATAGGATTGTTATCACTGGGGACTTCAATATGGACCAGTCTGTCCGTGACAACAATGCACTATCCAAACTCATGGAGCAGTTTACATTCGCCCAGTATATCATCAAACCAACCCACACCCTTGGGGGTACACTAGACTTGATCTCCTGTAATGAGCCCATCTCAACAGGAGTCTTTCCAGTTCCATACACTGACCATCATCTTGTGTGGGGTGTGACGAAATAGGGGTAGTATATGGAAGTGACTATCATTATTTTTTTGTATGTTAATCAATGTGGTAATGAACTGAACTTTTGGAATCTTAATATTTTGCATTTAATCTACCATGTCCAAAGTAACATCTTGGGTTTGAACTGGTAATGACCATAGTCACATATCACAAACTAATAACATTCATGTTTCTTAAAAAATATTCCATGTAGATATTATTACGAGTCAAAACGTCACTTGTAATGTTTTCTTTCTCCCACCCTAATGAATTCAGTAGTTGCTGGTTTTGTCAGTTTGTACTTCCATCCTGTTTTTGTGGAAAGGTTTAATTCTTTCTTTACCTTCATAGAAATTGTTTTGCAGCATTATATTTTGTTTCTCCGGGATATTTTGCATTTACATCAAGTAGATGCTCCCCTGCTGCCTTTACTCCATACACAATTTTGAATATTTTAAAATGTATGTGTTTGTGTGATCAAATTTCACTATTGTTGACATGATATACACTTCATTTGCTGGGCAGGAGACTTGGCCACATTAGTGGGAAATTCGTCTTCTTTTTTTACAATTTCCATGACAACAAGTTCCATCTCGGTTAAAAAAGGTTAGGGTTTGTTTAGATTTAATTATGTCATAAATTCTGCAACAGGGGCGGGAGATATAGCCACGTTAGTGGCAAACCCTTGTTAGAATCAAAATTGACTGATTTCTTTTCCTGTTCGTGATATTTTTGAAACTCAGGAACATATGTTGACGATGAAGAAAGTTTGGCAAAAGTTACTAGTTAAAATACCTACATGATCTGTGTGAAGACACACCATCATGAAGACACATAACATCTAAATTCTTATCCCCAAAGGACTCTTCTTGACATCCAATAAATCAGCCCAGTGCACGAAAAGTTATGTTGTTCCTGCGACATTTTGGCGCCAAACTTGGGGCTGATCTGATGTGTGGGTGAAGACATGTGACTTGTTTAGCCATGACGTCATCAGGTGTCCAGTTGATATATCTTTCCCTGAGTCTACTTGATGTCATTAAAAGTACAGTTTAATTATTCTGAATAAGATAATCATTGTTCATTCGTTTTATTAACTCTTTTTAATTCAGTGAGCTAGCACTATAAATCGGCATCAGTCCGGACTAGTACAAGCAACCACACACACGCACACACGTACATGCACGTGTAAGTGCAACAATCTTGGACGCGACGTTAAATCCCAATTCACCTCACCAGCATGGATCGATGCTCATGATGTCAATCACTGGATTGTCTGGTCAAGACTTGATTGTTTACAGACCGCCGTCATACAGTTTGAATATTGCTGAGTGCGGCGTAAACAACAAACAAACAGACTTTTAATTATACATCCATGTTTTCTACTGGATAAATTATCACCCCTGTGTGCAAAATACCCCTACGTCTTTAAAAGTACAGTGTAATATTCTGAATAAAACAATCATTGGTAATTAATTCTACGACCCGTGAAGATCCGGGCTAAAATAGGTCTTCAGCAACCCATACATGCCGGAAAAGGCGACCATGCTTGTAGTAAGAGGCGACTATCGGGATCGGGTGGGCAGGCACGCTGACTTGGTTGATGCATGTCATCGTATCTCATTTGCGTGGATCGAAGCTCATGATATCAATCACTGGATTGTGTGGTCCAGACTTATTATTTTTAACAGACCGCCGTCATAGAGCTGTAATATTGCTGAGTGCGGCGTTAAACAATACACAAAGAAACAAACAAACTTTTAATTATACATCCATGTTTTCGAATGTTATAACACTATCTAAACTTTGAGACCGTCCCTCGCTACCGCGACTCGAGCTCAGTTGACCTGGTTTCATATTGAACAGACAACCAGTGCAGGCAACACCTCCACCACTGTAGAATCTGCTTCTGTGTGAGAGAAGTCAATCAACAAGCTCAACTGTTGCGAGTGAGTGGAGCGTGAAGGGGAGAGTACTCTTGTCACACTGTTTACAAGGTGTCTTCATCACCCAGACACTGGGTCCATCTCTGACCACGAGGCTTAGAAAGCTCCTTTGATTTACACGCCACACAAAGTTCTTTTGTTCCCCTATCATGTTTCTATTTTCTGTCTTGAAACATATTCTGTATGAAGAACATACAATTCTTTTGTATGTCAGTGTATTTGTGGCTGTAACTTATGCTTGCTTGCTTACTTGCTTGCTTGGTTTGTTGCTTTGTTGGTTGGTTGGTGGTTTAACGCCGCACTCAGCAATATTCCAGCCATATGACGGCGGTCTGTAAATAATCGAGTCTGGACCAGACAATCCAGGGATTTATATCATGAGTATCGATCCACGCAATTCTACAATTGGATGTGGCAGGGCTCGTACTACATGTGAGATTCTGATTCACATAGCCTGCATCATGTGCGCAATCGCGTTATCGGTTGTTTTGTATTTTTTGTCGTGCCAGGAAAAAACATTTCTTTTGAGGTATTCACTGATGTACAAATGAATCTTCGTTGTTGGAATTTTGATTTTTTTCATTATGTTTACTTGACATTGTGGATGTCAGCATGTGATTTTGATTACCTACACTTGACATGCATCAACCAGGTCAACCTGACCACCCGATCTTGTTAGTCGCCTCTTACGACAAGCATAGTCGCCTTTTACGGCAAGCATGGGTTGCTGAAGACCCCTTCTACCCCGGATCTTCACGGGTTGGTAAATATATTGCAGGAATAATATCGATACATTCACTCCTACTGATGTTACTACACAAACCTGTGACTTCTGGCTGTGAGTTCACGGTGACAGGAGTCGATACAGTTTTAAACTCCCGAGACTTGCATCTTACTAAAGTTTCCTCTTTGTATGTAATAATATAATACTAAATAATATATAGCATTTAAGTCATGTAAATATTTTTAAATTTACATTTTTATTAAAAAAAACATTAAAGCAAATGTTAGATTTTATTATGCAATATATAAAAATACAAAATGTTTTAACACAATATAACATAGTTATGGTAACCTGTTGTTTCCTGAATGTAATAGTCTGCACAAAGACTAAATATTAAAAAAATTAAAAAAGACTTAATGGACTTTGTGATATATTGAAATTGTTAAGTTGCTCCTAGATGATCCTAGCATTGTAGAGTTAGTGCACGTAGATGTTGAGATGCATGGTTTCTTGTCAACCGCACTCTGAAATGAATAAAAGGAATGGTCAACTTGGATATAAATGCGTCATTGTGTCCCTACGGAGTGATATGCTCATTATATCAATCACTGGTTTGTCTCGCCCAGGCTTGATTACGTTCAGGCAGCCATCATACCACTGGAAATTCAATAAATTCATAAACAAACTGGAAAAATGAGTGTACTGACAAACAAAACATAAACAAACACCGTGCGTAGAGCCCGTTACAATCACAAGATAGCACATCGTGAAGGTTCCGGGGTAGAATAGGTCTTCAGCAACCCATGCTTGCCGTAAAAAGCGACTATGCTTGTCGTAATAGGCGATTAACGGCATCGGGTGGTCAGGCTCGCCGACTTGGTTGATGCATGTCATCGATCCCAATTGCGCGGATCGATGCTTATGATATCAATCACTAGATTGTCTGGTCCAGACTCAATTATTTACAGACCGCCGTCATATAGCTGGGATATTGCTGAGTGCGGCGTTAAACAACAAACAAACAAACAAACATCATCATCAAAATATATGTCCTTTTTTCAGGTATGACATTTACATCACGTTTTTTACACATTTATAAAATGCTACACACTAGTATATCATTAATGTCAGTGGCACTCTCTGTCAACGTACATTCTGAGTTGTGAGGCACTTTGAAGGCTTTGAATGTTACAAAATAAATTCGGTCAAGGGTCAACACGACGCAAATGAACTATTGTAGCAAGTACAGTTAGTGGACATAAATATTCGTCACTTTACAAAACGCGCAGCACGACGTTTGGCGAAACACTCGAGCTCCGTTGCTGTTGTGCCGAGAACGTGGTGCCCGAGGACATTCCCGCTGAAAAACAGGTGCTATATTTGAATCTTGCAAGTCATGTGACACTCAGCTGAGGTCGTCTGCTTGCCCTAGTTATTGCAGTCAGCCTCGGGAGTTATGGGGAGAGGGTTTATAACGCCGTTTTTAACAGTATTCCAGTTATATTACGGCGTGTCAGCTTAATGTGGGAGGAAAGCCCGAAGTGATGCAGGTCTCAGACGTTTACCACTTCGGTGAAACCCACGAGCACGGGTATGGTGCTGACAAACCTAGAAAAATAATCGGGGCGACCCGGGATTCGTACCCACAATCATAGGTTTCTGGCGTGTCCAAGGGACGCAACTCTGCACAGCGAATCGCGGCGCCTTAGACGACTGCGCCACCCGTGTCCCTTCGGGAGTTATTGGTTGCAAATCAGCAAAATTGAGCAGTGGGCAACGAGAAAATATTGTTAAAGCACAAAGAGTATTCGGGATACATTGGGCAACCATCGACAGTATGGGCGAATGGGTTCGAGGGAAAATTTGGAACGAAGTGGGCGGAAAAAAACGTTTGGGCATTAGAGATGAGAGGGAACTTTCACGTTTCGCTAAAGGAAACAGAAAAGCCACTTTGAAAGAAATTACCATCATTATTAATGAGGGATTTGGTTGGTTGATTTGTTGTTTTACACCGCCCTCAGCAATATTCCAGCTATATGACGGCGGTCTGTAAATAATCGAGTCTGGACCAGACGATCCAGTGATTGATATCATGAGCATGGGTCCAAGCAATTAAGATCGATGACATGCATCAACTAAGTCGGCGAGCCTGACCACCCGATCCCGTTAGTCAGCTCTTATGACAAGCATATTCGCCTTTTACGGCAAGTATGGGTTGCTGAAGACCTATTCTACCCCGGAGCTTCACGGGTCTATTAATGAGGGAAAGGAGGTGACTTTCTGTTAAAAGACAATCCAGGGAAAATCTAATAAAATGGACGACTTGTGAAGAAAATGATGGTGGTGGTGCGTGATGGAAACAAACAAAAACGTGTGAAATGGTTGTTGGTTGGTTTGTTGTTTAACGCCGCGCTCAGCAATATTCCAGCCATATGACGGCGGTCTGTAAATATTCGAGTCTGGACCAGACAATCCACGAATTGATATCAGACAGGGAGACATCGATACACGAAAATCTGGTTAACATTTTCCGCTTAGTAATTTGCTGAAGAGCTGTCCCGGCCTCTCTCGACAGGCAAACCCACAACACGGTAATGGATCAACGTTTCACCGCAGCGAAATGCTGTGTCTCCTCAGATGGTTGTGCCCGACTAACACAAACTTGTTCAGTGTAATAATTTAATTAGGAATGCTTAAATATATTTTCATAATTAGTTATGTATTACCTATGTAATGTTACAAACATAAGTTTCTTTAAAAGTGAGTTTACATCTTTCAATATATTATCCATCCACATGTAATTTTCTCAAAATCAAAACAAATAGAGCATGGTGCATGGCACCTTCCTTTGATAATACAACCCACCTGATCAGCAAATCTTTGAGAAAATACCACTAGATATAAGTTGTTTTGATAAATATCTTTAAGTGAGTGAGTTTATATTTTAAGTTATATGGGCTATATTTTTGCCATCGTTACTACCAAAGATTAAACATAACAAATCCACTGAGAATTAAATATAAACCTGCCAACGAAGGACAGTAAAATATCTACACTTGTCACAGAAATAAATTAAAACTAGTATGGAACTATAAACAAGGATAGCACTGTTCATAATAATACATTATAAGCAACGGGCTATAGATCGCCAGCCACTTAAGGCAGATTACTATACTAGGAACCATGGGGACTTAAAGTACGCAATTATTTTAATTTTAATTTAAGGAGGTATGTGTAACTTTGCAAAAGGTGATCGGGTTATTTTTTCAAATTTTGGGGTTGAGAAAAATTTTGGAGTTATCGTTAATAGTAGTTATACGTTAGCAACATCGTAATTTATGCCACATTCGGTTTCACTGCAACAGATGAGGCATATGTTCAATTACACTGCTGCCTTCGCCACGTTTACACGAGGTTCAAAGAGGTTCATCAACAACCAATCGATCACTTTGCAATTTTACAATAAGTTTTTTATCAATGTTTACTCACCAACGCAACCACTAAAACAGCCCATCTTCCACGAGCACTTTTTCGCTCTACATACCACAATCACTAGTACAATGAGGATCACGAGAATGACCGAAACGATGATTCCTATAGCAGCTCTATAACAAAAGAATAAACCCGTCAATCTTATTGATTCTGCCTCATGTCAATCATTAACAAAATATATGCAGTGAAGGCTCCATTCGGCGTTTGAATCCAAGAAATAGCATTAAATGAGATCTTTTACCCCATTTCGATAACTCTCTCTCTGTCAAGACCCGGTGAAGAGCCGCATCATAATAGAACTTCAGCAACACAAGTTTATCGTAATTGACGACTGAAGTGGTCGGATCGGGTGATCATGTAAAGTAATTACGTAAATTGGATCACCCAAATCGTAATCTTCACCCGGTGCACGTGTGTTATGACGGAGGAGGTTGAGTCACGTGAACCTTGTAAGCGAACCCGTGCAACCAAATCCAAAGGTTCTAGAGCCAATACGATGTCAGCCTTCAAAGATAACCCGGTTTCATTTCCTTACCATCTCGATTTGGAAATTAATGATCTCAGCCAAAGAACGGCCCCGCCTCCTTCCCCAAATATATTCAGAGTACATGAGACAAACTGCAAGGAATCATACACATCCACGGTTAAAACCTACCCGTTGTTTACTCTGCATTCGGCTCTTGGTTGACCACCCTCATGGCCAAATACGCAGTAAGTGTTGTTATCCCCTGCAAACATAAATCAAATGTATGTACTTCTCATTTTGTTCGTTTGTTGATTAACGCCAATATTCCAGCTATATACATAATCGAGTCTGGGCCAGTGATTGATATCATGAGCATCCACCCACGCAATTGGGATACGATGACATGCATCAACCAAGTCAGCGAGCCTGACCACCCGCTCCCTTTTGTCGCCTCTTACGATAAGCATAGTCGCCTTTTACGACAAGCATGGATTGCTGAAGACCTATTCTATCCCGGATCTTCACGGGTCTCGTGCAAAGTAATATAGAGGAATTAGCGATCACAACCTCCACAGACACATTCGACACCCCTATTATCTAACATCTCCGTTCAGTGTCATTCAACACACTAGTTGTGAGATTCTTCGATGGCATTGTTCAGCCCACACATAAGTAGAGACCCGTGAAGATTCCGGGGTAGAATAGGTCATCAGCATCCCGTGCTTGCCGTAAAAAGCGAACCAGACTGCACCATACCTGTGTTCCATTCGTCGCCACACGCCCTATTCCGTCACCTGCAAGAAGTCGCATACCCCTATCGATGAATGTTATGTGCGGAAATACGACAAACGAATGACCCGTGCTCGTGGGTTTCACAAAAGTAATGATGTCTGAGACCTGCAAACTCTCTAAATTTAATACTGCTTGAAACGATATTCGTGGAATTTAAAAACTGGACTAAGTTTTTCTTCTTATTGGCACACCTTTACAAGTACCTAAACTAAAAATATGTGAGTGTTTGTGACACATATGTTGACAGGTGCGTTTTAAAAGGTTCACATGCACCAAATAGTAATTAGACACTAAAGGGGCACTTATCTAAAGCTATTCCCCCCGACTGGTTGTTGCCTTTGTTATTATTTTCCCCCGTGAGAACACGGATGATACGCAATGCAACTGATCGTGACAAGAGACTGGGCTACCGTCTGTAAGGACAGCAAAATAAACTTGGGACAATATTTGTTTTACCCCTTTTTGAACACTGATTGAATAACCGTGATCATCACGCTTTTCTGAAGGTAGGAAAATATGTAACAAATAGCATCAAAATGACTTGTCAACGAAATCTTTTAAGAGATAATGAAACGAGAAAGCTTAACATACAGCCATCGGCCATTTTGAAAATATCAACATAAATAACCGCAGAGAACCTGGACTTACCCAAGATGAAAGGTGCCTTCAGAAGAATAGCAAAAAGTATCCCTGTAAATTCCATATTTTCCATTTGGCAACAAATCAGACCACACAGAATTTAGTAAGAACTGTGAAAAGCTGTGACACCCTCCTTATCCGATCTACAATGTTGGTCAAGCGGAAATGATGCTATTTCCAATGCTTACCGTGTTTTCCTAGTTTCGTTTTCGATTCCATTCACTGGGCAATAACAGGATGATGTCCGTTTCGTTTACTTCAAAATAATCGTGACATTTTGTGTTTTGGATACAAGGGCAATACCAGCCTGGCTCCCTGGGTATGCTGCGCTGGCGCTACACTGACCCATGCAATGACTGCTCCACTAGACGAAAAAACATGGCGGACACGACATAGAAAAACGCAAGAACGGGTGGTTAATTTTTTTTCTTAACATTTTCATGAATGATCTTGCAATGTATACGTCACGAGAATGACGTCCATTGTTACTTTTAGTGAAGGAAAATAATTATTCAAGCTGTTTCGAGACTCAAAAGAGATCGTCATGTCAGTGAAATGTAAACAATGACACACAACCCATTTTCAACAGCTATATGTAGGTTCTTATTTCGTGTCAGCTCACTGTTGTACACATAATACATGTAATTAAACGACGTCAATGAAATACCGTTAGAATCTTTATTATAGCAAATCTGATTACACAAATGTCTCCGATGATGCCCCGTTTTCTCCCATTGTAAAGTGGTTGGTTTATCGGAGTTATTGAACGCCAGGTATAATAACTACTGTAGAAAAAACAAATACTTTCGATCCATAAAAATGGTATTTAATGATAGGGTCTGTCATTGGTTCTGACATTTGGCCTTTGGATTTTATTCACACGAAAAGCCATTTATTTGGCATTTGTTTTCTTATTACACAATAAAATTAATCAAGAATAGATTTTTGAAAAATAATTGATTAATTCCAATCTAGTGTTTGCTAACTATGTGTGTGCTTGTAAAAATGTGGGGTCCGAATAGCATGATAATAAAGAATATGTTCATTGTTTTGAATTAATTTGGGTACAGTGGCATACACATCTATGTGTAATCTCTTTTTTACAGGATGAAAAAAATAAAAATGTGAACGGTAGTAATGGGGTGGCAATTAATCAACTGAAGACATTTCAGCTTGAGGTTGGAGAAAACTTAATTATAAATTACACGATTGGCAGATTTTCTACTCGATATGGAAAATCAGTAGGTCATGAAATTCTACAAGATACCATTGACTTGTTTCAATGTAATGTTTATTCAGCAAGGTTACATAGGCCATCGGCCCATATCACAGCAATTGTACAGCATCCATTATTATAAATGAAATTTACAGCAGCGGCTTTGTCCTCAACTGCATAGACTTATAAATATACATAGCCAAATTTCTTATGATAATACATTTAACACTTGACACCAAGACCATTGAATTTATGTAATATGGGAATTACATAATACTTTCTTGGAATGTCCTGTTCACGCAATTCGGCATACAAACAAGAAATGTTACTCATCCTCAACAAAACCTTTTTTACAAACATTGCAAAACCTTTCATTTCTTGGAACATTAGCATATCTGCCAGTCTCAAATTTTAGTTTGCGAGAACTACATCTAAACTTTGCTAAAGCTAACTTATGGATAGAAATATACTTAATATAATACTCTTAACACACTATAGATTTCAATCAAGTCTGGATGCAACTGCATGCCAGGATAGCAGGATTTTTCTACTTCATCAACAAGATCATTAATAAAAAATGAAAACAGCAAGGGGCTTGAGACACATCCCTGACGAACTCCCACGCTTCAGTCAAACATATCTGAAACTAAAGAATTAAATTTAACGCCATTTTAACACTTTCATAAATAGACTTGATACAACCCAACATGATGGCAAAACTCCCTTGTGTTGTAGGAATGACCATAATTTAGAACGTTTAACTAAATCGAAAGCCTTAGCAAAATCCACAAATTAAACAAAGAAATTGCCTTTATTTCTTTTTCCCCAAGAGACGACCAGCAACAGACTGCAATATGAAAACATTATCCATAGCTGAATACCTAATGCCAGGCCTCATCGTCCGCATGCAGTCGTGGATAACAATGCAATAACGACTCTACCCTGGCCAGCAATGAGCCCAGATTTTGACCAGTTAATGAGTTCAATTGTAAGCTGGGACAAATATGTATAGTCATTCCGTCTCGATAGAGGTTTGCCATTGAGTATAACACCAGATAATCTGATCAGTTCTTGGTTGAATTAATCGCAGGTTGTAAGAGGCTGTACAGAAAATAACTTTGCCACTCCCACTTGGACCATCAATCACTACATTAGAAGCAATTGTAAACTTGAAGGTTTCAGCTGGTAAATGCAGTGGTGGCGCTGGCGGCGGCGATGGTGTCATTACTCTAATAGTGATGGCGGTGGCGGTGTTACTGGTTTAATATGTGATGTTTTAGGTGATAAGCCATAGACATGTTTTTTATGACGAAGTAAGACATATTTTCTTGAAAATGTCTTACCACATTCTGAACAAGATGTTGACTCCATGATAGTCTTTGTCCAACTAACACTGTTATGATGCTAATCTAGTTATATAGCACCTGAATTGTATCATAAAGTCTACACAGTCATTGCAGACGGGAGGCATTTTTTCTCTCTCGTTTCAAAGCAGCTATAACTCTATTGACCCAAGCTTGTGTTTCTGACACATACTTAACTTTCAGTTTCAGAGATGGGTTCAGCTTATTAGAATTCTTGTTGTATCTATTTCTTCTGTTTCCTTTGTACAAGACGGAATGATCATACATATATTTGCCCCAGCTTACAATTTAACTCATTAACTGGTCAAACTCAAAATGAGACATACATGTACGATGTTGTCTGTTCTTTATATAGCTTGTAGATCAGCCTCTTGGATCCATCTGTTAAACGTCTTTGGGTAACCCATCCATTTGACCAATACCTCCTTTCTACCAGTTCTTTTTCTCTTTTTCAACACTTTCTCTACCCGCCACATGGTGTCTGAAGGTTTATCCACTTTTTGTAACTCATTCCCATAGAATGTTCCTATCACAGGATCATCTGCCATATCTTTCACTACGTACTCAGGGATACCATTTCTATAATAGCGTCTGTACACAATAAGATTTCTTCTGTCCATTTCTCTCTCCCTTTGAAATACATGTTTCAAATGAGATAGTATCACTTGTTCACCTTGTTTGAACTTAAATGGTTTCTTTCTTTGTCTTGAGTGATATTTAGTTTTAATAGAGTTTTTCAATGGCTCAATGTATTGTTCTGTCCATACTTCAGCTTCACTTACTGTTGCTATGTCAGTTGGAGTACGCTCTTTCAATGATCTGTGAGGTCTATTATTGTATTTCTTTACCAAGTCTTGTAAAATGTCTAAATGATGATAGGTCTTTTGATAAGTAAAGTACTGTACATGGTTGTCTTAAGTGTTCGAATCACCCTCTCAGCATAAGAAGCTTTGGTTTCATTGTGTGTAACATGCTAAGTGATGCCATTTTGTTTTAAAAAGGATTTCACTTTCCTGTTAAATGCTCTCCCTTTATCTGATCGAATAATATTAGGTAAATTTGCCTGAAGAAATATCTTTTTCAAAGCTCTGATGACACTATCAGGGTTTGTATTTTTCAATGGTTCAACCCACAAATACCGAGTAAAATTATTATTTACAATGAGTAAATATTTAATCCCATCATGGTCTGTAGCGATATTACATACATCTGCTAAACCCATATCCCATCTGACATTTAACTCTGAAGCCACAACACGATTCCTTTTGAATTAAAATCTCAATGGTCGCTGACGCGTGTAAGCATCTTGAGTAGCAAGCCACTTCTTGGTGTGATGTAAACTGATATCAAATATTGCCTCTCTCTTGACAATATGATAAAGCAGAGGCTCAAAGATAATTTACAGCAATTCTGGAATGCTTCTGTAAACTCTTCTCCAAAATGTGATCTTTATAAGCATTTTAAATCCATGTTAAATGTTGAAAGGTACTTGTCATGTCCACTCCCTACCCATTTAAGAATTGTTTTTACTAAATTCAGATGTTCAAATTTTAAAATAGCTTTAGAAACTGGCAGATATAGTAAAACAGACCGTTCACTCAGATTCTGTAACTATTGTAGTATAAGGGAGTTAATGTCATTGAGGATGAATTCCATGTACTCTTTAATTGTAATTTATATTCTGCCCTAAGACAAAAAATACCTTGTTCATCTTCCTATGCCTACTCATTACAGTAATTCTCATGTAATAAATATTCTTAGTAATTATAATGAGCAAACATTATTTCTAGTTTGTAAATTCTTAAATTATGCTCACAAAATAATTAATGATAAATTCTGTGCCCTGTAAATGTCATGCTCACATGTCTGTATTTTGGGCCATTGGCCTTTTACTGAATAAACATGTCTGTCTGTCTGTCTGTCTGTCTGTCTGATAAAGCTTATGCGGACCAAAAAAGGAAGCTGGGTGTTTAGGGTTATGATAGATTTTAGACAAATACGCTTTCCAACCGTCCGCTGGCATGGTTATAAGTGTACTAAGCCCAATGCAATGTACGCACCACTTACAACAGTCACATGTCTCCTATTGAGAGGCTTGATGACACTGCTGTCCCCGCCTCGCTCGCCGAGCTGATGGCAAAGTGACACAGTACAAAATGTTCTGCTTCAGTAAACAAGCTATGCAAGCTGTGGGTTAACCACGAGGGGCTCTATAATTATTTTCTTGCTTATATATTAAGATATATTACTGTAGAGATATTTTTACATCAAGATTTTATATAGAATATTGACACTCAGTCAGACCTATTTTAGCTTGGGGATTCGCCTGTGTAATAATAGTCATATGTACTCTGGTGATTGCACAAGCGATTGTACAAAGCAGGCATCATCGGTCAATGAGTGCAAACTGATGCTCAAGGAACCATTACCTTTCATCACACATGTGTCTCCAGCTTTCATCCTCAAATATTACAGTTTCTGTGCACATTTAATGTTATGTATTACCATCATGATCATACTGGGTTTTTTCCTGTGCTTGAACAATAATGTAACTTAATTTCTATTATTGAGTAGTTTATTTGTAGATAATTTTGTACACAGATATTTCATCTAACATAATGATTATAATCATAACTATTTTTCATTAATAATGGTGTGCACACTTCTTTATGTTGTTCTGTGCACGGATTCCCCAGCATCATATAGAATACACATGGATGTGTATGCCACTGAACCAAATTAAATAAAAACTATGATCATATTCTTTATTACTATCCCATTCAGACCCGACATTTTTACAAGCACACACATAGTTCAGAAACACTTGATTGAAATGAATTGACAATATATTTCCAAAATTGTCCGATCCATTATCAGAACCAAAGACAGACCCTATCATTAAACATTATTATTACGGATCAAAAGTGTTTTTCTAGTTATTACAATGGGCGTCCAATAATTCCGCTAAACCACCATTTTACAATGTCGGCGACATTTGCGTAATCAGATTTGCTAAACTAAAGATGCTAACGGTATTTTATTATTATTTTATTCCATGTATTATGTATACGATTTCGTGACGAAAGTGAGCAGACACGAAATATCAACGCACATATCACTGTTGAAAATGGGTTGTGTGTCATTGTTTACATTTCA
Source organism: Haliotis cracherodii (assembly GCF_022045235.1). Classification (NCBI taxonomy): domain Eukaryota; kingdom Metazoa; phylum Mollusca; class Gastropoda; order Lepetellida; family Haliotidae; genus Haliotis; species Haliotis cracherodii. The sequence continues at coordinate 28,177,026 of NW_027266269.1, read as the reverse complement.
CCGATGTGACGAGTCGACCACTTTCGAGTCTCGAAACAGCTTAAATAATGTTTTCCTTCACTAAAATTAACAATGGACGTTATTCTCTTGACGTATACATTGCAAGTCCATTCATGAAAAAGTTGTAACCACCCATTCTAGCGTGTTTCTATAGTAGATACATGTCGTGTCCGCCATGTTTGTTCGTCCTGTGGAGGCGGCCATTGTGCAGTCATTGCCTGGGTCAGTGTAGCGCCAGCGCAGCATACCCAGGGAACCAGGCTGGGGCAATACAGTAAAGTTTGTATATTTTATGAACGTTACAAGTGGTAATGAGGGCGCAATTTAAGGACACAATCCACACAACATTATGGGGTCTTTTTTGTTGAGGCTGAGATAGTACTGATGCGACATGAAATTAAAACTATGTTGCCTACGATACAAATGTGTTCATTAGCAAGAATACAAGCGTTATCAAATGATTATTAATTGGTTATCAATTGGCAGGCTATAGATCTAAATGCTTACCCAAGAACAATTTTTAAACATGTTTACATAATAATATCCTTTTTAATGCATGTTATTATCCTTTCACTCTAAGAATTCCACCATATGTGTGCATATATCGTCTCCACGTGGAATACGTTTCATTTATTATGTGTAAAATATTACTTTATGAGCATAACCATAGATATGATATCACCAAGATTTCTCAGAATCAAATCTTACTGGTAACAGAAAACATACAAGAATATGAAAGGTTATTGAACGCTGTTAACGTGACAACACACATACACACACACACACACACACACACACACACACACACACACACACACACACACACACACACACACACACACACACACACACACACACACACTGTGCCAGGACACATTTATCCTAGGTTCGAATCCCAGATTGTCATACAGTATTGTGGCTCACACACACCCATTACGTCATCCCAATAATTGTTATCAATGTATATCTTCGCTTATGTTGAGGACAGGGAGATTGATCTCCTCAAACACGCACGGCGGGGTAGCCCGAATGTTAAAGTGTTCGCCTCAATGTACAATGTGTGAAGCCCATTTCTGGTGTCCCCCGCCGTGATTTTGCCGGACTATTGCTAAAAGCGGCGTAAAACCATACTCATACTCTCACTCTAAAGATGAAACAGATTAGGCGTCGTACTGATCTCTTATGTTGTGTTCAGGTGGGTAAAACAAAGGAAGGGATTTGACTCTTTGACAATTATTGAACAATATCACATCATCGATATACCCAATTTTGTTTTGTTAAACGTCGGGGGCGGTCGGGTAGCCTACTGGTTAAAGCGTTCGCTCGTCACGCCGAAGACCCGGGTTCGATTCCCGACATGGGTACAATGTGTGAAGCCCATTTCTGGTGTCCACCGCCGTGATATTGCTGGAATACTGCTAAAAGCGGCGTAAAACCATACTCATTCGCTGTTAAACGTCGCTTCACAAATCCCGTGTCCCAAAAGACCATTAACCAGACAAAAGTATAGTAGATGGCCTCAATATGCAACTGTTTCACATTTTGTAAAAAGAACACAAAGTTGGCTGACTCCCCCCCTTCCTCAGCTACGACTACTTCAACTGTAACTGAACCTACATCACTTCGGGCTTTCCTCCCACATTAAGCTGACACGCCGTGATATCACTGGACTACTGTTAAAAGCGGCGTTAAACACAACTCACTCACTCAACTGTAACTGACATAAAGCCCGCGTACAACCCTTATCGCTCATACTGTGAGTCATTACGGTCAAATAATAAAGCATGATGTGATTTTACCTTCTCTTTATTGACTTTGCCTAAGACTTGGACAGCTCAATTCAAAAAGAAAATTCTTGAAATAGTTGCTTTTATTAAATTGCTTGTATCCGTGTGTTCGAAGATCTGTGCATATGGCAATGACTATGACATATTAGCTTCGATAAATTGGCGTACAATGTCCAAATTGCGTGGGTGCGCGTTTGTGTGTGTGTGTGTGTGTGCGTGTGCGTGTGCGCGCGCGCGAGTGCGTGTGCGTGTGCTCGTGCGCGTGTGCGTGTGCGTCACAGAACATTTCTGTCTCTTTGATGAATGGAATTTCGATAAGTAGGCGTACAATGGGTGAATCTACCAATTAATGTCCAAATTGCGTGCGTGCGTGCTTGCGTGCGCGTGTGTGTGCGTGCGTGCGTGCGTGCGTGCGTGTGTGTGTGTCTAAGAACATCACTGTCTCTTGGATGAATGGAATTTCCATGATACTTGTTTGCATGGTGAGTTTGTATAAAACAGTTAGTTAATATTTCAGGTAAGTTTAATTCCTGGAATGATGTCTATTCACGACTTACCAATCTTTTTACATGCATGGTTAGTTAATATTCAAGGTAAGTTCAGATTCCGTGGATTCCGTTGTCACAGTTATGTCTTTGTGGTGTAGATGGTCATTGGGGTAAAACACAAATGAGTGAAATTATGTTGTAAGACATTGTTCAAACTATGTCAATAAATATTTAAACGGCGCCGTGATCTCCAGAAACCAATGCTTGTCATTAGAAGCGAGTAATATGGATCGGGTTGTCAGGCTCGGTGATTTATGATATGGGAATTGCTTGAATTAACAATTACAATATTAATGGGTCTGTCTGTATGCCGCAATGATCAAACTCAACTATTACTGAGTGCGGCGTTAGAAAACATGAATGCAAGCTTACACTCACTCAAAGGGCCATAAATAGTGAGTGAGTGAGTGAGTTGGGTTTAACGCATCTGTTAACAGTATTTCAGTTATATCACGGCGTGTCAGCTTAATATGGGAGGAAAGCCCGAAATGATGCAGGTCTCAGACGTTTACCACTTTGGTGAAACCCAGGAGCACGGGTATGGTGATGACAAACCTAGAAACATAGTCGGTGCGAATTGTGATTTGAACCCACAATCATAGGTTTCTGGCGTATCCAAGGGACGCAACTCTGCACAGCGAATTGCGGCGCTTTAGACGACTGGGCTACCCGTGTCCCCTGCAATAAATAGAAACACCTACATGTACTTGCGAACAAAATTAAGTCACTCAAGACAGATTATTCTGAATTTCTCGTAGCCCGTAGGTAGTTGGAATTGTGATCTCTAATTAATTACCCATAGCGGTTCCGTTATAATTGTTCATTAAGTAAGTTACGTTTAATGCTTCGCAGATTGTATACAAAGGTTATCTCACGTCTTGCAATCATTTCAGCAGGATAATGCCAAGATATTACTATTAAACCAATCACTAACTACAAAAGGTGTATACAGTTTTATTAATGTGATATGCGTTCTGTGATAGATATTTTGAAAAAGTGGAGAAACGTCACTAGAAAAAAAAGAAGTTTGATTTATTCTTCCCAATTGCTTCGGATCATCGCTATCAGCTAAATCCGACAATGCAAACTGAGACTGAACAATTTAAGACATATTGGTGGAAATAAGTTCACTTCGATCAATGAGGACCAAAACTAATGAGAGTTTGTTTAAAAATGCCATTTCCTGGGATTTTGACCCCCAAATCTTCTGGATTTTTCACAATGCGCATGAAAACTTGTTTTGATATATTTTATCTCAATAAAAGAAATTGCAAAAAATGTCATTTGGGTTTGTAAAATACACAGCACATTGATTATTTGATAAGAATTTTGTCAGAAACACTTCCATATAGGTTTTAGCAACACTCCAGCTTCTATGACAGCGGTCTTTCAAAAATCAATCCACTGACTGACATCATGAACATCAATCTCCGCAACTGTTGAGAGGATTCAACTGTCATGGCTGTTTGCCAAAAATAGTGTAGATAGATATACCTTGACCGGATGGATCTCAAAACTAGTGTTGATCAGTATTTCCTTTAATGTCGGTTTTTCTAGACACAAATCAGATGAGGAAAGAGACACAAACGTTCCCCTTTAGACACTTACTTTTTTTCGGAGTGTTGTATCCGAATGTACTACATCAGAAGTCTTTCAGCTTAAACTCAACTGGGGAAGCAGATCAGAGATGGATATTTCAGAAAGAAAACAATCTCATTAAAATCAGATCTTAGTTCTGAGGACATCCTACGCCAGAAAGACCTTTCACCCGACCAATCAGAGCGTCGCTTACCAGATCGTGAAAGTGACAGTTGGAATGTGTTTTCTAATCATGCAACTTCGAAGTCGTTAACACGGGGTATTCCGAACGACAGTCACGGCCCGTAAGGCTGATTCCATCAAAATTATCGTCTATCTCTCGCTTCCGTGGGGAAATAAAACATTTGAACGGAAGAGGCGTTGCACACACAGGACGTGGGGAGCACTGCCATATGATCTCAACCATATATTAGACATTCCGGAATGTTCCTTTGTTCAGTTTTCAAAATTTTAATCGAGAACTGTGTCAACACATTTGTCAAGCGTAGTATGAAATGGAAGTCACCAAGTGAAACGAGTGCCGTTAAGCTCGAGAAAGCTGCTTTCTAATTGGCTGATGTCGACTTCTTGTTAGTCATTTTACTGGTCGGTCAAAGTTCGCGAAAGGTCGTTCTTACGTGACCCGTGATGAGATGTCCTCAGATCTTTGTTTAGCGGCATTATATGGAAGCATTTATTATGTCTTTCAATCTGCTCCTAAAGAGAACGCTTTTAGCATTAGCTTCTCACTGTCCCTGGATAACGTATATAGCAAAGTGTTCAAGGACACCGAGTGAGCTTGAAACATGACGTCCAGCACATTTAGATGTTACGTTTACATGTCCTCGGGCAGATTGACCGAATTGTGGCTGACTACGTTCACCTGCATCATAAATAAATAGGGGCGGTCGGGTAGCCTAGTGGTTGAAGCGTTCGCTCGTCACGCCGACATGGGTACAATGTGTGAAGCCCATTTCTGGTGTCCCCTGTCGTGATATTGCTGGAATATTGCTAAAAGCGGCGTAAAACCAAAACTCACTCATAAATAAATAAATAAATAGGTAAAAAGTCAATGAAACCTCTGAAATACAGTGAAACGTCGTTAATGCGGACGGTGCCGTTCCCAAATGGCTTCGCCCAGACTGACAAACGTCCGTATTAATGAGTCCAGGAAGAAGTATGTCCCCAGCACCCAATGTTGTTCGTAAGTGGAGATTTGGTGGATAAGTCTCTTTTCATCGAACCTCGACGAAATCAACAACTGGTTTGTCAACAATTCCAAGATCAAAATACTTCATCTAAAAATGTGTGCATATATATTTAAGAAAACATATTATATATTTTGTTAAAGTTTTAACGTGTATATGAAATTGAGTAATGCAGTTTTTTCGAGCACGGCGTTCGTTTTACACCTACTATATTTCTCTTAATTTCATCTAGACACTTTGTGTTTGTGACAAAGACTATTTGTAATTTCATTCTGAAATGTATGAGGAATTAAGGGATGTATGTATCGCAGTTGAGTTTGAAATATACGTGATGTAATGGGCGTCTCATAACCGGCATAAGTAAAACGGGAGTATCGCCCGATATATTTAGGGGTTAGTTGCCAAGAGTTATCTCTGTTTTATTTTACGGACGCTTCATCTCTCAATCTTACCCCTGGTTGTCTCACCAGCAGTATCTCGTGCTGATACCTGGGGTGTGACGTGGACACTTTCAAATGCCACTTTATGTCACGCCATTGTCGAGGGAAGACATTCTTTATCCCTCCACTCATCAATTCATGTTGATGTCATTTATATATTTTTACAGGTAATAAATCTTTTATAACTCATCCTCACCGTCTCAGTTCCCTCAATTACATCGTTGGCAGAACCCGCGACATAACAATAGAATAATGATAATAATAAGTCCATTTATACTGCGCCAGATTCCATTCACCAAGTTTATATAACTTAACAACAAACACATTTCTTACCCCTTCACAGAAACTAAACTCCAGCCGGGAAGTGATCGTGGCTTCTTTTACCTGGATTTTCAACTTGATAACAATCATATCAAACTATATACATCGCCCTGACATCACATGCCCACGGTTGCTGTAATATGACACACTGTCTGCCAAGACATCACAGTCATAGTCGCAATATTTTGGGAAGACCATTGTCTTTACTTGGAACCGTTGTCTTTACTCGGAGCTATTGTCTTTGTTAGGAACCGTTGTGTTTGCTAAAAAAAACTGTCTTTGCAAGGAACATTGTCTTTGGACGTTAGTTACTTGACCAAAGATTCCCATCCGAACATCAGTAATGTATACTCTGCAAAATAAGAAACGCAAAAGTAGTAAAATAGTAAATATCTGACAGATTGTTGCCGACATCCATACAAATTAATATGAATTGTTCAGTTTTGCATGGTTTTGGGATTGATTTGTGTGGAAAGAATGAGGTACTGCAGAAATGTGGTGAAAAGATGGGAAAATAGCAAAAACATAACCCCACGAGAGCCTGGCGCCGAGACACACCAACACCACTTGTTGGGCAATAAAAATTTCGGTTAAAAAGTTACATCAAGTGAACAGAGAAATCATGCCACAGCCGACGGTAGCCAAATGCAACAACGCCATCGACCAACTGCAAGCAGGAGAATCAGCTGCAGCTGTAGCCACGTTTTCTCCACGTGGCACCAAGCACCATTACAATGCTGTGCTACCGTTATCAGAAACACGGGACCTTCTCAGAAAGTAAAGAACCGTCTTCGGGCTGAGGGTATTCGCACAAGACGACCAGTTCGAGGTGTCATTTTGACGGACCTGCATCGTGGGCTGCGACGTCAAAGGTGTCAAGTCAAGTGTTATTGAGTTTGATTTAGTGACGAGTCACGCTATATGCTTCACTGTGCGGATGATAGATGTCGTGTTAACAGGCGTCGCAGGAACGTTATGCACGAAACTGCAAACAAAATGGACAGTTATGGTGCCGGTCGTTTGGAGATGTGGGTAGCTAACTGGCAGAACAAACGTGGTGCAAGTTTTAGAAAATTTAACGGCAGAACGTCACATGAATGACATTCTTCAGCCAGACTTTCTCCCCATTATGCAACAATGCAAGGCCCGAGCTCACACGACATGACTGACAACATGCTTTTTCAGGAATCACAACAATGATGCTGCCATGGCCCTCCAGGTCACAAGATTTAATACCAATCGAACATATTTTGGATGCACTGAATCAACGACTGCGAGCACGTCAGAAACAACTAGATAACCTCCGACAGTTGGCACAAGCACTGCTGGCAGAGTTGGTGAACATTCCCCCGGCCACAATTCATGCTTATGATCTAATTGCTTCCCTGGGACCAGGGGGTCAATTTTGTACTCTAAAGGTGACCATACAAGATAATGAGAACAGATTACCTTCACTTTAAAAATCCACTGTTCCATGTGTGCCATATGGAACCTGGGTGAATGGCAATGTTGTGTGCCAATTTTGCACAATCGATTACCATCGGTTGAATATTATATGATGTACATCTAAAATCACTTTTGCCTTTCTTATGATTTTTTTGCAGAGTACATATACATGTTTGGTGTAAGGTGCGCCCCCCCCCCCCCCCCCCCCCCCCCCCCCTCCCTTATTGGCTAAAATTGGCCTATTTAATTACCTGTTGGTTGTCAGTCGTGCGTCATCTGAAAACATGTTCTTCAACACAACTGTAGCTGTGAAGCTGAAACTGATTTCTGATTTAAACATATTTATTCACAAGGAGTGAACGGGATTGGGGGACAAGTTCTTCCAACTTAGAATGCCCTCTCCCTGGTATTTACAAAATATTCACAATTTCAAATTCAATATATATGCATAAAACATAAAACACTATAGATGAGAGAGAGAGAGAGAGAGAGAGAGAGAGAGAGAGAGAGACAGACAGACAGACAGACAGACAGACAGACAGACAGACAGACATTGTTGAATGAACAGTTCTTTACACAAATCTTTTAGTTGTACATATATAATGTTGTACTGCCTTAAATATAGCTTCATTTTCTGTAACAACGTGATCTGCATTGCCGTGTAACAGTAAGTGTACATCAATAGGTATGTTATGAACAATATGTTTAAGGCTGTTTAACATAATTTCACGCTGATGACTAAAGAATGGACATTCCATGAGATAATGATATGCATTTTCACATGTATTCGAACATGTACAGTTCGGGTGATCTTTTATACCAATTCTATATAAATCATAATTCAATTGACTGCACATGTATCTCAGTTTTGTGTGTAAGATATTATATTTTCTTTTTCCATAAGCGAAGTACGCAGGTGACGTGGGGTGGTGCTTTTGTAGCGAATTTTTAAAACAAGAAATCGTAGAATTTCGATCTGATAACGGAATAGAGTTCCACAATCGGATAGACGATGGGTAAAAGGATTCACACGAATGTCTTAGTCTTGTGACAGGAACACTGATGTTTTCAGAGTTTCTGAGACTGTATGAGTTTTTTGCTGCAACCGTTTTGGGTAGAATATCTGTTAGATAGGAAGGGGCCATGTTATGATTAATTTTGAAGAAAAGACAAAGTTTACGTTTCTTTCTACGCTCAACTAAGGGTTCCCAACCGGTTTCGTAATATAATGAATGCCGGGGGGCATATTTAGGTAGACCAGTTACAATGCGTGCAGCTTCTAATTGTAATTGTTCTAATTTCTCACTTTGTCCTTCGGTGCAACCATCCCAAACCTCACATGCATATTCAAAGTGTGGTCTTATGAACATTTTATATATATTGTTAATAGTATTTCTGTGAAGTAGATGTTTGAGTTTTCTCATTGAGTAAATCATCTTGGAAGTTGTTTTAATTATGGTATCTATATGACAAGACCATTTGCCACTGGCTTCAAGTATAACACCCAAGTGCTTATGACTGTTTGCAGAGCTGATTTCTTTTCCGTTGAAATATAGCTGAAACTTGTTACCACCAATGATACTGATCCGACATTCAATGTGGTCGCCACGGCAGCTACTTGTGGTCATTCGAGAGTCTTTTTTTGCAAAGTTGGTAAATGCGTACTATGTCATGTGGCAAAAGATATATGGTCCGTTTTTATATTTTGACATTTGCACTTCGTCAAAGCCCACAGGTTCACATATATTCCAATCCAGGCATTTTCCATTACAGTGTTGCTTGATTGACGAATGTGCTTTTCAGCATGAGCACTGAGAAAATAGTTAACACCATTATCAGACAGTTTTGTTCATTGTTTGCTGTTAACGCCGACCTTAACGTGATCGTCAATACAGAAACATATGAGTAATTCAATTGTTGCAAGGTGTCTTTCTATAAATACATTCAGGCTCATACATTCAAAACTCCGTGAAGATCCGAGTTGATACATGTCATCGTGTCCCAAGTGCGTGGATCAATGCTAACGATGTCAATCACTCGATTATTTACAGATCGCCTTCACGTGGCTGGAATATTGGAGTGCAGCGTTAAACAACGAATGAACTTCTCAAGACATGGAATTGATCGAAGTTATCGCAGAATGAGTCACTTGATCTAACTGCAGATAAACCAGCACGGGTACCACCACTAACACCAGCTGGTCCCATGGGGCGGCAGAACACGTTTCATGTCGCATGTGTACCAATTACGCTTTCCAAACCCATCAACACGAAAGAAGATAACTACCCCATGCAATGCTCCACCAGCCTGAACGCAGCGAAGTATTATTCAAGCATGATGTACACGTGTCACTTCATCTCGACATTTATTGTTATTGTAATGTTTTGAGAGTAGAGTTTGAATCCCTTTGAGCCTACTTGAAGCTGGGAAAGATATATCAACTGGATAAATTATCACCCCTGTGTGCAAAATATTCCCCCCCCCCCCCCCCCCCCCCCCCCTCCCCATTAAAAGTATAGTGTACATATTTTGAATAAGACAGCCCTTGTTAATTAATTCTACGACCCGCGAAGATCTTCGGTAGAATAGATCTTCAGCAACCCATTCTTGCCGTAAAAGGCGACTGTGCTTGTCGTAGGAGGCGACTAACGCGATCGGGTGGTCAGGCTTGCTGACTCGGTTGATGAATGTCATCGTATCTCAATGGCGTGGGTCGATGCTCATGGTATCAATCACTGGATTGTCTGGTCCAGACTTAATTAGTTACAGACCGCCGTCGTAGAGCTGGAACATTGCTGAGTGCGGCGTTAAACAATACACACAAAAAAACCAAACTATTATACATCCTTGTTTTCGAATGTTATAACACTAGCGAGACCGTCCCTCGCTACCGCGACTCAGTTGACCTGGTTTCATATTGAACAGACAACCTGTGCAGGCAACACCTACACCACTGTAGAATCTGCTTCTGTGTGGGAGAAGTCGATCAACAAGCTCAACTGTTGCGAGTGAGTGGAGCGTGGAGGGGAGAGTACTCTTGTCACACTGTTTACAAGGTGTCTTCATCACCCAGTTCTTTTGTTGCACTTTCATGTTTCTATTTTCTGTCTTGAAACATATTCTGTATGAAGAACATACAATTCTATTGTATGTCAGTGTATTTGTGACTGTAGCTTATGAAACATTGAGTCCTGTGTCTCCAATTACCGTCGGGTCTCTATTACTGGCGACCCCTCGAAGATACGGGGTTAGAGTAGATCTTCAGAAACCCATGCTTGCCGAAAAAGGCGACTATGCTTGTCGTAAAAGGCGACTAACGGGATCGGGTGGTCAGGCTCGCTGACTTGGTTGATGCTTGTCATCGATCCCAATTGCGTGGATCGATGATCATGATATCAATCACTGGATTGTCTGGTCAAGATTCGATTATTTACAGACCGCCGTTATATCGCTGGAACATTACCGGCCGTTTTGGGAAGCTTCTTTGAAAGATAAGGGGCAAGGTGCTTATTAGGGGAAAGGCGGTATATCGTCCTCATCACGCCGACGACCTGGAGCACATCCACTGGGGTATATTGTGTATTTATTGTGTCCCCTGCTGAGATAATGCAGGCAGACCTGTTCACTCACTTAGGACATTCTTTGTTATGTGCCTGTCACAACGTACAATAGACTACGATTAAAACGAACACGCTTATAACGAACTGACGGATATAACGAACTTACTTTTTGGTCCCGACTATTTGCTGTAGTTATGCTGTATATATGCTCATAACGAACTACGATTATAACGAGGTAAAATTAGTAGTCCCTTTGAGTTCGTTATAACCGTAGTTTACTGTACATCAGTGACGTATGGCGACGTATGAGAATTTTTGCTAAAACGCTGGCAACGCCGAAACGCGCTATGGATAAGTTAGGTGTAAGTTGTATACGTTAAAAGCACGCTGGAATACGTTGTAGTACGTCGAGGATTAAAAACATGTTTGTGCATGCACCAAATTTTTCGGCGTATGGGAACGTATGAATTATACGTTAGGCATACGTTAGATGTACGCTCTACATACGTTTACAGGCGCCAGATATACGCTACACATACGCTGATAAACGTCGACATAAGTTGGCTGAAGGTGTACTGTACACCTAACGTATTGATAACGTATGCGTAACTTACTTCCAACGTGTGTCTAACGCATACATTCAAAGTATATGGCGTATCAGACGTATGTCTGACGACAAAATAACTTATTAAACGTGTTTCTAACGTTCAGCTAGCGTATTGGTACCGTAGTATCAGCGTTTTGGGGGTGTCTGTATATATTGGGTCCCGGTCAGTACCCCCTCATCACTTCTGATGGAGACATCATAGAAGATGGTACCCGTGAAGATCCGGGGTAGAAAAGGTCTTCAGCAATCCATGCTTGCCGTAAAAGGCGACTCTGTTTGTCGTAAAAGGCGACAAACGGGATCGGGTGGTCAGGCTCGCTGACTTGGTTGAAGCATGTCATCGATCGCAATTGCGTGGATTGATGCTCATGATATCAATCACTGGATTGTCTGGTCCAGACTCGATTATTTACAGATCGCCGTCATATAGCTGGAACATTGCTAAGTGCGGCTTTAAACAACAAACAAACAAACAAAACACTTCTGATGGAGACATCATAGAAGATGGTGATGAAGAGGCTGCACCAAGAAGAATTATATACGCAGTCATATAAGTTATGTATAAGTCAGTGATACGCTCCTAATACGTTAGGCATGCTTTACATATACGGTGACCTCGTTATGGATACGCTATGGATACGCCCAAATCATGTTTTTTCTATGAAAGCCCGACGTATGACAGCGTACTAACTGTCTTTTACACGCTAGGCGCAAGTTACTCTAAAACGTTGTTGTGTGACAGGGTCATTACCGGTTGTGCTCACGTTTTCACCAAGTGACATTTTTAAAACATTAAAATTGTAAATCGTCATCAAAAATGTTTGCAGTGAAGCAAAACCTAACAAATCTTTAGCTGTAATCCAATATCAGCAAATTTCATTGAAACGTTATGCTTGATTTGGTTTCGTTTTTTACGACGCACTCGGCACGATTCCATTGAAATAACGGTGGTGAGTAAATAATCGAATCTGGACCAGACAATCCAGTTATTTACATTATGGGTTGATCCAAACAAATTGATGACATGCAATCAACAATGTCACCGTGCCTGACCACCCAATCCAATACGTCGCCTCTTGCAACAGACACTGGTTGCTAGGGAACTATGTATCCCAACAGTTATTGTGCTTTTGTATGTGTCAGCTATGATAATCTGAGTTAAATGTCATAAATGTTATGATTTCAAAAACACATCATTCCTGTTTAACGTTTGCTCATGAGGGGACACGGTAGGCCCAGTCATCCGAGGCGCCGCGATACGCTGTGCAGAGTTGCGTACCTTGGGCACGCCAGGAACCTATGATTGTGGGTTCGAATCCCGGTTCGCCCCGATTATGTTTCTAGGTTTGTCAGCACCATACCCGTGCTCCTGGGTTTCACCGAAGTGGTAAACGTCTGAGACATGCATCACTTCGGGTTTTCCTACCACATTAAGCTGAAACGCCGCGATATAACTGTAATACTGTTAAACGCTGCGTTAAACTCAATTCACTCACTCAGTGTTATTTAGTTTCATGAATATAAGGCCACCTCCAAAGTTTTGTGGTTGGGAGCCCGCGCGGGAGCGGGAGGTCCGGGGTTCGATCCCTGGTCGCGTCATACCAAAAAACGTTGAAAGATGGTTCTTGTTGTTACCCTGTCTGGCACTCGTCATAAAGGGGCTTAAACAAGGACTGGTGAGCTCAAAGTCAGTATACTGCGTCTGAGTGGTGTATTCATGTTAAACTGCAGCATGGTATCTCAGATCGCTAGCACTATAAGATCGGCATTATTGAGGACAAGTGCAAGCAGAGACATGCAGACACACACGAGCATGCACGTCGCTACAGAAGTGCAACAGTCTTTGAGGCGACGTTAACCCACTTCACTTCACCTCACCTCACAAAAAATACTTTTAACCTGACTTTTGATGTTTCGAAATAGTGTATCGGAGAAATAAGTATGTTGTATTGATAATACACCTCTTTTGTCATGCTCTGCAGGTGATCGGTTCTGTACACATGCCAGAATCTTAAAAGCTTTGGTCAAACTCGCCACGGTTATGCTTCTTCATTATTCAGCACCAAACGCGAACTTGTGTCTTTCGTCTATATTAAGACGATAGCTATGGTAATAACTGAACTTCCTTTCAAAGTGGCGTGAGGGGCGGTCGGGTAGCCTAGTGGTTAAAGCGTTCGCTGTTCACGCCGAAGACCCGGGTTCGATTCCCGACATGGGTAAAATGAGTGAAGCCCATTTCTGGTGTCCCCCGCCGTCATATAGCTGGAATATTGCTAAAAGCGGCGTAAAACCAAAACTCACTCACTCACTCCAAGTGAGACATGTCCCTGTGCGTAGCCATTAGCTAAGTGTATTCTGCATAACCATATCATGAACGCTAATTATAGTAATATAAATTAATTAATTTGTCACTAGCGCTTATATATTTCTTATGGTTGGTTGGTTGGTTTGTTGTTTAACGCCGCACTCAGCAATATTCCAGCTATATGACGGCGGTCTGTAAATAATCGAGTCTGAACCAGACAATCCAGTGATTGATATCATGGGCATCGATCCACGCAATTCTACAGTTGTACAGAATAGGTCTTCAGCAACCCATGCTTGCCGTAAAAAGCGACTATGCTTGTCGTAATAGGCGACTAACGGCATCGGGTGGTCAGGCTCGCCGACTTGGTTGATGCATGTCATCGATCCCAATTGCGCGGATCGATGCTTATGATATCAATCACTAGATTGTCTGGTCCAGACTCAATTATTTACAGACCGCCGTCATGTAGCTGGGATATTGCCGAGTGCGGCGTTAAACAACATATATGTCCTTTTTAGGCATGACATTTACATCACGTTTTTTACACATTTATGAAATGCTACACACTAGTATATCATTAATGTCAGTGGCACTCTCTGTCAACGTACATTCTGAGTTGTGAGGCACTTTGAAGGCTTTGAATGTTACAAAATAAATTCGGTCCAAAGGGTGAACACGACGCAAATGAACTATTGTAGCAAGTACAGTTAGTGGACATAAATATTCGTCACTTTACAAAACGCGCAGCACGACGTTTGGCGAAACACTCGAGCTCCTTTACTGTTGTGCCGAGAAACATGGTGCCCGAGGACATTCCCGCTGAAAAACAGGTGCTATATTTGGATCTTGCAAGTCATGTGACACTCAGCTGAGGTCGTCTGCTTGCCCTAGTTATTGCAGTCAGCCTCGGGTGTTATGGGGAGAGGGTTTATAACGCCGTTTTTAACAGTATTCCAGTTATATTACGGCGTGTCAGCTTAATGTGGGAGGAAAGCCCGAAGTGATGCAGGTCTCAGACGTTTACCACTTCGGTGAAACCCACGAGCACGGGTATGGTGCTGACAATTTAGATCGATGACATGTATCAACCAAGTCAGCGAGCCTGACCACCCGATCCCGTTAGTCGCCTCTTATGACAAGCATATTCGCCTTTTACGGCAAGTATGGGTTGCTGAAGACCTATTCTACCCCGGATCTTCACGGGTCTATTAATGAGGGAAAGGAGGTGACTTTCTGTTAAAAGACAACCCAGGGAAAATCTAATAAAATGGACGACTTGTGAAGAAAATGATGGTGGTGGTGCGTGATGGAAACAAACAAAAACGTGTGAAATGGTTGTTTGTTGGTTTGTTGTTTAACGCCGCTCTCAGCAATATTCCAGCTATATGACGGCGGTCTGTAAATATTCGAGTTTTGACCAGACAATCCAGGGATTGATATCAGACAGGGAGACATCGCTACACGATAATTGGTTAACATTTTCCGCATAGTAATATGCTGTAGACCTGTCCCTGGCTCTCTCGACAGGCAAACCCACAACACGGTAATGGATCAACCGCAGCGAAATGATGTGTCTCCGCTGATGGTTGTGCCCGACTAACACAAACTTGTTCTGAGTAATAATTTAATTGGGAATGCATAAAAATATTTTCATAATTAGGTCTGTGTTTCCTATGCAATGATACATGTGTTAGACAAAGTTAAGTTTCTTTTAAAAGTGTGTTTACATCTTTCAATATATTATCCATCCACATGAAATTTTCTCAAAATCAAAACAAATAGAGCATGGTGCATGGCACCGTGTAATGACGCAAGGATACAATAGATGTGAACATACCTGTCTTTGATAATACAACCCACCTGATCAGCACAACTTTGAGAAAATACCACAAGATATAAGTTGTTCTGATAAATATCTTTAAATGAATGAGTTTATATTTAAGTTCCATGGATATATTTTAGCCATGTCGTAACTATCAAAGGTTAAACATAATAAATACATTGAGAATTAAATATAAACCTGCCAACGAAGGACGGTAAAATAACTACACTTATCACGGAAAATCTCTTTTAAAACTAGTATGGAACTATAAAAAAGATAGCACTGTACATAATAATACATGATAAACAACGGGCTATAGATCGCCAGCCACTGAAGGTAGATCACCATACTAGGGACCATGGGGACTTACAGTACGCGATGTTGCGAATGTACGCAATGTTATATAAGTTTAAAGCTTATTTTAATTTTAGGTAGTATGTGTTACTTTGCAAAGCTGATCGGTATTTTTTTTTTCAAATTTTGGGGTTGGGAAAAAGCAAGTTATCGTAAATAGTATTCATACGTTAACAACATTGTAATGTTTGTCATATTCGGTTTCTTGGCAACAGACATATGTTCAATTACACTGCTGCCTTCGCCACGTTTACACGAGGTTCAAAGAGGTTCATCAACAACCAATTGATCACTCCCTGTTTGCATTTTTACAGTAAGTTTGCTATCAATGTTTACTCACCAATGCGAGCGCCTGTTCGATCTACAGATCACAATTACTATTGCAATGAAGATCAGCACAATGACCGCAAAGATGATTCCTATAGCAGCTCTATAACAAAAGAATAAACCCGTCAATCTTATTGATTATGCATCATGTCAATCATTAACAAAATATATGCACTGAAGGCTCCATTCGGCTTTTGAATCCAAGAAATAGCATGAAATGAGATCTTTTACCCATTTCGATAACTCTCTTTCTCTGTGTCAAGAGCCGGTGAAGAGCCGGGTCAAAATAGAACTTCAGCAACACAAGTTTATCGTAATTGACGACTGAAGTGATCGGGTCGTCAGGGTCGCTGACGTGGTCGATGCATGTCATCGTATCCCTTTGCGTTAATCGATGATCACTAACTGGAATGTCTAGTCCAGAATGGACTATTTTCAGACCGATGTTACAAAGCTGGACTATTGCTAAACAAGTGACCGTGGTTGACAAGGCACGACCCTCAAGGGCAGACCCGTGAAGATCCGGGGTTAATACGTCTTCAGCAACCCGTGCTTGCCGTAAAAGGCCTTTATGCTTGTCGTAAGAGTCGACTAACGGGATCGGGTGGTCAGACTCGCTGACTTGGTTGAAGCATGTCATCGATCCCAATTGCGGAGATCGATGCCCATGATATTAATCACTGGATTGTCTGGTCTAGACTCGATTATTTACAGACCGCCGTCATATAGCTGGAATATTGCTGAGTGCGGCGTTAAACAACCAACCAACCAACCTGTCCTTGGCAAAAAAAACCTGCAGTGAGCAGAGGAGTGAGCAGAAGATGGTTGTTGCTCTCACCCAAATGGTTGCCCGTACCTCTGTCTTCTGTTATGACTTGTCCTGCCATGTAAAGTGGTTACATAAAGATGGATCACCCAATTACATAAAGATGGATCGTAATCTTCACCCGGTGCACGTATGTTATGACGGAGCAGGTTGAGTCACGTGAACCCTGTAAGCGAACTTGTGCAACCAAATCCAAAGGTTCTAGAGCCAATCCGATGTCAGCCTTCAAAGACAATCCGATTTTATTTCCTTACCATCTCGATTTGGAAATTAATGATCTCAGCCAAAGAACGGCCCCGTCTCTGGATCCTTCCCCGAATATATTTAGAGTACATGACACAAACTGCAAGGATTCATCCCCATCCACAGCTAAAACCTACCCGTTGTTTACTCTGCATTCGGCTCTTGGTTGACCACCCTCAAAGCCAAATATGCAGTAAGTGTTGTTATCCCCTGCAAAAATAAATCAAATGTATATACTTCTCGTTTTGTTCGTTTGTTGTTTAACGGCGCACTCAGCAATATTCCAGCTATATAAATAATCGAGTCTGGACCAGATAATCCAGTGATTGTTCTCACGAGCATCGATCCACGCAATTTGGATACGATGACATGTATCAACCAAGTCAGCGAGCCTGACTCACTCACAAATCTTACTTTACAGTTATCGGGAATACTTTTATATGGCTGTGTGATTTATTGTAAACAATGTTGTAATTGTATTACATTGTTTCTGTTGCAATTCAGTAGAAGTTCATATATTTGTGTCTTCACAATAGCAATAGCAATCAGTAATGTTGCGTCCCTTGTGCACGCCAGAAGCCTATGATTGTGGGTTGCTATCCCTGTTCGTCACTTGTAGGTTTCTAGGTTTGACATCGCCATATCCCAGCCTGGTTCCCTAGGCATGCTGCGCTGGCGTTACACTGGCCCAGGCAATTACTGCACAATGGCCGCCTCATGGATGTGTATGCCACTGTACCAAATTAATTAAAAATTATGAACAATTCTCCACCATTCAGATCCGACATTTTTACAAGCACACACATGGTTAAACAACTCTGAAAATAATCAATTATTTTTCCAAAATTGTTGGATCTATTTATGACACACCCTATCATTAAATACCATTATTACGGATCAAAAGTGAAAACGGGGGTATAATCGGAGGCATTTGCGTAATCAGATTTGCTTAAAATAAAGATGCCAACGGTATTTCATTGACGTGGTCGTTTAATTCCATGTATTATGTGTACGATTCCGTGACAACAGTGAGCTGACACGAAATATTAACTCACATATCACTGTTGAAAATTTTGTTGTGTGTCATTGTTTACATTTCACTGATGTGACGACCACTTCCGAGTCTCGATACAGTTTAAATAATGTTTTCCTTCACTAACAGTAACAATGGACGTTATTCTCGTGACATTGCAAGAGTATTTATGAAAATGTTAAGAAAACACTTTAACCACCCGTTCTAGCGTTTCTCTATTGTAGATACATGTCGTGTCCGCCATGTTTGTTCGTCTCGTGGAGGCGGTAATTGTCCAGTCATTTCCTGGGTCAGTGTAGCGCCAGCGCAGCATACACAGGGAACCAGACTGCACCATATCTGCGCTCCATTCGTCACCACTCGCCCCTTTCCGTAACCTGAAAGAAGTCTCCTCCCCCTATCGATGAATGTTATGTGCGAAAATACGACAAACGAATTACCCGTGCTCGTGGGTTTCACAAAAGTTGCTTGTGACACATATGTTGATAGATGTCTTTTAAAAGGTTTACATGCACCAAATAGTAAGTAATAATTGGACATTAAGGCAATAATTACGCTTTTCTGAAGGTAAGAAAATATAAGTGAAGAAAAGATTAAATCGTTCAAAATATTTAAGTACTCTGTGACATGCCAGTACATTTTGCCAAATAACACAACGACAACTGACAGAAATCGATAACATTAGTAACATTATTATAAAAAAAGTAACATAAAAAAAAACATGTCAAGAAAACATACATGTAATTCATACATTCATCTGTAACAAACAGCATCAAAACGGCTTGTCAACGAAATCCTTAAAGATGATAATGAAACGAGAAAGCTTAACATACAACCACCGGTCATTTTGAAAATATCAACATTAATAACCGCAGAGAACCTGGACTAACCAACGATGAAAGGTGCCTTCAGAAGAATAGCAAAAAGTATCCCTGTAAATTCCATATTATCCATTTGGCAACAAGTCAGACCGCACAGTATTCAGTAAGAAACTGTAACAAGATGTAACGCCCTCTTTATCCGAGGATAAGGTCCAGCTGATATGACGATCCGCGTTTTCCTAGTTTCGTTTTCGACTCTTGTAACGTTAAAAAAAATATACAAACTTTAGTGTATTGCCCCAGCCTGGTTCCCTGGGTATGCTGCGCTGGCGCTACACTGACCCAGGCAATGACTGCACTAGGCCGCCTCCACGAGACGATAAAACATGGCGGACACGACATGTATTTACTATAGAAATACGCAAGAACGGGTGGTTAAATTCTTTTCTTAGCTTTTTCATGAATGCTCTTGCAATATATACGTCATGAGAATAACGTCCATTGTTACGTTTAGTGAAAAAAAATAATTATTTAGGCTGTTTCGAGACTCAAAAGTGATCGTCATATGGTGTCTTTCTTTGTCTTGAGTGATGTTTAGTTTTAATAGATTTTTTCAATGGGTCAATGTATTGTTCTGTTCATACTTCAGCTTCATTTTCTGTTGCTATGTCAGTTGGAGTACGCTCTTTCAATGATCTGTGAGGTCTATTATTGTATTTCGTTGCCAAGTCTTGTAAAATGTCTAAATAATGATAGGTCTGTTGATAAGTAAAGTACCTGTACATGGTTGTCTTAAGTGTTCGAATCACCCTCTCAGCATAAGCTTTGGTTTCATTGTGTAAAACATAATAAGTTGTTTTTTTAAAAAGGATTTCACTTTCCTGTTAAACGCTCTCCCTTTATCTGATCGAATAATATAAGGTAAGCCTGCCTGAAGAAATATCTTTTTCAAAGCTCTGATTACATTATCAGAGTTTGTATTTTTCAATGGATCAACCCACAAATACCGAGTAAAAATATTATTTACAATGAGTAAATATTTAACCCCATCATTGTCTGTAGCGATATTAGATAGATCTGCTAAATCCATATCCCATCTGTCATTTAGCCCTGAAGCCACAACACGTTTCCTTTTGAATTAAATCTCAGTGGTCGCATCTTGAGTAGCAAGCCACTTCTTGATGTGATGTAAACTGATATCAAATTTTGCCTCTCTTGACAATATGATAAAGCTTGTTGACACTGCCGTCCCCGCCTTGCTAGCCAAGCTGATAGCAAAGTGACACAGTACAAAATGTTCTGCTTTAATAAACAATCTGTGATAGATGTGGGTGAACCCCGAGGGGCTCGACAGATAGACCGTTGTATAATCTAAACTAATTATTTTCTTGCTTATATATTCAGATATATTACTGTGGAGATATTTTTACATCATGTATTTATATAGAATATTGACACTGTCAGATCTATTTTTAGATTGGGGATTTGCCAGTGTAACAATAGTTAGACCATAGCTCCTTTGTTATAAACGTGGTCTAACCAACGTCATTTTCAGTTAGACCACGGACGGAACTACTTTTTCCGAGCAAGGTAGCTCCAGTTGTATGAGGAAATTTCTGACTGGATGCATATTCTACTTCTAGCCATACAGGTAGTATTTAAGAGACTACAACTGACCAGAGTGAGTGAGTGAGTGAGGTTTTACGCCGCTTTTAGCAATATTCCAGCAATATCACGGCGGGGGACACCAGAAATGGGCTTCACACATTGTACCCATGTCGGGAATCGAACCTGGGTCTTCGGCGTGACGAGCGAACGCTTTAACCACTAGGCTACCCGACCGCCCCCAACTGACCAGAAATAGAATAAGAAAAGAACAAGGTCATAGATAAACTGAATCTCTTTATTCACTTAAACTTACTGTTGATCTCACAGGGCAACACAGAATAGGCGATCCCTTGAGGTTTTATAACCATGTCACGTGATGTTGATGTTGAGAGTCCCCTGGACACGCCAGAAACCTATGATTGTGGGTTCGAATCCCGGTTCACCCCGATTATGTTTCTAGGTTTGTCAGCACCATACCCGTGCTCGTGGGTTTCACCGAAGTGGTAAACGTCCGAGACCTGCATCACTTCGGGCTTTCCTCCCACATTAAGCTGACACGCCGTGATATAACTGGAATAATGTTAAAAGCGGCGTTAAACCCAACTCACTCACTCACTCACTGATGTTGAGAACCTCCGACATCCATCGCCGCATACTTTGCCGTTTCTGTGGATGGCGAAGTTGCAGTACTTGCAATTGTACGCTTTCACAGACCCTGCACAATCTTGCTTATGTCATCCCCCTGCTCGTCACTTGTCCTCTTGTATGACCTGCTAGCGTTACTGCGATTCCCAGTCCGTTTTGCGATCAACCGCTCGTCAACTCTGTCTGGTAGAGGCGCGTAGCACGCAAAGAGTGGTCAGTGTAAAAACCTACAAAATAAACAGATTTTTTCATTTTAGTTTAGAGGGTTTACTAAGTAAACAAAACGTTAAAAAAATAAGTAATTGATGAATCCGATTACGCGCTTGATTTGGTAATCAATGATGACGCCACAATTTAAAAAATAAACTTTCTACAGAATATTCAGTTGATGTTTATGCTGTCAAATGATTTCCTGTGCGATAAGAAAACGACTTTATGATATACACAGAAAATTGCCGCCATCACGCTCATGTCACTGCTCTATACTGTAAAAATGATTTAAGCAAATCAACAAACATTTGAACATTTTACATTTTGATTTTCGTTTTGGAAACTATTACTGAAACATTATGTACAATGTACTCACCAGTAAACCCAGCAGCGGCACACAATCGACTCACTGTCTTCGCTAGAGTATTTTGACCAATGGGACTGCAGGGGTACCACGTTTCCCGCCGGGGCTTCACTAATGGATGCAAGTAGAAGGCATCTGGGGCGTCAGAAGGTCGCAGACTCAAGTATTTTCGGTACAACCTCACAATACACTTATTAGGGTCAGTGCTAGTGTATGCAGTAACACACTTCGGTGGAACTCTACATCTTTCAGTCCTCGTTGATTACATTTACTGATGCATTCGGTGTAACGTAAATAATCTCCTTGATCATTCGATCCCAATTCGAACTGGTGGACTCTCAACATTCTATGTTCATAGCCCGACCGCAGTGTAAAATTTAATCCAACCAAGTACACCATCGTATCAAAGAGTGTTCGAGGGCATGTTGATCCGAGAAATCCCTTTACCCACACAATCTGTTCCTGTTACACGGTAATGACGCTAGCTTGGCCTGAGCGCAATGCCATTCCCTTGCTTGTCCTGCCTCTCATAATATTGTCCAATGTGACTAAAGCCTCCGTATACACTGTTTCGGAAAGAAACTGGACATCACGATTGTTGTTGTCATTTGCATGAGTAAAACAAGTTGACGAACAGTCTTTGGTGGATAATCCGTACTATCCTGCTTCCGAACCTCGAGGATAAACCGACACATACAATAATTCAGTTCGTAGTCATTCAAATCCAATAGTTTATTGGTAATCAGACTAAGCCGCTTACCCGATGTATCGCCTCCGAGAATTTTTGCATTACTTGAACAGCGCCATTCTTCGAACAGTCGACATGCCCAGTCGATATTCTTGCGAGTTTTTTCCGGTATGAATTTCTCTTTCATTTCAATCACAACATCGTCTGATTTTGGCTCGGCAAATCTGTCAGGAATACGTTCACCCTCAAACCTTTGAGACGCAGGGAACAAAATTTCGTCTTCGCTCGAGAAGTCAGGTGATTTATCCGTTTTGAGCACATCGGTCTCAAAATCACTGATATCACTGTACTGGGGCAAGTAAGTAGATTCCTTTGCATTTAATTCCGAATCCTCCATTTTCATAAACTTAGTTTGTGAGCAGAGAATCTCTTCGCCGGGAGTCTGCTGTAGGCTCTACAACCACCATTATACAATAGAGCCTAGAGGGTAGGCTTCAAATACCCCAAACACACCAAAATCACTACTCCCAGCCCCAAAGTGTTCCGCGGTGATACAAACCAATTGCCGTGCGATGTAATGTGTAGAATGTGCTAGTCCAGGATCTTCACCTGCTGTGCACATACAAACCCCTGTGACTTGTTCGACGCATGTTTATGCCAGGACAGCTCCTGCCTCGCATATACTGAATTGTCCAAAACTTGCCACAACTACAATTTAAAGGAAAAAAAGCAGCAGTACATGTTCCTGATACATACGAATACTTGAAATTAGATTAACTATCAACTGAGGAAATGTTATACAGATATACGTTTGTAATGAGTAGTAATGGGTGGGATGGGAGTGAAAAAACGGCTCACCGGTGTGGTTGTGTGGATGAAAAGAGGATGTAGCAACTAAATTCAGCTGCAACATGGGTAATTTCCTTTGTTTGGTGCACGTGAAGAACAATGCCGGGATAATACACTGATAAATCGCCTTGCACTATTAAACCAGGAA
This sequence comes from Haliotis cracherodii, assembly GCF_022045235.1. Taxonomy (NCBI): domain Eukaryota; kingdom Metazoa; phylum Mollusca; class Gastropoda; order Lepetellida; family Haliotidae; genus Haliotis; species Haliotis cracherodii. The sequence continues at coordinate 28,153,285 of NW_027266269.1, read as the reverse complement.
GAGTAGCTTCCCTTTGACAGTGGAACACAAAGGCAGGGGGAGAAAGCCCCTTGAATTGGAATAATGTAAAACAACCAAAATAATGCATTTCATTAATTAATAATATAATCAATTGTTTACATTTCACCGATATGACGATAAATAATGTTTTCCTTCACTGAAAGTAACAATGGACGTTATTCTCGTGACGTATACATTGCAAGAGCATTCATAAAAAAACTAAGAAAAAAAGGTAACCACCCGTTCTAACGTGTTTCTATAGTAGATACATGGCCTCAGACCACAATTAATTTCCTTCTTTGCTATCTACAGTCACATGACAGCCCACCATAATTATTATCAGTCGTAGGCCGTTCTCCTGTTGTATGCTGACCAACCTGCCACTTGTCACTTAAAACGCCAAGTTTCGGCCAGCATTTACCACCTTGCTTTCGCAGTAACCACTGTCAACAATGCTCACCGGAAGTTTCGAGCCGAAACACACACAACGGCCTTCAACTTGGGGTCAAATCAAGGGAAGCTGGAATCAATACCTTCACAGATTGAGGCTAACAAAAAGTTGACAGCAAACTACAATGTCTTATCTTTCATTTAAGCTATCACAAGTTACTCCAAAAAAATTGCCACAGGCTGAACAGCCCATTTAAACAGGGTACTATATTCTCCTATTTTCCTTCCAGTTCATGGTAAAACTTAGGGGGGATAACTGTGGTCTGAGGCCTATCGCAGAAAAAAGTATGCAATTCAAATAAAACTTCATCAATACTAAGCCCATACACTGTTGAAGGCTCACAGAAAATTTGGAATCCCTAACTCATACACAGCTTGTCTTATAGTCATTTGAAATCATGCTGCATCCATAGCACTTGAGAGTACATTTTTTGCATGAATTCATTTCAAATGCAATTCTAATTTGTCCATAACTCCATAAATTGACAAAACAAGCAAGTGTTCCTGTCTCGTCATTACATATACTATCAACAGACATCAATTTCAGTCCGGTATATCAATTCCTTTTTTTTTTTTGCCTATTTTTAGGTACATGCATGCATTTTTTAACAAAAAAATTGAATTAAAGTTCATATTTTTCAACACAAATGAAAATTGAAACTGTTAAATTTTTTTAAGGATTGACTGTGTATTTTTTTCGGTTCACTGAGGTATGAATCGAAAAACCGATGTGCAAACTGTATGAATCCGCGTAGCGGATTCTTACAAAAGTTTGCACATCGGTTTTTCGATTCATACCTCAATGAACCGAAAAAAATACACAGTCAATGCTTATAATTAAATTCGACAACGTAAAACATGTTTTATCTACAATAGTTTAACCCAAAACAGTTGCATATATCAAAACAGACAAAAATGACGGCATTGATGAACATTACAGGTGTAGGAATACATACAGTGGCGTGACATGAATCAGGTGATCGTTTAATTTATGCACATAACTTGACACGCCTACACAGTCAGTAGCCAATCAACGGAGAGTGGGATTAAAACAATGTTCATTTGACCTGTCAATTAAGGCAAGAGGCGAAAAGACTTGCAACAGTCAGACTGTAACGAACCGGAAGAAATATGTCCGAGAGAAGGCGGCTGTTTCAAATAACATGGTCATTTACTGCGTGATTCAAACATTACTTCTCTGATTACGGTAAAACAGTTGGAGAAATGCTAGTTAGAAATGAAACGCGAAGACATGAAAGTTGAACCGAGGCGAGCGGGAAAAAAAACTGGCGAGCGAGCCTGCACGTTTGCTGTTTCATTCATTCTCGGCCTTCGGTTTCAAAGGGTAGATTGGACAATGAATATGCATGAAAGTCGCTAAATGTCCTGTGCATGACGATACACGTGAGCAGAAAGGGAATTCCCTCGACTGTAATATTGGGATTCCCCGACATTCCGCAGTAATAAAAGTAGTGCGCAGCGGTGGGCGTGGCTTAATTTTTTACATTCATTGGGAAATGAATGCAATAACACGTGTCCAATTCAGCTAATCAGAATGCAAGAATTTCCATGAACACAACGAAAATTTAATTATATTCACATGAAAGCCCTGTCTTTACTCATTAAAGTGATTGGTGGGACAGGTAGCTGTGTACAGCCAATCAAGTGCAGCGAGTCACCAGGTGTGACCACTCTCAGATGACACTCGGCCAATACACGCCAAGGTGTCAAACTGTGTGTACAGCTCAACTGCAATTTGGACTGCTGGCACAAGACATATGTTTGTCTCGAGAGTTTCTAATACATTTACACGCTTGTCATTGCCATTGACATTACACAGTGATGGGGTATATAGGTACATCTTGTGCTCAGAGCTCATTAGTTCTGTCCGAGACAATCACGATGAAACGCGATCGCAAGAGAATCAAGTCACAGTTCAGCAAGGGCCACACTCCCTGGAACAAAGGTCTCACCCTTGAGTCTGAAGAGACAGAAAGTGCCTCTCCACCCCAGTTATCCAGGACTGTCACTAGGATGAGTGCTGAAGACTTATCACTGGTTACCAAGTCTAGGCTGGATGGCACTGGGCTGTCGACACCTGACTGTGAGGGCATCTCTACCTCTGTGAGGCTGTTGCGGCCTACTGCAGCCAGCATGCAAGACCTGAAACAAGAGTCTAGCAAAGATGACTTGGAGGGGATGCGACTAGTTGACTATCAAAAGGTGGCCTAAGCATGGAACACAGCTCTGCGACTGCATCGTTCGACATCCACTGACTGCAGCGACCCTCAGCTGCAGATAGCCAGGGAGAGAAAATGGGGAGCATGCTGGAAAGTGACACTGAAATGTGTTGTATGTGACTTCACAGCACCTGAAATGAAGTTGTATAAAGAAATCAAGACAGGCAAACCTGGACCAAACCCAGCAGCCCCTAACGTAGGACTTGCCTTGGGTCTTCAAGACACCCTTATTGGAAACACAAGAGCCAGGTTACTGATGGCAAACATGGACATTCCGCCCCCATGCAGGAGCAGTATGCAGAGGACCTCTAACAAGGTGGCTATTGCTGTTACTGAACTGAATACACAGGATATGTCTGAAAAAGTTGAATTGGTAAAGGAAGTTGATCGGAAGAGGGGTACTGAGCCATGCGAGATGAATATTGCCATGGATGGCCGATACAACTCAACGACAATAGCAAGCAGGAAGAAGCCAGGGCAGAATGCATCACAAGCAATCGGCATAGCCTTCGAAACTGTTACCAATAAGAAGTTCATCATCGGCGCGTCATTCCAGAATAAGGTCTGCTGGACTGGTGCTTAGCTGAAAGGAAAAGGAATGGATGTGAAGTGTCCAGGGGGGCACCCAGACTGTACTGCAAACATGTCGGCCTTCGCTCCGTTCTCCGAGTTCAATATGGGAGATGACATTGGAAATCAGCTTGCGCTACAGGGTGTGCTTATTAAGTATGCTACTACCGATGGGGATTCTAAGTCTGCAGAAGGAATAGACCAAGCTCTGAAAGTGTTAGACCCTATGTGGAAGGTGCAGAGTCTAGCTGATCCCACCCACTTGGCTCAAGGACAGTTTCGGCAATGCTACAGAGCTGATTTCAAACCAGATATGTTCCCCGGCACTACTCGTACACAGAAATTGGAGGCTAAGAAGGTGCTAAGTCAGGATGTAAAGGCACGGTGCAGCCTGATACTGAAAGAACTCATGAAGGATCCTGCAAGCGACATGAAAGCACTTCGTAGTATCTTACCTAGAGTGCTCGAAGCAACCCTTAAGTGCTACAGCGGCGACTGCTCCAGGTGTGCCCGGTACTCTGTTGTGTGTCGCGGCGGCAACAAAATCACTCATTTCAATATGGATGACAATGATAAACACTTGATGAATGAAATTCTCAAGATGAAGCTGAGTGTCGAAGTTGTCGAACAAATGAAACTGTACACAGACACACAGAAATGTGAAGCCGTGAACCGATCAATGAGTATTTCTTTGCCAAAGAACGTGAACTTTTCAAGAAATATGATCGGGAGGGCTTCATCGACTATCCATAGGCTCAACAATGGCCCCGGGACATCAGCAATCGACAAGTGCCAAAACTCTGGTGTTGAACTATCAAGTCGAGCAGTGCGGTCACTTGAACAAATGGACAAGGAAGCTGCCTATCACAAGGAATACCAGAAAAGTTCCAGTGTAGTGAAAAGAAAGCTTGTGCAGCATGGGATCAAAATTAGGGAACATTTAAAGTCAAAACTGAGTGACAAACAGAGGGGAGACTACAAAAAGGGTCAACTTGACCCTGTGCCATGTTTTAGTGAACAAGCTGACCATCCATATTCAAAGAAATGAAAATGTGCAGTAATACTGTAGCTAATGACTAGCTTATGACTGACTTTGTGTAAAAAAAGGAGTTGAAATAGGTAACAGTTGCTGTACAGCTATGTTTTTTGTATATGCAATGCTAACAATCAGCTGTCACTGTGATGAACATCAGTTCATGAATAAAATCTTAATCATTTACTTTGCTTCTTGTTGTCTCTTTTCACAGCTTCAAAGCCAAAAGGCAATCTGCATATGGCGCATGGCCTTTGCATGCACCCCTGTTCACACAGGCTACTCTGTCTGCATTTACACTATGCGGCTCAGCAGACAGATGTTCGACATAGGTGCATTTGGAATTATGGCACAAATATTAATGGCTGATGTCCAAATCACCTATGTCGAAATCTTCCCTATGCACAATGTAGCTGAGTCTATGGGCATTTACGGTGTGCCACTTGTTGGATATGGGGCAATAGTACCTCAAAACCCCATATCCACTGGGCTTACATGCCCTAGACCAGATTTGACATGGGCCGTTTTGACAGGTGCCATGTTGGTCAATTTTGGCTCAATGCCGAGCAAATATCTCTCTGTATTTCTTGAAAAAGGCTTCGATGTTGGCCATATTAATATTGTCCAAGTGCAAACGAGGCACGACAGGGGTAGTGATACATAATTCTACCATATTGGAACTCATATGACTTATTATGATGCTGGCATTCACTCATTTCAACAACATGCATAAAATCGTAGGTTCGAAAAAGTTTCGGCCAGCATTCACCACCTTGCTTTCGCAGTAACCACTGTCAACAATGCTCACCGGAAGTTTCGAGCCGAAACACACACAACGGCCTTCAACTTGGGATCAAATCAAGGGAAGCTGGAATCAATACCTTCACAGATTGGGGCTAACAAAAAGTTGACAGCAAACTACAATGTCTTATCTTTCATTTAAGCTATCACAAGTCACTCCAAAAAGATTGCCACATGCTGAACAGCCCATTTAAACAGGGCTCTATATTCTCCTATTTTCCTTCCGGTTCATGGTAAAACTTAGGGGGGATAACTGTGGTCTGAGGCCACATTTCGTGTCCGCCATGTTTGTTCGTCCTGTGGAGGCGGCCATTGTGCAGTCATTGCCTGGGTCAGTGTAGCGCCAGCGCAGCATACCCAGGGAACTAGGTTGGGCAATACAGTAAAGTTTGTATAGTTTATGAACGTTACAAGTGGTAGTGAGGGCGCAATTTAAGGACACAATACACACATCATGGGGCCCTTTTTGTTAAGGCTGAGGTGAGGTGAAATTGGGTTTAACGTCGCGTCCAAGATTATTGCACTTATATAGCGACGTGCATGTACGTGTGTGTGTTTGTGTGGCTGCTTGTACTAGTCCGGACTGATGCCGATTTATAGTGCTAGCTCACTGAGATACCATGCCGCAGTTTAACATGAATACCCCACTCAGACACAGTATACTGACTCCGAGCCGACCAGTCCTTGTTTTAGCCCCTTAATGCCGAGCGCAAGACAGGGTAACAACAAGTACCATCTTTTAAAGTCTTTTGGTATGATCGAACCCCGGACCTTCCGCTCTCCGGGCGGACGCTCTACCATTAGACCACGGAGGCGGTCCTTGTTGAGGCTGAGATAGTACTGATGCGACATGAAATTGAAATTATGTTGCCTACGATACAAATGTGTTCATTAGCAAGAATACAAGTGTTATAAAATGTTTATTAATTGGTTATCAAATGGCAGTCTATAGATCTAAATGCTTACCCAAGAAAACATTTTAAACATGTTTACATAATAATATCCTTTTTAATGCATGTTATTATCCTTTCACACTAAGAATTCCACCATATGTGTGCATATATCGTCTTCACGTTGAATACGTTTCATTTATTATGTGTGAAATATTACTTTATGAGCATAACCATAGATATGATATCACCAAGATTTCTCAGAATCAAGTCTTACTGGTAACAGAAAACATACAAGAATATGAAAGGTTATTGAACGCTGTTAACGTGACAACATTGCTGCTATCACAGCAGCCTGTACTTACTCCAGCACAGACCAATCAAAACAGTGACTGGAGGGTTATACTGAGTTAAAAGTCAACGTGGTATTTATATTGCCAGATTGGCACAACGATTTTTGTCCATTCTACTATGACGCAAAAAAACGCCATTTTGCTTTGTTTGATTGAGGATTTCAGAATTGACTTTCACTTTATGTGAGTTCATTGGAGTATGAACATTCGTAGAGTGATGGCGAAACTGTATGAACGTCGGAGCTCACTATATTTACCTTAAATGACGTAGGCCTAGATCTATACACAATTATATTTAGTTTGTGTGACTTTATTTTTACACTGACAGCCATACAACAACCAGCTGTATCGCGGATAAATTAGTTCATCAAAACGAGAGGTAACATGAGCTTATGTATGCTCAACGGGGACAACTTTTGTAGTTTCTGTAAACAAATGTACTCAAATAATATTCTCATTAGATGAGAAAGGTCTGTTAAGAACTACCTCGGTAAGTCAGTCAAAGTGACAGCGCGTCGTAATACATTTACATCAAGTGCAAGACGTCGAAATCGCCGACACGATAAATGGGACGGGAGAGATTTCGGAAGTTTTTAATGAATCTGTGGCGGTTACATGTTTTAGTCGTCATTGATCAACTGGTCGATCATTGAAAGGTGATTTAAGATGTGTCAAATAGACACTAAGGAAAATTCATAGATTGCTGTAGACTGTCACTCTCAGCATAGACACGGATCGAGTCGATACTACGATAGTTTGGAAATGTCTTCGTTTTGTTCATTCGGAGGGGTCGCAAGAATATTCGTGAACAATCATGCAGTCAAACTCCCTGACGTTTCTCAATGTATACTGAAATGCTGAAATAGTCTAAATGATCAGAAAGAACGCTTATGTATGTATTCTTGCTTGGGAATTCTCAGAGTGTTAGAATACATTTGTTTATATTTTGTAAAACCTTCGATGAGTGTGTCTCGTGATATGACAATTGTCACATTGCATAAAAAGTAGTTAGACGTTAGGTGTAAATATTCCATTTGCTGTAGCAATATCAGCACACAACCTTTGACATTTTCGTATAACGCTTATAACTCCCATCCCCTACACCACCATCAAACTATCATTTCCATCCCTATTCCACCATCAACCCAACATACCCATCTTCTGAACAAACCATTATTGCAAGAGTTCCATCCCCTACACCACCATCAACCCAACATACCCATCTTCTGAGCAAACCATTATTACGAGAGTTCCATCCCTTACACCACCATCAACCCAACACACCAATCTTCTGAACAAACCATTATTGCGAGAGTTCCATCCCCAACACCACCATCAACCCAACATACCCATCTTCTGAACAAACCATTATTGCGAGAGTTCCATCCCCTACACCACCATCAACCCAACATACCCATCTTCTGAACAAACCATTATTGCGAGAGTTCCATCCCTATTCCACCATCAACCCAACATACCCATCTTCTGAACAAACCATTATTGCGAGAGTTCCATCCCCTACACCACCATAAACCCAAGATACCCATCTTTTGAACAAACCATTATTGCGAGAATTCCATCCCCTACACCACCATCAACCCAACATACCCATCTTCTAAACAAACCATTATTGCGAGAGGTCCAACCCCTACACCACCATCAACCCAACACACCCATCTTCTGAACAAACAATTATTGCGAGAGTTCCATCCCCTGCACCACCATCAAATTAACATTCACATCTTCTGAACAAACCATTATTACGAGAGTTCCATCCCCTACACCACCATCAACCCAACATACCCATCTTCTGAACAACCCCTTATTGCAAGAGTTCCATCCCCTACACCACCATCAACCCAACATACCCATCTTCTGAACAAACCATTATTACGAGAGTTCCATCCCCTACACCACCATCAACCCAACATACCCATCTTCTAAACAAACTATTATTGCGAGAGTTCCATCCCCTACACCACCATCAACCCAACATACCCATCCTCTGAACAAACCCTTTTTGCGAGAGTTCCATCCCCTGCACCACCATCAACCCAACATACCCATCTTCTGAACAACCCCTTATTGCGAGAGTTCCATCCCCTGCACCACCATCAACCCAACATACCCATCTTCTGAACAAACCATTATTGCGAGAGTTCCATCCCCTACACCACCATAAACCCAACACACCCATCTTCTGAACAAACCATTATTGCGAGAGTTCCATCCCCTACACCACCATCAACCCAACATACCCATCTTCTGAACAAACCATTATTGCGAGAGTTCCATCCCTATTCCACCATCAACCCAACATACCCATCTTCTGAACAAACCATTATTGCGAGAGTTCCATCCCCTACACCACCATAAACCCAAGATACCCATCTTTTGAACAAACCATTATTGCGAGAATTCCATCCCCTACACCACCATCAACCCAACATACCCATCTTCTAAACAAACCATTATTGCGAGAGGTCCAACCCCTACACCACCATCAACCCAACACACCCATCTTCTGAACAAACAATTATTGCGAGAGTTCCATCCCCTGCACCACCATCAAATTAACATTCACATCTTCTGAACAAACCATTATTGCGAGAGCTCCATCCCCTGCACCACCATCAACCCAACATACCCATCTTCTAAACAAACCATTATTGCGAGAGTTCCATCCCCTACACCACCATCAACCCAACACACCCATCTTCTGAACAAACCATTATTGCGAGAGTTCCATCCCCTACACCACCATAAACCCAAGATACCCATCTTTTGAACAAACCATTATTGCGAGAATTCCATCCCCTACACCACCATCAACCCAACATACCCATCTTTTGAACAAACCATTATTGCGAGAGCTCCATCCCCTGCACCACCATCAACCCAACATACCCATCTTCTGAACAAACCATTATTGCGAGAGTTCCATCCCCTAAACTACCATCAACCCAACATACCCATCTTCTGAACAAACCATTATTGCGAGAGTTCCATCCCCAACACCACCATCAACCCAACATACCCATCTTCTGAACAAACCATTATTGCGAGAGTTCCATCCCCTACACCACCATCAACCCAACATACCCATCTTCTGAACAAACCATTATTGCGAGAGTTCCATCCCCTGCACCACCATCAACCCAACATACCCATCTTCTGAACAAACCATTATTGCGAGAATTCCATCCCCTAAACTACCATCAACCCAACATACCCATCTTCTGAACAAACCATTATTGCGAGAGTTCCATCCCCTACACCACCATCAACCCAACATACCCATCTTCTAAACAAACCATTATTGCGAGAGTTCCATCCCCTACACCACCATCAACCCAACATACCCATCTTCTGAACAAACCATTATTGCGAGAGTTCCATCCCCTGCACCACCATCAACCCAACATACCCATCTTCTGAACAAACCATTATTGTGAGAGCTCCATCCCCTGCACCACCATCAACCCAACACACCCATCTTCTGAACAAACCATTATTGCGAGAGTTCCATCCCCTGCACCACCATCAACCCAACATACCCATCTTCTGAACAAACCATTATTGCGAGAGTTCCATCCCCTACACCACCATAAACCCAACATACCCATCTTTTGAACAAACCATTATTGCGAGAGTTCCATCCCCTACACCACCATCAACCCAACATACCCATCTTCTGAACAAACCATTATTGCGAGAATTCCATCCCCTACACCACCATCAACCCAACATACCCATCTTTTGAACAAACCATTATTGCGAGAAATCCATCCCCTACACCACCATCAACCCAACATACCCATCTTCTAAACAAACCATTATTGCGAGAATTCCATCCCCTAAACTACTATCAGATTAACATTCACATCCCTACATCAATATCATTTCAACACTCACTTCCTCACAAGAAACCATTTTTCTTCCAACAGTCACATCCCCTAAATCACCATCAACCCAACAGTCACACCCCCTAAATCACCATCAACCCAACAGTCCCATCCCCTAAATCACCATCAACCCAACAGTCACATCCCCTAAATCACCATCAACCCAACAGTCACATCCCCTAAATCACCATCAACCCAACAGTCCCATCCCCTAAATCACCATCAGCCCAACAGTCACATCCCCTAAATCACCATCAACCCAACAGTCACATCCCCTAAATCACCATCAACCCAACAGTCCCATCCCCTAAATCACCATCAACCCAACAGTCACATCCCCTAAATCACCATCAACCCAACAGTCACATCCCCTAAATCACCATCAACCCAACAGTCACATCCCCTAAATCACCATCAACCCAACAGTCCCATCCCCGAAATCACCATCAACCCAACAGTCACATCCCCTAAATCACCATCAACCCAACAGTCCCATCAAGTACCGTTAACTCAACAGTCCCATACCTTACACCACGGTTAACCCATCAGTCCCATCACCTGCACCGCCGTTAACCCAACAGTCTCATCACCTGCACCGCCGTTAAGTTAACAGTCTCATCACCTGCACCCTCGTTAGCCCAACAGTCTCATCACCTGCACCACCGTTAACCCAACAGTCTCATCACCTACATCACCGTTAATCCAACAGTCTCATCACCTACATCACCGTTAATCCAACAGTCTCACCCCCTACACCACCGTTAACTCAACAGTCAAATCACGTACTCCACCGTTAACTCAACAGTCCCATCCCCTACACCACCGCTGACCCAACAGTCCCATCCCCTACACCACCGTTAACTCAACAGTCCTATCCCCTACACCGCCGTTAAACCACCAGTCTCATCCCCTACACCACCGTTAACCCAACAGTCCCATCCCCTACACCACCGTTGACTCAACAGTCTCATCCCTTACACCACCGTTAACTCAACAGTCCTATCCCCTACACCGCCGTTAACTCAACAGTCCTATTCCCTACACAACCGTTAACCCAACAGTCCTATCCCCTACACCACCGTTAACCCAACAGTCCTATCCCCTACATCACCGTTAACTCAACAGTGCTATCCCCTACACCACCGTTAACTCAACAGTCCTATCCCCTACACCACCGTTAACTCAACAGTCCTATCCCCTACACCACCGTTAACTCAACAGTGCTATCCCCTACATCACCGTTAACTCAACAGTCTCATCCCCTACACCACCGTTAACCCAACAGTCCCATCCCCTACACCACCGTTAACTCAACAGTCCAATCACGTACTCCACCTTTAACGCAACAGTCCAATCACGTACTCCACCGTTAACTCAACAGTCCCATCCCCTACACCACCGTTAACTCAACAGTCCAATGACGTACTCCACCATCACTTTACCGCAGTTTAAGTTAATACAGTTTGACCCAGTTTTTCATTACAATTTACCGCACTTCACTTCTAACAATTTAACGCAGTATTACATTTTACCGCAGTGTTATGACATTTTACCACAGTTTATTACAATTTACCGAATTATTACAATTTACGTCGTAACGCAGTCCCTTGCCATGTTTGCTATTCTTATTTTGTTTCCTGCAGTATAAGCTTAAAGTGAGTGAGTGAGATGGGTTTAACGGTCTCAGACATTTACCTCTTCGGTGAAACCCACGAGCAAGGGTATGGTGCTGACAAACCTAGAAACATAATCGGGGCGAACCGGGATTCGAACCCACAATCATAGGTTTCTGGCGTGCCCAAGGGACGCAACTCTGCACAGCGAATCGCGCCTTAGACGACTGGGCCACCTGTGCACCCTATAAGCTTAAAGGGTAACGGTGTCTGACTATTTGCCATAGTCATATGTATCTAGTTTACAGCTGGTATTATACATTTGGAACATTGACACTCGGGTTCGATTCAATTTGTGAAGCCCTTTTCTGGTGTCCCCCGCCGTGATATTGCTGGAATATTGCTAAAAGCGGCGTAAAGCCATACTAACTCACCCACTCACTCACATAAACATTGACAGCAAAACACGATCGAACTGTTAACTGGGCTGATCGACAACCTGGATCGTTTTCAAAACACTGGTAAAGCGTATCTCGAACAATAGACATTCCAAATTGTACTGAAGCACAGAACATAGTTAGTGACTATCTCAAACTGCAGCTATCAGTTGACATATAATCCCTCTCAATATTTAATACGAAGTACGATGAATATTTCGGACTAAAGTGCAGTACATAGATGTGTGAGAAAGTGACTATCTCAAAACTGCAGCTATCAGTTGACATATAATCCCTCTCAATATTTAATACAATATACGAAGAATTTTCAGACTCAAGCGCAGAGCATGGATGCAGTAGCTGTACGACTGAGCACACTAACATCTGTTTGAGAGCAGTGATACAATGCAACATTCACTCTGTGCTGTGGTTGTGCTCTGTTGGTATGTGTCATTTCGAGCTGTTGATGCTGTGTCCGACCCAACAACACCGGGAAGGAGTAGAGACATTGCATGCAGGCAACTTCAGGAGCTGGGAGATGCTTGCAGAATCAACACGTTCTTTGACCAGATGTGCCTCACGTACTCCAAGGGTGACAGGGAAAAGAAAGGTAAGTCTTTGAAACATACATGTTAATTAAGAAATAAACGACGAGTGGGAGTTGTTTATCGCAGCCCCGAGTTCTTTATTCTCCCTGCTGTGTTTTATTGTAGGATAAACAACGTCCAATAGCCGATCTCTTTTATATGAGATGTTAACAGTATGTACAGCCTCTTTCAGGAAGTTAGTAAAAGGTACACGCTTCTCACAATTTTCACGTCGATTATCTGTAACTTTTCTCCTAATACTAATTGTCATATCTCCCTCACATTTGGAAGCCATTGCGTTTTTCTGCATTGCCCAGCTACATTTATGGGCAGCAACTCACTTGACATTTCCCTCTAAAAATTAACGTTATCCAATTTTCGACGTCATCAAGTTGCGAGCACATGTTCGAATCTCCAGAAATGACGCCATGATAGAATAATATTTTGTCGTGAAATAAACCACGCTTCGTTCTTCATTGTTCTATGCGATTTTTCGCGCAGCTGTCTTGTATTTGATAATTAATGGATAACCAACATCTGACGCACAATTTGCAACTCTCTAGATCTTCTGCAGTGGAATATTTATTCGTACGATTTGGTTGGTTGGTTTGTTGTTTAACGCCGCACTCAGCAATATTCCAGCTATATGACGGCGGTCTGTAAATAAACGAGTCTGGACCAGACAATCCAGTGATTGACATCATGAGCATCGATCCACGCAAATGGGAAACGATGACGTGCATCAACCAAGTCAGTGAGCCTGATCACCGACCCCGTTAGTCGCGACTAGCATAGTCGCCTTTTACGGCAAGCATGGGTTGCTGAAGACCTATTCTACCCCGGGTCTAGTATAGAGGTGTAACAATATTTGTAGTGGTCATATAGTGCGAGAGAGCATCATGTTGACAAGCAATGTGTCATATTTAGTCATATTCCTCTAAATGTCCACCACGCAGTTTCAGGAAAGACTTGAGCAGGCTTTTGACAGTGAAGCCTTGATTGAAAAGCTGAAACATTTGTGTCTTTCCATGAAATTTGAATAGGTGAGGTAAGGTGAAATGGGGTTTAACGTCGCGTCCAAGCTTATTGCACTTATGTAGCGACGTGCATGCTCGTGTACGTATGTGTGTATGGCTGCTTGTACTAGTCCGGACTGATGCCGATTTATAGTGCTAGCTCACTGAGATACAATGCCGCTGTTTAACATGAATACCCCACACAGTATACTGACTCTGAGCCTACCAGTCCTTGTTTTAGACCCTTAATGCCGAGCGCCAGACAGGGTAACAACAAGTGCCCTATTTTAATGTCTTTTGATATGACGCGGCTGATGATCGAACTCCGGACCTTCCGCTCTCCGGGTGGATGCTCTACCATTAGACCACGGAGGCGGTCGAAATTTGAATAACTTATAAGGGCTCTTACGTACAGAAGTCACGGGGAAATGTAGACACATGGTACAAGTAGCACCGACGGACATTCCAAATACTTTTCTGAATTTCCTATCAAATGTGAAAAAAATTTACAAAATGACCACAGACATTAACTTGTGATAACATTTCCGAACTACTTTTTTGGAACCAAAAGCCCCGTTGAATAAAGAATGCAATTTTCTTATGGGGATCCGCGTGCTTGGTTGGTGTCATGATTAATGTTAATAGTTGAGACAGTAGTTGAGTGTATTTATAATGAGCCAGATTCCATTCACCAAGTGGATGATCATTGCGCTACACTATTATTACCCCGGTCAATGGATCAGTGAGCACTCGATTTTCATTCTCAGCTCCCTGGGGAGTATACAACCCAAGCTTCCTGTGAGGCGGTAGAAGGTTAACAGCCACATTACCATCTCATCCTACCGGGGAACCCACTATATACTGTCAGTCGCATATTTGGGCTCTTAAACTGCCACAGGAATCCTCAGTTGATGCCAGGACTCTCGATAGCAGATCGACAAGGAGGTTTGGAGGGGGAACTTAACGCAAAGCGTTTCAGGTTCATCCCTCAACAATTGGTTGTCACGTTGTCCATGAACGCCCATAACCTGACCAAATATCCCCAATAACAGCTCATGAGGACCAATGTTAGCTATAGGAAGTGTCCATGAACGCCCATTATCTGACCAAAGATCCCCAATAACAGCTCATGAGGACCAATGTTAGCTGATAGGAAGTGTCAATGAACGCCAATAACCTGACCAAAGATCCACAATAACAGCTCTTGAGGACCAATGTTAGCAGATAGGAAGTGTCGATGAACGCCCATAACCTGACCAAAGATCCCCAATAACAGCTCATGAGGACCAATGTTAACTGATAGGAAGTGTCGATGAACGCCCATAACCTGACCGAAGATCCCCAATAACAGCTCATGAGGACCAATGTTAGCTGATAGGAAGTGTCGATGAACGCCCATAACCTGACCAAAGATCCCCAATAACAGCTCATGAGGACCAATGTTAAAAGATAGGAAGTGTCCATGAACGCCCATAACCTGACCAAAGATCCCCAATAACAGCTCATGAGGACCAATTCTAGCAGATAGGAAGTGTCGATGAACGCCCATAACCTGACCAAAGATCCCCAATAACAGCTCATGAGGACCAATGTTAGCTGATAGGAAGTGTCGATGAACGCCCATAACCTACCAAAGATCCCCAATAACAGGTCATGAGGACCAATGTTAGCTGATAGGACGTGTCGATGAACGCCCATAACCTGACCGAAGATCCCCAATGACAGGTCATGAGGACCAATGTTAGCTGATAGGAAGTGTCAATGAACGCCCATAACCTGACCAAAGATCCCCAATAACAGCTCATGAGGACCAATGTTAGCTGATAGGAAGTGTCGATGAACGCCCATAACCTGACCAAAGATCCACAATAAAAGCTCATGAGGACCAATTTTAGCAGATAGGAAGTGTCGATGAACGCCCATAACCTGACCGAAGATCCCCAATGACAGCTCATGACGACCAATGTTAGCTGATAGGAAATGTCAATGAACGCCCATAACCTGACCAAAGATCCCCAATAACAGGTCATGAGGACCAATGTTAGCTGATAGGAAGTGTCAATGAACGCCCATAACCTGACCAAAGATCCCCAATAACAGCTCATGAGGACCAATGTTAGCAGATAGGAAGTGTCAATGAACGCCCATAACCTGACCAAAGATCCCCAATAACAGCTCATGAGGACCAATGTTAGCAGATAGGAAGTGTCGATGAACGCCCATAACCTGACCAAAGATCACCAATAACAGCTCATGAGGACCAATGTTAGCTGATAGGAAGTGTCAATGAACGCCCATAACCTGACCAAAGATCCCCAATAACAGCTCATGAGGACCAATGTAAGCAGATAGGAAGTGTCGATGAACGCCCATAACCTGACCAAAGATCCCCAATAACAACTCATGAGGACCAATTTTAGCAGATAGGAAGTGTCCATGAACGCCCATAACCTGACCAAAGATCCCCAATAACAGCTCATGAGGACCGTCAAATCTGTTTGCAGCAGCATTTCAGCAGCAATAAATATTTACGTCTGGAGTGATATCAATATTGCGCATGTAGTTTTGACAGCGCGACGATATGTGAAGAACATATTGAGATCATTGCTACTACATATGCGCCGTCAATGACGTCAACATCAACAGCTGCTGCGTAAGGATGACAAAGCTGGACCTCATACTGACAGGATCAGAAACTTACTCTAGCAAGCAGGGGCCAATGTCACGAACTGGCCATCAGTATCACCGAACTGATACCCCACTGAACACATGCAGAATATCAGCCACCGCCCCGTTCAGTGTTTTCAAGAGGAGTGGAGGAATATTCCAGCAGTGGTTGTGAGACGGCTGTGTGAGTCATTTCACGGGTTTTCTCCAGCATGCGATCGGGCGAATGGTTATCACAAACTGTTTCGTGGTGTGATTGGTCATTTTTATGATCACTGTTCCTCTCTGTCATTCATGAGTTATCACTGTCTTATGATAATTCATTCTTTTGACATTAAATGTGTTGTGCTGTCAGTTTTGTTACTTCGGTGCAAAATCGTGTTTTGTTTTTAAAATGTCTCCGTGTATGTTAGATTAGTCGATGTTCCATCAATGCCAAGGTCCTTGTAATGACGGTCATAATGTTGTTTACAATTCTACAATGACACTGATGAAAGCTCGGATCTGAAATTACGATTGACACCTCTTTTAAATTACGCCATTTCAAACAAAAGCCATCATGTCAAGACATCGACAGCCTTCATATAGATCGATCCATAAAAACGTGGCCTTCGTTTCATATCAGAGCCCTTATGGGTGTTTTTGGCTACAGTGATTTTGACTTCCAAATCAAGCAATTAGCACTGACTGAATGTTTGATGATGTCATGACAACACTTAACAAAGTAGTTATATCGTTTGCATTTACATGGTAACACTGAGAGGGGTATATTTGATACTTCTCACATTGAAACAAACTATAATAAACGTAAAAAAACATTAAAAAAACAATAAAAACTTCATACAATCCGTTGTAAGCTATCTGCATGTGCATTTTACCTACAATGTGTTTACTGCACATTGGGGTCTGGCATGACGATGAAAGAAGTAACACGGCCAACATTGGCTACAGAGACAGGGTTTATACACTCTTCAAAAAAAAGAAACGCACAAGTAGTATGTAGTTCATTGAACCCGACTACACAAAAAATCTGGTATATAAATTGGATACATGTAATAAGAAAATGTTGGTGGCCTGATATTCGACAAACAGTGCGCCAAAACGCAGCCATTGTCGATTTGCAATGTCTTTAACGGCATTGTTTTCACACTTGTTAAAAAATGTCATGGTGGAAAACGGTAAAGCAAAATGCACGTGCAAGTTATTGCACTCGTAACTTGTGGTAGTGGTTCTAAAAAGGCAAGCACAAACCAATAACTCGTCATTCAATTGTCAACATTTTTCAAGTTCGGAATGACACACAGTTCAATTCCAGCCGACCAAGAGCGGATTCTTACAAAAGTTGGCACATCGGGTTTTCGATTCATACCTCAATGAACCGAAAATAATGAACAGTCAATGCTCATAATTAAATTCGACAACGTAAAACAATGTTTTATCTACAATAGTTTAACCAAACACAGTTGTTCTATATCATCCACTCAGAGACCACTGGCATGAGTCCAAGCGAAAGTACTGAACATGACCTCTGAAAATTAGGTACATCGTAAATGTCGCCATTTTTTACACATTACTATTTACAGCATGTTTTGAAATCTAAATTCGGATAATAACTCGGAGACATTAATTTCATAAATAGAATATTAGTGATCACGGGTATCTGCCCTTTATGAAATCACCAATTATCATTCCAAAACGTCGCCGATAACCCTAGACTCGTTTAGAATGTTTTGGAAAATACGCAAACACGAACGCCGAAGTGAACTTTCCGCCATATTGGATAGTGTTTAAAAAATCACGTTTCATGTACACAGGTTATGAGACGCCTGTACCATCACGTATATTTAAAACTTAGCTGCGATACGTACATCCTTGAATTCCTCATACATTTTAGAATCAAATGACTAATGGTCTTTGCCACCAATACAAATTGCCTAGATTAAATCAAGCAAAATAAGTTAGGTGTGAAAACGAACGCTGTGCTCGGAAAACTGCACTTGTTTGAAATGTAAACAAAGCAAACTTTTACACAGTGTTTGTAGCATTTTCTCCAATTTTGAGCTATCCATCGTCTATTCGTTCAAGATATTGACTCAACCTTTGCAGAATATGCATGGGAACAGAATCGTAAAAAGAATTAGGGAATTTAAAATAGGTACATTGCAATGATTTGATATTTTCAACAGAAATGGTCAAAGTTACCGTCCTGTGTGACGCCATGACTGGCGCAAAATCACGCACAACGATAACGGTATTTATCGGCATTTCTGACTCTTTCCGTTGGTTTCAATGAAACATATAACAACAAACAACAGTACATATATTGTCAGAATGTTTCTAATTACTTACATGTCACATTTATGTACATACGATCCCTGAATCAAGGAAAAATCCCCTCGTAAAATCCCGCGTACTGTTGACAGTAAACACGCCATTTTGTAAAAGTCTGCCACCGGAAGTGATGTCATACGTCAACATTGTTGTACACATTTCGTGATTTCTTTGAGGTGAAGGTCCTTGAATGAGATTGCACACGATCATTGCATCATGCTGTTTACAGTTTCACTTATGATGTAGATTTTGCATATCTTTTATACATTTTTTCACACAATTAATTTCACCTTGGATATTTGTCAACGTTCAAAAGGATATCATTCGTGGACAAGTATTACAAGATGAAATGTAAATGTAACTGCAGCATGTACGTATTTTTTGGGATGTGTAATATCAATATTATAAGTTCATATGACCAATGTCCGCGAATAGCCGTTTCATTTTATAACTGAAACTGAATATATTACTTTAACAAAATGGATAATATGTTTCGTTAAAATATATGCACACATCTCCGAAAGAATTCTCTTGATCTTGGAATTGTTGTTTTTGTTTTTGTCGTTTGATACACAGAACAGTGATATCTAACGATTCGCCATGTGCGCCTAAGCCACGAACAATTTACGAATTACTCCTCTCGTTTTGCATTATATAATCAATGGGTTCCTTCTTTTTTCAATATTGTGATCACAGGATATTAAACTGTTTACTTTATTTCTCCAGGAATTGTAAAAAGTTAAAAAATAAAACCCATGCCATGTACCCAGTTGGTTTAACCTTATACGATTATCCTAATAAATCAATACCAATAGTGCTTTCTCGCATCTTTTATTGTGTAATTCTACGACGAGATGAAGAGAAATAATAACATAATAATGTATATAGTAAGTATATGTCCAATATTGAATATAATTTTGGTTGTTTTGAAATATATTTTTGGGTATTTCCTTACGTAAATTGACGCCAAACTGGTGCGTGTCTTGTCCAGTTAAGATACACGATAAACTATCTAATTGTTTATATATTTAATACATTATTTATTTGGTGAAAGCAGTCCTTTTATTTTTGTGTCGAAAAAGCCTCAAATTCAGTTTTACACATAGAGATTTCCCATACCATGAACGAATTAGGGAAGATATATATTAATCAAAATACCAGTGTCGTCTTTCTCCGACATTTTCAATTTTCAAGACATTAATCCAGCCATGACGTCAAATAGATAGGTGTTATTTTCTTGTTTTTTCATTACATTTGATGATAAGGCTAGTGCTGCATTAATAATGGTGTAACATTAGTCAAATTACACTTACACATTCAGGAGAATGTTGGAATCGAAGGACTAAGTTATAGGTTAGATAGGGCGATCCGTTTCGCCTCATTTATCATCCATTTTTAACAATAAACGTATACAGTTTCAATATCGATATTTGTGGCATCTCGGCATCCAGGGAGTTAAACAAAATCTAAAATAATCTCCCGACCCTTCCCTGAACACCGAACGGACACTTGGCCACAACAGCTTGTCAAACATGATGAAATCACAATAATTCAAATGATACAAGGCCACACCATGTACATCTGTGTTACCTGGCATGTCTCGAATGCAGTGTAATCATGAATTAACACGCCAAACATAAACACAATCTACCAGGCCAAACAATGCCGACTCGTCTTCTGCTAAATGACGAGGCGGTATTCAACTGCAGTAAAGTTGTACCAGCAGCAATATTCCCAGTTTGGTTTGATGTTTAACGCCGCATTCGGCAATATTCCAGCTATATGACGACGGTCTCTAAATAATCGAGTCTGGACCAGACAATCCAGTGATTGACATCATGAGCATCGATCCACGCAATTGGGATCGATGACATGCATCAACCAAGTCAGCGAGCCTGACCACCCGATCCCGTTAGTCGTCTCTCACGACAAGCACAGTCGCCTTTTACGGCAAGCATGGGTTGCTAAGGACCGTTTCTACCCCAGATCTTCACGGGCCGCAATATTCCCAGTAAATTAACAGGTTGATGTTGAGCAGTACCATAGTTCCGGAATGTCCTTTGTAATTATGTATCAGCACGATCACTAAACAATTATTTTGGCAGCCCTTGCAAGTGTAGTGATGACAACTGGTTGTTGGTTTGTTTGTTTGCTGTTTAACGCCGCACTCAGCAATATTCCAGCTATATGACGGCGGTCTGTAAATTATGAGTCTGGACCAGACCATCCAGTGATTCATATCATTAGCATCGATCCACGCAATTGGGATCGGTGACATGCAGCAACCTTGTCCTTTGTAATTATGTAACAGCACGATGACTAAATAATTATTTTGGGAGCCCTTGCAAGTGTAGTGATGACAACTGGTAACTACATTTAATTTAGGGGGCGGTTGGGTAGCCTAGTGGTTAAAGCGTTCGCTCGTCACGCCAAGGACCCGGGTTCGGTTCCCGACATTGGTACAATGTGTGAAGCCCATTTCTGGTGTCCCCCGCCGTGATGTTGCTGGAATATTGCTTAAAGCGGCGTAAAACCATACTCACTCACTCATTTCCTATCTTTTAGTTTGAGTGAAACTTTTTGGGAGGTATTACTAGTGGCTTGGCATTCTATTCATACCAAATGTCGTCCCAAACAAACCTCTTGTAGTAGGGTGGGAATTCTTCAAGTGGTATATCTAGGTCCAAGACGAAATCGTCTCAGTGAATGAAGTCGTCCATGGCTGTGGCGAATGTAAATTAAGATAAATGTCCCGGAAGACACACATCTTCAGCAAATTATTTGCAGCCAACTCGCATATGCTAATGAGAAATATGATATAAAATATTTCATTGGATTATCACTGTTCGTAGTCGGAGAAATCTCGGCTAAGGGAATTAACTCTAGCCCCGGATATTATGTAATATTGTTTAGGTTGTTACCAGAATGGCCAGTCGTGAATGTCTGCGCATCTATTGCGCAACTGCAGCGGTACAGGGAGGTTAACAGCAGGGTGTCGGGGTGTATCAGTTACATGCCAGACCGTAGCTCTGATGGTTTATGAGAAACTGTTGGGGAGGGGCGTCCATCTGTGGTCTCTGCTCCAACCTCCTAAAGAATCCTCTTTGTTGCACTGAACAATAAAACAATTGTGCCTTCTGCAATTTTGGATTGGAATAGGTTCGATGACCAAAATGTTTCACAGAATTTAGAAAATCACAATATATTGCTCAATGTAATGTGCACTGAGTAGTTAAATCGGTTGATTATATGTATATTAAATTATTCACTGTAAATCAAGATTGGGCTGAAGCGATATAACCGAACACGGGTTTTATAGATTTATCCATGATGACCCTATTTGCAGTTGTGGTCATCATAACGAAGACAGGTTTCACTATTTATTCCAATGTCTGAATTATTATGATATTAGATCAGCATTTTTGTGTTAAGGGCGTTAATATCAAGACTGTTTTGTTTGGAAATACGAATTTATAGTATGAAAATATAACACAATAAGCACACACTGTTCTGAGGATTTTCAATTTGAAAGTGTAATATCAGCAGCAGAATTGACAGGTTTAATCACTATTCCAAGAGACGGAATAAGAGAGGACTTCTTACTATACAGATTCTCATAGAGAGGATTAAACTCGCTGTTGTATGCACGGTTAGACTGATTAGAATATAACTTTGTGATGTACTGTAAAGATATATAAACTTTAATAAGGCGTAGTTTAAGGGATGGCTCATCGGCCTCAACGTATAGATTGTCAATGGGAAAAGTTCTGAAAGATCATAGACAAAGCGTTAGATGGTGTATTGGATCGAGTAATTTAAGGTTACTTTTACAAGCTCCACCACAGATGATGGAGCCATAATCGAGTACAGAATTCGAACGGACAAGTGATCCATTTAAGCGAAAGAGGGTCATTTGATCTCCTCTCCACTTGAAATTAGAAACAATCTTCAATAAATATAGTGCCTTCAGACATTTAGCTTTAGAATATTTAAAATTGTGGTAAGAAAGTAAGGTGATGATAAAAAATTATTCCTAAAAAATTAGCTTCTTTTGCCACTTTAATTGGAGTTCCAGTTGGATGTAAATCTGGGTCGCTATGTAGTTTATATTTTCGACAGAAATGAATTCAATTTCTTTCAGACTTAGAAAAATTAAATCCGTTCTGTTCTGCCCAAACATTGATTTTATTCAAAGGTACAACTGTCTCTCACTCGTGTGCATATTTTTACCTCGAGACGATACATTAAAATCACCAACCAAAAACACCCCAGAACAGAGTCATTTAAAACCATAGATAAACTATTATTTTTTATGATAAACAACGTTACCGATAATATACTACCTTGCGGGACACCTTGATCTTGATCGTAAAAATGAGACATGATAAATCTCACACGAACCTGGAAATTTGTATCTGTTAAATCCCATTTCATAACGATCTTTAAAAATTCCATGTTTCCAGGTTCTAAATCGAAACATATTGATCCGGCATGTTGTTGATTAATAAAAGAATTTTTCACAAATGTTTCCAGTCTAACCAAATGGTCAACGGTACTTCACTTCTTTTCTAAAACCACATTGAATATTTGTTAAAATATTATTTGTTTCAAAATACAATATAAGTCGGTTATTTACCATTCTTTCCATGGTCTTACATACACAGAAAGTTTGCGATATAGGCCTGTAATTAGATTGATCAGTATGATCACGACCATGTTTCGGTATTTGTGTTACAACAGTACTTCGCCATGATGAAGGGAAATTCCCCGTTGTCCCCGATTGATAGTGTTTCTAAGCATAACTCAGGTGAGGTGAGGTGAAATTGGGTTTAACGTCGCGCCGAAGATTATTGCACTTATATAGCGACGTGCATGCACGTGTGTGTGTGTAGCTGCTTGTACTAGTCCGGACTGATGCCGATTTATAGTGCTAGCTCACTGAGATACCATGCCGCAGTTTAACATGAATACCCCAATCAGACACAGTATACTGACTCCGAGCCGACCAGTCCTTGTTTTAGCCCCTTAATGCCGAGCGCCAGACAGGGTAACAACAAGTACAATCTTTTAACGTCTTTTTGTATGACGCGGGCGGGGATCGAACCCCGGATCTTCCGCTCTCCGGGCGGATGCTCTACCACGAGACCATAACTCAGGTAAATGTGGAGTAACTGATAGTGAATATTATCAGCATCCGTGGAAGTATCATGAGCTTTCTCTTGGGCGGTATGCAGCTCATGGATGGAAAAAATTCGTAACGGTTATAATCATCATTATCAGAATTAAAATTAATTTTCTTTTTTTCTTGTTGGTCTATATTTTTTTTTTAAATTTTGGTTCATAATTTGATGAGGAAGAATGTTTAGCTAAAGTTTCTCCTAATTTGTTTGCTATATCACGTTTATCGGTTAACAGTGTGTCACCCTCCTTAAGATGGTGAACACTAGATGTTGATCCTTTACCTTTATCCTTAGCACCATATTCCAAACCTTATATATTTGTGTACGGGAATTTATTAATTTTTAAATTTAAAATTGATATAATTTGTGGACAGTTGGCTGGCGGCGAAAATATTTCTCTGCCCTTTCCTTGTTGTTCTAGCGTGTTTACATTCGGTGTTAAACCATGGTTTAATTATATGTGGAATACATTCGTCAGCAGTTACATTTAAAACGTCCGAAAAAAAGCGAATAGGATCGGTAACATCAGTGAAACATTCGGGTTTGAGTATATTCAAGCACAGTGTTTGAAACAAAGGCCAGTTTGCCTCTGTAAAATTCCATCTTGTAGAAGAATAGTATATGTGTATTACCGTATGCATCTGGCAGGGAAATGTACTGTATACTGCATACTCGACTTGCGTTTCTTTTGCGTTCAAGTCAATATATGCTCTCTGCCTCATGGCATTCATTCATCTGATGAAGGAGTAAGCATATACTCCGAAACGTGTTCCTCATAATAAAGAAGTTGCATCCATATATTCTCTTCCTCACTAAGGGTTATTTTTAACGTATAGTTTGAAAAGGCACAAATTTGTTTTCGGTTTTTGTTTCAGAAACAGCCGATAATCCCATCCCCTGTGCTGTAGTGTTTGAAGGTAATATGTACTGGTACAAAGATGGACGATCAGACTTTGAAGTAAAAACATGGTTCACAGGGGATAATGTAATGTACACCGAATACATTCAGTCAACGAGAACTTTCTACTGGGTTACACCATATGGTGAAAAAGGAATCCATTCTGCCCTCCTGTCATTCGGCAAGATTGGGCCAGAGACACAGATACTGCTAAGACGTAAGTCGAAGTAGAGCATCTTCTGCAACATTTGTGGGTACCCCATAGAGAACTGATGGGTTTATAGAAAATGTAATACTTTCTTTTTATCATACACATATGTGCAAAATTTATAACTGGAATACTGTTAAAAGCGGCGTTAAACCAAACTCTCTCACTCACTCATGTTTAAATTAACAATGGAAGTATACAATAAGGGCGTGATGACGTAAGATAAGAATAGGTAGATATATATCTATATTATATTGTGGTTTGGTTTGTTGTTTAACGCCGCACTCAGCAATATTCCAGCTATATGACGGCGGTTTGTAAATAATCGAGTCGAGTCGTTTCAACTTGAGATTCTTTCCGCCAATGGATTTATGTGATTGGTAGTGCTCTAATTTGTTTTTCGTACTGCTCTAACTTGTTTTTCCAGAATATATTGCGCTGTATAATTTTATCTAGGATTAATAAAAACATCCGTTACACATATATTTAAACAGCACGTTGCATGCTATTAAGAAAGTTAGGTTACAATATAGTGGAAGTTCGCGGTAGTTTCATAACCGTTCATGTTTAGAAATTACATTTGTAGGTTATACGAATCGATCTAAAATTTCGGCACTCACAAATTGTGTGAGAAATAGGCAAGGAAATCCTAAATTTTCGTGTTTTAACAGTGTATCGAGTAATGGTTTCAGCTTGTATGTCATACCGCCTTGTTAATGGAACTTTAGCGCTATAAAGGTTGACACACCAAATAAAGATCAAGCTACTGTAACTTTGTGAAACGGGCGTAACTTCAGACAAAGGTAACCCTAATTCTAACCCGAGTGGTTAACATTAGCTAAGGTTGTTTTGTGTAATTGGGCCTTGACTGTTGCTCATGTGCAATCATTCCAAGAATAGCAGACAAAAACAGTGTCAAGCCGGCCACAATTTTGTCGCAAGAACGATGACGACAGTTTGCAGTCCAGCCTCCCCGATCACCAGCAAGAACATAACAACCTATACATGTATAACCAATGGTGGAGAATGTGTATATAGTTTATATCAACATTCGTCGTTTTACGCTCAGGAGTTGGTGCAAGTCTATGAGTGAGTGAGTATGTTTTTACACCGCATTTTTAAGCAGTATTCCAGCAATATCACGGCGGGGGACACCAGAAATGTGCAAGTTTCTGATGCCGGCGAAACTTTACTTAATGTAAAATTCAGTAAAATTAATTTTTTTCTGAAGTCATTAATGCATCTTTCAATACATATTTATGAGGACATTTCCTCGACTTTAAGTTCGTGATCGACAATTTGCACCTGCATGTTCATGCACAGCGCACAATTTGGATGTTTGCGTGTTTGTTGGGAGGATGATACTCACACACTTGATTGTTAAGCTATCACGTGCTTATTAAAACAGTGTTGTTTAACCGTAGTTAACACACATACAGTGCCATGGCTTGCTAAAATCAAGGTACACGCGCACAGGGTATACTGCAAACAGGAATGCCGCATACGAAGATGCAAGACATTTTAATGTTCATCGAAACAGAATAGAATCTCTTGGGAGACGTAACCTACAGATGGGCAACACTCATGACCTGGCACATGCTGGTCATCCACGTGTTACGTCACGTCAGCAAGACAACCATATTCGGTTGGTGCATCTACGGAATCGATAGCAAACTGCCACTGCTTGCACACATGCTGGATTGAGACAAATTAGTGGCTGAACCGTACGCAAACGTTTGAGGGAACACATCATCCGGATCCAGCCCCGACTTTACAGCGATACGCCCAATTATACTTCCACGTCACCGCCAGGTACGCCTTGTTTGATGTAGACAGCATATGAAATTCAGAAGACAAGACCGGGACAGTATACTTTTCACAGATGAGTCATGGTTGGGGGTGGAGGTGTGAGTGAGTGAGTGGCATCCCAACTCATGGGAGGACACAACTCACCATTCTTAACGGCAATTTGAATGGTGTAACATACCGGGACAGCATCGTTCCAAAACAAGTTATACTCCATGTGCAAATACAGGGACGTTGCAGCATGATAATGCCTGCTCACACGTCACACGCGTAGTGTCAGACTTTTTGAGGAAACATGACATTGCTATACTGCCATGGCATGGTTCCTCTAGGCCTCTCTCACCCAAAGTTGGTTGGTTTGTTGTTTAACGCCACACACAACAATATTCCAACTATATGATGGTGGTCTGTAAATAATAGAGTCTTGACCAGACAATCCAGTGATTGATATAATGAGCATTGATCCAAGCAATTGGGATCGATGACCTACATCAACCAAGTCAGCAAGCCTGACCACCCGATCCCGTTAGTCGCCTGACAAGATTAGTGGACTTATATGGCATGCATGGGTTACTGAATTCTACCCCGGATCTTCACGGGTCCTCACCCACAGACCAAAGAACATGTCTTTGTGTAAGATGGAACAATGCCTATGACAGGACCAGAACCATCCGATAATGCTATCTCAGTTAGACCAATCTTTGGAAAGCTCAAGTCATTAGAATGGGTTTCTTCATTTCGAAGTTACAAAGTTTTCGTCAACAAAGAAATGGGTTGATATTTCACAATACTCAGTACAGCTTCAGCTGCACTCGCGCATATGTCTGCAGCATATAGCTTGGTAAATTTGGTACTTGATCCCATTGTAACGCTGCTCCGTGATGCATTGTTACAGTCTAGCACCACCCGAAGTATACAGTGTTCTGAAGTAATGTCTGTTCCTGCTTTCCGTACAATGTTCTCAGCATGGCCTAAAAATTGTGGTCTCAGTATTAGGAGCTTACACGTATTAAATGTGTGTTTTCATTCGGTATCAGTCTCATGCTATGACCTTCTGACATTGCACCTTGAGCCATTGTGTACGACCCTGTCACAAGGATGTAGAAAAGCAACTATCCACATGCAATGAAATCCAGCTATAGGACAATGGCAGTGTCGTGATTGCTTTATTTGGCATTAAGAATGACACACGGCTCTCTGGTTTTCAAAGGAGCTTTTCACATTCTCATGACAAGAAGCTGTGGCACATCTCTCCATTTTGACATCACATTGATATAGCTGCTTCAGTGCAACCGGCTCTTAAAGCTGTGTTTCTAACATTACCAAAGCCCTATCATGTCCTGGATAGAATCAGCATATCGCTCGAGTAATGGAGGACGGTACTCGAGATGCAGGAGAGTCCCAAGTTTCGCTACACTGCAAAATCCTTCAGGCCATCCCAGTGCAAGGTGTTGATGCACGTATTTTACATAAGATCTATTTTACAGACGTTATCTACAATACACAAGTCTGTCCAAATATGTGTATTGCTTACTAGTATTTGAAGATTGAAAGTTTTTTAGGACATTTGCTTAAACCAGCTGATTCTCCATTGACAGTTCTGTTTTCACTGCCAATTTCAAGCAATTTCTTTGTCTAATTACAGTTCTGGTACTGATGTTTCTTAATCGTCAAAAATGTTTGTTTGGGCAACTTTAGGATTTTCTGCTGCTCTTTCTGGTGGCACATATTTTAAAGTTTGTATTTGAAATTTCAATAAACGTAATTCAATTCATTAATGTGTTATGCCATGACTGGTCACTCACGATGTAAGTGTATCAAATATGGAAGATGTATTGATATTGTTATGTCCAATAGGCCTATGATTTTTGACGGAATGAAACAATAACTGATTCTGAATATTTCCCAGTCAAGAGACCATCAAGTAATTATATTCATACAAACTTTGAACGTTATCATTGATACTTGATTATCACAGCATATGTATACATTGACAGGAACGCAGGTCAGTTCTATTAAGTTCGACCTCACCAGACGAATACTGATTTGGACTTCAGACACGGAAGTCAGTCGATCCAATTTGCAAGGATTGAATTCAAAATCACTGCACCATGTTGCCGTTGATAAGGGTGTTGATGCACATGCTGTACAGAAGACTGTCCGCTGGGAGTAAGCCGATGTATTTTACAAAGATTATGTACAATCCAAATTCTGTTCACATATGTGTATTGTGTGTTTTAAGATTGTATTTGTTGTTGGGCAGTTGCTTATCGTAACTGTGTCTCCATTGTCAGTCTGTTTTCACTGTGTGGCATTAATAGAACTGATGTTTCTTAGTCGTAAAAATGTTTGTTAGGGCAAGTTCAGAATTTTCTGCTGCTTTTTATGGTGGCACATATTTCAAATGTTTTTATTTCCATGTATTTAATTCCATGTGATATGTCATGAGGTAATTTATCAAATTTAATTCCATGTGATATGTCATGATATAATTTATCAAATTTATATTGACAATGTTATGTCCTTCAGACCAGTGATCTTTGACGGAATAAAACAATAAATGATTCTGAATATTTCACAGTCAAGAGACCAACAACTAAGTTTTCAACATGATCATTGATGCTTGATTGATTGTCACAGCATATGCATACATTGACAGGAGCAAGAGTCGAGTACTTTAAGTTCGACCTTCCCGGACGCATACTGATTTCGGCTACACGCAAGGAACTTTCTCGCTCAACTATGAAAGGAGGGAAAACACAATCTCTACACCACCACAGTTACATTTGGCAGTTGGAAATTGATGAAAGAAACAGGTAAGAAATACTCAACCACTTTATGTTATTTAGAATCACCCATTTGCCTTTTTACATGTCGCAAAGATACTTATACTTATACGCATCAACCATATGAATGTGTAAACATCCGGACAGACCCTACCCAAAGTTTATGCGTCTGCGCTACGTCATTGGATTTTATACCGCAGTAACATCTCAAATTCCGGTATTTCAGTATAAAACATCAAATATATCAGTTTATAATCTACGCCTTATTCCTGTTTACATGAAATGTTCAATTGCCTAAAAATACATCGACTGATTTTTGTTTCGTACACTTTCGTACACGGGCCATTTTGAGGAATGTGTCGACATCAATAAGAGACGTTCCAGAAATGTATGATGGCAAGAAGAAAATGGCGGGCTCCTAGTAACACACACGCACAAACGTACGCAAAAACGTACGCAAAAACGTACGCACGTCCTTGGAATTTTTGTGGAACTCTCCAGATATGCACACAAAAATCGGGCAACTGATCGGACGGGAAGTGGTCACAATGGTGTGGCCGTAGACGACACAAAAAACGACAGTTTCAATATCACTAGCTTAAGTGACTGGAATGAATGACTAGAGTTTACTGCCGTACTTGTGGAAGACTCAAACGCATCAAAAGACAGGAACCCCAGCCCCATATCTCCTATGCAAAATTGGCGTGTACCGGATTGTCCTTGGGGGTTTCAAACCCATTTCAGACATCGTCCAAGTTCGAATCCTCAAATGGTTTTCTGTACCAACGCTGTCAAAAGTAAGACACGCTTGTGGTACATCGCCAATACGACATTGGCGTGTGGCGAGGTGTTTAGAGGCATTCTTAACCCATTTCCGACCTCGACCATGTTCGAAACCTCAAATACAGTGTAGTCAAAAGTACGGCACCTTAGCAATTGGCAATTTGAAAACGAAAGACGAAATGCATCAACCAAATTAACGATCCTGTTAGTCGCCTCTTAAGGCAAGCATGGGTTGCTGAAGACCAATTCTAATCTTTAAGGGTAGAATACACAATGCTGAAGACATTTGGGAAAAGAAGGTTATTGCTCTTAGGTCTTTGGAAAGCTAGTGAATGGGGATTTATCGTGTGTGTGTATATATATATGAGGCGCTTCCTTCACTATGTGTACTCAAATCTGGGTATTTACTAAAATCTTATAGAACGCAAGGCAGTGTTACATTTAAAATGCAGTCACAAACATAAAATTAGGTCCATGTGGCACCATAATTTCTTCCTGTGAAGACCGTTACCAGATATGATTTATTAACAAAAATCCAATATGTCCGCAACTATCCAAAAACGGATGTTTGATGTGTAAGGTACGGTGACAAGTCTCAGAAAGTTTGGAATCATTTAATTTAATAGTTTCAGAGGAGTATGGATCAGTGAGTTAATGCTTTACGTCACATAGGCAATATTTCAGCCATATCGTGACGAGAAGTTATACATTATTAGTACATATATTTAGACTAAATAGAATCCTGTCATCGATGTACAGTAAAAGAACTAGAATATCATAGATTAATATTTAAAACCAGCATACAACCATAAACACTATATGTAACAGTATAATATACAAAAGGGCTATAGATCTGCAGCCCCTGAAGGGAGATCACCATGCTGGGGTCCATTGGGACTTACAGTACTTTCCTACCTGCATGGACCCCAGCCGGATTTACATCATGCCTTCAGCTGTTGGCGATTATGGACAAATTTATCCAAAGTTATATTCTACGATTAAAAATGTGGTGGCAAAGATTACTCTGAATGACGTGGTCTAACATCCCCTCTCTGGGGTACAATCATTTTACACTACTTCATCCCCCATCAAGGGTAAAACCACTAACAATCTCAGTTCTTCCAAGACTAAAATATCATTTAATTATAACAAAACATAAACTTCAAAATTTATTTAATAAATTGATTAAATGAGTACTTTTACTTGACATCATAGAACTACATAACCTTGCTACTGGCCAATATGACATCGTCTTTTGTTGGTTACCCAGCCATGATGGAATTGTTGGTAATACGATGGCTAATGCTGCTGCAAAGGGGCAAAAGGCGGCACTCAACAAACCTGTGACACCACTTCTTATATCATAGAGTGATTGTAAACCTGTCATTTGATGTTAGATCAGAGATCTCACGCAGAAGAAGTGGGAAGATGGCTAATGCTGATGCTGCATATTCCCAGTGTCAGTGATGATTCTCTTGATGGTTCTGTACTGCTGGACAAAAATGAGTGTCTACCAAGCGAAGTGACATACAAAATAGGCCCAGACTCAGAGGCCCAGAGGCTATCTGAACCACCAATCCATCGAGTTAATGTACAGTGTGTTGAGAAGATCAACAACCCTACAGAGTCCTTCGCTTGGGTGAAGTCAGCTTGCCTGAAAAGTGACACAGAAGGATGTCTGTTTCCTGCTCAAGACAAGTCACTTCCCAATCGAAACCGTCAATGTGTGATTTTGCATCAAAAGTATATATGAAATGCATATTATGAAATGAATTTAATGAGACTGTCAAATACATTGTCAGTGGATGCCCAGCTTTGGCACAAACACAGTATCTTAAGCAACATGATGGCGATTATTACCGTTTCCGCCATGCTTGTGTGGTTTTAACACAGAGGTCCAACCATGGTTCGACCCAGAATATGTAGATGGCGTAATAAATACAACATTCTTCAGAGTAGGCCCGTGTACAGCCTTGGACGTATCCAGGCCAACGAAAGTGATCTTGTCCTTTTTGAAAAATCCAATGAAATCATTTATATTTTCTGTCCCTTTTGACACTTTCGTGATTCGGGAAAAACATGGCAAATATGCTGACCTCGCTTTCGAAATGTCACGCTTGCATCCCAAGTACCAAGTTGTGCGAATCCAAAATTGTTCTCGGTGCCTAAGGAGTAACCGGGTTTGTTACCAGAAAAACAGCCCTTCTGACAATCTGGGTAATGCAGAAGGCTGCAGTGTTGGGGAGTCATCTCTGAAAAGTTCTCGGATGGTTTGACTAGGTAGCGCTGGGAGAAGTCCCATGGGCTGCGTGTAGAGGCGGCAAGGGTCCTGAGCTGATGATGGGCCTAACCAGCCAAGATCAACCTAATCCTCTTTCTCGCATTTTGATTTTAATCTAACGCATATTGTAACGAATACTGCCGAATACACCCTCCTCGTGACACAGACACAGGTGAGGGTGTATTCGGCAGTATAATTAATGCATGGTTGCCACACTTATGATATCTTTCTGTAAGAATGACACGCACTAGTCACGTATATTACATCTTCTTGAAGGCTACGTATGATGGTTTCAGGTGACAATAATTCCACATTTAGATTTTAGTCCCTGATTCAGTTGTGATACATGAGCCGACAGCAAAATGTCTGCATTTCACCTGGAAGCACCAGAACCAAGACCCGTGAAGATTCCGGGGTAGAGTAGGTCTTCAGCAACCCATGCTTGCCGTAAAAGGTGACTATGCTTGTCGGGTGGTCAGGCTCGCTGACAAAAAGATGACATGCATCTATAGGTTGATGCATGCCATCGATCCCAATTGCGTGGCTCGATTATTTACAGACCGCCGTCATATAGCTGGATATTGCTGAGTGTGGCGTTAAACAACAAATCAACCAACCAAAACCAAAATTGTCTTATTTTGTTGTTTACGTGTCCAATATATTTCACATTATATCTTATTTAGGCCATCATAAAAAAAAGGTTTCAACAAGTCTTGATCTATCAAGCATTTTCCATTTTCTATCACACCACCAATTAACGTTAGCATGAAAGATAATGTTCTCGTTTTCTACCAGTGTTGCTTAAGAAGAGATATATGTTAAAGCTGCTTAATTTGAAATAGATTACATAGCGTCTCAGACTATTCCCAAACTCAGTCCATGACCTCGACTGTTGACAATTTCAGTAGCTCTGAAATACAGTGATGACCATGTGCTAAAAGCATTAAGTTTACAAGTAAATATGAAAACGTAAGAAGTTAAAAATAAATTCTGGCAGCTGATATCATAACAAATAACATAGTCAATAACACTAGTTTTGTCAGTGTAAAGGTTGCTTGAACTGCTCGACAGTTCAACAGGGTTTGTTTGAGAGGGTTTAGCAACTACATGTAACTACCTGTCGATGCATCAACCAAGTCAGCGAGCCTCACCACCCGATCCCGTAAGTCGCTTTTTACGACAAGCATAGTCTCCTTTTACGGCAAGGATGGGTTTCTGAAGACCTATTCTACCCCGGAATCTTCACGGGTCCTTTTTTTTGTACAAATAGTGTGATTGGCGGGTGCTACCGGTGAGTAGGTCATGCTTACGTTTTTTGGTGAACACCAGGTGTCACTTATGATTTTTAGTGGTCCATTCACATTCTTTTCACAGCTATTTTAAAATACACGCCAAATTTTAAACTGTTTTGGTACAGAATCTTTACTTGTTATTCTCTTGCATTGACAATTTATGTTTTGTTTTTCAGATTAATATATTTTGCTGATCTGCATGTGATGTTTGTGATTGATTACGATGGCAAAGGTCTCAAGAAAATACATAATAGACAACCTGGAGCCATTTTTTACAATGAAGCCGGTAGGTTGGATGTTAGGATGCTCACCCTCTCCGTATATCATCATGTTTTAAATGGAAGTTAGAAATTGAATAGTCTATTCAAGATAAACTTTCATTTCCGCTTCAACCAACGATTCTATAGGTGTCTTGTTTGCTTTTCTTACAATAACAATACGTTTCGTTAATATTGTCAGAGCTTGTCTGAGGTAAATAATTGCATATGCCCTAATTATTAGTGAGTGAGTGAGTTGGGTTTAACGCCGCTTTTAACATTATTCCAGTTATATCACGGCGTGTCAGCTTAATGTGGGAGGAAAGCCCGAAGTGATGCAGGTCTTAGACGTTTACCACTTCGGTGAAACCCACGAGCACGGGTATGGTGCTGACAAACCTAGAAACATAATCGGGGCGAACCGGGATTCGAACCCACAGTCATAGGTTTCTGGCGTGCCTAAGGGAGGCAACTCGGCACAGCGAATCGCGGCGCCTTAGACGACTGGGCCACCCGTGCCCCCTCTAATTATTAAGATACATGACATATGCATAATGCTTCGTTAAGGGTCATGCGGAAAAACGTTAATGATACAAAGCTGATCTGGTATTATGATAAATCCAACAAGTATTTGATGAACCCAAGAATAACAACAGGTTTTGTTAAGTCAGATGTTTTTTTCTTATTCCCCACCCTTCATAGATTTCGGACCGCCTCCGTGGTCTACTGGTAGAGCGTCCGCCCGGAGAGCGGAAGGTCCGGGGTTCGATCCCTGATCGTGTCATACCAAAAGACGTTAAAAGATGGTATACTTGTTGTTACCCTGTCTGGCGCTCGGCAATAAGGGGCTAAAACAAGGACTGGTCGGCTCGGAGTCAGTATACTGTGTCTGAGTGGGGTATTCATGTTAAACTGCAGCATGGTATCTCAGTGAGCTAGCACTATAAATCGGCATCAGTCCGGACTAGTACAAGCAGCCACACAAACACATACACGTACATGCACGTCGCTATATAAGTGCAATAATCTTGGACGCGACGTTAAACCACATTTCACCTCACCTCACCTTCATAGATTTCACGGTTAATCAGAAAACCATTTCATATTGATCCACCTTTCAAACATACATATGTATTCATGTGCAGATAAACGACTTTATTGGGTCGACTCCGACACGAAGACTCTCATAAGCCAGAGGCAAG
This sequence comes from Haliotis cracherodii, assembly GCF_022045235.1. NCBI lineage: Eukaryota > Metazoa > Mollusca > Gastropoda > Lepetellida > Haliotidae > Haliotis > Haliotis cracherodii. The sequence goes on along the minus strand of NW_027266269.1, from coordinate 28,117,699 downwards.
ATCCACTGGGTGACCAACATGCTATTCAGAAGATTGACAAAGATACCTTCTCTCTCACCATTCACAACCAAATTCTTTATCTCAACGAATATGCCGAGAGGTACATATGCTGCTTGTCACAAATGGAAGCCTCACACATGTGTTACGTTTTTGTAAATTCATTCCCTCACTGTAGATACGTTTAAACCCAAAGAATTATGCTTATTCCGAAATAAATAATACAACTAACTGAACTAACGAACTAAACTAGCTTAACATCTTTTTACATGTTACTTCTACAATTACTAATATCCTACTACTAACAATAATGCTGGTATATTTCTACTTTGTTTTGTTTGTTTGTTGTTGTTGTTTTTGTTTTTTTGTTTAACGCCGCACTCAGCAATATTCCAGCTATATGACGGCGGTCTGTAAATAATTGAGTCTGGACGAGACAATCCACTGATTGACATCATGATCATTGATCCACGCAATTGGTATAAAATGACATGCATCAACCAAGTCCGACTCCCCGATCCCGTTAGTCGCCTCTAACGACAAGCATAGTCGCCTTTTACTAATACAAATACTAAAACACTAACAAATAGTGAATATAATGTATTTACTTATATACTAGCGGAAAAAGTAACGATGCTTTATATAAAGTTCAATAAAATGTGTTTATTCTAAAAATAAATAATACTTTCAATACATATTTATGAATACATTTCATCGACTTTAAGTCCGGGATTCACAATTTGCACATGCATTTTCATGCACAGCACAATTTGTATGTGTGTGTGGTTTTTTTGGAGCATAATACTCATACTTGCAGTTTGTTATTGTGAGTGAGTGAGTGAGTTGGATTTAACGCCGCTTTTAACATTATTCCAGTTATATCACGGCGTGACAGCTTAATATGGGAGGAAAGCCCGAAGTGATGCAGGTCTCAGACTTTTACCACTTCGGTAAAATCCACGATCACGGGTATGGTGCTGCCAAACATAGAAACATAATCGGGGCGGACCGGGATTCGAACCCACAATCATAGGTTTCTGGCGTGCCCAAGGGACACAACTCTGCATAGCGAATCGCGGGGCCTTAGACGACTGGGCAACCCGTGCCCCCTTTGATTGTGTACAACACACAATGACTGTTTAGTTATCATGTACTCATAAAAACCTTTTGTTTAACGGTAAATATTACTTAACTTATGCTCCAAACTGGAATGGCATAAAATGTCATCGAAACATAATTTAATCTCTTTGGAGACGTTATCTACAGCAGGGCAATACTCTTGGCCTTTCACAGGCCGGACATCCACGTGTGACGACACATCATCAAGACAACCATATTCGGTTGATGAATTTACAGAATCAATAACAAACAGCCACATTCACGGCTCTGACAATTTCTCGGTTTAGACCAATTAGTGGCAGCACCGTACATAACAAGATGAAGGAGCACAACATCCGGCCCCGAAGTACAGCGAAACGCCCAATTTTGCTTCTATGTCACCGTCAGGCACGCCTAGTTAGATGTAGACAGCATATGAGGGTCCAAACACTGGTACAGTATACTGTTCACAGATGGTTTCATTAGCTCTGATGGTCGTGCATGGTTCTATATGCGTGCGCCCAGGAGAACGTTTCACCGACCTTTGCATCACTCAACGTTGTCAGTTTGGGGTGGAAATGTAATGGTATGGAATTGCATCAAAATGTTCTACCCTTTGTACAAATGCAGGGACATCACGTCACGTTGAAGCGGGATAATGCCCGCCCATGTATGATACGTGTTGTAACAGACTTTTTGAGGCAGCAAAACATTGCTGTACTGTAAGGACATTGTGTATCAGTAGCGCCACGCCCCTCTTTTAGGGTGTGTCGCTCTGTCTCCTGTTAGCGGGTATGGGTTTTGAAGTGGTGATGTTTTCCCCACGGGGCAGAAGGGGCCTGTGTTATATGGATGTCACTGCTGTGTTCATTCTACGCTGTACACATCCCGGAGATACTCATCCATGCATCCGTCCATCCATCCGAACAACCATCCGTCCACTCATCCGACCATCAATCATCCATCCATCCATCCATTCTAACAGCCATCCGCCGTCCATTCGACCAGCCGTCCACTCATCCGACCATCCATCCATCCATCCATCCGAACAACCATCCGTCCATCAATCCGACCATCATCCATCCATCCATTCCAACAACCATCCGTCCGTCCATTCGACAACCCGTCCATCTGAACAACCACCGTCCGTCCATCCATCAATCCGAACCAGCCGTCCGTCCATCCATCCGACCATCAACCATCCATCCGAACAACCACCTGTCCACTCATCCGACCATCAACCATCCATCCATCCATTCCGACAACCACCCGTCCGTCCATTCTACCACCCATCCATCTGAACAACCATCCGTCCGTCCATCTATCAATCCGAACAACCAGCCGTCCGTCCATCCTTCCGACCATCAACCATCCATCCGAACAACCACCTGTCCACTCATCCAACCATCCATCCATCCGAACAACCATCCGCCCATCCATCCGACCATTAACCATACATCCATCAATTCCCAAAACCACCCGTCCGTCCATTCGACCACCCATCCATCTAAAAAAACACCCGTCCGTCCATCCATCAATCCGAACAACCAGCCGTCCGTCCATCAATCCGACCATCAACCATCAATCCATCCATTCCCACAACCAGCCGTCCGTCCGTCCATCCCTCTAGCCGAACAACCATCCGTCCATCCATCCGACCATCATCCATCCATCATCCTTTCCAACAACCATTCGTTCGTCCATCCGTCCATCCGAACAACCATACGTCCGTCCATCCATCCGACCATCCATCTTTTAATGCACTTTACTCTGATTTACGTTTTACTGGAGAAAACTATATTTGTACTCTTCATTTTTGTTAAATAGCTGTTGATTAACAGATATGCATATACATATATTGTAAAATATACAATACATGGCTTAAAATTAAATCCTCTTTATACGAAATCCTACATGATACTAATAAATGCGAACATAACGCCACCCAGAGTGCAATTCCATGCTTAATACTAGTATACTAATTCAAACGTACAATAATACCTCTATCTAACATCTAATTAACAAACTTATATGTGACACTGCCAGAAAAGTTTAATACAAAATAACAGCAACAAGAGCAAAACCGATCCAAGAGTCACATCTGCGTAACCAATTGAACTGTAGACCCCAAAAGGATGGAGCTGCTGGTATATTGCTCAACATCTAGGGGAAGTTGAAAATAGATTGCCAATGCAAGATAATAACCAGTCAGGATTATCCGTCAAAAAAGATTAAAATTTGGCGTAAAGGTCCAAATAGCTGTGAGAATTATCTGAATTTACCACTGAAAATCAGTGATGACACCAGGTGTTGCGAAAAGGGTAAGCCATCAATAATGTATGTCTTGTCTCTATGTTTTCAGAGGGTTCACTCTCATGACATTGGAGGGAGAGAGGCTGCCTTCACTCGCAACAGATGTTGTACCCACAGATGATGATGCTTATCTTGCCTTTCTTTAGTAACTGTTGTAAAAAGCAGCCTTTGTTTATATCCCAAGCACAGCCAGTGACATCTGGTTTTGATCTGTAGACTTTGGTACTTCGGCGAAAACATCAACCATGTCCCACAGTTCAACAAAAGTTATTTGTCGATCAGTATTTGAAATGCCAACATTTGTCCATCCATTGCAAATTGAGAATTAATAGCTTGAACATATACATCGTGTATTGCAAGGTTTAGATTTATCCTATGTTTCATACGCTCCTAAATGTTTCTATCAATGATTCGGTAATATAACTGTATGATATTGCCAGCATTCGCTCGTTTGTGTGCAGCAACCACGTCAGTGACGTAATTTTGGCAATGGTATCAACTTAACCACAGACCAATGAAGTTCCCTGTGCACGCTGAGTATTTGTTAACACAGACTTCATCGACGCACTGCATTGAATTGCTATCAGATTTTAACTGAGCATACGGAGTATCGTGTGAAGGCTGTGGATATGACGTGAGAACCATTACATTGTAACAAAGTATAACCAAAATTGCCTAAATCTATTACTTGTGTAATAAAGCCATTATTGTCTGGTCCAGACTCGATTATTTACAGACCGCCGTCAGATATCTGGAATATTGCTGAGTGCGGCGTTAAACAACAAATAATAAGAAGAATATGACCTGTAACTTTAAAATCCTAATGTGTTGGTATATTTAGGAGACTGAGGGCGTCTTGCTGAAATTAAATGTTCCAACATTCATTGATCATTAAAACGCGCAAAATCTTACAAAACTAAATATCTATCGACATTGTAACATAAACGTTATTTAAAATCAATGTTTTGGAGGAAATCATTTACTGAGCGCATGACGGAATCAAACTATGTTTGGCAAAACTTCACATGTTTAGCTTCATGTTGCATGTTGTTTTAGGGCTTTTTTAGACATGTAGACCATAAGTCTCATAATTCACAAACAATTTACAAATAATATACCGTAAACTACGGTTATAACGAACTCAAAGGGATCACTTATTTTAGTTCGTTATAACCGTAGTTCGTTATAAGCATATATACAGCATATATACAACAAATACTGGGACAAAAAGATAACCGTAGTTTTACTGTATTGATGAAAGGTCTGCCTCTGTACATTCAATACATTACTATCAAGATATATCATCAACAAATGGTATATATTCATATCATTGTATTTCCAATCCATTGTTTTCTCACATTGAAACAATGAAATATGTATGCATCTAATTTCCATGCATGTTGGTTGTCTCAAATTTTCATGATATTTATAACTTTAAAAAGTCCTTTCACAAGGCTGATTCCTTCAATTTTCATACAAAAAAAACAGATCAGCAGAAAATGTTCTTCATCTTCGATAACTTTCTTCAAACAAATATGTTCACAATATAAACCTAATCTTTCTTCGTACAAAATATTTCTCATCGTCCATACTCAATACGTATATCATGATTTCCACAACGGTTTTTACTGAAGTATATCTTAAATAACCGACTCTTATTATTACTTAGATACTGTTCTAGGTGTTGCACATATTAACACTTTTCATAAAAACTTATTTTTACTTTCCCATATAGATTACAAAGCCAATTTTGATACTTCATTCAATCGTTGAGAAAAAAAAAAGAAACTAAAAATATTTGCGGGGTTCAAACACAATATTTCTAACAATACCGACCCATGTCTGCCTTATGGCATTATCAAATGAACGCAACATATTAGAACACATTTTTGGGTACCTGTATCCGGTAGGATATACATTTCATAACATACAGCAGACATAACGGGTACATTCCTTATTCACCGAGCAAAGCATCATTTATTATATAACAAGAAATGCCTAAGATTTGTTTACAAAAAATATAATAGTACCCTTTCAATACACGAACAAGAACATTGATGTGTGTACATTGAGCTAATTTAGCTAAAAAAAACTTAAATGTCAAAATGTGTCTTTCTTAGCTTGTTGTAATAATTGTAGACATCGATTTGTTGCTGTGATCTATACACGCTGTCTGCAGCATTTACTGTGTCATCAGCAAATATTATGGTGGTGAATTTTCTTCTGGAAGATTACCAACATGTGTACTAGTACCTCTGCAGTCAGACGGTTCGATCATTTCAATAACGTCATTTAAAAACAAAGCAAATATTGCAGGGCTTACCATACAACCGTGTCTTGTTTGCAACACTGCAGTCAAAGAAATCACTTTAACTATAACTTGCAATTTACACAAGAACGTAGCTGTGAATACATTGCCTTCAAAACATTATATACTTTACCTGATATACTATTTTAAAAAAATACAAAATACAGTAGAAAGTGCTGTACTTAGTCAAAGGCTTTGGAAAATTATACAAAAATTGCATACATACATCTTGGATAAAACTTTTGAATAACAGCCTGCAAAATAAAGACATTATCGGTGGTACTGTAGTAGCGGGTAAGGGGTGGATGTTGGTGGGGCACACACAACACGACGCTACTCGTCAGTTCACATGACAACCATCTTTATTCCGAGAGTAGATACTAATCATATTAAACCCTGAAAATATGATGCAAACATCATAAGTATTTTTGTAGCAGAACATGGAGATTAAACACAATTACAAGACTTCATCTTATCAGCTAGCACATTAGCACTAGCATGAATAAATCCTTAAATATAAATAGCAGGTTGTAAACTATTTCTGAATAACTATATAAAATTTCCATTTGTAAATACTTTGAGAATACATTAAATTCACACAAAACATTAATTTAGAAGAATAACCATATACTAGTTATTAGTTTGAACCATATATATATAATTATGCTCCCTACTTACCACTGTGTGGCAATGAGCTTATCTCAGTGGTTCGCAGTCACGTTCAATGTTGTTTACGGTCACATCATTCTATAACAAGTTGAAATACAACCTTGACAATACTAATAATGGCCATATAAAATAAGATATAAAAACAACCGATCTCCCATACATACGTTCTTATTTCATACCACGTTCAGACAGTTATAGGTTTAAGAACATGTTTAAATAATAATTTAGTTTAGTAAAGTGTATACTAGTAATGCAGTATTTAAGAAGATAACATACTGTAAAGATGCAATATGATACATTTTAGATTGAAATTAAATAAATTCTACATACAACCAACTGTAATGATAGTTGAAATACCTACTTTACTTTAACTACCAGCTAGGTTTACTTATACACTGATGCATTAATTTAACACCTCTTAAGTAATACAATATGTACAAGACCATATATACAATAGATGAAATACTAAGCCCATAGAAACTAACCTGGATAATGAAATCCTCCATACACAAACATCGAGTTCCCTGAATATACAATGTTCAACATCCACAATCAGCAAGGGGCTGATATGAAGGAAAACGATCTAATACAAATCTAAGTGACCTCCTTGAATAATTGTGTACAACTGCCAACCGGATATGCCGGACAGAAACCTTTAAATCTACATACACAATAGATAGTAAGCTGACCACAGAAACTAAAGCAGACAGACAAAAGAAACTTGTGCAGTGTGCATACGCATGGGTCAGAACCTGGCCTGACCCAGTAAGGTGGCTATTGTTAAATGCAGGGTGCAGGGATAGGCTTATTGTATTGAGGGCTTGTATAACTCTAAAGGTTTGTTTGTAGGGTACTGTATGTAAAGTTTAAAGCTAAAATGAAACATCTAAAATATCTAACTTATATGTACAAATACTTAAAACATGACTTGGCCACATACTTCCCCTCCCCCAGAAATGACGTCCTCGTCATTTGGAAGTTCCATCCAGAATAGAAATAAAAGCCTCACTAATATGCTTTAAAACACCACTAGCTGCAAGTTCCTGGATTGCTCTAGATCTTCTGTCCATAGTAGCCTCTGAACCTGTCACTCTGTGACTCATCAAGTACTCCCCTGATGTCATCCAAGAAGGCTTCTTTGAGTCTCTTCCTGAACGTCTAGGTGCAGATGCAGTTGGAAATATCGATGCAGTTGCAGCAGCAGATGTTTCGTCATCTATCCCTGAAGCGGTCTGAGCCCCAGGTTCCTCCTGTTCAGTTTCGTCCTCATCAAGTTCCTGTATTTCTTCTTCACGGGTCTCTTCTGTGTCCTGCTGTTCCTCTGACAACACTGACGAGTGACCGTCGCCACCAGAAGAAGATCCCTCTACCTCAAGAAGTTCTTGGTCGTCACCAGTCTTTGCTTGGGTAGATTCCTCATCCCTCTCTGCAGATTCTGCGTTCATCACTGTGGAGCCATGAACGTCTGCTGTATCTTGGGACGTCTGAACAGGCACTGTAAATGTTCCTATCTCCATGATATCTTCATTTCCAGTAGACATCTCTGATGTCGCGTCTTGAGTGTATGCTGGGGATAACACAGTTGATGTCCTTCGTCTAGGAGCTGGAGTTGGCCTCTGCTTGACCTTGGCATCCTTTGACTGTGAAATGGCTCCAATGGGCAGGAGATGGTTCCGGTGCAAGGTCCTCTTCCGTCCTTCACCAAATTCCTTCTGGACCACAAACACAGGAATGTCTAAATTTGGCTGTTCCAGAACTACATTAACATCCTCTTCCCATCGGTCTGCTAGTTTATGTCGTCCATCGAAAGCCAAAGCTTTGACCAGCACTCTGTCTCCGACCTCTATGGTTCCGCCTCTAACCTTCAGGTCATAACCTGCCTTCTGTCGACCTTGAGCATCTTGTGTGGTCTTGGCTGCCTGCTCATAAGCACTCCGGAGTCGTTCCCTAAGGGCCTTGGTGTACTGAAACACTGATTTCTTCTCTCTGTTGAGCTCCAGTCCAAAAGCAAGGTCGATTGGTAATCTGGGTTCACGTCCAAACATAAGGAAGAAGGGTGTCTGGCCAGTGGTCTCGTGGCGGATGCAGTTATAAGCATGAACTAAAGGTCCCACATAATTCTTCCAGTCCCGTTTCTTGTCAGGCGATAGGGTGCCAAGCATGTCACAGAGGGTCCTATTAAATCTCTCACACATGCCGTTGCCCATAGGGTGGTATGGAGTGGTCCTTGACTTCTTGATGTTCAGTAAGTCACATAATTCCTTCACGAGCTTGCCCTCAAAGTTTGCTCCTTGGTCGGTGTGGAGACGCTGTGGCATTCCATAGTGTTGAACAAAGTGGGTGTAGAAAGCCTCTGCAGTTGTCTTGGCTGTCTGGTTCCGTGTGGGAATGGCCATGGCATACCTGGTAAAGTGGTCTGTAATTACCAACACATTCTCGTAGCCTTGGGATGATTCCAGTGAAAGGAAGTCCATGCACACTAACTCCAGAGGTTGGCTGGTGTTGATGCTCACAAGAGGTGCTCTGGCGTTGGTAGGAGACTTCCTTCTGAGGTATCTTCCACAAGCACGTACCCACGCTTCAGTATCTTTGGACATCCCTGGCCAGAAAAATCGGTCTCGCAGAAGTGATAGAGTGCGGTCTCTTCCAGGGTGTCCCACTTCGTTATGGCATCCTATCATGGCTCTTTCTACACAGGAGGCAGGGAGAACCAGCTGTAGTCTCTTTTCTTCTCCTATGGTGACCTGTCGATAAAGGACTCCATTCTTCAGGATGAGTCTGTCAAAAGCCTTGAACAGAGTTGCATCCGTCTTTGTTGATGGAATCATGTTTTTTTTTGGTTTGAGACCAGCTCGCACATTGGCTATCCATGGCCTGAGAGTCGGATCTTGATACTGTGTTTTCCTCCAGTCTCTGTCAGTCATGAGGCGGATGTCTTGTCCTTGGTCTAATTCGATATCTATGACCTCAGCTGATAGGCACAGGGTTTCTACAAAGGGTTGAGAATGGATTACATTACAAACAGCTTTGACAGATTCTATAGGAACCTGTGATCCTTCCTCTTCCTTTCTTGACAATCCTGGAAGCCTGGACAATCCATCTGCATCTGCATTACTCTGACCTGGGCGATACATAATGTCGAAGTTATAAGCTGCAAGTGCAGCTAACCAACGATGGCCAGTAGCATCGAGTTTGGCAGTGGTGAGCGCGTAAGTCAGTGGGTTGTTGTCAGTAAATACAGTGAAGGTATTGCCGTACAAGTAATCCCGGAATTTCTCAGTCACTGCCCACTTGAGGGCCAAGAACTCCAACCGGTGTGCAGAGTAATTCCTCTCTGACTTACTCAACCCGCGACTTCCATAACAAATCACTTGCTTCTTCCCGTCGTCTGTCTTCTGGTATAGAACTGCGCCAAGTCCGTGAGTACTAGCATCTGTATGAAGTTCAAAACTCCTCGTGTAGTCTGGGTATCCTAGGACTGGTGGTGATGAAAGAACATCCTTCAATGTCTGAAAAGCTGACTCTTGTTCTGGACCCCAAGACCATGGCTTACAAACGTATGTCTTCTTCTTGGTCCTCTTGCATTCCTTGGGAGCTGGCATGAGGCTTGAGAGTGGTTGAGCAATTCTGGCAAAGTCCTTCACAAATTTACGATAATACCCAGCGAAGCCCAAGAACTGGCGAACTTGCTCTGGTGTTATAGGACGTGGCCAATCCTTGATACGTTGTACTTTATCTGGATCTGCTTCAACTCCTTTCGATGACACAACATGTCCAAGAAACTTTATCTTCTCCTTGAAGAAAGAACATTTATCTGGTGTTAACTTCAGGCCACACTCTCTGATTCTCTCGAAAACTCGGTCAAGTCGATCCAAGTGTTCTTCATATGTGTCGGAGAAGATAATGATGTCATCTATGTAGATTAGACAGATCTTGAGATGAAGCCCATCAAAACACTCGTTCATTAATCTCTGGTACGTTGCTGGACTGTTACACAAACCAAAGGGCATCCTGGTGTACTCGTAAAATCCGAGTGGTCCTACTGTGAAAGCTGTTCTCTCTTTATGTTCTTCAGCTAACTCCACCTGGTGATACCCACTCTTCATATCCAAAGTCGTGAAGAATTTGGATCCAACCAGAGCATCAAACATCTCTTCCACTCTCGGCAAAGAATAGCTGTCCTTGATAGTCCTGTTGTTGAGCTGGCGGAAGTCCACACACATTCTAAGTTTGCCATTCTTCTTCCTTGCGAGCACAACATTAGACGACCATGGTGAATAGGATTTACGAATGATCCCACTCAGTAAAAGTTGTTGAAGATGGTCTCTCACTTCCTGATACATCGGTGGTGGGATCCGTCTGTGTCGCTGTTTGAAGGGATGCTCATCAGTCAGCTTAATCCTATGCACCACCCTGTCAGTATAACCAACATCTGTATCCCCAGTTGAGAAGATGTCCAAGTGCTGTCTAATAACATCTTTGCCTCTGGCCAGTTCATCAGGAGTCACAGCAGCTTCTTCAAAGTCCATCTTCTCAATCAATGGTCCATCACTAGTGGTAGATGTCTGGGGTATGTCTTCAATGGTGACTGGCTGTACTTCACAAAGTATTGCATTGGGTGGTATAGAAACGGTCCTGGTGGTGACATTACAGATGTAAACATCAACTCCCATCTTCTGTTTACTGTTGTAGGAGACTAGACTTGGGGCAATGTCAAGGTCATCTGGTATTGTGGAAGTCTTCGTTGCCTGCAGTACAGCACAAGTCGAGTGGTACTCAAGAGGTTTATCAAGATATCCATGAATCTTTACTTCACTATTTGGTGGGATGATAAATCTCTTGAACTCGGCGCTCTTCACTAAAGCTAACCTATTGTGGCGCTTGACTAGCTCCTTCTCCCTAAGTACGAGACATCTGAAGGCAAGGTACCACGGGGTAAAGAGATTAGCACACTGTAAAAATCTGTTCCCATGATGCTCCTTACAATTAACCATAAGCGCATTCAAAATGTTTGTGCCCATAAGAATAGGTACAGTCTCATTGTAGTCACTGTCAGGGACAACAAGAAATAATCCTTGCTGGTCAGCTGGTGACATACCAGTTACCTGAAGCGGTGTCTCTACATATCCAAGATATGGTAATGGCTTACCATCAGCACACTCTACATGCAGGATACCTTCAAGTGGCTGTATAGGGAGGTGGGACAGGTGATCTCGATGGAAGGACTCGCTCATGGTTGAAACTGTAGCTCCGGTATCCAGTAGGGCTTTAGTGTTCACTCCATGAACGGCAACTTCCACTTCTGATGCAGTACCCACAAGGCCAGTTATATCATCATCTTTGGGACCCTGTACACTGAAATCCATAACATGTCCCACCTTATGGATTCTCCTCAGTTTAACGGATTCCAACTGTGGTCCATCCTAACTGTACACTTGTAGCTGACGTGTCCAGGTTGTCCACAGCGGTAGCAGATGGGGGTAGGCTGTCCATATGCATCAGTTGTCCACCCCTGCCTTGGCCGAACTGTCCTTGGATGAAAGGCTTGCTGTCCCCGTGCATTGTTGTTTTGAGCCTGAATAGAAGCAGGGGATGAAAACCGAACTGGAGGACCCTGAGGGTGCCGTGGCATCTCTTGGACTCCCTGAAATGGTGGATACCAGGCACCTGCAAAATCAATGGCGGGTCGTGTCTGTGCTTGAGAGGTATTGTCGCACTTCTTCTTGAGATCAGCTACTTCACCTGAAAGTTTTCTGATCATCCCCTTGATCTCTGCCAATTCCTTGTTCTCCTTGGAGACAGCCGCCATACCAGGAATAGGATTCTTCTTAGTAACAGTAGAATTGGGAGTAAAAGACAGGGGCCCTTCACGTGTCTTTAATTCCTGTTCTATTCTTCTGAGGCTGATTAGAAGATCGCTGAAGGTGAGGCTCTGGTCGTACTTGTGGCCGGAAATGTCCTTTAAGTCAGGCAGAAGTCCTGTCCATAGCATGGATTTAAGCATTCGGTCTTGCTTGTTAGCTTCCACTTCTCCGGCATCTATGGCCTGTCCCAAGAGGTCTTCTAGACGCACAGCCCAGGTAGCTACTGACTCAGTCTTGGTCTGTTTGGCGGAATAGAACTTTGCTAAAAGTGTCTCCGTCGCATCCACATCGCCAAAGACGCTGTCCATTTTGGCTAAAATAGAGCTTCCATCAACGTGTGGGCCTAACCTAAGTAATACTCTGGCAGCAGGTCCCTTCAGTGATCTCCTGATGGCTTGCTTGATGTTGTCCTCCGAGTGTAACTTATCCTGATATAGACACTTCACTTCATATCGCCAAATGTCATAACTGGCATCCTTGTTACCTTCCCCAGAAAAAAATGGTAGGCGAGGTACCTCTGCCACCTTTAGAACCGTCTCTGTACCAGTAAGAACTCCAGGGGTCTCATGAGTGCCTGTCTCAAATGGTAATTCTGAATGCTTAGATTCGGTCTTTACCTGTGAAGTACCAGAACACTCACGCATCCAGGCCATAAAGTCTTCTGGGGAACCCAACTTGGGGCGCATCTTGAGTGTATTGAGAGTAGACACAAGCTGGTCTATCTCCTCTTCAGTCATACCATCTGGCTCCATAATGAATAAGTAAACAAACTAGTAGATAGAAAATGAAAAATGGTAACACTTCTCACCAAATGTACTATCTGATGATGACTCAGCAAAGTCAAACACAAAATTGTGCCCTAAGTAATATACATGTTGGCGGAAGAATAAGCAGTAAACTTGTTTAGGAAGACATACTTGTTGTCGACTGGTAAAAAGCACAAAAATTGAGTAGTAACACAACTAAGAAGGAACACAAAAACAGCTAGAGTATATACTGCAGGTATGTATACTATCTACTTGAGTCAGGTATGTTGTATACTTCAGGCGAGTATACAAGTATAATATATACTTCAGGTAAATATACTGGGTACACTATACAGTGTATACATTGATATTTGCAATAGGATACTGGGGAATTTATGTATGATCAATTATGTGTAGGCTAAGTGCTCAGGTTAGTACAAATTTCATGCTTAACTTATGCAGGTGCAACGCAAGCGCAAATGATAGGTGAAACAGGAGAACACTGAAGAAATCCAACTGCAATAAAGACAAACTACTTAAACCAATTAACCGAAGAAAGGATCAACACACTAAAACCTAGTCGAACGAGATATCAACCCCTTTAAACTAAATGCTAAGTACTAACAACTAAATACTAATATCTATATTTATGATAATAAAGCATTAGACTATGCACCTTAACACGTAATTGAAATTATCTACTGGACGTAAATCCTACATTACTAAAATTTATTTAATAGTAAGTAATTATATACTTTATTGATTCCCTGTTTATTAATAAACACAAACTCACACCATGCAAACTCAATCACATGATATCAATCAATCAAAATCAAATGAAGTGACAAAAAAAACACTTCAAGATGAACGCTTGGTTACATAATAAATTACCGCGACAATAGCGAGTCGTGGCAGTACTGCGACAATATAAGGCTAAACAGTCGCGACAAAATCTGGAAAACCAAAGGCCTGCAACAATATTATCGCAACATCAGCGCGACAACAAATCATGGCAACGGCGCGAAATGAAAACAGGTCAAATATGTATTTATGGCAATGATCTAGTTATCAAAATAGTTATCAAAATATAAATTACATGAACATATGAGGCCTATAAATCACACGAAAGTCTGTAGCACAAAGACTCTGGCCCAAAGTCACTTGGGCTAATGCATGGTAGTCCCACTTGTAGTCTTGCAGATCAGAGTCACTGAATGGCACAAGCACCAATATACTCCCACTTATATCATAGTCAGTGGCACTAGCACCGAATACAGTCAGATGTCACAAAAATCATATAGTCACTGGCTCACATATCACCACATAACATGGTGTCTCTCACGGTGTCTGTCTCCAGGGGACGGGTGTCACTCTCTGGTTGTCACTCCTCACTGGGGGCTCCAAAATGTAGTAGCGGGTAAGGGGTGGATGTTGGTGGGGCACACACAACACGACGCTACTCGTCAGTTCACATGACAACCATCTTTATTCCGAGAGTAGATACTAATCATATTAAACCCTGAAAATATGATGCAAACATCATAAGTATTTTTGTAGCAGAACATGGAGATTAAACACAATTACAAGACTTCATCTTATCAGCTAGCACATTAGCACTAGCATGAATAAATCCTTAAATATAAATAGCAGGTTGTAAACTATTTCTGAATAACTATATAAAATTTCCATTTGTAAATACTTTGAGAATACATTAAATTCACACAAAACATTAATTTAGAAGAATAACCATATACTAGTTATTAGTTTGAACCATATATATATAATTATGCTCCCTACTTACCACTGTGTGGCAATGAGCTTATCTCAGTGGTTCGCAGTCACGTTCAATGTTGTTTACGGTCACATCATTCTATAACAAGTTGAAATACAACCTTGACAATACTAATAATGGCCATATAAAATAAGATATAAAAACAACCGATCTCCCATACATACGTTCTTATTTCATACCACGTTCAGACAGTTATAGGTTTAAGAACATGTTTAAATAATAATTTAGTTTAGTAAAGTGTATACTAGTAATGCAGTATTTAAGAAGATAACATACTGTAAAGATGCAATATGATACATTTTAGATTGAAATTAAATAAATTCTACATACAACCAACTGTAATGATAGTTGAAATACCTACTTTACTTTAACTACCAGCTAGGTTTACTTATACACTGATGCATTAATTTAACACCTCTTAAGTAATACAATATGTACAAGACCATATATACAATAGATGAAATACTAAGCCCATAGAAACTAACCTGGATAATGAAATCCTCCATACACAAACATCGAGTTCCCTGAATGTACAATGTTCAACATCCACAATCAGCAAGGGGCTGATATGAAGGAAAACGATCTAATACAAATCTAAGTGACCTCCTTGAATAATTGTGTACAACTGCCAACCGGATATGCCGGACAGAAACCTTTAAATCTACATACACAATAGATAGTAAGCTGACCACAGAAACTAAAGCAGACAGACAAAAGAAACTTGTGCAGTGTGCATACGCATGGGTCAGAACCTGGCCTGACCCAGTAAGGTGGCTATTGTTAAATGCAGGGTGCAGGGATAGGCTTATTGTATTGAGGGCTTGTATAACTCTAAAGGTTTGTTTGTAGGGTACTGTATGTAAAGTTTAAAGCTAAAATGAAACATCTAAAATATCTAACTTATATGTACAAATACTTAAAACATGACTTGGCCACAGTACTGTAACCCCTTCACTTGCGAGCTTTCTCCTCCCGCATTTAGCCTTCAAACTCTGCCCAAGCTATAGGTTCTTTTTCTTTTTTTGTACATTAAAAAGGCAAATTCGCCTGAAATGATTGGGGTCTGATATTTTCCAATCTTATGCAGACATCATGATTTTGGATACTGTCCTGATACTAGAGCATGATTACATACTAGATCATCATATAAGGCAATAAAAACATGTTATTGGGGTGCCGTTAAACCCAATCTCATTAAAATCAGATCTTAGTTCTCGCTATCGCTAAACAAAGATCTGAGAACATCCCCTTCAGGGTCACGTCAGAACGACCTTTCAACCAACCAATCAGAGCGTCGCTTCATAAAGGTGACTGTCGGAATGTGTTTTCTAATTATGCAACCACGAAATATTTAACACGGGGTATTCCGAACGACAGATACGTTGTTTTTTTATTATGTCCATACAATCTCGGCCATCTATAAGCCATTCCAGAATGTTCTTCTTATCAGTTTTATTTTTTTTAATCGAGAATACGTCAAAATATGTCATTTCCTTGGTCGGTCAAAATTCGCGAAAGGTCGTTCTGACGTGACCCGTAATGTGTTTATGAATCACTATCAAATAATGACGATACCAAGTGGCCGCAACCTGCCCCACCAGTCACAAACACATGCAAGTCAACTGTTCATCAAATTTGGAAATGTCTTCCACATGTCCACCATGAAACTTTTCGAAAGCTTCATGGAGGCCTTGAAAGTCCAAACATTGTTCAAAAGATTTCTGAGAAAGAGTCGTATGACGCTCTTTGAAATCTTGGTAGAATGAGCAGGCTCAATTGTATCTCAAGGCCTGTGAAGATCCGGGGTACAATAGGTCTTCAGCAACCCATGCTTGCCGTAAAATGCGACTATGCTTGTCGTAAGAGGCAGTCAGATAGCTTGAGTGCGGCGTAAAACAACAAACGAACCAACCAACCAATATTTGGTACAGTGGAATATGAAGTGTTTTTCGTCTCTTCAGTAATAGCACAATTAGAATAAGGCGACAAAACTCTTTCAATATGCATAAAGACTTCTCTGCTGGAAGGGAATTGGCTATTTGATGTGATTATGAAACGATATCAGATCATCGATGTACCTGAAGCTTAAGTTTAATTTCTTGACTAAACTACCTTGTTTTGACTTGGCCAATCCGAGTAGAAATTCCGACTCATGTGCTAAAGGAAACAGATCGGTAGGAAGGGTAACACAACTGATGCCTATGGAGATCAGGGGCCTGAAGTTAGCAACGGGTTCGTTATTCGTTATCCGTTTTTTCGAAGAACGAAAAACAAGCCAGCAACGGATTCGTTATTCAAAGGCTGTATATTAAACTACAGTAATGTGGTCAAATACACTGAAACTCGTTTAATAAATGACAGCAGGTTCGTCTTACATCATCATCCAAAAGCTGTTCAGTTATTCAGTACTTTTGAATAACGAAAAACAAACCAGCACCGGGTTCGTTATTCAGACTTGGTATAACAAATATAAGATACCGTATTGCCAGTGGGTTCATCTCTTTTGAATAACGAAAAATTAAACTGCAACATTTTAGTTTTCAGTTCATGTCCAACAAATTGTCAAATGTGAGGTAGTCTAATTTATGTTCAAGCAGTCTTTAGTTACTAAGTGCTGTCCAGCAACTGGAATCTAAACAGCACCACTCATCTTTTGTCAAAACATTCAGTCGGATCTTTCCGGCAGTTTATGGATGAATAATAACGAACTAAAAGGGGATAGATCAAACTGTATTCAATTTATTTGTAGGAAAGGGTTACAATACCACTTACACTCTTGTATGATCATTTTCATTACAGTTAAATGTAGTGAGTTACCCAGACAGTATTTTCTATAAAAAGGCGTTCGTCAGATAGCAGTTATGTTCATTCTATAGGTAAATTTACTGTGGACAGAACGTTATATACGTCACAATGCAAAGCTGATCCATCTGACTGCGGTGAAACTAAATGGCAATGTATCTATACAGACATGCAATGTACACTTATGTTTACTGACGTCTTGAACTCTACTGAACTATAATCTAAGTTTACTGCACTGTGCAAGTGGCTGTCTAGAACTGTGCAAACAAACGTGAGGTTAACTTGTCACCTATATGATGAATACAATCATGGGATCCATTCCAGGTCGTAGTCAACGATCAAAGTTACAAACCCAAACAAATCTAATGTCATAGTATCAGACATTCGGAGAGTAGTAAGACATCTTACTGCAGTTGTGTGATATGTCATCACCATTTACTGACCAGTCATGTAATTCATGAAAACATAGATATATTGTAAGACTCTGTTCTATAGTGGGTAATGATGGACACTGACCAAAAACGTTGTATTCTGTGGGAACGGATATAAGTGGTGTGGTTGAAGATACAGTGGCAGGGTCTACGAGCAGAGGCCACACTCATTATACAATTAAATTTTCCTATATTTGTTAATTTGTCCTAAACAAAGTCAATATTTAATGAGGGCTACTTCTACTTTCCCACAATTTAAGTCTTTATTGTAAATAAGTACATACATAAAAAGCAGTAGCAGATTCTTTATTCCATTTATTTATATATTTTCTTGGACATGAACTGAATAACGAACCCGGTGCTGGTTAGTTTTCCTTATTCAAAAGTACTGAATAGCTTAACAGTTGTTGGGAGATAGACCATAGACTATCTTATTATTAATAGAATTGTTGGACATAAACTAAATAACGAACCCGGTATTTGACCACATTACTGTAGTTGTTTAATATACAGCCTTTGAATAACGAACCCGGTGCTGGCTTGTTTTTCGTTATTCTAAAAACGAAAAACGAATAACGAACCCACTGGAAATACGGTATATTATACAATGTATTTGTTATACCAAGTCTGAATAACGAACCCGTTGCTGGTTTGTATTTCGGTATTCAAAAGTACTGAATAACTAAACAGCTTTTGAATGATGATGTAAGACGAACCTGCTGTCATTTATTAAACGAGTTTCAGTGTATTTGACCACATTACTGTAGTTTGATATACAGCCTTTGAATAACGAACCCTGTGCTGGCTTGTTTTTCGTTATTCGAAAAAACGAATAACGAATAACGAACCCGCTGCTAACTTCAGCCACCTATGGGGATCCCTACTTCTTGACTAAATCTTTTATCACAAAACTTTACATAGATGATACCAATGGAATCCTCCAATCACATATTTAAAATTTTAAATTAATTTTATACTATACACTTATATGTCTTTGAAAGGCATTTAGAAGGGATAAACATAAGGGAGAGAATTTATGGATGTCAACTTCTTTATTATGTGGAACACAACGTTTCGGAGTAGATGCGTACTCCTTCATCAGGTGAATGAACCTCATGAAGGAGTCATCATATACTCCGAGACAGTGTGTTCCTCATAATAAAGAAGTTGCCATCCATAAATTCTCTTCCTTATATTCACTTATATATACCGTAGGTATCCTGGTACTAGTATCTGCTCAAATACGGTTTGATTTGATCCCCGACCAGTGCATCAGTAATCATTCTCAACTTCCCGGGGAGTATACAACCCACGCTGCTCAGGGGCGCAAGAAGGTTTTGACACCCACCTCACATATCGGGTACCCATTCCCTGCTGGGTGAACAGAGGCACATTTGAACTAGAGTCACTTGCCCAGTCTGACACCACACGTTTTGACACTTGTGTTCTTTTCACATATTGTTTTATAGTAAACTTCAGATGGTTGGTTGGTTAGTTTATTGTTTAACGCCGCACTCAGCAATATTCCAGCTTTATGACGGCGGTCTGTAAATAATCGAGTCTGGACCAGACAATCCAGTGATTGACATCATGAGCATCGATCCACGCAATTGGGATCGATGACATGCATCAACCAAGTCAGCGAGCCTGACACCCGATTCCGTTAGTCGCCTTTTATGACAAGCATAGTCGCCTTTTACGGCAAGCATGTGTTGCTGAAGACCCATTCTACCACGGATCTTCCAAACCAGAAACAGAATCCACTAAACCAACAAAGACCACATGTTCATGAATTTAAAATTTGCAAACAAGGGAATTTATGCCTTAAATTTAAGTAACATTCTCAGATAAAAATCAGTTTACCAAAATGTCCCGCAATATTTCAAATTTCAGGAATGACCAATAATTTCATTTTCTTATACGAACACCATTTCATCCAGGTTGCTCAATTGTAGGAACGTGTTGCAGAACCTTGAGTTCGCAGCTCATGATGTAAATTCCCTTGATTGTGGCTGCCAAGATCCATCATACTGCTATCAACCTGAATGTCATATAATCACAGGTGACTTCTCTCTTGTTCACAATAACAACCTTCAATATCGTGAGAAACCTCCTACCAATTGGGATCACAACTTTAAATTTATTATGGATGCCGTCAAAGCAAATGCCCAAAAATGGGCCTAAAGCGAAGACGAACCTGTTGAATGTCTTTTAGAGTGGGTAAGTCAGTGCGTGATGTTGCCTTTGGCAAAATACACAAACTTAAAAAGAGAAAACGGAATTGGAATGAGGCTTTCCTGTCCCAGACATCTTCCCGAGGCAAGTGGGTGAACTGACTTTAAAAGTCCAGTTTCCACCCTTGCCGAACTAGGCTGGTATTATAGAGTTATACTTTGTCTATGCGAGTCCAATCAATAGTCCACTGTAGGCGCTACGATCGAGCCCAGTCCAGTTCGGCAAGGGTGGAAACTGGACTTTTATAGTCAGTTAACTCCCTTGCCTCGGGTAGATGGTTCCAGAGGGCTGTCATCCAAAGTCTGGCTGCCCTACATGAAAAGTTTGTAGTTGTTCCCACAGAGTAGGCCTCAAAAAGCATAACCATTATATGTAAACATCACAGCATTAATTGTTTGATCAAAGAACTTGATACAAATAATGCCACATAAAAGGCCAGTATGTTATCTGAGGAAACAATCTGACAAAACCATGCATCAGTACTATCAGTTTTTGACTTGACTCTAAAACCTGAAGACGTCTCCATTCCTCTTTTGTACTGGATTCCAAAGCTCAATAAAAGTTAACAAAGAGAGATATATTCCTGGGTCCTTCGAAAGTACCACCAAATCCCTGTATCAAAGACTAACCATAATCCAAGTTCTATTCTGTCAAGACATTTGATTTTCAACTGAAGGAAAAACTGCATTCCCTGACCCATGGGGCTTTTGTTACAAAACGCAGTGACACCAAATACAGTTACGTATCTATCTTCAGATGTCCAGGACAATTTGTCAAAAATGAAAGCAAATGTCATCTGAAGTTCACTGAGGAAACAATATGTGAAACGCTGGACTCCCTCATTGATATTATCTATGTAAAAAATGGGATAAGACATTTAGTCAAGAAGAAGGCATCCCCATGGGCACCAATTGTGTTCATTTTCTTGCACATCGGTTTTGTTATGTATATGAATGGGAAATTCTGTTTCGGATTGGCCAAGTCAAAATCAAGGTAATTTGGTTAAGAAGTTTAACTTTAGCTTCAGGTATATCGACGCTTTGATATTTTTCAATAACCATCAAATAGACACTTCCCTTCCACTGATTTACCCAACTGAATTAGAAATAAAGGAGACCAGTGAGACCGCCTCACCTATTTCAAAGCATAAAGATTCAGAGTGACGAAACACCCTCCACAAGACTTTATCACAAGAGGGATGACTTCAAGTTTCCAATAGTCAACTGTCCCTTCATGTCGAGGCATATTCTAACAGCTCCTGCCTTTGGTGTCTACATTTCACAACTTTTGAGATACAATCGAGCATCATCTATCTGCCAAGATTACAAAGAGCGTCAGGCGGGTTTTGCTCAGAAATTGTTTGATCAAGGTTACAGCTTTCAAAACGTTTCATGGTAGACATGTGGAAGACTTTTAAAATATTTGAAGCATCAGATGCAATAATGATGTCCGATGCAATTCCCTATTTTGACTTGTACCATATGTTCCCGTGTTTTTTCAGATGAACAATTGACTTGCGAACACCTGGTGTCATCATTTTTTATAAGGATTCACAAACACATGTTTAAGTTGGAACCGTAGGTCGATTCTGCTGTAGGCAGAGATTTCTATTGTTTTTTCAGTTGTACAAATTGACTTGCCTTTGCATGTGTGTGTGACGGCTGCTACCGGTGGAGCAGGGTACACCCACCTTTTCGCGAACACCTGGTATCATCACTGTTTGATAGTGATTCATAATCACCTGCTCATGACATAGTCGGAATCGTAGGTCGACTCTGCTTTTGGCAGAAATTTGTATTGATAATGGAACAGGTTTTGTCGCATTTATTTATTAGGAATCCCGTCCCTTTCCCGAGTCAGTACGAGTCACGTTCAATTACAGCAGATCAACAACAATCGTTATATTAAACTCATACAGGGCTTTTGGGAACCGCCTCCGTGGTCTAGTGGTAGAGCGTCCGCTCGGAGAGCGGAAGGTCCGGGGCTCGATCCTGACCGCGTCATACCAAAAGACGTAAAAAGATGGTACTTGTTGTTACCCTGTCTGGCGCTCGGCATCAAGGGGCTAAAACAAGGACTGGTCGGCTCGGAGTCAGTATACTGTGTCTGAGTGGGGTATTCATGTTAAACTGCGGCATGGTATCTCAGTGAGCTAGCACTATAAATCGGCATCAGTCCGGACTAGTACAAGCAGCCACACAAACACACACACGTACATGCACGTCGCTATATAAGTGCAATAATCTTGGACGCGACGTTAAACCTCATTTCACCTCACCTCACCTTTTGGGAAATATTATCACAGTGCAATAAAATCAAGCATAAGTCAGAAGAGAAGTGCCTATCCTTGTGTGATACCATTTAAATCACATTTACTTATTAGATAATATCGTCCATCCAAATCACATAGAGAGATTATATGAAGGTGATTATCTGAGTATTGTATAATTTTGCTTTGATAAGAAAATCTGAAACATTTTCATTCTAAACTACTGTATTCGACGTAATAAGCGCCCACGGCGATATTTGTCAATATATTGGCTAGTTAACAATCCCAATTAGCATCCCTTCCGATTGATCAATGTACACAAGACTTATTTATTCGTGTATAATACGTGTGTTATATGCATTCTTAATTATGGGAAATTAAATTCTGGAAAAATATATCTGTCGTATATAAACATTTCAGGCTGTCAGCATAAACTTCGAAATTTATGATCTTTCAACTCTGTTGTTTTTCACCAAAATAATATTCTGATAAGAGCCCCCTATATCTAATTTTGAGAGCGCCCTGGGCGCTTATTATATCGAATACGGTATTTCAAACACGTTTAGGATACAAATATATTTAGGCACCAAAACACTTTTTACTGCGGGGTTACCAATAAGACGTGTAGGAAGAGGAAGTGCCCACTACTGATATAAAGAGGGAGATAATATTAGATTACTAATTATTAGCTGAGATAATGAAAAGACTCAGTTCATAAAATAATTTGAACTCACAGTCTTTAATTACTAAACGATACACTGCCTGGGACCTTAGCTTCAATGGATGCAGTATGCAAATATTCGTTTTTTTGCGAAGGAGATAAGCCATACTGTTATAGTTAGACTTTATTTTCGGGACCTAAGTTCTTGAAATGAATGACGTAGTAATTTCCTATAGGTACTCGGTATATGCTATTTCAGTACCCCAGTATCTTCAGTCGACATTTCACAGACACTGAATAAAAGTGGACAAAACGTTTATGGAGAACAACCTTCTTTATTATACTGACATATATATCGACATGATCTTCATACTGTTATCAGTCTTGCTTGACTTTGTGCCTATCAACCATTTCATTGACAAATAATTGTTATTCCAACACAATATATACATGCAAAGGAAGATAAGAGAAAAACGTTTCCTATGATTAGTGATGCACAAGTATCAACAAGAATGCCAATCTATTTGCAAAATGAGAAAAGGAACTGTGAAAAAAAATGGAATTTATAATGTTTCCTGTTGTTATTTTTACCTGATAAAATGAAAGTGTGACCACCTCTTTCGCAAAATGAACCGTCATTATCGGAGTACCTCTAAACCAGTGATCGGTTTCACGGCACTCTAAAACAGGATATATCTTTGTTATTGGATTATTTGATGATATTCTTTAATCATGTCCTAAATTTGGCGTGGATCGATGCTCATGAAATTAAACACTGGATTGTCTGGTCCAGACTCGATTATTTACAGACCGCCGTCATATAGCTGGAATATTGCTGAGTGCAGCGTTAAACAACAAACCAACCAACCAACCGTTAGTCGCCTTTTACGTCCTAGAATCAGAACAGTATCCACAATCAGGGCGTGATGCAATTATACATTCTCTTATATAAAAGGTACTATATCAGACACCAATCATTTCAGGCGCATTTTCCTTTTAAAGGTACACAACATAAATAATTATAGCTTGGGCAGAGTTTGAAGGTAAATTGAATTGGGAGAAAGCTGGCGATAGAGGGGGTTATAGTACCACCAAATAATATCATTTTTTGCAGTATGTTATTCCAAACTGATTATCCGAGAAGAAAAGCCGTATGTATGTTGTTGTTGTTATTATATGTTCACTCTGTATTTACATCTATTTGTGTAAATAAATGTATATAGTTCAGTGATTTCTTTGACTGCAGTGTTGGAACAAATGTTGGCGTTGATGAGAAATGGTTGATGTTTTCGACGGAGTACCAAAGCCTACAGATCAAAAAAAGATCGTCCTTGCTATGCTTGGGATACGAACATAGGCAGCGATTTTCAATTAAAGAAAGACAAGATGAGCATCGTCATCTGTGGGTACAACATCTGCTGCAAATGAAGGCAGCCTCTTTCCCTCCATCGTTATGACAGTGAACCCTCTGTAAAGATAGTGACAAGACATACATCATTGATACATTTAAAGACATATTATATGTCATCAATGAAACAACAGTCTGTATAATCGTCTCTTATTACTGGGAGAATAATAGGATTCAATTAATTCTATACACAAAGAAAACAGTTAAGCACACTCTAATTTTGCATTATTGTTTGGTCCAAATATTTGTAAGTCATGAAAGATATAATTACGGGAAGAAATATGTTTTCTCGAGATGATGTAATCAGTCATGTGTGACAAAAGCTTACGTGCCATGCATGGTATGCCCGAGTATGTCTAAAAGCAGTATATTCAAACGTTAAAATTGCTTTCGGTTGTAGTTCGCTTGTAAACAGCTATTCCATGACATTGTGTGACCATGGCACGAAGGCGATTATCAAACGCCACAAGATGGCAAATAATCAGCATGCATTACGCTGGAATCTCCTGTAATGCCATTGGTCGGAATTTGGGCTATCATCACACTGTCGTAAGCCCTTTAGTCGAGAAACATCCTCAGACCGGTGATGTACAGGACCGTCCCAGATCCGGAAGACCCCCTGTGACGACACATCGCGAAGACAGAGACCTTCTTCGTCTCATACGCTGAGAACACTTTTTAACAAGTACTCGTCTGAAACATCTGCGGTTGCCCAATCGTCGTTTCAGCACCAGAACCGCCAGGAACCGGCTGAAAGCCGGTGGTTGTTGGAATGGATTGATGAGCAATGGGTGGTCGGATGGTTGTTGGAATGGATTGATGAGCAATGGATGGTCGGATGGTTGTTGGAATGGATTGATGAGCAATGGATGGTCGGATGGTTGTTGGAATGGATTGATGAGCAATGGATGGTCGGTTGGTTGTTGGAATGGATTGATGAGCAATGGATGGTCGGATGGTTGTTGGAATGGATTGATGAGCAATGGATGGTCGGATGGTTGTTGGAATGGATTGATGAACAATGGGTGGTCGGATGGATGGATGCATGGACTGATGGATGGATATCATACAGCATAACTATCTCCGGGATAACACAGGCCCCTTCTGCTCCTTGGGGAAAGCATCGCTTTGATGTGAAGGTCACCACGTCACAACCCATACCTGCTGACTGGAGACAGAGCGACACGCCCTAAGAGAGGGGCGTAGAGCAACTCATTAACAATGTCACTACTAACAGTAAACCAATGTCATGCTGCCTCGAAAACATGTGGGCGGGCATTACGTCCCTTCATCTGCACTCAGGCGAGAACATGATCTCAAACATGTCGTCCTGGTGGTGTACATCACTCAAACAGCAATTAACAATGATGAGTTGTGTTCTCCCATGACTTACGAAGCCATGTCATACCGTTACACGTCCACCCTTAAACTGACGACGCTGAGTAACGCAAGCGTCGCTAAAACGTTCTCCTGTACGCATATAGAACCTTGCACGACCACCGGAGCTTACCAGATGAAACCTGGACTCATCTGTGAACAGCATACAGGTGAGGTGAGGTGAAATGGGGTTTAACGGCGCGTCCAAAATTATTGCACTTATATAGCGACGTGCATGCACGTGTGTGTGTGTGGCTGCTTGTACTAGTCCGGACTGATGCCGATTTATAGTGCTAGCACACTGAGATACCATGCTGCAGTTAAACATGAATACCCCACTTAGACATAGTATACTGACTCCGAGCCGACCAGTCCGTGTTTTAGCCCCTTAATGCCGAGCACCAGACAGGGTAAAAACAAGTGCCATATTTTAACGTCTTTTGGTATGACGCGTCCGGGGATCGTCCAGGCGGACGCTCTACCACTAGACCACGGAGGCGGGCGAACAGCATACAGTTTTGTCTTCTGAACTTCATGCTGTCTGCATGGAACTAGGCGTCCCTCTCGGTGACATAGAAACAACATTGGGCTTGTCGCGGGACATCTAGGCCGGATGTTGTGCTCCCTCAGACTAATCGGCCTCAAATTATCAGACCCGTGAATGTGACGGTTATCTTTTGATGCACCAACCGAATATGTTTGTCTTGTTGACGTGTCGTCACACGTGGATGACCGGCCTTTGAAAAGCTTTGAAGAGTGTTGCGCTACTGTAGATTACGTCTCCAAAGAGATTAAATTATGTTTCGATGAAATTAAAATTATGTCTCATACCTTCCCGTAGACGTTGATGTTCACAAGCCGTTGCACTGGGTAAGTTTTATTTACGGTTAAACAAAAGTGTTTTATGAGCACCTGATAGCTGAACAATTATTGTGTGCTGTTCATATTGAAAAATATGTATCATGCTCCGACAAACACACAAACATACAAATTGTGAATCACAAAGTAAAGTCGAGGAGATGTCCTAATGAATATGAACTGAAAGGAGCATTATTTAATTTCAAAATAAATGTGCATTTATTGAACTTTATAGGAAGCACAGTTCCTTTTTGCGCTAGTATATAAACAAACTTGGAATATTCATTATTCACTGTGTGTGTCAGTGTATTATTGTTGGTATTAGGGGTTACAGTTTTATTATTGTTATTAGTGAAGTAGCAGTAGCAGTAGTAGTTGTAGTAGTAGCAGTAGTAGTAGTAGCAGTAGCAGTAGAAGTAGCAGCAGTGGTAGTAGTAGTTGTAGTAGCAGCAGTGGTAGTAGTAGCAGTAGTAGTGGAAATATAGCAGTATTATTGTTAGTTTGTTTGTTTTTTTGTTGTTTAACTCAGCAATATTCCAGCTATATGACGGCGATCTGTAAATAATCGAGTCTGGACCAGATAATCCAGTGATTGACATCATGAGCACCGATCCACACAATTGGGACACAATGATATTATCAACCAAGTCAGCGAGCCTGACCACCCGATACCGTTTGTCGCCTTTTACGACAAGCATAGTCACCTTTTACGGCAATATGGGTTGCTTAAGACCTATTGTACCCCGGATCTTCACGGGTATTATTGTCAGTAGAACGATATTAGTAATTTTGGAAATAAGCTAGAAATAGATGTTTAGCTAGTATAGTTTGTCTACTTAGTAAGTAGTAGTATCTATTTTGGAATAAGCATAGTTTTTGGGGTTTACACGTATTTTAAGTGATGTAATAAATGCTTAGAAATGTAATATATCTGTGTGGCTTCAATACGTGACGACCCGTGAAGATTTCGGGGTAGAATAGGTCTTCAGCAATCCATGTTTGCCATAAAAGGCGACTATGTTTGTCGTAAAAGGCGACTAACAGGATCGGGTGGTCAGGCTGGCTTACTTGGTTGATACATGTCATCGAATCCAATTGCATGGATCGATGCGCATGATGTCAATCACTGGATTGTCTGGTCCAGACTCGATTAGTTTACAGACCGCCGTCATATAGCTGGAATATTGCTGAGTGCCGCGTTAAACAACAAACAAACAAACATCAATTCGTGACAAGCAGCATACGTACCTCTCGGCATATTCATTGAGATAAAGAATTTGGTTGTGAATGGTGAGAAAGAAGGTGTCTTCGTCAATCTTCTGAATAGCATGTTGGTCACCAAGTGGATGTTGCCTCTGGCTTATGAGAGTCTTCGTGTCGCAGTCGACCAAATAAAGTCGTTTATCTGCACATAAATACATATTTGTGTTTGAAAAGTGGATCAATATGAAATGGTTCTAGTATTAACTGTGTAATCTATGATGGTTGGTTGGTTGGTTTGTTGTTTAACGCTGCACTCAGCAATATTCCAGCTATATGACGGCGGTCTGTAAATAATCGAGTCTGGACCAGACAATCCAGTGATTAATATCATGAGCATCGATCCACGCACGCATTTGGGATCGATGACATGCATCAACCAAGTCAGCGAGCCTGACCACCCGATCCAGTTAGTCGCCTTTTATGACAAGCATAGTCACCTTTTACGGCAAGCATTGGTTGCTGAAGACCTATTCTACCCCGGAACCTTCACAGCTCGTAATCTATGAAGGTAGGGGAATAAGAACAAGCAGCTGAGTTCATAAAAACCGTTGTTGTTGTTTGTTGTTTGTTTGTTTTTTGTTGTTGTTGTTGTTGTTGTTTGTTGTTGTTGTTGTTGTTTGTTGTTTGTTTGTTTGTTTGTTGTTGTTGTTGTTTGTTTGTTTGTTGTTGTTGTTGTTTGTTTGTTGTTGTTGTTGTTGTTGTTGTTGTTTGTTTTGGTTTGGTTTGGTTTTTTTGGGGAGGGGTATGTGTCATCAAAATTAATACATGCTGGATTTATCAAACTTCCAGATCAGCTTTGTATCATTAATGTGTTTTCCGCATGAAATAAAATAAGACACTTATAGAATGAAGCGGAGAGGAAAGCTTATTTTTGTTAAACTATTTAATTTCTTATTTCGACTTAAATCATGATGCTATACAGGCAGAGACTTATACCATTAAGCAACCCAGCATCCAACCTACCGGCTTCATTGTAAAACATGTCTCCAGGCTGTCTATTATGTATTTCCTTGAGACCCTTGCCATCGTAATCAATCACAAACATCACATGCAGATCTGCAAAATATATTAATCTGAAATACAAAATATAAATTGTCAATGCAAGAGAATAACAAGTCTAGATTATCCGCCCAAACAGATTAAAATTTGGCGTAAAGGTCAAAATACCTGTGAAATGTATGTATTTATTGCCTGACGCACTTAACCTAGGTTGACAGTTGGCAGGTAGTTACATGTAGTTGCTAAACCCTCTCAAACATACCCTCCTGAACTGTCGAGCAGTTCAAATAACCTTTACACTGACAAAACTTATGTTGTTTACTACATGTTATTTGTTATGATACCAGCTGCTACAAAAATAAAGATTTATTTCACACGATGTTGCTACTTTTTAAAAATAAATAGAGTGTTCTAGTTTTGGGATTACTGTCCTTTCGAACGGGGTGATTCTAATAAATAAATAAAATATGGGCTTAACATGCTCGTTTAGAGTAAATTGTTATTGGAAAAGCTTCTTTTCTTATTTTGTCATATTGATCACGATTTACTTATAAAGTCGGGGCGGTCGGGTAGCCTAGTGGTTAAAGCGTTCGCTTGTCACGCCGAAGACCTATGTTCGATTCCCGACATGGGTACAATGTGTGGAGCCCATTGCTTGTGTCCCCCGCCATGATATTGCTGGAATATTGCTAAAAGCGGCGTAAAACAATACTCACTCACTCACTTATAAACTCAAACAATGTTTTTACCACAATGATCATCACTGTATTTCAGAGCTACTGAAAACGACGACATTCAAAGTCATCGAACTGAGTTTAGGGATAGTCTGATACGTCATGTACTCTTCAGCCAAATTTTGAAATAAGCAGCTTTAACATAAAGCTCTTCATAATCAACACTGATAGAAAACAAGAACGTTATATTACATGCTCAAGTTAATGGGTGATGGAAAATGGACAAAGCTTGACATGACCTAACTCACCTGAGAATGAAAGCCAGATAGTCATTTTCAAATATTTTGACAAGAATATGTTTAAACCTTTTTTTATAATATTGTATATTTTCATGTACATTAAATCGTGAAATAAATACTCGTAAAACAGTTTTGGTTCTGGTGCTTCCAGGTGTAATGTTGGCGTTTTCACGAGTAACTTTTGTCTTGACTTTGACATGAATTAAAACAAAAACACATCGTATCGGCTCATATATCACACCTGAATCATGGACTAAAATCTATTTGTGAAATTATTGTCTCATTATTGTAATTATTGTAATAAACGTGACCAGTACCTTTCATCCTGGTTAATCGGCACATGCCAATTTCGTATGGGTGATGAGCTGCAAGCGGTGCCTTACTTTAGACGGCGTTTGTACAAGAAAACTCATTTGAGGACTCGAACATCGACAAGGTCGGAAATTGGTATGAAACCCCCTGGGACACTACGGCACACGCCTATTTGACGGCGTTGGTACAAGCAAACCCTTGAGGATTCGAATACTGACGAAATCGGAAATGGGACACTCCGGCACAGGCCAAGTTCGTAGCGGCGATCCCCGCCCGTTTCAACGCCCGCCCTTAGCAGATCTGGGGTTACCGACAGCGTTGGTGAGAACAACCCATTTGACAAATTGAACACAAACGAGGTCGGATATGGGTTTAGAACACCCTGGAACACTACTGTACTGTCGCCTTACTTTTGACGGCATTGGCACAGGCAAACCCTTTGAGCATTCGAATATGGATCAAGCCTTGGGCGGAGTCGGCGCGGCCATCTCAAGCGAAGATGTGCTCGGGCACGCCCGCCTCACCAATCAATCAGTTTATTCTCAAAAAACACAAAAGGAGGGATAAGAGCAAATTACAAGAAATAATTCTATATATGTACAAATAGCAGACAAGTTGGCAGCTAATAACAACATGTGATTACCGATCATTTTTAATAATAATGGACATTTTTACAATAAATCTCGATAAATTATTTAGATCCTGTGTGTTTGTTGTTGATAAGAGTTTTACAAATTTTATAATATTTGGCCATTCTGTATAATATGAAATGTTTTCCTCTCTCTTTTCAAAAAAATTACATCTGAATATGTAGTGAAACTTATTAGCAATAGATAGAGAATTACATAATTTACAGGTTTTATTTTCCTTGGGAATATTTTTCATTAGGTAAATTATGATTACAGGTTCGAAATCGTAGTATTGGAATTGATATTCGTTTTGGCAATAGAAGATATTTATCGAGAACCGGAGTGTCCTAAAAATGTTAATGATATAATCTCTCAGAAATAGAAGTAACGTCACTTCTTTCAGAAATTGATCTTTAAGTATTTGCTCTTTCTCTGACACTAGCCACTTTGTTGTGCAAATTGACGGATTGTTGAATACATAAGATAATCCAATACTGGCTAGTATATCCAGCACACATCTGACCCAGGGATCTGTTGATGCAATAGTGTTCCTATTAGGTGCCCAATATTGATATAACAGCTGTGAAAGTTTATACACACCAGATTGATATGTTAGTTTTGCCAGAAAGATATCATTCGTTTACAAATTATTATTCTGAATGGAAGCCTACCTAATTCGCCACATATCATATAAAGAGGAGTTGAATTTCTTAATCCTGTGATAGGTCTGAGGAATTTGAGGTGTATTCTTTCTATAATTTCTAAATTTTAAAGCCCCAGATTTCTGAACCATTAGTTAATATTGGTAATACCATCGTATGGAAAGCTGATAATACACAGTCCAAAGGTAAATTTAAATGTCTTGATTTTTTTTAATCAGACAAAACATTGCTTTCCATGTACTATCCCTAAGGGACTTAAGACTGGATACCAGTTTTATATTCGCAGAAATGGTGCTCGTGACTCGGGCACGCCCGCCTCAACCCTTCCTGTCCTAAGCGGGGCTGGGATTCCTGTCTTTGGCTGCGTTTTAATTTTCCGCAAGTACGGCAGTAAACTCCATTCACTCATTTCAGTCACTGGTGCGCATTCGTGAAGCGCGTCATTTTTTGTGTCGTCAATGGCCACCATTGTGAAAGCACCGCTTCTCGTCTACTCAGTTGCCCTATTATGTTCAATTTGTGTATGCATATGTAGAGAGTTCCACAAAAATTCCAAGGCTGTGCGTACGTTTGTGCTTGTGTGTTACTTTGAGCCGCTATTGCTACATGCAACTATATTTTCTTCTTGCTATCATACATTGCTGGAACATTTCTTATTGATGTTTGTTTGTTTGTTGTTTAACGCCGCACTCAGCAATATTCCAGCTATATTCCAGCGGTCTGTAAATAATCAAGTCTGGACCAGACAATCTACTGATTGACATCATGAGCATCGATCCACGCAATTGATGTCACGTCAAGACGTAAGGTTGCTCTTGAGTGTTGAAAAGTCACATTCCCCAAAATGGCCCTGGCTTTTCCTAAGTGTACGAAACAGAAATCAGTCGATGTTGTTGGAATGGTATTTTTGGGCAATTGAACATTTCATGTAAACAGGAATAAGGCGTAGATTGTATAATGATATATTTGATGTTTTATACTGAAATACCGGAATTTGGGCTGTTAATTTGGTAGAAAATCTAATGACATTGTGCAGACGCATAAACTTTGCGTGGGATCTGTCCGGATGCTTACACTTTCGTATTGTTGAATGCGTATAAGTATCTTTACAACAGTGAAAGAAAAAAGGTAAATGGGTGATTCTGAATAACAAGAGAGGTTGAGTATTTTTGTTACCTGTTTCTTTCATCAATTTCCAACTGCCAAATGTAACTGTGGTGGTGTAGAGATTGTATTTTCCCTCCTTTCATAGTTGAGCGAGAAAGTTCCTTGCTTGCAACCGAAATCAGTATGCGTCCGGGAAGGTCGAACTTAAAGTACTCGACTCTTGCTCCTGTCAATGTATGCATATGCTGTGACAATCAATCAAGCATCAATGATCATGTTGAAAACTTAGTTGTTGGTCTCTTGACTGTGAAATATTCAGAATCATTTATTGTTTTATTCCGTCAAAGATCACAGGTCTGAAGGACATAACATTATCAATATATATTTGATAAATTACATCATGACATATCACTTGGAATTAAATGCATGGAAATTTCAAACATTTGAAATATGTGCCACCATAAAAAGCAGCAGAAAATCATGAACGTGCCCTAACAAACATTTTTACAACAAAGAAACATCAGTTCTATTAATGCCACACAGTGAAAACAAACTGACAGTGGAGACACAGTTACGATTAGCAACTGCCCAACAACAAATACAATCTTAAAACAAACAATACACATATGTGAACAGAGTTTGGATTGTACATAATCTTTGTAAAATACATCGGCCTACTCCCAGCGGACAGTCTTCTGTACAACATGTGCATCAACACCCTTATCAACGGCAACATGGTGCAGAGATTTTGAATTCAATCCTTGCAAATTGGATCGACTGACTTCCGTGTCTGAAGTCCAAATCAGGATTCGTCTGGTGAGGTCGAATTTAAAAGAACTGACCTGCGTTCCTGTCAATGTATACATATGCTGTGATAATCAAGTATCAATGATAACGTTCAAAGTTTGTATGAATATAATTACTAACCAACCCAGGGGACAGTCTTCTGTACACCATGTGCATCAACACCCTTATCAACGGCAACAGTTGCACCGGTTGCAGGATTTTGCAGTGTAGCAAAACTGTGACAATCCTGTATCTCGAACACCATCCTCAATAACTCGAGCGAAATGCTGATGCTATCCAGGGCATCACAGGACTTTGATAATGTTAGAAACACAGCTTTAAGAGCCGGGTGCACTGAAGCAGTTTTATCAATGTGTGGTAAAAATGGAGAGACATGCCACTGCTTCTTGTCATGAGAAAGTGACAAACTCCCTTGAAAACCTGAGAGCTGTGTGTCATTCTTAATGCCAAATAAAGCAATAACAGCACTGCCATTGTCCTATAGCATTGATTGCATGTGAATAGTTGCTTTTCTACAACTACAATAGTTGCTTTAACCACCAGGCTACCAGACCGCCCCGGTGAGTGACAGGAAGCATTTAAGTACTACAAATTGTGAAATAGTCTCAAATTGTCGTTTCTCTTGTCGGAGACAACGTATGTGTAGACATAGTTCATAGCTCCACTTGATAAAAGAGTATTTATCTCTGAGTCAACGAAAGTACACTCAGAAATAGAAAATATAGGGTTGGAGAAATGAAACACTGATCCACCGAATGTTTGCTGAAAATATAAGACAGACAAAGACAAGGGATTCATTTGGACAAGTTTCAAGGGTTTTTTTCAGCGTAATTCTACTTTTAATATGAGTTTTTTTAAGCAATTAAGTTTGACAAGTAAATTTTGAATAAATATGTTTTAGCTCGGTGTGATTTCATCGATAACTCGTTTGATGAAGGCAGTGTCATTTAAGGGACTTGAAGTATCTTCAAAGTATTGTCCCCTGATATACGCACATAGAAGTCCAAGTAGTTTCAAAGTACATTGCTGTAACTAGAAATTTAATGCACTGCATAGCTGTGCATTTTGCTTTAAATTTACTCCTAAATTTGTCTAATACCAGTGGCTTTTGTGTGACCTAGTCCATGCTGTTGAAGAATCATGCAGAAAAAGGTACTGCATAGCTGGATGAAAGAATGAGTGAGTGAGTTGGGTTTAACGCCGCTTTTAACATTATTCCAGTTATATCACACTGTGTCAGCTTAATATGGAGGAAAGCCCGAAGTGATGCAGGTCTCAGACGTTTACCACTTTGGTGAAACCCACGAGCACAGATATGGTGCTGACAAACCTAGAAACATAATCGGGGTGAACTGTGATTCGAACCCACAATCATAAAGTTCTGGCGAGCCCAAGGGACGCAACTCTGCACACCAAATTGTGGCGCGTTAGACGGCTGGGCCACTCGTGCCCCCGCTGGCAGAAAGAAACAACGTTTCACGTTATCAACGCATCACATCATACAGGTAATACTATCGACTGGCATGGAACCTGCAATTTGCCATTTGTTCTATGGTGGTTGAGATACAATTCAACTGACCAACAAAACCACATTGTTTTGATTTTTTCTGAAAGATGATATAAAGCTGAAAGAGAATATACAATGTGTGAAGCACTTTTCTGGTGTCCCCCGCCGTGATATTGCTGGAATATTGCTAAAAGCGGCGTAAAACCATACTCACTCACTAATAGAGAATACTACACTCATTCTCGTCAGATACCATTTTTACGAAACAAGTGGAGTTTCAATGGTATCTGACCGAGCGAAACCGAGGTCAGATACCATAGAAAGTTCACGAGTTTCGTAAAAATGGTACCTAACGAGAATGAGTGTGGTATTTTATTTATTACCCACGTTTAATATATATTTAAGTGTAAATACATAACAACTTTCGTTCGTCGACAGACCAAACTGAAACCGGTTGCAAAATCTGGTTGTGCAGGAATATTGATGTATGCCCAAATATGGGCATTGTTGACATTTCTATGCATACGCATTAACAACATGCGCCTGCAGTTGTGTTTGCAAACAAAACAGCACCGACGCTCAAGATACTTTTGGAATAAATTCTTTAACTTATGGTAATTCAAGCGCCATGGTGTTAGTACGAAGGACACCTATAAGAAAAATTGAAAAGTCACATTAGCGCCGGGCTTTGAATATCGGACTAGATCTAACAGTCGGTCACTCGCACTGCCGGTGTCCCGTCTGTTCAATCAAAATGGTTCGGTTTCCTTGATCTATCAGCTGTATTTATATCATGTTCGTACCATTTTGGAAGAGGGAAATCAGAGTGTTCGCCAAAGACATTCATGTTAACTGTACCACCCTATACTGAAGATGTAAAAATCAACAAAAACTCAAGTCTGCTTGCATGTAAATGACAGCTTCGAACGATCGAAGGGCAAGGTCACCATCGGAATAAGAAAAGACAACCATGATCTAGTCACAGCGTTTTACGCAAGAGATAGGGAATGTTATTGTTCACATTTGGGATGTTTGGGGCCACAAAATCAGAAGTCAGGCACACTGCCACGAAGTTTTCGAATGATTTTTATCAGAACTGTTCACTTTTAATGATCTGGTCGTGCAGTCGTGTACGTTCATTCATGAACAACACCTCCCGAAACAGCGCCACAAAATACGCTTCGAAGGGGACACTGATGGCACAATCGGATCATCCCAAGTAAGTCTAGAAATCTGTTCAGATAGTTTAAACAGACTTCATTTCACCACGCTTATCCTTTTACGTTAAATCCAATTGATAGTTGCGAAAGTGGTCGGGTGCGTCACGCTCATGGGGA
This sequence comes from Haliotis cracherodii, assembly GCF_022045235.1. Taxonomy (NCBI): domain Eukaryota; kingdom Metazoa; phylum Mollusca; class Gastropoda; order Lepetellida; family Haliotidae; genus Haliotis; species Haliotis cracherodii. The sequence goes on along the minus strand of NW_027266269.1, from coordinate 28,081,275 downwards.
CTGGTTTAATAAAGTGTTTGTAAATATCTCTCGTTCTCATTAATTTCTTCAGTTCTACCTTCCAGTTGCAAAATGAATGACGTCTTGCGATTTTTTTATGAATGAAAAAAGTAGTCCCGGTGTGACAGAGGTCACGGTTATCCAATCAAAACGAATAAAACAAGGTCAACCTTGTACGACACACGTGTGACGTACGGATTTAGTATCTTACCACCTGCATCTTCACCACATGGGTAATAAAAGAGATTATCACATTTTCTATAAACCATCCGTTCTCTATGGGGTACCCACAAATGTTGCAGAAGATGCTCTCCTTCGACTTACGTCTTAGCAGTATCTGTTTCTCTGGCCCAATCTTGCCGAATGACAGGAGGGCAGAATGGATTCCTTTTTGACCATGTTGTGTAACCCAGTAGAAGGTTTTCATTGACTGAATGTATTCGGTGTGCCCCACATGATCACTTGTGAGCCATGTTTTTGCTTCAAAGTCTGATCGTCCATCTTTGTACCAATACATATTACCTTCAAACTCTACAACACAAGGGATTGGTTTATCGGCTGTTTCTGAAAAAAGAACGTTCATCCGTATATGAGTCAACTGAGGTTAAGACATTTCGGGCAAAAGTTGAAATCAACCCTTAGAGCACCAACTAGAGACGCAAAATCAACAACCTGAGTTAATCAGTGATAATCAGGGATAAATAATTGCACACTGTGATTGACACGCCGTAGCTTGATGAATCAGAATCAAAATGTTAATTTTAAAGTATGTTTATCAACAAATGGAAATCACATTTCCCTGATACATAAACTATTTATTAACATGATCTTATTCATGACTGAATCAATCAAAAGGACGCAATAGCTTCTTCGATGATGTCACTTGGAGGCTCCTTACCAGAGTACCGTATCTCAGGTGTTTAGTAGGTACGTGCAGCTTCGGTAAACCGCTTTATAAACTCAATTTATTTACATGTGTTAACATTGGTCAAGTAAAGTTAACTTTGGTTACACCATGGTCAGGAGTTAGGCAGCAGTGCCATTTATTTGAATAAAGAAAACATAAAACATGTGTTTGAAGGGCTGCTTATTTACTATCTCATTGTCCTACATATCTTACTGATGTGATAGCGTCTACTGCATATCTGTCTCAAATAGAAAATATCACAATTTAATCAACTTGTTTGTCCCTCGGATAAAACTTTTATAGTTGTCTTCTCTCTTGATAAATACATTCTTTTTACCGATAATGAGATAGATTATGATATAGATATAATTTACAATCGTTCCACATTCATTGATTTTGCGGGAGTGGCCATTTTACTGTATTTCCGTTTTATAAGTTGTTTAACAATGACAAACATTTACGAATAAAAAAAGAACAGATGTTTACTAGGCTTTTGAAACCTAAACTTTCATCAAAAGTATAATTTTCAAAACTGCCCCATGTAGCTTAATGTGTATTTGTGCACTCATGCCGTAATGTATTTACACCTATATATATATACATATATATATACTAGTATATATGAGAATAAAGAGGTGAGCTGCACTGGTATACAGTAGCACATCTACAAAGAAATACACAAAATAGTCACATGAATTTTTCTCCAACATGTCTCAGTTTTTTTCTCAGGGAGAAGTAATTACAGTTACAGATTCTATTATGACGTTACTATATTATGACGTCACAATGTGATATTTTCAATGTGATAGGATACAAATTATTTTATCAGGCTATAATCAAATTTGGTTGTGTTCATTGAAATTCCTGCATTCTGATGAACTGAATTGGTCACATGTTATTGCATTCATTTCCCAATGAATGTAAAAAAAATAAGCCACGCCCACCGAGGCGCACTGCGTTTATTACTGCGGAATGTCAGGGAATTCCAATATTCCATCGAGGGACTTCCCTTTCTTCTCACATGTATCGTCATGCACATGCCATTTAGCGACACTCATGCATATTCATCGTCCAAACTACCCTTTGAACCCGAAAGCCGAGGATGAATGAAACAGCAAACGTGCAGGCTCGCTCGCCTCGGTTAAACTTTCATGTCTTTGGGTTTCATTTCTAACTAGCATTTTTCCAACTGTGTTTTCCCGTTTACATGGAAGTAATATTTGAATCTGGCGGTAACTGACCATGTCATTTGAAACAGCCGCCTTCTCCTGGGCATATTTCCTCCGTCTCGTTACATTCTGACTGTTGCAGTTCTTCTCGCCTCTTGCCTTAATTGACAGGTCCAATGAACATTGTTTTGACCCTACTCTCCGTTGATTGGCTACTGACTGTGTAGGCTTGTCAACTGAAGTTATGTGCATAAATTAAACGATCACCTGATTCATGTCACGTCACAGTATGTATTCATACACCTGGAATATTTATCAATCTTGTCATTTTTGTCTGCTTTGATATATTTAACTGTTTTTGGTTAAACTATTGTAGATAAAACATGTTTTAGGTTGTCGAATTTAATTATAAGCATTGAATGTGTATTCTTTTCGGTTCTTTGAGGTATGAATCGAAAAACCGATGTGCAAACTTTGGTAAGAATCCGCTACGCGGATTCATACAGTTTGCACATCGGTTTTTCGATTCATACCTCAATGAACCGAAACAAACACACAGTCAATCCTCAAGTACTTAACAGTATCGAAGTTTCTTTGAATAATTATATAACAGTGGCGTATTTGAATCCCTAGTTAATGCCACCTAAGATTGACCAGTTAATGAAATATTGCTGAGTGTGACCTTAAACATCAGAGAAACAATTAAATTCGAGTAAAACTTTGATTACAACAATTATAGAGGTACTATCACATAGTCTACGAGACCCAGTCTCACAGTAATAATTATAGACATACGACGGTCACCCTTCTGAGGATTGGGTGGTCAGACGTAGAGATCACGATGGACGTTGGTCATAACATAAGTGAGTGGTTTGTCTGGTGCAGATTCGATCCTTTAAAGTCAATAGCCAAAACCACCCCAAAACCATATTGACAGCATAGGAGACCGAACATTTGATATTCTGGTGTTGGCCCTGAGATTTAATCCAAATATAAATTTGGTGGGAGAAATGCTTGGAGTAATTAATTTTTCTTCATGCTGTTAAAAAAATGGAAAATACATTGTTGCAAGATGTTTAAAAAAATATTATTTAGGCTCTTAGTTTTAATTAAAGAAATTTCTGGTTATATAGCTGTAGCTGAAAACATCTAGTTTCCATACCAAATATATAAGAAAGGAGAAACAGTAGAGAATAGGAAAAAAGTAAATATCTTACTGGTGCTGACGGGTGCCATCCATAATTCATAATCGCCATCCTGCAGATTTGGAGGGAACATTCCTGTTTCAGGTTGACACTGACAATGTCCAGCTTTAGAAAATAAACATCCGCAGCTACTGACTGTTTGGCAACAAACCACAGTACACATCAACCTGTTCTTTACATAAAAGTGTATACCATCTTTCCACTTCACAGAATCACGCACAACCGAAAGATACTTTTGCTCAATATTAGCATAAACAGAAAACATAACATAAAAAACACATATTGAAGCGCATTTGATCATTTTAACTGCTGGCTCGTCTTCCTCTTATTGCAAATGACAGCTTCAATGTCTACGGTAATTAATAATTACTAAGTAACCAAAACAAATACCAAACAGATATTTAAAACATGTTCTCGTTGTCTTGTTTTAGCTTGGCAACGAAGACAAGTGACTATTGATTACAATGTACACTTCTAACGAAAGAAACGCAAAACCGGATTGTAACACACATTTACTGATCATGTGAAAACTTGACGAATGACGGAACTGCAGATAAATAATGGACAAATGTCCAACATGAAGACATGACTCGGAACATAACAATGGTCAAGAACAGCAGTATCTTGTGGGCTCAAAACAAGCGTCAATTACTGCCTGGCAATACTCAAACCAATGGCGAAATGAGAGTACGGATCCTATCTTTACTCAGCCTATAGTTCGTGTGCAAGCTGTTGAACTATTTGTGGTTCAGGGTACATGAAACTCACGTACGCGCAGTTTCTTAGGATGTAACGTGAACACATATTTCATTGAACACCAAAATAACAAAAAAGAAAACAATAACAAACTGAATTTGTTATGGATATCACTTTGTTGAAAAGCTGTTGAATATAGATGATATATAGATATCTGTGTGATCCCAGTTATCCCGACACTCACCGAGCACTGGATACCCGTGAAGAATGCTGTCCCCGTTGCAAAACCGTATTCTTCACAAACACCAGCAACGTTCAGTGTGTAGTATGTAAGTATCACATCAACGTTCAGTGTGTAGTATGTAAGTATCACATCAACGTTCAGTGTGTAGTATGTAAGTATCACATCAACGTTCAGTGTGTAGTATGTAAGTATCACATCAACGTTCAGTGTGTAGTATGTAAGTATCACATCAACGTTCAGTGTGTAGTATGTAAGTATCACATCAACGTTCAGTGTGTAGTATGTAAGTATCACATCAACGTTCAGTGTGTAGTATGTAAGTATCACATCAACGTTCAGTGTGTAGTATGTAAGTATCACATCAACGTTCAGTGTGTAGTATGTAAGTATCACATCAACGTTCAGTGTGTAGTATGTAAGTATCACATCAACGTTCAGTGTGTAGTATGTAAGTACCACATCAACGTTCAGTGTGTAGTATGTAAGTACCACATCAACGTTCAGTGTGTAGTATGTAAGTACCACATCAACGTTCAGTGTGTAGTATGTAAGTATCACATCAACGTTCAGTGTGTAGTATGTAAGTACCACATCAACGTTCAGTGTGTAGTATGTAAGTATCACATCAATGTTCAGTGTGTAGTATGTAAGTATCACATCAACGTTCAGTGTGTAGTATGTAAGTATCACATCAACGTTCAGTGTGTAGTATGTAAGTATCACATCAACGTTCAGTGTGTAGTATGTAAGTATCACATCAACGTTCAGTGTGTAGTATGTAAGTATCACATCAACATTCAGTGTGTAGTATGTAAGTATCACACATCACAAATCAATGTAGTGGTTGTGTAATATAAAGGCCTTACTCCTTGAAGTAAACATGCATCCTGCCACACAAATCAGTTTATTTTTTTATTCCTTAACTTTATTTTTTTTAAAGTAACAACGTTTAAAATGTATTTAAAGTACAGACAGTTCCTCGCCAGAAGCACCAAGGAAATCAATAAATAAGGCGTTTGCGCATGCGAAAAGTCGACATGCATCACAAACACTTGCAAAGGCAGGTCATTTGTTCAAGTGACAATCGGACATCGGACATCATTCAATTTGCTTCTTCTGTGGTAGTCACAAACTAGTCGATTTATGCTGCTAAAATTAGCAACACCACCACACACACAAACAAAAATGCAACAAGAAACCAAACACACACACACACACACACACACACACACACACACACACACACACACACACACACACACAACCACACACACACACACACACACACACACACACACACACACACACACACACACACACACACACATACACCACACCACACCAAAAATGTATATGGCTATGAAGAATGCAGAGTTGTAGAGCCTTAAGAAGAGATTGGATTTGGGAAATTTAATTAATTGTGAAATGAATACACACAAAAGGCCCCTGCAAAGCTTTTAAGAATTAACTTAAGGATTGACTGTGTATTGTTTTCGGTTCATTGAGGTATGAATCGAAAAACCGATGTGCAAACTGTATGAATCCGCGTAGCCAATGCAATCAATGATTATTATCAAATTCGACAAAGTAAAACATGTTTTATCTACAATAGTTTAACCAAAAACAGGTGTATATATCAACACAGACACAAATGACAAGATTGATAAACATTCCAGGTGTATGAATACATACTGTGGCGTGACATGAATCAGGTGATCGTTTAATTTATGCACATAACTTGACAAGCCTACACAGTCAGTAGCCAATCAACGGAGAGCAGGATCAAAACAATGTTCATTGGACCTGTCAATAAAGGCAAGAGGCGAAAAGAACTGCAACAGTCAGACTGTAACGAACCGGAAGAAATATGACCGGGAGAAGGTGGCTGTTTCAAATTACATGGTCAGTTACCGCCAGATTCTAATGTTACTTCCCTGATTACGGTAAAACACAGTTGGAAAAATGCTAGTTAGAAATGAAACCCGAAGACATGAAAGTTGAAGCGGAAAAAACAGGCGAGCGAGCCTACACGCATGCTGTTTCATTCATTCTCGGCCTTCGGTTTCAAAGGGTCGTTTGGACAATGAATATGCATGAAAGTCGCTAAATGACGGTACACGTGAGCAGAAAGGGAATTCCCTCGACTGTAATATTGGGATTCCCCGATATTCCGAAGTAATAAAGGTAGTGCGCCTCGGTGACGCCCACCGAGGTGCACTGCTTTTATTACTTCGGAATGTAATTTTTTACATTCATTGTGAAATTCATTCATTGTGCAATAACACGTGACCAATTCAGCTAATCAGAATACAGGAATTTCAATGAACACAACAAAAATTTAATTATAACCGCTTGATCGAAGAAATGGATAACTTAATGATATGAACATTTCTTCAGAATCTGGTGTCTGCAGATCTACTGGCAATCGGACAAGCGATCGACCTGGTGTGTGCAGATCTACTGGCAATCGGACAAGAGATCGACCTGGTGTGTGCAGATCACCTGGCAATCGGGCAAGAGATCGACCTGGTGTGTGCAGATCTACTGGCAATCGGGCAAGCGGTGGACCTGGTGTGTGCAGATCTATTGGCAATCGGGCAAGAGATCGACTTGGTGTGTGCAGATCACCTGGCAATCAGGCAAGAGATCGACCTGGTGTGTGCAGATCTACTGGCAATCGGGCAAGAGATCGACCTGGTGTGTGCAGATGTATTGGCAATCAGGCAAGAGATCGACCTGGTGTGTGCAGATCTACTGGCAATCAGGCAAGAGATCGACCTGGTGTGTGCAGATCTACTGGCAGTCGGGCAAGAGATCGACCTGGTGTGTGCAGATCTACTGGCAATGGGGCAAGATATCGACCTGGTGTGTGCAGATCTACTGGCAATCCGTCAAGAGATCGACCTGGTTTGTGCAGATCTACTAGCAATCGGACAAGAGATCGACCTGGTGTGTGCAGATCTACTAGCAATCGGACGAGAGATCGACCTGGTGTGTGCAGATCTACTCGCAATCAGGAAAGCATCTAACAGTGAGCTGATGATCAGAAACGTAGACTGACATTGTTGTCCCATCATCTTTGACATTGACCAGAATGTGAGTTGGGCTTGTGATGACTTAAGTGATCTGCTATTCTGAGGAACGATAAGTCAGTTTACAGCTTCTTGATATATCACCATTATAATATCCTGTTCTGCCGAATACAGACTACATGTTCAATGCTAGATTATACCAGTACATACATACAAGGCGATAACCTGCAAGACAATAGATCAACCTTTCAAGATAAAAGATAAACCTGCAAGACAATAGATAAACCTGCAAGACAATAGATAAACCTGCAAGACAATAGATAAACCTGCAAGACAATAGATAAACCTGCAAGAGAATATATCAACCTGCAAGACAATAGATCAACCTGCAAGACAATAGATCAACCTCCAAGACAATAGATCAACCTTCAAGACAATAGATCAACCTCCAAGACAATAGATCAACCTTCTAGAAAATAGATCAACCTTCAAGACAATAGATCAACCCGCAATACCATGGGATAACCTGCACCACAATAGGTAACCTGGAAGACAATATATCAACTTGCAAGACAATAGATAAACCTGCAAGACAATAGATAAACCTGCAAGACAATAGATCAAACTGCAAGACAATAGATCAACCTGCAAGACAATATATCAAACTGCAAGACAATATATCAACCTGCAAGACAATAGATCAAACTGCAAGACAATATATCAACCTGCAAGACAATAGATGAACCTGGAAGACAATAGATCAACCTGCAAGACAATAGATCAAACTGCAAGACAATAGATCAAACTGCAAGACAATAGATCAACCTGCAAGACAATAGATCAACCTGCAAGACAATATATCAAACTGCAAGACAATAGATCAACCTGCAAGACAATATATCAAACTGCAAGACAATAGATCAACCTGCAAGACAATATATCAACCTGCAAGACAATATATCAACCTGCAAGACAATATATCAACCTGCAAGACAATACAATATATCAACCTGCAAGACAATATATCAACCTGCAAGACAATATATCAACCTGCAAGACAATATATCAACCTGCAAGACAATAGATCAAACTGCAAGACAATAGATCAACCTGCAAGACAATAGATCAACCTGCAAGACAATATATCAACCTGCAAGACAATATATCAACTTGCAAGACAATATATCAAACTGCAAGACAATAGATCAACCTGCAAGACAATATATCAACCTGCAAGACAATAGATCAAACCGCAAGACAATAGATCAACCTGCAAGACAATAGATCAACCTGCAAGACAATAGATCAACCTGCAAGACAACAGATCAACCTGCAAGACAATAGATCAACCTGCAAGACAATAGATCAAACTGCAAGACAATATATCAACCTGCAAGACAATAGATCAACCTGCAAGACAATAGATCAAACTGCAAGACAATATATCAACCTGCAAGACAATAGGTTAACCTGGAAGACAAAACGTTGGCCTCAAGACAATAAACCAACCTCCAAGACAATAGATCAAACTGCAAGACAATAGGTTAACCTGGAAGACAATAAGTTATACTGCAAGACAATAGATCAACCTGCAACCCAATAGATCAACCAGCAAGACAATGGGTTAACCTGGAAGACAATAGGTTAACCTGAAAGGCCATAGGTTACCCTGAAAGACAATACGTGGGCCTCAAGACCACAGGGACTCAAGTTACCTCCTGAGATTTATAAGAACGTAAAACAGAATCAGTCTTCTCCCACTGACAAGGCGTTTTCACAAAACACAGCATGTATATTTCGAACACGAGGAGAATGTAAATAGATATTATTATCTACACGGCATCCTTGCTTTGTCAGCATGTTTATAGGGTTAATCTCTTTGGTCATGGGGATGAGGCATTTGGCATCGGATAAAAAGGTTCGTGGTTCGAATCCCATGAGTTTTTGAACGTTTATGACCAATAAAATGTATTGATTGAAGAAGAGGCAATAAGTATGTACGTAACGGTAATATTTATGGGTGACCAATTTCATTATTACAATTAGAGGCGGGGTAGGTTCTAACACCGTTATCAAGCAAGTGATATACAGAGTGTGCTTGACAAGTATATATATATATGTAAGTATATATACATACATACATACATACATACATACATACATACATACATACATACATACATACATACATACATACATACATACATACATACATACATACATACATACATACATACATACATACATACATACATACATAGGAGGCAGTGTTCATACAGTAGAGTAGATATCAGATGTTACACTGGAGGGGAGAAGCATGTTATGTAAAAAAAAAAAAATATTGACCGGCGGAGTCATTAGTACAAACAAAAGGGTGAAGCCGGTAATATAAACAAAAGGATTGTGACTGATTGGGGTCTTTGATGACTTGATGGTAAGCCGGGGGTGATAGCCTTGCTCGCGGTTGATCGACGGTTGGAGTCTTTTGATGTTGATGGCTTCTTCTGATTTTGAAGTCTTTGAGGTTGGTGGTTTTAAGGCTTTGACTTTATCCTACTGAGTGCTGTGGCTTGGGTTGTCACGGATATGGTCTGATAGAGCTGACATCTTTGGAGACTGAGCTTTGATGTTCTTTAATTCGATTTTTCTCCAATATAAGCTTGTCCACAATGTGGTACTTTACTCCTGATGGTTCTAGTTTGTGGCTTAGTACTCCTAGTACGTCTAAATGCCCATCAAAGAAGAAATAAGTATGTAATCGCTACCTGTAGGAATTTCCTTTCAAGATCAAATCGAGCACACTGCCGCACTGCATGGCCGCGTCCCATGTACTCTAGAAAGGTATTCCCGTTTATGGAAGTAAAAATTAAAGATTTATAAAAGTGGATCCCATGAAGAGAATCTTAGTTTCAGTCTGAAAGTATCTACCATCACTAATACATGTCCCAGACATAGTTCAATTAGTCACTTACAAGAACGATACATTACAGAAGACAATGGAAGTGTGACATTCACATTTTCAATGATTGTTGCTCTGCGACTGAAACAATGCTGATACATTTTGACATACTCGGCGTGTGTTTCAGGATCTTGGTGACTATGGTCATTTCCTATGAAAGATCACTCTAACACAACTCACGTCTCACACACGCAAGGACATGTGAAGATCTTCAGCAACCCATGCTGGCCGTAAAAAGCGACAATGCTTGTCGTAAGAGGCGACTAACGGGATCGGGTGGTCAGGCTCGCTGACTTGGTAAATGCATGTCATTGAATCCCAATTGCGTGGATCGATGCTCATGATGTCAATCACTGGATTGTCTAGTCCAGACACGAGTATTTACAGAGCGCCGTCACATAGCTGGAATATTAGCACGACAAGCAGACACGTAATGTATAATGCAAATGCATTAGAGTCAGGTTGGAATGTTTTTGTTCTGTTTAAGGAAAGCGATATTCAAAATCTCTAATCCCAAATCAGATTTGGAGCCGAGAATATTTCTCTATGAAAACTTAATGTGGGAGAAGGCTCGAAGTGATGCAGGACTCAAACGTTTACCACTTCATTGAAACCCACGAGCACGGATATGGTGCTGACAAAACTAAAAACATAATCGGGGGGAACCAGGATTCGAACCACAATCATAGGTTTCTGTCATCTCCGAGGGATGCAACTCTGCACAGCGAATCACGGCGCCATAACGACTTGGCCACCCGTGCCCCCCTATGTTATCATCTGTGTTACTGCCACTGAGGAAGTAATTTACCCATTAAACGCCTTTTTGGTGCGTAAATGTAGTTTTATGCCGCGGTCAGCATTCCCTTAGCTAAGTCACAGGGAGTGGTACATTATCGAGTCTGCACTCGACAAACACGTGACCGACAGCATAAGCAGCGCCATCGGGTCATATAGTGAGTGAGTGAGTTTGATTTTAGCACTACTCCAGCAATATCACGGCGGGGCGGGTCATATAGACACGCCAGAGTCCCCACGAGGATGTACTTGGAATTGTGTATGGGGTGGTGCAGTTATGCCGCTTACCGACTTTAGTTTTTGTAAGATTCAAGAGTCCCTGCAATATATGAAGTACTGTCATGTTAATTCAGGTTAATTCCACTCGTCTAATAGTTCGTGGTCTTCATCAAAATTGCAACAAATTTTAAATTCCTTTCGACTTTATATCAATTGTACAATAAACTACGTTTATAACGAACACACGTTTAACAAACTTACGGATATAACGAACTGTTTTTTGGCCCAGTCCATTCGCTATAACTATGTTGTATATGTGTTTATGTCGAAATATGGTTATTACGAACTAAATTTAGTGGTCCCTTTAAGTTCGTTATAACCGTAGTTTACTGTAATCACATTCACTGAAAGAATGTGTGGTGAGGTCTGACCAATGATGGGGGCATGGGTGGGCCAGTCGTCTAAGGCGCCGCGATTCGCTGTGCAGAGTTGCGTCCCTTGGGTATGCCAGAAACCTATAATTGTGGGTTCGAATCCCGGTTCGCCCCGATTATGTTTCTAGGTTTGTCAGCACAATACCCGTGCTCGTGGGTTTCACCTCTCAGACCTGCATCAGTTTTTAAACACGTCGCGATATAACTAGAATACTGTTAAAAGCGGCGTTAAGACCAACTCACTCACTCACTCTTATAATTACTAGGATATGTAGTATCACATCAACAAAAGACATTTCGTCCAAAATAAGACTGCAAAGTCACCAGACATTTCAAATTCTTATCTATGCTGAAGAACTGTAGGAAAAAGAATTAAAATGATTTTGGACCATTAGGTGAGTGAGTGAGTAAGTTGGGTTTAACGCCGCTTTTAACAGTATTACAGTTACAGTGACCTACGTAGTATTGGCAAATGGAAATGATCATGTCTGCTGTGGAGTAGATGACAACATATGATGGGTTTTAATGGTTGGTGTCATGAGATGGTGGCGTAATAGGTCGTTAAAGAGGTCGGCGGTCAAATTCGAAATTTTCAGCCAACGTGACTAATATCGGGTAAAAACCTTCGAGGCATGCTTGTGATAAGTCGACGAATGTCAGATTTACGTATGTTGTTCCACTCCCTTTTGGAGCTTGATTTCTTTGGAAATGTTCTTGCCACCTAGATCACGTACTTTCAGAGCCACACATTGGTATATTTTGCTGTAGTTTCACCTCAAGCAAACATCCCCCCTACTTTTATTTCATATGTGCAAAAACCATAAAACATACTCAAGATGACAGACTAGATTTTTATTCACCATGAAAGCGCAATAAAACCATTATCTATTTGTTATTATCTGATATGGAAGTAAAGTACTGGGTAATTATACCTTTATCTTATCTAGAAATAAAGTAGTGGATAATTATATCATTATCTTATCTAGAAGTAGAATACTGGGTAATTATACCATTATCTTATATAGAAGTAAAATACTCGGTAATTATACCATTATCCTACATAGAAGTAAACAATTGTTATTATCCGATATGGAAGTAAAGTACTGGGTAATTATACCTTATCTTATCTAGAAATAAAGTACTGGATAATTATATCATTATCTTATATAGAGGTAGAATACTGGGTAATTATACCATTATCTAAAATAGAAGTAGAATACTGAGCACTTATACCATTATCCCATCTAAAAGTAAAATACTGGGTAATTATACCATTATCTTATATTGAAGTAAACAACTGCTATCAACTGATATGGAAGTAAAGTCCTGGGCAATTATACCATAATTTTATCTAAAAGTAAAGTACTGGGTAACTATACCATTATGCTATATAGAAGTAGGATACTTGATAGTTATGCTATTATCTTATCCAGAAGTAAAGTACTGGGTAATTATACCATTATGTTATATAGAAGTAGGATACCATTAACGTATCCAGAAGTAGTCCTGGGTAATTATACCATTATCTTATCTAGAAACAGAATACTGGGCAGTTATACCTTTATCTTATATAGAAGTAGAATACTGGATAATTATACCATCATCTATAAAAGAATAGAATACTGGATAATTATATCATTATCTGGTCTAAAAGTAAAGTACCTGGCAATAACATCATTTTTTTATCTAGAAGTAAAATACTGGGTAATTATACTGTTATCACATCTAAAAGTAGAATACTGGGTAATTATACCATAATCTTGTATAGAAGAAGAATACTGGATAAATATACCATTATCTTATCTAGAAGTGAAGTACTGGGTAATTAAGCCATTATCTTTTCTGCACGTGGAATACTTTGTCATTATACCATTAGCTCATAGGACATCAGAATCCATACCAAATGTCACATTACCATATTTGTTCCTAATCAAAGGTCATCTCTGCCAAAAGCAGCGTACGTTGTACGATTGCGACTATGACACGGTTTTTTTTATTGTCATGGTGGGGCGGTCGGGTAGCCTAGTGGTTAAAGCGTTCGCTCGTCACGCCGAAGACCCGGGTTCGATTCCCGACATGGGTACAATGTGTGAAGCCCATTTCTGGTTTCCCCCGCCGTGATATTGCTGGAATATTGCTAAAAGCGGCGTAAAACCATACTCACTCACTCACTATTGTCATGGTATTAGAGAAATGATACTCTCATGCGCATTTAGGTCATTACCTGTTTTCAAAGTCTCCGATTTTCGTTTGACAACATTCATGACATGAATATCCATGTCCTCAGCACACGTGTAATACAAAAGTCCAGAATAATATAACATGTCAACCATTCGACACTGGAGTGACACGATCTTAGATACCTTTTCCGTTGTCATCAACATTTGATACATATTTCGTCCCGAGTTATAATACAAGACATTTTCATCCACATCAAACGCTAGTAGACCTTTGCGTGAGGATTCTACACGGACATGTCCAGTAGACCTTCCCGTGTAGCTACCAAAAAAGATCTTATGGGGCATGGCTATAAAAAATCTCTTTCTGGTTGAGTCTACAACCATATCTGAAGTGGTAGCCGATGGGGCAGTGGACACAGCTGCGAATGAACTGCCATCAGTTTTCATCCTAATGATGTCGATCGCTTCGAAAAGATAGAAGACACTGTCCTCGTGTGAGACACCAACTGCAAATATGTACTTGTTGACATCATCAACGGCGATGTGATAATTAAGACGCCCTTGATTTATAATCGTTTCTTCTCCACTGTTTACATTGATAGCAATCAAGTCCCCCTTTCCTTTTGCGACAACGATCGCCTTGAGGCTGGAACTGTAGGCTATATCAAGTATCTCCTCGTTCTCTTCACCCCATAGTGCAAGTCTCTGTCCTGAATTGTTCCTAATGTTGAATTTATAGAATGGGGCTTTCAGGCGCTCGGCAGAGGGAGCCATCAGTAGGCTAGTCCTCACATCCGGGTTCCATTTCCCTGCACCATAGATGCCTAGAACGCCAATAGCAAATCGGTATTATTGCCGTGGTCATAAAAAATAATCTTACAGCAGATTATTTGGTTTCTGTCAGCAATTCGAGACATTTATTTCTAGATATTTAATATACGGAAACGTGCGAGGGTGACAATATATTTAACATATTTCTATATTCTTAAAATATTGGGTGGTTAAGACCTTATTTCACGCAATGAGGTAGCTTTAGAAAGCGCGTATGAATACAGGGTTTGATTAAACCGCCCAACTTATCAAATAGTGCTAAATGACTTGCAGCCATGTTTGTCTACAGACCCACAGCACTGGAAAACCCCTAAACGAGCATATTATGGTTAATTGAGAAAGAAGGCGTGGTTCATAGTGAAGCTTGAAAGTAGTTCCTGGCAGGCGGTTACATATGCATATTTTTCGGGTCCTGACGCCAAGTTTATCGCAGTGGTTTATCGTATTGAGAACGCTATTTATTACATGTCAAAACGTTTTTTGTGCTGTGTAAAACCTGAGGAGTTAAGGATTTTCGTAAAATTTTGTCGGGTTTTTTTTTAATTATAGCCTCCCGATCCCCTTCAGCATAGTGGGAGTGTTGCCTGACCCCCCACTTTGTTAAAAAGGACTTACCGCATTCGACGTAATAAGCGCCCCGCTCTAATAAGCGCCCACGGCGATATTTGTTAATATATTGGCTAGTGAAAATCTTAATTAGCACCCCTTCTGATTCATAAAAGTACACAGGGCTAGTTATTCGTGCATATTACGTTTGTTATATGCACCCTTAATTATGGGCAATTAAATTCTGGAAAGAAATATTCTGATAAGAGCCCCCTATTACTAATTTTGAGAGCGCCCTGGGCGCTTATTATATCGAATACGGTATTTCAAACACATTTAGGGTACAAATATATTTAGGCACCAAAACGCGTTTAAATAACCGGACAAGAACAAAACACTTTTTACTGCGGAGTTACCAATAAGAGCCCCCTATTTCTAATTTTGAGAGCGCCCTGGGCGCTTATTATGTTAAATACGGTATATCTTTCTACTTACGTTCCGCACATTGCAATCCTCTATTCCTGCTGTGTACGAGTCGGGAATACTGCTGGCAGCTGGTGATTGTTGTATCCATAACAGTACCACGCTGGAGGTACAACGTACAACTTCAATACAGTAAACTACGGTTATAACGAACACGCTTATAACGAACTGACCGATATAACGAACTTATCTTTTAGTCCCGGCCATTTGTTGTATATATGCTGTATATATGCTTATAACGAACTACGGTTATAACGAACCAAAATCAGTGTGTGTGTGTGTGGCTGCTTGTGCCAGTCCGGACTGATGCCGATTTATAGTGCTATCTCACTGAGATACCATGCTGCAGTTTAACATGAATACCCCACTCAGACACAGTATACTGACTCCGAGACGACCAAACCTTGTTTTAGCCCCTTAATGCCGAGTGCCAGACAGGGTAACAACAAGTACCATCTTTAAACGCCTTTTGATATGACGCGGCTGGGGATCGAACCCCGGACCTTCCGCTCTCCGGGCCGACGCTCTCCCACTAGACCACGGAGGCCGAACATGACCACCCGGTGAAGTTTAGTCGCTTAATATGACAAGCTTGGGATATTTCACCTGATACCCATCCGTCTCATTATCTGACCAAATACGAAGTATATCTTCCGATTGGGCCAGTTACACGCCAGAAACCTATGTTTGTGGGTTCGAATCCCGGTTCGCCCGATTATGTTTCTAGGTTTGTCAGCACAATACCCATGCTCGTGGGTTTCACCGAAGTGGTAAACGTCTAAGACCTGCATTACTTCGAGCTTTCCTACCACATTAAGCTGACACGCCGCGATATAACTGGAATACTGTTAAAAGCGGCGTTAAACCCAACTCACTCACTCACTCACTCACTCACAATAGAATAGGTCTTGAGCAACCCGTGCTTGCCTTAAGAGGCGACTAACGGATCGGGTAGTCAGGCTCGCTGATTTGGTTGATGCATGTCATCGTATTCCAGCTACGTAGATCGGTGCTCATGATGTCAATTACTGGATTGTCTGGTCAAGACACGATTATTTACAGACCGCCGTCATATAGCTGGAATATTGCTGAGTGAGGCGTTAAACAACAAACAAACAAACAAAACAAACATATTTACCAAGGTTGTAGTTTCAGGGAGAGTCTGTTCATCATCAGCTTTGGTGTAATTTCTGTCATCAGTTACTCGGCAAGATAACTTGTCCGCTGAATAGAAGCACAATGGCTGTCCTTCTATTTGGTTGCAAAACTGTTCACACATTTTTGGTCCGAACGGTTGTTTGTGTATTTCAAGCATAGTGACGACAATTGGCAGAAGGAGCGAGACATACACCTCAAAATACATATTTAATCCTAAATCGGAACCTGAAAAGATATTTAGTTAGACTTAAAGAAGGTTTAGGTTAAGGTTTATCAGCAGTTTTGTCACCTTGATATGTATTTCAATCATGTCGTCACTTATCACGTCAGGGGCGGTCGGGTCGCCTTGTGGTAAAAGGGTTCGCTCGTCACGCCAAAGACATGGGTTCGATTCCCGACATGGGTACAATGTGTGAAGCCCATTTCTGGTGTCCCCCGCCGTGATATTGCTGGAATATTGCTAAAAGCGGCTTAAAACCATACTCACGCACTCATATACGCAACCAATTGTGTCAGTTCTATAAAATTAATATACATATACATCATAATGGTTTTGGCACGGACTTGGGAGCTGACTGATTCTTATCACAGACGAGGGCTGACCGAGAGCTAGGTGCTGTCCTGGAGCCGCTATGAGGTTCGGACAGTGGTCTGCTGACGGGGGCTGCGACCTGAGCTCTGGTGCTCGCTTATTACAAGGAGAGGGAACGACCGAGAGCTAGGCGAGGGTCCTGGGGCCGCTGTGGCGGCTCTGACGGTGGTCTGCGGACCGGGGCTGCGACCTGAGCTCTGGTTTAGACTTGGGGGAAAAGGGACACTCTAGATGAGGGGAAATAGCCCAAAGCAAGTGATTGGAAGGGTACCCCCTTACAAGAGGGAGTGCCCCCGGCAGAAGGCGACGTTCTTTAACACTTGAGTGAAGAAGTAGGAATTATGAAACCCTTTGCTGCGTTGGAGTAGGATATGCTTGGTCAGGCTTGTCCACAAATTCCATTAATTGGCAAAGTTACCATTTAGAAGAAAAACATCTACCCTTTTCACAATCAAATGGCATAAATAAAGCGACAAAACCCTTTCCATATCCAATAGAAATCTTTTCATAACGCGGTGTCGATTGTACGATTCCGATTTTATCATGATCATGTGTTTATGAATCACTATCAAATAGTGATGACACCAGGTGTTTATGAATCACTATCAAATAGTGATGACACCATGTGTTTATGAATCACTATCAAATAGTGATGACGCTAGGTGTTCGCGAAAAGGTGAGCGTATCCTGCTCCACCGGTGCCGCTCGTCACAAACACATGCGAAGGCATGGCTTGTCAACTACACATGGCAACATGAAAGAAGCTTGAAGATGTTTTTGGGTTGTTTTTTTGTCATAAGCAATTCTTTTTTCTGGAAATATATTCGATACCAACTACCGAAGGACAAAATGCAATGAATTGTTTTCAAATGAAGTGCAACAACTAAGTTTAGAAAAGATTGATATTTTATCGACATATACCGGATTTCCTGTCAGAATGATTTCGGGAAATGCGGCTTGATTTAAACATATTTTATTCACAAAAGTGAATGAGATTGGGAACAAGTTCTCCAACTTAGTCCACCTTCTCCCAGATATTTACACTATTGATTTACAGTGTGCACTAAACATGAACGGAACAGAAGCAAAGAATAGAATAGGAACGAACTGTAGGAAGTGAAATGTGAGAAAAATATAGTTTACATAAATGTCTTTGTATTACGCATATAAAACTACAGTCACACAGACAATGCGACCGCGATGCCCCCTCTTGGCGATTGATTTCCTTTGCGACCGACTGGCGATCGCTGAGACCGGTGCAACTACTTCTGCCCATATTTGGAATTAGGGTATGATCGCCGATCAATCAGATATAGGTTTTGCAACTTGTCAGTGATTGATCTGCAACTGTTCACCGCAGATACGGCGAAATGTTTTGCAAATGGTTGAGACCGATCGGTGACGAGTCCGATATTGCAAACCACCTTTACCTCAGTCCAGTATTACACACCAGCTTTAGCTCACTCCAATATTGCAGACCACCTTTACCTCAGTCCAGTATTACACACCACCCTTACCTCAGTCCAGTATTACACACCGCCCTTACCTCAGTCCAGTATTACACACCACCCTTACCTCAGTCCAGTATTACACACCAGCTTTAGCTCACTCCAATATTGCAGACCGCCTTTACCTCAGTCCAGTATTGCACACCAACCTTACCTCACCTCCCTTACCTCAGTCCAGTATTACACACCACCTTGACCTCAGTCCAGTATTACACACCACCTTGACCTCAGTCCAGTATTACACACCACCTTGACCTCAGTCCAGTATTACACACCACCTTGACCTCAGTCCAGTATTACACACCACCTTGACCTCAGTCCAGTATTACACACCACCTTGACCTCAGTCCAGTATTACACACCACCTTGACCTCAGTCCAGTATTACACACCACCTTGACCTCAGTCCAGTATTACACACCACCTTGACCTCAGTCCAGTATTACACACCACCCTTACCTCAGTCCAGTATTACACACCACCTTGACCTCAGTCCAGTTTTACACACCACCTTGACCTCAGTCCAGTATTACACACCACCTTGACCTCAGTCCAATATTGCACACCAACCTTACCTCAGTCCAATATTGCACACCACCCTTACCTCAGTCCAGTGTTACACACCACCCTTACCTCAGTCCAATATTACACACCACCTTGACCTCAGTCCAATATTGCACACCAACCTTACCTCAGTCCAATATTGCACACCACCCTTACCTCAGTCAAGTATTACACACCACCCTTACCTCAGTCCAATATTGCACACCACCCTTACCTCAGTCCAATATTGCACACCACCTTTACCTCACTCCAATATTGCACACCACCTTTACCTCACTCCAATATTGCACACCACCTTTACCTCACTCCAATATTGCACACCACCTTTACCTCACTCCAATATTGCACACCACCTTTACCTCACTCCAATATTGCAAACCGCCTTTACCTCAGTCCAATATTGCACACCACCATTACCTCAGTCCAATATTACACACCTCCTTTACTTCTCTCCAATATTGCACACCACCCTTACCTCAGTCCAATATTACATACCTCCTTTACCTCAGTCCAATATTACACACCACCTTTACCTCAGTCCAATATTGCACACCACCCTTACCTCAGTCCAATATTGCACACCACCCTTACCTCAGTCCAATATTACACACCACCTTTACCTCAGTCCAATATCACACACCACCTTTACCTCAGTCCAATATCACACACCACCTTGACCTCAGTCCAGTATTACACACCACCTTGACCTCAGTCCAGTATTACACACCACCCTTACCTCAGTCCAGTATTACACACCACCTTGACCTCAGTCCAGTATTACACACCACCTTGACCTCAGTCCAGTATTACACACCACCTTGACCTCAGTCCAATATTGCACACCAACCTTACCTCAGTCCAATATTGCACACCACCCTTACCTCAGTCCAGTGTTACACACCACCATTACCTCAGTCCAATATTACACACCACCTTGACCTCAGTCCAATATTGCACACCAACCTTACCTCAGTCCAATATTGCACACCACCCTTACCTCAGTCAAGTATTACACACCACCCTTACCTCAGTCCAATATTGCACACCACCTTTACCTCAGTCCAATATTGCACACCACCTTTACCTCACTCCAATATTGCACACCACCTTTACCTCACTCCAATATTGCACACCACCTTTACCTCACTCCAATATTGCACACCACCTTTACCTCACTCCAATATTGCACACCACCTTTACCTCACTCCAATATTGCAAACCGCCTTTACCTCAGTCCAATATTGCACACCACCATTACCTCATATAGAATACTAAACGAGCTCCCGTGTAATACCAATTTTATGAAACGAGTGAATAGTTCTGGTATCTGACGAGCGAAAGCGAGTCAGATACCACAACTATTCACGAGTTTCATAAAATTGGTTTTACACGAGAGCGAGTTTAGTATTTTATTTATTACTTGTCATTTATAATGTTTTTAGACTTATACTGTTGAGTGTAAATAGGCCGACACCTACACGATCCATGGCATAATCCAATTGAGTTTAACAGAATAATACTTCAAACACGTCAAAAGTTGAAACGTATGAATTTAATATCATACAATGGTCCACCTTTAGAATTCAGGCGTTCGTCCCACAAAATTATCGTAGTGCTAAGGCTATCACAACTCACATAATTTAACTTAGACTAAAGATTCTCGTTGCGCTAGAGTACGATCGCCTTGTGGAACGGGGCCTTGCAGCTCAAAGTTTACAATGACGTCACAATACCCGATGACGTAATTTGTTGAATTTTGTTGCAAGATCCATCGGCGGGTCAAAGCAATGTGACGTCAGCCTAGCAACAAGGTTGCTGGGGTCATCGAGTGTCCATAAGCTCCTCCCAGTGATCTATCATCTCCACACGCAATGTCGTTGAATACGCCAAGGGATGTTGAGAGCTTTCAATATTTGTTCGTGAAACGTGTTCCGAGAGTACATAAGCACGCGTTTTGGTATTACACAATGTGTAATAAAGCTGTATGTTTATTAAACGGGTGATCTCTTCACGGGCAAGTAATAAAGTCCAATATTACACACCTCCTTTACTTCTCTCCAATATTGCACACCACCCTTACCTCAGTCCAATATTACATACCTCCTTTACCTCAGTCCAATATTACACACCACCTTTACCTCAGTCCAATATTGCACACCACCCTTACCTCAGTCCAATATTGCACACCACCCTTACCTCAGTCCAATATTACACACCACCTTTACCTCAGTCCAATATCACACACCACCTTTACCTCAGTCCAATATCACACACCACCTTTACCTCAGTCCAATATTACACACCACCTTTACCTCAGTCCAATATTACACACCACCTTTACCTCACTCCAATATTGCAAACCGCCTTTACCTCAGTCCAATATTGCACACCACCCTTACCTCACTCCAATATTACACACCTCCTTTACTTCTCTCCAATATTGCAAACCACCCTTACCTCAGTCCAATATTACACACCACCTTTACCTCAGTCCAATATCAAACACCACCTTTACCTCAGTCCAATATCACACACCACCTTTACCTCAGTCCGATGTTGCATCCCAGCTTTCTTCTCGTCAAGTGACACTGCGACAGACTGGATGTTGTTGGTGTACATTTTCCAGTAATGTATACATTATGCATTATGCTAAGATACTTTTCTGATCACACCTTTTAGCCACATATCGTGTTACTGAGAGTGACACTGCACAATTAGGATGAGTGTCTTGGTCGGTGTTAAATGACCTGCAATGTACATGGAGAAGGGATTCCACTTCTGTGTCTACTTCTCTTGTAAAATATACATGAATATCTGAACGTCTTAACACACCACCTAATTGCAATCTTCAGACAGGTAAGCACTTCTTATTTATGTCATCAACAGACAGGTAAGCACTTCCTTGTTTTCATTAACAGACAGGTAGGCACTTCTTATTTATGTCATCAACAGACAAGTAAACACTTCCTTGTTGCCATCAACAGACAGGTAAGCCCTTCCTTGCTGTCATCAACAGACAGGTAAGCACTTCTTTGTTATTTCATCAACAGACAGGTAAGCACTTCCTTGTTGCCATCAACAGACATGTAACCACCTCCTTGTGTTGTCATCACAGACAGGTAAGCACTTCCTTGTTGTCATCAACAGACAGGTGAGCACTTCCTTGCTGTCATCAACAGACAGGTAAGCACCTCCTTGTGTTGTCATCAACAGACAGGTAAGCACTTCCTTGCTGTCATCAACAGACAGGTAAGCCATGCATCAACCAAGTCGGCGAGCCTGACCACCCAATCCCGTTATAGTCGCCTCTTGCGACGAGCACAGTCGCCTTTTACGGCAAGCATGGGTTGCTTAAGACCTATTCTACCCCGGATCTTTACGGGTCATTTGGCTGATGAAAACGGTTGTGAAGATAATATAAAGGTTTATCTCACACTGCCACACCCACATGCATGAAATCCGAATTTGTCGTAGAAGACACAACATGAAGCTATTCCTCATTACTTAATGCCCCAAATAAGTAACTTACGTTTATAAAAGAAATTAGTGTTGTGTGGATGTAGTTTGTAATATGAAATTCGTATGATGACTTGACTTGTCTTATATGTTCCCGTGACGAGTATTGGCAGTTGGCTCACCAGGTTCACGGCCCATATATATAACTTTAGTCGCCGTTCTATCAGATATGCGACCGCCTCCGTGGCCTAATGGTAGTGCGTTTGCCCGGAGAGCGGAAGGTCCGGGATTCGATCCCCAGCCGCGTCATACCAAAAGACGTTAAAAGATGGTACTTGTTGTTACCCTGTCTGGCGCTTGACATTATTTATACTGGTCGGCTCGGAGTCAGTATACTGTGTCTGAGTGGGGTATTCCTGTTAAACCGCGGCATGGTATCTCAGTGTGCTAGCACTATAAATCGGCATCAGTCCGGACTAGTACAAGCAGCCACACACACATACACGTGCATGCACGTCGCTATATAAGTGCAATAATCTTGGACACGACGTTAAACCCCATTTCACCTCACCTATCAGATATGCATACTTTGGCATGGCTTTGTCCCAATGGGGGCGGTCGGGTAGTCTAATGGTAAAAGCGTTCGTTCGTCACGCCGAAGACCCGGGTTCGATTCCCGACATGGGTATTATGTGTGAAGGCCATTTCTGGTGTCCCCCGCCGTGATATTGCTGGAATATTTCTAAAAGCGGCGAAAAACCATACTCACTCACTCATTTTGTCCCAATGCTGCGTCATTTACTCCTGGTATTTCCGGCCACACTAGTTCGCACGCTCAAGAAGTGAGGACTTAAGTTGATACGTCCAGGATATTCTTGGATGGGTTCTGTGCCTCCCACTGGAGCAAGTCCCGTCTCCGGCTTGGTAAGTTTGTGTCCCAGGGTAGCCTGACTGGGCTGCGGAGTTGAACGATCATTTTCTTTGATCTTTTTCAATTGATCTTTAACCCAGAAGTAAACCAACTTCGGGGGTTCAGCCCTACCTGGGTGATGTAACGTATTGTTCAGGGGACTAAATCCTCCCTGTCTAGGCGCACCACGGAGAGGCGTACATCAGTAGGCCATTATTATTATTATTATTTTTTATTATATTTATTTATTTTTATTTTTTTATTATTATTGTTGTTGTTGTTATGAATTACATATTAATATAGAAAATGAAGCAAAGATGGATTGGATGATCCTGGCACAGTCAGGCTGGTTAGGCTCATCATCAGCTCAGGGCCCTTGGCCCCTTTACTCACAGACCAGATCAGCGAGTGGGACTTCTTCCAGGAAGCGCTGCCTAGTCGAATCCACTTTCGGAGAATTCCTGAACACTGCAGCCTTCTGCATTACCCAGATTGTCAGAAGGGCTGTATTCCTGGTAGCAAACCCGGGTACTCTCCCAAATGTCAGTCAACAGATACCAGACCTAAGGCACCGAGACCAATGGGGAGTCGGGCAACTTGCTACTAGGGATGCAAGCGTGACGTTTCGAAAGCGAGGTCCGCATATATGCCATGTTTTTCAATGATATATATGATTTCATTGGAGTTATCAAAAACGACAAGTCCAGATCCATTGGCCTGGATAGGTCTGTATTTTTCCATAATGCCCCAAATATATAGGCGTGTGGGCGTGTGGGCGTGCGGGCGTGAAAGGAAAGCCCAAAATTGCGTAAGTCTTGGACGTTTTCTTAACACCTTGGTGAAATCAACCAACTCGGGTATGGTGCTGACAAACGTAAAATCATCACCAGGTGAAATCTGAAGCTCGAATCCCCGGATCCTGGAAAGACAAGGGGATACAACTCTACACAGGACTATTTCATCTGCGCTTTGAATGTTTAAAGATTGTATACCTTTCGCTGCAATACCAACCAATTCATGTCGGTTTCGATAAATACTTAGCCGGAAAATTTCAATTCAGTTTATTATTCAGATTATTCTATAATGTAACCGATGCAATGGTAATTTAAGCTTAAATATACATTAACTATTCAGTAAAAACACATATATAAATAGTTCTTCCCAGTTCACAAATACACAACAGATTTTGAATAAAAACAATAATTATTTCATTTACTTATCCAAAATGTAGGCTTTCCTTACCACTATCAGAAAACCACTTAAATATTTCGAATAATTTCAGTAAAACATGTTGTTTATGCCATTCCTGTTTCCACGCCCATTATCGACAGCCATCGTCGTTGGTACGGCGTGTCACAGTCTCCTCACCCGCATCACCATCGTCGTGGACGGTGGCGTAATGGTCGGCAGGGGTGTCACTGAAACACGTCAACGATACTCGTAACGTTACGTCCTCGTAGTCACAGCATTAATTATCGGGTTAGCCATGCTATAAGCACAATTGTGCCACAATACACGTCTTAAAAATATGCACAATGCATTTCCTATTTAAGAGTCAGTGAGTGAGTTGGGTTTACCGCCGCTTTTAACAGTAATCCAGTCATATCACGGCGTGTCAGCTTAATATGGGAGGAAAGCCCGAAGTGATGCATGTCTCAGACTTCGGTGAAGCCCACGAGCACGGGTATGGTGCTGACAAACCTAGAAACATAATCGTGGCGAACCGGGATCGAATCCCGGTTCGCCCCGATTTTGTTTCTAGGTTTGTCAATCATAGGTTTCTGGCGTGCCTAAGGGACACAACTCTGCACAGCGAATCGCGGCGCCTTAGACGACTGGGCCACCCGTGCCCCCTCCTATTCAAGAAATGACTTGGGGCGGTCGAGTAGCCTAGTGGTTAAAGCGTTCGCTCGTCACGCCGAAGACCTGGGTTCGATTCCCGACATGGGTACGATGTGTGAAGCCCATTCCTGGTGTCCCCCACTGTAATATTGCTGGAATAATGCTGGCGTAAAACCTCACTCACTCACTCACTCACTCACACTTGTTTGTACGTCTATTTAAGAACTAAACGACTCGTGGTCGTGCGGATATGAATTCTTCGTTAATGGTCAATTCATTACACTTCTAGATCCGGGGTAGAATAGGTCTCCAGCCATCCTTCCTTGCTAGCGGGATATGGCGGTCAGGCTCGCTGACTTGGTTGATGCATGTCATCGTATCCCAATTGTGTGGATCGATGCTCATGATGTCAATTACTGGATTGTCTGGTCCAGACTCGATTATTTACAGACCGCCGTCATATAGCTGGAATATTGCTGCGTGCGGCGTTAAACAACAAACAAACAAACATTACACTTCTCTTTCGTCCGGAGGAGGTGATTTTCCGCTAGTCACACATGTAACTTTCTAACCTGTGGTACAGACACACCCTGGGCAGGCGTCGGACCCGAGTTTGAATCCCAATTGACAGTGGATGAGACACATCACCCCAAAACATGACTTGCTCTTCTCAACCGGTGCAGCTGAAACAAAGTCCCATTTGACACTTTGTGGAAGTTCCCTAGAGAAACCCAAACAATCGGCCAAATTGTTTGGGCTTCGTAACAACAAAACCAAAATGTGTCCCACGAAACTGCATAGTATCAACGACACGTGGTGTAGCTGTCTTATGTCACCTGCATAGGGAGATGTCAGCACGATCTCCAAGGTACTGGAAGATGTTTTGAGTATATATTATGTCTCTTCTATTTTGCAGGTGCTCTTGTTACCTCTGTCAAGGTTAATGAGGTACTTAACATTGTTGTTAGCTCTGTCAAGGTTAATGAGGTTCACAACATTGTTGTTAGCTCTGTCAAGGTTAATGAGGTACATAACATTGTTGTTAGCCATGTCAAGGTTAATGAGGTACTTAACATTGTTGTTACCTCTGTCAAGGTTAATGAGGTACTTAACATTGTTGTTAGCTCTGTCAAGGTTAATGAGGTACTTAACATTGTTGTTAGCTATGTCAAGGTTAATGAGGTACATAACATTGTTGTTAGCCATGTCAAGGTTAATGAGGTACATAACATTGTTGTTAGCCATGTCAAGGTTAATGAGGTACATAACATTGTTGTTAGCTCTGTCAAGGTTAATGAGGTACATAACATTGTTGTTAGCCCTGTCAAGGTTAATGAGGTACATAACATTGTTGTTAGCCATGTCAAGGTTAATGAGGTACATAACATTATTGTTAGCCATGTCAAGGTTAATGAGGTACTTAACATTGTTGTTAGCCCTGTCAAGGTTAATGAGGTACATAACATTGTTGTTAGCTCTGTCAAGGTTCATGAGGTAAATAACATTGTTGTTAGCCATGTCAATGTTAATGAGGTGCATAACATTGTTGTTAGCTCTGTCAAGGTTAATGAGGTACATAACATTGTTGTTAGCCATATCAAGGTTAATGAGGTACATAACATTGTTGTTAGCTCTGTCAAGGTTAATGAGGTACATAACATTGTTGTTAGCCATGTCAAGGTTAATGAGGTACTTAACATTGTTGTTAGCCCTGTCAAGGTTAATGAGGTACATAACATTGTTGTTAGCCATGTCAAGGTTAATGAGATACATAACATTGTTGTTAGCTCTGTCAAGGTTAATGAGGTACATAACATTGTTGTTAGCCATATCAAGGTTAATGAGGTAGTTAACATTGTTGTTAGCTCTGTCAAGGTTAATGAGGTACATAACATTGTTGTTAGCCATATCAAGGTTAATGAGGTACATACTATTGTTGTTAGCTCTGTCAAGGTTAATGAGGTACATAACATTGTTGTTAGCTCTGTCAAGGTTAATGAGGTTCATAACATTGTTGTTAGCCATGTCAAGGTTAATGAGGTACATAACATTGTTGTTAGCTCTGTCAAGGTTCATGAGGTACATAACATTGTTGTTAGCTCTGTCAAGGTTAATGAAGTACACAACATTGTTGTTAGCTCTGTCAAGGTTAATGAGGTACATAACATTGTTGTTAGCTCTGTCAAGGTTAATGAGGTACATAACATTGTTGTTAGCTCTGTCAAGGTTAATGAGGTACATAACATTGTTGTTAGCTCTGTCAAGGTTAATGAAGTACACAACATTGTTGTTAGCTCTGTCAAGGTTAATGAGGTACATAACATTGTTGTTAGCTCTGTCAAGGTTAATGAGGTACATAACATTGTTGTTAGCTCTGTCAAGGTTAATGAAGTACACAACACGTACCATACACTGCCGCCGTCAGGAGCACGACCAACATCACCAGTGCCGACATTTTTTTGGACGACCTGTACTGGAACACCTGTGTATTCGCTTTAGATAGAGCTGCACCGCCTATCTGTGGACTGCACCTTGTGTGCTAGTCACGTAATATTAACTATAAACATGAGGTTAAGAACCAATCTGTCAGTCCCACGGCAGATACATGTCAGCTTTTCTATAAACAATCGGCTTGTTGATACCTGTACTTTAAAAATAAGCGGCGCTTAAACCTCAAAGATGCATTATATTCACAATACAAAATTCAAGGCAAGGCTAAACTTGAATATGACATATTCAGTCTGATATTTGACAAAGTGGCAATTGCTTTTGGGATGGGAGATTGTGTGTTTGATGGATTGGGTGACTATATGCATGATGGATTGTGTGACTGTGTGTGTGATTGATTGGGTGACTGTGTGTGTGATGGATTTGGTGACTGTGTGTGTGATGGACTGGTTGACTCTGTGTGATGGATTAGGTGACTGTGTGTGTGATGGATTGGGTGACTATATGCATGATGGATTGGGTGACTGTGTGTGATGGATTTGGTGACTGTATGGTCAATGGATTGGGTGACTGCGTTTGTGATGGATTTGGTGACTGTATGGTCAATGGATTGGGTGACTGCGTTTGTGATGGATTAGATGAAGATGTGTGTGATGGATTGGGTGACTGTGTGTGTGATGGATTGGTTGACTCTGTATGATGGATTGGGTGACTGTGCGTGTGATGGATTGGTTGACACTGTATGATGGATTGGGTGAGTGTGTGTGTGATGAATTGGATGAAGATGTGTGTGTTGGATTGGGTGACTGTGTGTGTGATGGATTGGGTGACTGTGTGTGTGATGGATTGGTTGACTCTGTATGATGGATTGGGTGACTGTGTGTGTGATGGATTGGGTGACTGTGTGTGTGATGGATTGGTTGACTCTGTATGATGGATTGGGTGAGTGTGTGTGTGATGGATTGGATGAAGATGTGTGTGATGGATTGGGTGACTGTGTGTGATGGGTTAAATGAAGATGTGTGTGATGAATTGGGTGACTGCGTGTGTGACGATCCCGGGTAGAATAGGTCTTCAGCAAGCCAAGCTTGCCGTAGAAGTTGACTTTGCTTGTCGTAAGAAGCGACTAACGGGATCGGTTGGTCAGGCTCGCTGACCTGGTTGATGCATGTCATCGATCAAAATTACATCGATCGATGCTCATGATGTCAATCACTGGATTGTCTGGTTTCGATTATTTACAGACCGCCGTCATATAGTTGGAATATTGCCGAGTGCGGCGTTAAATAACAAACATATCAATAATAATGTGCATAATTTTAATGCGCACCATCCTCAAACTAAAGCATGCTCAAATTGCTACATTATTAGGGCTGTCAATTGATCAGTGTGCTCATTCTCAATTCCTGGGAAATATACAAGCCAAGCTGCCTCATGTGTCACATGACCATCTTAACTCATTCTACTGGGTACCCATTCACCAGCATATACTCACAGTTGCAACTGCAGGTGGGGCAGCCGTTGCTGTCAAGGACGTTGCCGAAAGGGCAGTAGATCATACAGAAAGGGCCGCACGCAGCCCGATCACTCGGGGCGGCTGAAAGTAAAAATAGGAAGCAATAGTGACTTCTCTAAGAGGCATTTAGAAGTTGGAGCACTAAGTAAGGATAAGAGATACGGGTGAACAACTTCTATATTACATCTAGGAGCGACGTTTTTGGTGTAGGCTTTAACACCGTTATCACGCAACTTGCTTGATTACCCCAGATCAATTTGTCATCCTGCTTGATAACAGTGTTAGAACCCGCACCGAATCGTCACTCCTGACTGTCGTAAAGTTCATCATCACTGCATCTTATTCTTACTTAACAAAGTAACTTTTGTGTAAGATATTGACAATTTACCATTGTGTGAGTAGGAATGCAATAAAAGAAATTGGTGTTTTCAGAACGTGCAATGTCATTTTTGGGTTAAACCTGAGGCTGAGGTTTCCAAAAATTCCAAACAAAACCAATAGTTACTACAACCTCACACATGTGTGTAACCTCGCTTACGCACATAACCCCCTACAACCCCCGACTCTCCCCAATGCAATTCGCCATGCAGAGTTGTATCCCTTTGACGAACCAGGATCCAAACAAACAAACATATCATTGGACAGTGGGCGTTGTTATACAACCAGTCCTGGTATTACTTGTTCCCGTATTTAGGAAATCATTCCTTCCCAAAGAGTAATATCATTTATATGAAAATTTATCATATATCTACAACACTTTCATCTCATAAAAAGTGTGGGTTGTTTTCTGGATTCCCAGCCATGGAGGTATCATGTCTTCCTATCTATGTTTATAGAGAAAGCATTATCGGAATAAATGTAAACTTTGTCGTTTGTATAGCTACCAAGTGCGAGACCCCTGGAGATTCCGGGGTAGAATTGGTCTTCAGCAACCTATGCTTGTCGTAAGAGGCGACTAACGGGATCGGTTGGTCAGGCTCGCTGACTTGGTTGATGCATGTCGCTTCACAATTGCGTAGATCGATGTTCATGATGTGAATCACTGGATTGTCTTGTCCAGACTCCATTATTTACAGACCGCCGTCATATTGCTGGAATATTGACCCGTTAAACAACAAACAAACCAAGTGCGAAGGGATAATTTCCTATGCGATATAATGATATGCAGTAACTATCGTCGTAAGAGCGATCGCATTGAAATCACCACACAGCCGCTATTGGAACCAAAAGCATCGTTACCGAACACATTCGGTCATATCCGTTAAATTCCAAATTTCAAAACAACATTTATGTGGGAAACATGGTTGATAGTATCACAGAAGAGAAACGGGAAAGAGTTTTCATCAACGCTTGTTTCCTGAGAATGGAATTCTAATTCAGAGGTTAATGCGCATTGAACGTAAATTATAATTCCCCTTTGATTCAAATTATTCGTTTTCAGCATTTTGTATTGCATTATCTACGGTGGCCCATAAGGGACATAATATTTCCACCGCGGTGTAGATAGTTTTCACCGTGGTGGGAACATTATGACCGCGGTGGAAATTCTTTTTCTGTATTTTCATTTTAGTTTTTGACATTTTCGCCTTTGTTTATGACATTTTCGTTTTTGATTTGGACATTTTCATTTTAGTTTTTGACCTTTTCGTTTTGGTTTTGGACATTTTCATTTTAGTTTTTGACATTTTCGCTTCACTTTTCAGCTATTCAATATCTACTTTATACATGATTTATCACATATTTGTATGACAAATTGTGTTAATTTGCAAAAGGTTGCGATAAAAGTAAGTGAAATATCAAAATATTGACTTCATGTCCCTTATGGGCCACCGTACAGCAACAGTAGGCAATTCGTGTGTGGCTGAATGGTGCTGAAAAAATAATATTAATTAATACATATACTTATTTATTTTATTATAAACATATACCATTACCAGATCCCGATTGCTGGGATAGTAATAATGCCCCTTTATTTGGATAACTGATGCAAGAAGACACGTCTCCAACTTTAGATAACAAAATTCTTGCTCAATATCGCTCAATATCGTGGCTTTTATGCTTTATAGTCAAGACTTCGAGAATGACTGACCAAAAGACGTATTTGTTTACCGCCGCCATTTTTCACAGACAGTGTTTTCGGAAAAGGTGTCAATGTACAGGGGTCGGCTTTGGGCGGATACAGCGGAGGGTAACGGATACAGTTGGCCTCAACCTTGATGTTTCTGCCCATCCCTGTCCCGCTCTGACAGGTGGCCCTCTCTCGTGACAATCCCTGGCCAAGAAGATAAGACCAAAAAGTATAATGGTTTTGAAAACGTTTTAAATATCTATAAAGATATCTAATATTTTAATTTAAAAATGTGTTGAGAAAATATTAATGTAATTCTATCTTTCAGACATGAATACATAGCCTCTCCTCAAAATATATTTCTACTTTTTGACTATTATTCTTTACATGTGTGATACAATGAGAGACAGACATTCTTTATTTCCTCCAATAATTGAAGAGTACATGTGAAAGTAAATTAGATCAGATCATAAATGACATGTTATTAACCAAAAGAATATAACAAAAAAATATACATACAATGCCCTTCTAGGTAGGTGCTAGTGAACAGTAAAGGTTATACATGTAACCTGCTTTATTTGATGTTCAGTAAACTACGGTTATAACGAACACGCTTATAACGAACTGACGGATATAACGAACTTCCTTTTTGGGTCCCGACTATTTGCTGTAGTTATGCTGTATATATGCTTATAACGAACTACGGTTATAACGAACTAAAATTAGTAGTCCCTTTGAGTTCGTTATAACCGTAGTTTACTGTTTAACCTGCAAATATGTACTTTGAAACAGCCAACACAAATTGTATCCAAGTGCTGAACTCAACACAACATAAAATGTTGTGATCTCATCCAAGCAATCAGTTCAACATTGCAGTGTCATCCTGGTCACACAAAAATAATGTCGTTTGTGTGCAGAACTGAAGAAAGTCTGTCGCACATCTGATTTCTCTGTTGCAAGAGTCCTTCACAGTCAATGATGACATGTTTTCTACAGCCCCGTTCTATGGTGTGGGATAGTGAACGTACAACATCACCAGGTTTGATTGATACCAGATATATCATGGATTATATGTACAGTTTGTGTGGAACGTATGCTATTTTCCATAAGTGATGCATACGCACTGTCGGGTGAATTTCATTCAAAGTTTGTTGTCCTGGTTTGTTTTGAGGCATGCTGGAGTTTAATACCTGTTCATATTGATAAAGAATCTGCTTGACAACAGGGGCTGTCGGTAAGCCAAGTGTTTAAAGCGTTGGCTCATCACGCCGAAGATGCGGGTTCGATTCCCGATATGGGTACAATGTATGAAGCCCATTTGTGGTGTCCCCCGCCGTGATATTGCTGGAATATTGCGTAAAAGCGACGTAAAATCAAACTTACTCACTCACTCTTGACCACAGAGCACCATCTCTGTCCGTCAAGGTGCCGCATTCAGATAAGCAACCAGTATTTCTATTATATTTTCTAAACAGTAGTAAAACTGTCTCTTGTATAAAACTACTGTCAATATTGACACCTGCCTAATAGCCGTGAGAAAAGTTTCTTCGATAACATGAATTATTCTGTCAACATAGTCAACCAAAGAATAACAGTTTTCCTTTGTCTTTATATGTATGCATTGACCACAGTCCAACTGCTATTATGGTAGTTACAAAAGGTAACCTCCCATTTGTTAGACAGCCAGAGGGGCGGCCGGGTAGCCTAGTGGCTAAAGCGTTCGCTCGTCACGCCGAAGACCCGGGTTCCATTCCCGACATGGGTACAATGTGTGAAGCCCGTTTCTGGTGTCCCCCGCTGTGATATTGCTGGAATATTGCTAAAGCGGCGTAAAACCATACTCACTCACTTAGACAGCCAGTTGGTAAACACCTTAAAACAATAACTTTCTGGTTGAGTTCAAAGCAAGGCATCATACTGTTACCTCAGATGAATAATGGAATGACCCATAGGCATATACATAACAAAGAAGTGTTAAATATTCTTTATATTTGATAAGTCCCATCTCATTAGAAAATGTTAATATCATCCATAGCACTACAAAATGTACAGAATATAAATATTACTATTTACTCCGCTGAGTAGGACTGTTCCATTATATTTGTGGGTATTGCCCTTAATTAACCTTCGACTCCACTGTCTAACAACTGGCTGTCCAACAAAAGGGAGCTGGCAACCTTTCTCTGGGTGGTTTCCAGTTTGGGGTATGAAGCCTCAGATATGTTGGTGAAAAGGAGAACCTCACTCACTCACTCACTCACCATAGGCATGGAACAGTGTGAGTAGATTCAGGTGTTCTGTCAGTGTACACGTGAAGTTGCATGGTATATCATTATGGCATTTTAACGATGGAGAGTTTGCTATGTTATTGCAGTTGACCAAAGAATACAAAACATTCGTTTAAAAGTGCAAATTTGTCACTTGATATTACAGGGGGTACATCTTCCCGAGGCAAGGGAGCTAACTGACTATAAAAGTCCAGTTTCCACCCTTTCCGAACTAGGCTGCAATTGTGGAGTTACATTTTGGCTGGACTAGCGAGTCTATGCATAGCCCAATCAAAAGCGCGCAACGAAATCGAAATCCGGTTAGTAGACTGTCATGCAGATTTCGGTCGATTGCAGGATTTGCAAAGCATGCGCACCGCCAACTCGTTGTCAACAGGTATTTTCTAAATCTTTTCATGTTTGTAATCAAGGTGCTCACGTGATTTGATGCACTTCACGATGTAAGACTCGTTTTATCACAATATAGATCTTGATTATCGATCAGATCATCTTGACTGGGCGCCGCCATTTTGTTTGAAGCTAATGCAAGTGATACGAGAGTTGGAATCTGATTGGTCCATAGGAGAGGCATAGAAGGGACATAAATCGTAACAGCCACAGGTGGTGCAACGATCAGTCACTTATACAAATTCCAGCCTAGTTCGGCAAGGGTGGAAACTGGACTTTTAAAGTCAGTTAACTCACTTACCTCGGGAAGATGCAGGGGGTAAAGTGATGAAGTGAATAACAATTTTGAACAGTTGGGTCCGTAATATCCTTTGACTGTAGTTGCGTTTCATTTGTTCTTGAGTATAGTTTATTTTTTTCTGCTAAAATAAGATCGCCAAGAGCCTTATATGCAAGAATGGTTTATCTCAATAGAAGATGTTCTATGGCAAGGTGACAGTGGGAGCACACTTGCAAATGGGACAACCCCGATCGTCGTTAGCATATTTCAAATTGGGACACGTCAAGTCACACAAAGTCAAATGAGGGTCAACGCAGATGATTGCCTTCTTTTCCAGCGCAGGGGCGTCCGATCCTGTAGGCCCTGGAAATAAATAAAGTTTGTTTGTTTGTTTGTTTGTTTACCCATGCTTGCCGAAAAGTTGACTATGCTTGTCGTAGGAGGCGACTAACGGGATCGGGTGGTCAGGCTCGCTGACCTGGTTGATGCATGTCATCGATCAAAATTGCGTAGATCGATGCTCATGATGTCAATTACTGGATTGTCTGGTAGAGACTCGATTATTTACAGACCGCCGTCATATAGCTGGAATATTGCTGAGTGCGGCGTTAAACAACAAACATATCAATAATAATGTGCATAATTTTAATGCGCACCATCCTCAAACTAAAGCATGCTCAAAAAGTTACATTATTAGGGCTGTCAATTGATCAGTGTGCACTCGAAATTCAGTCTCAATTCCTGGTAAATATACAAGCCAAGCTGCCATATGTGTCACATGACCATCTTAACTCATTCTACCGGGTACCCATTCACCAGCATATACTCACAGTTGCAACTGCAGGTGGGGCAGCCGTTGCTGTCGAGGACGTTGCCGAAAGGGCAGTAGATAAAACAGACAGGGCCGCACACAGCCCGATCACTCGGGGCGGCTGGAAGCAAAAATAGGAAGCAATAGTGACTTCTCTAAGAGGCATTTAGAAGTTGGAGCACTAAGTAAGGATAAGAGATACGGGTGAACAACTTCTATATTACATCTAGGAGCGACGTTTTGGTGTAGGCTTTAACACCGTTATCACGCAACTTGCTTGATTACTCCAGATCAATTGGTCATCCTGCTTGATAACAGTGTTAGAACCCGCACCGAAACGTCACTCCTGACTGTCGTAAAGTTCATCATCACTACATCTTATTCTTACTTAACAAAGTAACTTTTGTGTAAGATATTGACAATCTACCATTGTGTGAGTCGGAATGCAATAAAAGAAATTGGTGTTTTCAGAACGTGCAATGTCATTTGGGGGTTAAAACTGAGGCTGAAGTTTCCAACAATCCAAACAAAACCAATTGTTACTACAACCTCACACATCTGATACCAGTATATGTGAAGTTGAATGTTCTGTTTTCTCGCCTATATATCAACTTACACATAAACTTCTACAACCCCCGTCTCCCCCCCCCCCCCCCCCCCCCTACTACTGGGGGCACGGGTGGCCCAGTCGTCTAAGGCGCCGCGATTCGCTGTGCAGAGTTGCGTCCCTTGGGCACGCCAGAAACCTATGTTTGTGGGTTCGAATCCCAGTTCGCCCCGATTATGTTTCTAGGTTTGTCAGCACAATACCCGTGCTCGTGGGTTTCACCGAAGTTGTAAACGTCTGAGACCTGCATCACTTCGGGCTTCCCTCCCACATTAAGCTGACACGCCGTGATATGACTGGAATACTGTTAAAAGCGGCGTTAAACCCAACTCACTCACTCATACACTACTCTATCCCCATCACGCCCTCTCTCCCTATTTACCATACGCCACGGACACGGCCAGGAGGAGACAGACAGCGACCTTCATGATTCTCCGGCGTCAGGGTTACAATTGCGGACACGACGAGGAGGCGACGATAAAGGCCCACAGAGATTAGAGTATAGCACATATAATAGTTACGCTTATGACACTAACATCATTGCAGAACGCCGGTTGTCAAACATGCATTTTTTAAAGTTTTTAGATTCTTTTCGAAAGAAATCATATCTTAAACGCTGATTCACAAACATATATATATGCAGATATCATCGCACTCAAAAGAACAAAGGGGCAAGTTGCTGCAATTCGACGTGCAGAGTTGTGTCCCTTTGACGAACCAGGATCCAAACAAACAAACATATCATTGGACAGTGGACGTTGTTGAACAACCATTCCTTGTATATCTTGTTCCCGTATTTCAGAAACCATTCCTTCCCAAGAGTAATGTCATCTATATGAAAATTTATCACCAATATTCTCTCATACATCTACAACACTTTCGTCTCATAAAAAGTGGGGGGGGGTTTCCGGATACCCAGCCATGGAAGTATCATGCCCTCCCATCTATTTTTATAAAGAAAGCATTATCGGAATAAATGTAAATATTACCGTGGGTATAGCTACCAAGTGCGAGATCCGTGAATATTCCGGGGTAGAATAGGTCTTCAGCAACCCATGCTTGCCGTAAAAGGTGACTATGCTTGTCGACTAACGGGATCGGTGGGTCAGGCTGGCTGACTTGGTTGATGCATGTCATCGTATCCCAATTGCGTAGATCGACGCTCATGATATCAATCACAGGATTGTCTGGTCCAGACTCGATTATTTACAGACTGCCATCATATTGCTGGAATATTGCGGCGTTAAACAACAAACAAACAAACAAACCAAGCGCGGAGGAATAATTTCCTATGCGATATAATGTATATGCAGTAACTATTGTCGTGACAGCGGTCGCATTTGAATCACCACACAGCCGCTGTTAAAACCGAAAGCATCGGTCATATACGTTCAATTCCAAATTTCAAAATAACATTTATGTCGTCACAGCGCGGGAAACATGGTTGATGGAACACAGAAGAGAAACGGGGAAGTGTTTTAATCAACGCTTGTTTACTGAGAATGGAATTCTAATTCAAGGTTAATGCGCATTTAAAGTAAATTATAATTCCTTTCGATTCAGATTATTCGTTTTCAGCAAAGATGCAGTTTGTATGCATTATCGATGTATTGTAATGGGAATCGAAAGGAACTCTTATCAGTCATAGAGCTGGATAAATGACTTCACCCATAATTTCATTCACTGTTTACATCATAGAGCTAGGTCTAGTATTGCCAAATAATTGTTGATATAAACAGGGCTAAAAAAAAGTAAGTCAATGTCAACAATAGGCGATTCGTCTGTGGCTGATTGATACTGAAACAATAATATTGATTTATACATATACTTATGTATTTTATTATAAACATATACCATTACCAGATCCCGATTGCTGGGTTCTGGTGTAGGGGTGGCATTCGTCACCATTCGACCCCTTTCCGTAACCTGCAGGAAGTCATTCGTCACCCCTCGCCCCTTTCCGTAACCTGCAGGAAGTCATTCGTCACCATTCGCCCCTTTCCGTAACCTGCATGAAGACTCGTCCCCCCTATGGATGAATGTTATGTGCGAAAATACGACAAACCAATCAGACTGCGCGTATGAATTCAAGTTCTTCATACTTCAAATGTGTTCGATCATACTGTATAATTCCGCACGTCCTGGTGTGCTTTAAATTGCATCTGAAATGTATATGAACCATTACGCAACGAGTTGACAATTATTTTAGGTATGCCCGTTAGCGCTGAGACGGAAACCGGTCGCAAAAATGGCCACGAGATGGGCACGAGTCGCTATTCGGCTTGTCCCGGAATAACACGAGTTGGTCACGAATGGTACGGATGGGCGTGGTGACGGACATCTTCAACGTATGAGGAGACCATACCTGCCCATTTATTTGGATAACTCATGCAAGAAGACACGTCTCCAACTTTAGGTAACAAAATTCTTGCTCAATATCGTGGCTTTTATGCTTTATAGTCAAGACTTCGAGCATGACTGACCAAAAGACATTACTTCGCTTGTCACTCATTTGTTTATCGCCGCAGGCTGAGTTTTCAGAAAAGGTGTTGTCAATGTACCGGGGTCGGCTTTGGGCGGATACAGCGGAAGTTAACGGATACAGTTGGCCTCAACCTTGTAGTTTCTGCCCATCCCTGTCCCGCTCTCTGGGACGGGTGGCCCTCTCTCGTGACAATCCCTGGCAAAGCAGATAAGACCAAAAAGTATAATGGTTTTGAAAACGTTTAAAATATCTATAAAGCTATCTACTATTTTAATTTAAAAATGTGTTGAGAAAATATTAATGTAATTCTATCTTTCAGATATTGAATACATAGCCACTCCTCAAAACATATTTCTACTTTTTGACTGGTATTCTTTACGTGTGTGATACATTGACAGGCAGACATTCTTTATTTCCTCCAAAACATGTACATGAAGAGTACATGTGAAAGTAAATTAGGTCAAATCATAAATGACCTGTAATTAACCAAAAGAAGATAACAAAAATATAAACATGCAAAGCCGTTCTAGGCAGATGCTAGTGAACAATAACGGTTATAAAATGCTTTGTTTGACCTGCAAATATGTACAAACTCTGAGACAACCAACACAAATAGCATTCAAGGCTAAAATCAACACGACATAAAGTGTTGTGATCTCATCCAAGCAAACAGTTCAACATTGCAGTGTCATCCTGGTCTCAAAACATAATAAAGCCGTTCATGTGCAGCACTGAAGAAAGAGTCCTTCACAGTCAATGATGACATGTTTTCTACAGCCCGTACTATGGTGTGGAATAGTGAACGTATAAAATCAGCAGGTTTTACTGATGCGAGATTTATCATGCATGATATGTACAGTTAATGCGTTAGAAAAACGTATGCTATTTTCCATAAGTGATGCATACGCACTGTCGGGTGAATTTCTTTCAAAGTTTGTTGTCCTGGTTTGTTTTTAGGCACGCTGTAGTTACCTGTTCATAAGAATCTTGTTGACCACAGAGATGGTGCTCACTCACTCACCCACTCACTCACTCACTCACTCACTCACTCACTCACTCACTCCACATCATGGACCACCATCGTCATGGAACAGTGTGAGTAGATTCAGGTGTTTTGTCAGAGTACACGTGAAGTTGCATGGTTTATCAGAATTGTATTTTAACGCAGAGGAGTATGTTATGTTATGGCAGTCACCCAAAGAATAGAAATCACTCGTTTAAATATGAAGATCTGTTTTGCAAGTATGTCGCTTGATATTACAGGAAAATATTTGTTGAAGTGTTTACCAATTTTGTATAAAACTGATAAACTATGTCCGAAATATCCTGGTGACTGGGGCGGTCGGGTAGCCTAGCCGTTAAAGCGTTCGCTCGTCACGCCGAAAACCCGGGTTCGATTCCCGACATGGGTACAATTTGTGAAGCCCATTTCTGGTGCCCCCGTTGTGATATTGCAGGAATATTCCTTAAAGCGGCGTAAAACCTCACTCACTCCTGGTGACTGTAGATGCGTTAAATTAGCTCTTGAGTATAGTTCCACTTTTGCTGAATCAAGATCAACAAGAAGAGCCTTGTATGTAGGAATGGTTTATCTAAAAAAACATTGGTGTTAGGTGTCTTGTGGCAGAAGACTGTGTATCAGTTATCAGTCAGGTAGGATGATGGTGTTATCACACTTGCAGAGGGGGCAGCCGTTGGCGTCGTGAGCCATCCTCCCCGAAGGACACCACAAGTCACACAGGGCCATTTGGGCGTTAAAGCAGAGAGCCTTCTTTTCCACCGAGGGGGCGTTGGATGTTGGCCCTGGAAATAGATTTCAATAAAGGATCGTCGTCATCATTATTATCATCATGATCATCATCGTCGTCGTCGTCGTCGTCATCGTAGTCGTCGAAGTGTGTGTGTGCGGATGCGTGCTTGCGTGTATCTGTGTGTGTCTGTGTCTGCTTGTGTCTTTACTTGCGTGTGTATGTGTTTCTGCGTCTTCCTGTGTGTGTGTGCGTGTCTGTGTGAGTGTATGTCTCTGTGTGTGTCTGTGTCTGCTTCTGCGTTTACGTGTGTGTGTATGTGTCTCTACGTCTGCCGTGTGTGTGTGTGTGTGTGTGTGTGTGTGTCTGTGTGTGTCTGTGTGTGTCTGTGTGTGTCTGTGTGAGTGTATGTCTCTGTGTGTGTCTGTGTCTGCCTGCGCGTTTACGTGCGTGTGTATGTGTCTCTACGTCTGCCGTGTGTGTGTGTGGTGGTGGTAGTGGTAGTGGTAGTAGTTGTAGTAGTAGTAGAAGTAGTAGTAGTAGTAGCAGTAGTAGTAGTAGTAGTAGTAGTAGTAGTAGTAGTAGTAGTAGTAATAGTTCTCAATATTATTAATTTACCATCTCCTCTCACTTACTCTTCATATCTATTAGCAACTACATATTTATAAATAACAACAATCATCAGCATCATCATATCATCATCATCATCATCATCATCATCATCATCTTCATCGTCATCCTCCAATATTATTAGCCCGGTCAATTGATCAGTGTGCACTCGAAATTCTTTCGGAAATATACAACCCCAGGTGCCTTTGGATGTACATCTCGTTCTACCGGGTACCCATTCACCAGCATATACTCACAGTTGCAACTGCAGGTGGGGCAGCCGTTGCTGTCGAGGACGTTGCCGAAAGGGCAGTAGATCATACAGACAGGGCCGCAGAGGGCCTGGTCTCTCGGGGCGGCTGTGGGAACCAGAGAAGAAGTGTAACGTCCATCGCAGTGTGGAAGATATCGATCATATAACATTATGTGTCGGAAGGAGGGGATAGGGAAGAAAGAGAGAGAGAGAGGGGGGGGGGGGGGGGGGCATACAAGAAATCCTAATGTTTTGGTTTGTTGTTTTGGGGGTTTTTTCAGAAAATGCAATTTTATTTTGGGAGTCACAGACGCAAAACTGATCGTAACTACAACCTTACACATCTGGTTCAAATATTTCCAAGTACATGTTCCATGTATTCTCGCCTATATATCAACTTCCACCCCTAACCCCCGTCTCCCCCCCATTCTGTGCCCCGTCACTCCACCTATCCCCCCCCCCCCCCCCTCCTTCTCTCTCTCCAAGTTTCTGTCACACCTCCCCTTATAGACAAACATTTAGTCTATGAAATCTTATATTACACAATATCCTTCTTGACTCTAAAAATAAAAATAAAAATTCCCTATGCTAGGTTATGTTTTTTCATAAAATAAATATATTCCACGGTCATGATGCAGGTCTACTCCCCTTACTCTCTCCCTACTTACCATACGCCACGGCCACGACCACGGCTAGGAGGAGACAGACAGCGACCTTCATGATTCTCCGATGTCAGGGTTACAATTGCGCTCACAACGAGGAGGCGTCGGTTTTCACCCACATTGATTAGAGTGCAGCACATAAAAAGGTTACACTTAAATCACCCACATCATCCACTTTTTAGTTTGGATATTACTTTCGAAAGAAATTTTATCGTTAACACGGAATCCATAAACATATATACATGTAGGCGTTATCGCGCCCAGAGGGACAAAGTGACAGGTTCCTGCAGTTCGCCGTGAATAGTTGCGTCCCTTTGACGCTCCAGGATCCTGTTATCGTGAGTTCGACCATAGATTCCTTGGTATGTCATAAATGTGTTCGTGGGAGTCACCACATGAAGTTGACACGTCCTGATATACCTTAACTATTATTCCACACGGGTTAAAACATAACCCAGTTACATACCCACTATCGCACTTACAGATCAACATGAATAAAAGTGATAAAACCTTTCCATATTCGTTAGAGATTTCTGCTAAAAGCAGAGTCGATTGGACGACCATATCATGATCAAGTTTCTTTCACCCATCTACGACACAAACATCTCATAAACAGTAGAGGTTTTTTCCGGATTCCTAGCCTGGAGGTTTTTTGTCGGCCTCACAGCGTCGCGGGGTTGGGTCAGGTTGTTTCTGCCCAGCCCTGTACCGCCTCCACGAAGCAGGTGGCCTCTCTCATGACAAGCCCTGGCCAGGAAGATAAGACCAAAAAGGAAAATGGTTTTAAATACGTTTTAAATATCTATAAAGCTGTCTATTATTTTCTTCTAAAAATATGTTAAGAAAATATTAATATACTTCCATCTTTTCCAACATAAATACATAGCCTCTTCTCAGCATGCATTAGGTGAGGTGAGGTGAAATGGGATTTAACGTCGCGTCCAAGATTATTGCACTTATATAGCGACCTGCATGTACGTGTGTGTGTTTGTGTGGCTGCTTGTACTAGTCCGGACTGATGCCGATTTATAGTGCTAGCTCACTGAGATACCATGTCGCAGTTTAACATGAATACCCCACTCAGACACAGTATACTGACTCCGAGCCGACCAGTCCTTGTTTTAGCCCCTTAATGCCGAGCGCCAGACAGGATAATAACAAGTACCATATTTTAACGTCTTTTGGTATGACGCGGCCGGGGATCGAACCCCGACCTTCCGCTCTCCCAGCATGCATTAAACGTAAGTGTTACTTAATCACAATTATATTGGCCACTCTTCTGTCACAATACGTATAAATCATATATGTATGTTTCTTACATTTTTTATACTTCTTACATGTGTAATATAGTGTATACTTCCTACATATGTGACACTCTATACTTCTTACATGTGTGACACTGTGTATATTTCTTACATGTGTGATACAGTGTAAACTTCTTACATGTGTGACACTGTGTATATTTCTTACATGTGTGACACAGTGTAAACTTCTTACATGTGTGATACTGTGTATACTTCTTACATGTGTTACACTCTGTATACTTCTTACATGTGTTACACTCTGTATACTTCTTACATGTGTTACACTCTGTATACTACTTACATGTTTTACACTCTGTATACTTCTTACATGTGTTACACTCTGTATACTTCTTACATGTGTTACACTCTGTATACTTCTTACATGTGTTACACTCTGTATACTACTTACATGTGTTACACTCTGTATACTTCTTACATGTGTTACACTCTGTATACTTCTTACATGTGTTACACTCTGTATACTTCTTACATGTGTGATACAGTGTATACTTCTTACATGTGTTACACTCTGTATACTTCTTACATGTGTTACACTCTGTATACTTCTTACATGTGTTACACTCTGTATACTTCTTACATGTGTGATACAGTGTATACTTCTTACATGTGTGATACAGTGTATACTTCTTACAGTTGTGATACAGTGTATACTTCTTACATGTGTGATACAGTGTATACTTCTTACATGTGTTACACTCTGTATACATCTTACATGTGTTACACTCTGTATACTACTTACATGTGTTACACTCTGTATACATCTTACATG
This sequence comes from Haliotis cracherodii, assembly GCF_022045235.1. Classification (NCBI taxonomy): domain Eukaryota; kingdom Metazoa; phylum Mollusca; class Gastropoda; order Lepetellida; family Haliotidae; genus Haliotis; species Haliotis cracherodii. The sequence continues at coordinate 28,037,290 of NW_027266269.1, read as the reverse complement.
TGTTACACTCTGTATAGTTCTTACATGTGTTACACTCTGTATAGTTCTTACATGTGTTACGCTCTGTATACTTCTTACATGTTTGATACTGTATACACTTCTTACACGTGTGATACTGTCTATACTTCTTACATGTGTGATAATGTGTACACTTCTTACATGTGTTACACTCTGTATACTTCTTACATGTGTTACGCTCTCTATACTTCTTACATGTTTGATACTGTATACACTTCTTACACGTGTGATACTGTCTATACTTCTTACATGTGTGATACTGTGTATACATCTTACATGTGTTACACTCTGTATACTTCTTACATGTGTTACACTCTCTATACTTCTTACATGTGTTACACTCTGTATACTTCTTACATGTGTTACACTCTGTATACTTCTTACATGTGTGACACTGTTTATACTTCTTACATGTGTGATAACGTGTATACATCTTTTATGTTACACTCTGTATACTTCTAATATGTGTTACACTCTGTATACTTCTTACATGTGTTACACTCTGTATACATCTTACATGTGTTACACTCTGTATACTTCTTACATGTGTTACACTCTGTATACTTCTTACATGTGTGACACTGTTTATACTTCTTACATGTGTGATAATGTGTGTACATCTTACATGTGTTACACTCTGTATACATCTTACATGTTTTACACTCTGTATACATCTTACATGTGTGACACTGTTTATACTTCTTACATGTGTGATAATGTGTATACATCTTACATGTGTTACACTCTGTATACTTCTTACATGTGTTACACTCTCTATACTTCTTACATGTGTTACACTCTGTATACTTCTTACATGTGTTACACTCTGTATACATCTTACATGTGTGATAATGTGTATACATCTTACATGTGTTACACTCTGTATACTTCTTACATCTCTTACACTCTGTATACTTCTTACATGTGTTACACTCTGTATCCTTCTTCCATGTGTGACACTGTTTATACTTCTTACATGTGTGATAATGTGTGTACATCTTACATGTGTTACACTCTTTATACTTCTTACATCTCTTACACTCTGTATACTTCTTACATGAGTTACACTCTGTATACTTCTTACATGTGTTACACTCTGTATACTTCTTACATGTGTTACACTCTGTATACAACTTACATGTGTTAAACTCTGTATACTTCTTACATGTGTTACACTCTGTATACTTCTTACATGTGTTACACTCTGTATACAACTTACATGTGTTACACTCTGTATACTTCTTACATGTGTTACACTCTGTATACATCTTACATGTGTTACACTCTGTATACAACTTACATGTGTTACACTCTGTATACTTCTTACATGTGTTACACTCTGTATACTTCTTACATCTCTTACACTCTGTATACTTATTACATGCGTGATACTGTATACACTTCTTACATGTGTGATACTGTGTATACTTCTTACATTTGTGATACTCTGTATACTTCTTACATGTGTGATACTGTGTATACTTCTTACATTTGTGATACTGTGTATACTTCTTACATGTGTTACACTCTGTATACTTTTTACATGTGTTACACTCTGTATACTTCTTACATGTGTTACACTCTGTATAGTTCTTACATGTGTGACACTGTTTATACTTCTTACATGTGTGATAATGTGTGTACATCTTACACGTTTTACACTCTGTATACATCTTACCTGTTGGATACAGTTTGTACTTGGTACATGTGTGGACCACTGCTGTGGTCTTGTGGGATAGAGCGTCTCAGTGCCCGGAGAGTGGACTTTCGGTGTTTCAATCCCCAGCCACGTCATACAACAAGATGCTACTTTTTGTTACCCTGCCTGGCGCTCGACCTCAAGAGTAAAAAGCCAGGACTACTTGTCTCGGAATCAGTGGCCATGAAAATAGAAGGACACGTACTTGCAATAATCGTGTTCCATTTCTTGGTAGTAAATACATGTAAACAACGCGTGGGCTTCAGTGAACATTGTTTATTATACAAAATAAACACCCACAATAAACTCCGACTAGTTTCCCCTGGTTTTATCGTTTGTTGTCACGCGACAAGATGGAGCAACACGGCGCTGTTCCCAAAGAAGCGTCCCGCAAACAATCACCTTCAATGGAAAGCCGTCAGGCCAGTGTCGGTAGTCTGAAACACCATGTTTCCCACAGAAGATACCATATCAACTACCCCTTTGAGACATCACGTCACGCTGAGTCCAGCAGCTAGGTACGAACAAAATGTCCCGAATAAAATCACCAACGTAATCCAACTTTGTATCTGTGCACGTCATCACGAGAACCAGCTCAGTTCAGTTAGCGGAATTAACCAAGTGCACCCGAGTGATTACGTAATAACTCCGGTTTCAAGGGAGACTGGAGGGTCGATGAGGATGTCCGCACAGTATAAACATGTCGATGTCCTCATCACAAGCACAAGATGCAGCGACAGTTACCATGGAGACAGGTATGTGTTATGTCTAAGATACTGCACACCAACTCGGCCATAATACCAATATACACTAGCCCAGGAGCCGTTATGAGATTCATCTGCAACGAGGGATAACAATGTGCCTTTTATGACTACATGTACCACATATATACACATTATTCACAGGTCCATTCTATGTATTGTACAGTACAGACATCTGCATAACCCCAGCAACGTTTCAAGTCTGTACACCAATAGAAGTTTTCAATACCGTCTTATTTTTCAGTACCGTCTGTACAACCACCATTTTTTTCACAATACCGTCTGGATAACATGTCTTCAATGCCATAATACATGATGTTCTCATGACTGCGTTTGTTAAGACAACTTGGACATAAGTACATTTTTGTCAATGATGTGTTCAATGGCGTCTGTTCTTAAGAACAACCTAACATCAGGTTCCCATCGTGATACGTTCTCGCCTCCGAAATGTGAATACCAAAAATAACAGTAAAAATACATAAATTTAACAAATGATAAAATTCACACTTCCAAAAAACGAAAATACAAAATTGAAATATTTTTAAAGCAAAATTCACATCAGAAAGAATATAATAAAATATACATATGTTCAAAAATACATGTATTTATGAATCCGTCCCTCACGGACTTCAGTCCGTTGAAATGTGAATGTGCGCCAAAACACGATAGTAAAAAAAATATAAATTTAAAATATGATAAAATTCACATCACTAAAATATGAAAAAACAGAATTCATTTTTTTTCAAAACAAATTGCACATCAGTAAAAGAATGATAATACAAAAATACACATTTTCAGAAATGACGAACAGCGTCAGCCCGTTGAACAAGACAGCAAAACCGACTATCACCACGAGTTCATTCCAACAACCATCAAGTTCCCATGTTGAAAGGTGTGATGGTGGCGTTTCTGAACATAAACAGCTTGTCATTGGTCCCCCTGAGGAAGGCTCCCCTGATGCTGAAGTTACTTGCTGAGACAACTAGCACGTGACATTTGGTCAGGATCAGCTGTTCCAAGATGGCCGTCTCGAAGCCATCACACGCCGACCCGCTCTTTCTCTGTCTGTCAATGTGGATGATGGTTCCCCCACTGTCCAGTGTTTTCTTTCCGAATCTCTTCCTAGCAAGCGCTCTAACCTCCATTGAGTCAGTTGCTATGAACATTCGCGTGGCATTCTTCACATAAGGGGCGAGAAAATCCCATAATGCATCTACTGACTCAATCGAGTTCCGGTTCGGGGAGTCGTTCGTCAGCTGCGCGTTTTTACCGATCCGCACATGCGCGCACACCAGGTCACCCTGTTTCAAGAGATCAACGCCTTTCAGAAGAGCGTTGAGGCGTTTGGTCATGTGATTTGTTGGTGTCATTAATTTTTCCCAGCCGTTCTTGAAGGCCCTGTGACGATATGTTTTTGCCCAGTCTGGGATTTTTTTCTTATATAGAGGATTTGATTTGATAATATTTAACAAGTCACTGTTGGATCGAAGATATATGACGTCGTAGTTATAAATTTTATTGAAATCCTGGAAGCGAGCAACCTTATGGTAGTCTGTTGCACGAACACCGCCAACCGTAATGGCAGACTTTCCCGCCAATTCTGAATCGGGGATTTCCCAGTGGTACTTGTGTGGCTTAAGAAAGTTGCGAACTGGACATGGTGACGTCATATTAAGAACAAACACTCTATTGGTGACAATGGCAAGCAAATACGCAGCGACCACGCCCCTTTGTCTGTCGCCCCAACCAGCGCATGCGCGAGTACTGTCACATAAATGAACGATATAACGTTTTTTGCTTGCGTCTGAACGAATAGACGTGATCTCGTGAGATGATTTATTTTTTTCCAAGCTCGTGAAGGGTTTTTTCCGTTTTTCTTCGGACTCTTCACGAAGAACATTATCGTTCTGTATTTTTGGCTTAGATTGACTCTGTTTTTCAGGAGACAAATATCTTTCTTCTGCATGAATCTGTTCCTTGATTAGCTGTTTAAGTTCGCGCAAGCTCAGCTCTCTCTGAACGGCAACGGGGTCTTTTTTGGTCACGTGGTTTATGAACACCACGACGACGAAGGCGGACAGCACCATCAACAGCAACACCTGCCCCTCGAGTCTCTTCATACTGACGCCTGAAAAGTAGAAACAAATATCAATTAAATAAATACACGTGACGGCAAAGAACTGTGCGTTCATTCCAAACCCAAAACGAGGCGTACAGTATCTAAATACTGTAGCGTTCTAATAAACTGTTGGTACGCGACACAAGCTTACTGGTTTTCGCCAACACACGATGTCCAGAAAGTGGTACAAACGTGTACCATATCCGGTAATAGGTGCGCATGCGTAGCGTCCTTAGAATCGATGCTGAGTTTCTGAGAAGTGAACGTCTTGCACCTGTTGTGAACTTATCTGCTTATGTGCACTTTACTTCACAAACAAACTTCACGTTGTCCGCCATTTGTTTTCATTCGAGACCGAGGACCAATGAATGCTCTGCTTAGTATCGTCCAATCGTAGCCTACGACAAATCGGTTGCCGTCTGTCTACTAGTTTAGGTCGACAGGACCAAAACATAAAGTTTAAGATCTAACTTGCCGCTACTGCACTTGTGTCGTGTGCGAAAGAGGAATTTCAACATGGCATATTTAGGTCACATGTGGGTGTCAATCCTCTGAGAGTGGGTCGATGATTACCTTTCATGGGCATGAGTAGTTTGGCTTAAAGTCGATTCCGAACACATGGTCAATGCGACGTGAAATCAAACGGAGAAGAAGAAGAAGAAGAAGAAGAAGAAAAAGATCAAATGAATCAGTTTAACATGCAAATAAATGCAACCAATCGCAGTGAAAGGTATCGGTAACAGTTGTGGTCTATATCTGGCAACCGCAGCCCCGAGGAACCATGGCTGGGGGATTACAATAATAACGTACATGGCAAAATAAAGTCATCATTCTTGTGCTTATTACGCCCGATTGCCTGAAAAGGGTAATTAAAAATGCCCAAATATAAGAAGGCGCTAGGGTCTGATGGTATTTGAAATCGGTTTGGGAAATTGTTCCCCTGTGTCCAAACACCATTACTCTACTGTGTAAAATTTGTGCAAAGGGTCGAACAATACTTCTCCGAAAGAATGGTGATTTGACTGAACCTAAACACGTTTCGCCCTATTACTTGTCTGAATAGACAGAACAATATATTTACAGGGTGTCTCACAGATCTCGTGTCATCATACTGCACTTCCAATGACATTATTTACATGGAGCTAAAAAGAGTCAGAAAGAGATGTTTGGGTTGTTAGGATGCTAGTTCAGAGTGAGTGAGTATGGTTTTACGCCGATTTTAGTAATATTCCAGCAATATAACGGCGGGTACACCCGAAATGTGCCTCACACAGTGTAACCATGTCGGGAATCGAACCCGGGTCTTCGGCGTGACGAGCGAACGCTTTAACCACTAGGCTACCCGACCGCCCTACTAGTTCAGAAAATGATCCTTGAAGAGGCCCAAACATACCACAATAACCTCTCAGTATGTTGGATAGACTACAGAAAATCTTATGATTCTGTATCTCACGAATGGATTTTGAAGTCACTGGAATGTATTGACCTCCCCTTGGGAACATTTCAGGGCGATTCTTTTAGTCCTTTGCTTTTCTGGACAAGATTCGCAATAAAGTCAAAGCCACAAATACTTATGCTGTATCCGTCCTTCCGTATCTTTTGGTGGTGTTGATTGGGCGAAACGAGAAATTGACATCCTCCCATGGAGAATCATGTCAGCGCATGTCTAGAAAAACAACATGATGTCCCCACAACCCATCCATACTATTGAATCACTGTACATAAAGCTATTGTATGGGTGTGGGAGTGGTTCTCTGTGCCTCATGTCACGGATAGCGGGGTAGACAGCCCGGGTAGACCGCCGCGTAGGACAGCGACTATATATACTACATATACACAGATTATACAGCCTAAATACACCAATCATATGGCCTAAATACACTGATTATATGACCTATACACATTGATTATATTACCTATAAACACGCCGATTATATGACCTATACACACCGATTATATTACCTATACACGCTGATTATATGACCTAAACACACCGATTATATGACCTATAAACACCGATTATATGACCTAAACACGCCGATTATATGACCTATACACACCGATTATATGACCTACATACACCGGTGGGGGGTGGCTGGGTTTTTAGTTTGTGACAGAAAATTATTTTTGAACGGTGGACCTGAAGAAAATTAGTTTCTTCAAAACGTTTTCTTGAAGACATACAGCGAAAGATATTATTTTTCCAAAAGGTGCGACAAAATATTTTTTTCAGTGTTTTCGGGAATGAATTAGGTTTTAAATACATCCAAGAATATATTTATTAAAGTTATCTAGGTATCGATAAAACTAAAAACCACGCGAGTTATATTTGACCTTATCCCAATGGGGAATATATTTATTAAGGTTATTTAGGTATCGATGAAACTAAAAACCACGCGAGTAATATCTGACCTTATCCCAATGGGGAATATATTTATTAAAGTTTTTTAGGTATCGATAAAACTAAAAACCACGCGAGTAATATTTGACCTTATCCCAATGGGGAATATATTTATTAAGGTTATTTAGGTATCGATGAAACTAAAAACCACGCGAGTAATATCTGACCTTATCCCAATGGGGAATATATTTATTAAGGTTATTTAGGTATCGATGAAACTAAAAACCACGCGAGTAATATCTGACCTTATCCCAATGGGGAATATATTTATTAAGGTTATTTAGGTATCGATAAAACTTAAAAAACACGCGAGAAACATTTGACCTTATCCCAATGGTGAGGTACGAACTTGAATATTATTTTTGCCGTCATAAGTGACAAATATAATCGGGGAAGCCATTATGTGACCATAATTATCACAGACACAATATTCTCTACTCGTTTGGGGTAGGTATGTGCACAGCAATCTCTAAGTATGACGGCGGTCTGTAAATAATCGAGTCTGGACAAACAATCCAGTGATTGACATCATGAGCATCGATCTACGCAATTGGGATCGATGACATGCATCAACCAACCAAGTCAGTGAGCCTGACCACCCGATCCCGTTAGTCGCCTCTTACGACAAGCATAGTCACCTTTTACGGCAAGCATGGGTTGCTGAAGACCTATTCCACCCCGCATCTTCACGGGTCTCATTTTTTTGTAAAATGTCCTTAGACATTGGTATTAACGAAGTCTGTTAACGATATAAGAGGTCACGGAGTGCTCACTCGTACAGCCATGGCAGATGTCCTACAATCAGGGCGTGTCAAGCTTGACGTGTCTCCGCAGAGTAAAAGCATATGGTCATGTTTAACAGTGCGTTTCCCACGACTGTAAACCTTCGCTTGTGACCTAGATAATTCACTGACATCCAGTGTCTGTTTATTTGTTTGTTGTTTTACGCCGCACTCATCAATACTCCTGCTTTATGACGCCGGTCTGTAAATAATCGAAGCTGGGTCAGATAATCCAGTGATTGACATCATGAGCATCGATCCTTGCAATTGGGATACGATGAAATGCATCAACCAAATCAGCGAGCCTGACCCCCCGATCCCGTTAGTCGCCTCTGACAAGCAAAGTTGCCTCTGAAGGTCAAGCATGGGTTGTTGAAAACCTATACTAACCCGGATCTTCACGGGTCCTGTTTAGTTGTACAGCATATGCAAGGGTAGTGAATGAGTCGGGTGGGACTACCAACATCCTAAGACTACCCGTTGATCGGGTACCCTACTCGCCGTCAATTACCCGGTGTACCCGTGCGTCAGAAACATTACATTGACATATATAAACGGAACAAGACCCCACTCTACCCGTATGTTGGGGGGTCCACCCGGTGAACCCGAGCGGCGTTGCGATACAGTACTGTTGACATATATAAGCGGAACAAGACCACATTCTACCCATATGCCATATAGCGACGAGACCAAGTTTAATGTATTCACAATTGAGTCATGTATGCAAAGTTATATTTAAAAACAATTTATGAAACATATTTGAGCATAACAATATCATGTAGACAGTTTTAAAACAAGGGCTATAGGTCACCAGTAACCAAAGCTAGGCCACCTCGCTGGGGATCATGGGAACTTACAGTACCTCGGCATATATAAGTGAAACACTGTACCTGTGTCTTTGGGGAACACTGTCAACGGGGTAGACGATCGTGAATCAAGTAGGTCGGGTAGCCTATCCCACATACCCCGGGTATACCAATACACACACGAGGACTGCAAAAATCTAAAACCTATATAAGGACAATGTGTACCTGTGTGTGTTAGGGGGACGACCTGTACGGGATAGACGCTCGTGAATCAAGTTGGTCGGGTAGCCTACCCTGGGTGTGCCGTTCGACACAAATACTGCAAAATTATAGCACCTATATAGACGGGACAATGTGTACCTTTGTGTTTGGGGGACGATCTGTTGGGGGTAGACGTTCGTGAATCAAGTAGGTCGGGTAGCCTACCTGGGTGGGTCGGACGACACGAGGGCTACACAGTTGTTTAAAGTATCTATGGAACACTACCTGAGTGTGTGATTCTTCCGCGTTTCTCCCAATCAAGTATCCATGACCTCATAGGTCGATGTTGGAATTAGTTCGTCTGTATCACAAGTCCTGTCCCCACTCCGAGTACTATCATGACCTGTGACCCGCCATCCATCCAATGAAAACAGCCGTACTGTGCGTGTTGGGCGTGCCTGGCTGCAAATCAACCACGCGAGTCGTTTGAGCGTCTCGAGTATGGAAACCTGTTTGTGTCACCATCAAAGCTGACAATGAACTGAGACTAATTGGATATGTACGGAAGCAGTGTTTAGAGGCGTGTAAACAACGGTAATACCCTTACCCCACGGCCATTGTTTGTGGATATTGATAAACCTCACATTAATTAGATCTCATTGGAGCGTACGTGACAAGTGACTGGCTGTTGACACAGCTTGTTAGTGTTGAGAGGCTTTTCTCTGACGCGGTTACATCTGGTGTTTGAAATAATACGTTGTGAAGTTATTGTTTCAGTAAAGTTGCTCTATTGTTGCCTAAGACATGAGTTAAACTACAACACAACACATTAGTTTTCATAATGTTAATGGGCATCGTCGCGTTACGCTACTTGCGTCTCTCTCTCTCTCTCTCTCTCTCTCTCTCTCTCTCTCTCTCTCTCTCTCTCTCTCTCTCTCTCTCTCTCTCTCTCTCTCTCTCTACCTGCTCCTTTAAGTACATTAAGTGCAGAGCACGGCATTCTTCAAAATTCCAAATTTTCCCAAAATTGAATAAACAACCCTAAAGTCCCCAAGGTTGACCTTCCTTTTCGGACATACCCTCCTCGTCAGAGGGGCGGTAGGGTAGCCTAGTGGTTAAAGCGTTCGTTCGTCACGCCGAAGACCCGGGTTCGATTCCTGACATGGGTACAATGTGTGAAGCCCATTTCCCGTGTTCCCCGCCGTGATATTGCTGGACTATTGCTAAAAGTGGCGTAAAACCATACTCACTCACTCACTCCTCGGCAGAACCACTAAATGGCCTGGCGGGACCGTGTGCGAACTACTCACAAAGTCGGAAAGCGAACGTAAAACTCGTAAAACACGTTTAAAATTTAACAATAGTTCTTTCAATTTCCGATTTCACACACAAACAAACACGGCATACTTTTTATTGTCCTCAGTTTATAATACCTGTATCATATACATCCCCATCGAATAACCGTTTCATATTTTGTTACATTTTAGCCACCATCAAACATGGGTGTATATTTTCTTTTTCCCCCGGGAGTTTTTTTAGCTTTCATTTTTCGCACAGCTTATTCAGTGTTTCGAAGTCTTTAAGCGTTCATGAAATTTTTGTCTTGATGAAAAGCTGCACACAATGTCTAGTCGCTACAACAAAATTTCATATTTTCGATTTCGGGTTAGATAAAATAGAATCACAAGATGACCCCAACCATTACTATGGCCTCGCTAACACAACAACAACAGGGCCAATACCCTATACAGCTGGCGGATGACTCACATTCAAGAACAAAGAAAACAGTTGAGAAAAGTGTTTGTCATTCCAAATAGCTGTAGATATTTGTCGATCTGAGGTCACGAGTGAAAGTATCAACTGTTTCAAGTCACGAGTGAATGTGTCAACTATCTTATGTCACGAGTGAAACTCAACTATCCCAGGTCACGAGTGAAAGCTTCAACTGTTTCAAGTCACGAGTGAAAGTGTCAACTGTCTCAGTTTTCACGAGTGAAACTGTCAACTATCTTATGTCACGAGTGAAACTGTCAACTATCTTATGTCACGAGCGAAAGTATCAACTGTCTTATGTCACGAGTGAAACTCAACTATCTCAGGTCACGAGTGAAAGTATCAACTATCTCAGGTCACGAGTGAAAGTATCAACTGTTTCAAGTCACGAGTGAAACTGTCAACTATCTTATGTCACGAGTGAAAGTATCAACTATCTCAGGTCATGAGTGAAAGTGTCAACTGTCTCAGGTCATGAGTGAAAGTTTCAACTATATCAGGTCACGAGTGAAAGCTTCAACTATCTCAGGTCACGAGTGAAAGTATCAACTGTTTCAAGTCACGAGTGAAAGTGTCAACTGTCTCAGGTCACGTGTGAAAGCTTCAACTATCTCAGGTCACGAGTGAAAGTATCAACTGTTTCAAGTCACGAGTGAAACAGTCAACTGTCTCAGGTCAAGAGTGAAAGCTTCAACTATCTCAGGTCACGAGTGAAAGTATCAACTGTTTCAAGTCACGAGTGAAACAGTCAACTGTCTCAGGTCAAGAGTGAAAGCTTCAACTGTCTCAGGTCACGAGTGAAAGGTTCAACTATCCCAGGTCACGAGATGACACAAACATGTTATTTGACAAGAAGATTCAAAGAATCTAAAAAAGCATGATCTCCATGCTCGTTCCCCCGTGACCCTGAAAACCATACTATCATTGAGACAGTGAGTGAGTATTTTTTTAAGCCGCTTTTAGCAATATATCAGCAATATCACGACGGGAGACACCAGAAATGGGTTTAACACACTGTACCCATGTCGGGAATCGAACCCGGGTCTTCGGCGTGACGAGTGAGTGCTTTGTCCACTAGGCTACCCGACCGCCCGTTGAGACGGACTGGAAGTAGTTCCGACAGAGCATGTTATTTCACTCGAGTGACATTATATTGTGTCAATTTTATAATTTCAGATAAAACCATAATAAAGTGAGGGGCATTGGAAAGTACATCGAGATTTTGTTTATTTAATTGAAACTTGAAAGAGATGTTGTTAAATTGAATTACGTCAAAGTCAAATCACGTGATGTCATTGCTGGTAGAAATTCACGGGCCACAGGGGTATAAAACTGCACAGTAGCAATGTCAAACATCCACATTGTAAAAGAAAAAACCCAAAACTTGAAATACACTCTTAGTCATTTCTTTCAGGTTTTCGGCACATTTACACATACTTGGAATAGAGTAGTCACTGCAGTGATGCCGGTCCCCAAATCGACTGTTGCAATCAGAGGTGACTATAAAGATTTGATACCTCTTGACCGACCAGTCAGAATTGAGAAATGTCCAAATTTGCTCGGATCTGAGAGATTGTTGAGCTTCAGGTTACAAAATTACGTTCCGTTCACGGGCTCTGTGTTGGTCCTAATGCAGAGAGTGAGTATGGTTTTACGCCACTTTTAGCAATATTCCAGCAATATCACGGTGGGGGACACCGGAAATGGGCTTCACACATTGTACCCATGTCGGGAATCGAACCCTGGTCTTCGGCGTGACGAGTGAGTGCTTTAACCACTAGGCTTCCCGACCGCCTCCCCCCTAATGCAGAGAGGGCTGGGGAGGGTTTATCTTGAAGACAGATATCGGGGATCATATAACTATACAAAACACACCGTGAAACAAAATCAAAATTCAAGGTAGAATTTTTGATCACTTGCTTTCAGAACTCCGCTTCTTGGCGTAAGTCTGTGTGACACAGATGAGGTCTGGACCGCACAAACCAGTGACTGACATCATGAGCATTGATCCACGCAATTGGGATACGAAGACATGCATCAACCAAGTCAGCGAGCCCGACCCCCCGATCCCATTAGTGGCCTCTTACGACAAGCATGGGTTGCTGAAGACTTTTTCCGCAGTTTAACATGGATACACCAGTAAGACACAATATACAGACTCAGAGCCGACCAGTCCTTGTTTTAGCTCTGTAATGCCAAGCGATAGGTATGGCGCTGCCTGGGATTGATTCCCTACCTTCCACTCTCTGGGCAGACGCTCTATCCACAATACCACGGAAGCGCTCGTTAAATCACCAACACCATGGAGGACCATGTCATTCAAAGTATTTTCATATCTGTTGGTTATTCTAATCGCAGTGTATTTATGATTTGTAATTTGGATTGTTGGCTCAACTTGTAAATCCAGCTGCGATGATACCCAGGAAGCAGAGGTATGTATCAGAGTGAGTGAGTGAGTTGGGTTTAACGCCGCTTTTAACAGTATTCCAGTTATATGTCATCTTAATGTGGGAGGAAGCCTCAGGCCTTAGGCTTTTACCACTTCGGTGAAACCCACGAGCACGGGTATTGTGCTGACAAACCTACAAACATAATCGGCGCGAACCGGGATTCGAACCCACAATCATAGGTTTCTGGCGTGTCCAAGGGACGCAACTCTGCACAGCGAATCGCGGCGCCTTATACGACTGGGCCACCCGTGCCCCCGAGGGGTATCAGAAGTCCCCATAGTCCCCAATTTATTGTACTAACTGTGGTTGCTAGCGACTTGTATCCCAAGTTTTATACATACTAGTGGGGGGAAATAACTATGCTTTGTATTAGAAAATTTATACAGAAATTAAATAATGCACTTTTTAAAATATATTCGTGAGGACATCTCTAGTCCAAGGTCATGATTCACAATTTGCAACTGCATGTTCATGCATGGCGCACATTTTGGATTTTGACGTGTTTGTCGTGAGCATGATACGTGTTTTTTCAATGTGAACAGAACAATGATTGTTTAGCTATCAGATGCTCATAAAGAAACAATATTGTTTAACCGTAGCCACGGCTTGCTAAAGGTCTCTGTCATATTCGGTTGGTGCATCAAGGGAATCGATACCAAACTGCAACATTAACAGCTTGGACAAGTCCTGGGTTGAGACCAATTAGTGGCAAAACCGTATGCAACCAGCTGAGTGAGTGAGTGAGTGAGTGAGTGAGTGAGTGAGTGAGTGAGTTGCGTTTAACGCCGCTTTTAACAGTATTCCAGTCATATCGCGGCGTGTCAGCTTAATGTGGGAGGAAAGCCCGAAGTGATGCAGGTCTCAGACGTTTACCACTTCGGTGAAACCCACGAGCACGGGTATGGTGCTGACAAACCTAGAAACATAATCGGGGCGAACCAGGATTCGAACCCACAATCATAGGTTTCTGGCGTGCCCAAGGGACGCAACCCTGCACAGCGAATCGCGGCGCCTTAGACGACTGGGCCACCCGTGCCCCCCTGAGAGAGCAAAGCATCCGGCCCCGACGTCCAGCGATACGTCGAATTATGCTTCTACTTCAACAGTCTAGTTTGAGTGAGTGAGTATGCAATATTCCAGCAATATCACGGCGGGGGACACCGGAAAATCAAGGTACAAACATTGTACCCATATGGGGAAACCTACCCGGGCCTTCGACGTGACGAGGCAACGCTTTAACCACTAGGCTACCCCAGCGTCCCGCCTAGCTTGAAGAAGACACTATCGGAATTTCAGAAGACTGAAACAGTATACTGTTCACATATGAGTTCAGGGTCCACTTGCACACAGTGATCTTAGCACTACGACTATTGTAAGTCTGTGATAGATTATGGGCGTAACGATCATCGTAGCGCTATGATCGTTTTCAACCCCGGACCTTCCGCTCTCCGGGCAAATAAGTAAGAATAAGATATAAAGATATGATAACGGTAGTAGAACCTACACATCGCTCCTAATTGTAATCAAGAAATTGTTGATCCATATATCTTATCCTTACTTAGTACTCTAACTTCTAGGGGCGGTCGGGTAGCCTAGTGGTTAAAGCGTTCGCTCGTCACGCCGAAGACCCGGGTTCGATTCCCGACATGGGTACAATGTGTGAAGCCCATTTCTGGTGTCTCCCGCCGTGATATTGCTGGAATATAGCTAAAAGCGGCGTAAAACCATACTCACTCACTACTCCAACTTCTATGATGATGATGATGTTGTTGTAGATTTAACGAGCGCTTCCGGTGTTGCCGATTTCGGACTCGGATTTCCAACTTCTAAAGGCCTCTCAAGGGATTGATGTGTTATAAGGCTGAATGATTGACTTTCAGACTCAAAAAGACAACAAAACAAGTGACTGTGTACGTGAGTATTCCTTTAATACAGGAACTTCTGTCTGCCGGTAAAAACAGGAGGGGTGAGCAGAGGAGAGGCTAATCACACACAGTCATAGCCACGCCCCCACCCGCTTCAGTCCTGCCCTCACCGGTAACTTTCACCTTCTTACGACTACCAATTGAAGTCAGTCGCGTCCGTCCGTCCGTCCGTCAGCCAAGGTGCAGCAGATCAGCTCCTGCTGCATGCTTGAGGTACAGGTTTGCAGAAATTACACTGAAACAATGGCTTCCCAACTTGAACACAAGCTGAGTTATCTCCCCCTTGTAATAAAGGACGAAGGATTGAAGATCCAGCTTGTTTTTATAGTTTGCTGATTTCTTAGGTAACGTAACGCTGGAAATGTATCACTGAACGATTTCAAATAAACGCTGAAATACGTTGAGAAAAATTCAGATTTCGGTCCTGAAATATCCAAGGGAGATAACCCACCAATTAGAACACATATTTCAGCCTTTTATGGAGGAGCCAATAAGGAAGCTGGAAGTTAGCTTTCTGTGGAGTGAGTGAGGGGCATATATTACATTCATACCAGTGTTATAGTCTTAAGGAATCTATAAACAAACATTTGCCTTAATAAATGTCATTTAACATTTCAAAAACATAAGGCTGTAGACAATATTACTGATAATTGTCAAAAGGTTTATTTTTGTCTGTATAAACTAAGTCATTTGTTGTGGTTTCATGTTCATTTTCGAACATTTTATTTTGAAATGTTCTGCTTCAGGATAAACAGCCTGGGTGGTTGATGGCAAGTCACACCGATTAAAAACCAGTTGACATAAATTGTATTCAGTATTGAAGTATCCCCACCCCATCCCCTTTGATCACAAAATCTACCCGGTCAGGTCATCAGTCTGGCATACCCAACTTAATGTTCTTGTATAAATACCTTATATGACTTACCCTACCACAGAACAATATAGGACAAGGTTCCCTACCTGCCCAAACAGGCCATTATCCATGATCCCATCCCAAAAGCAGCAAATGCTCCAGCCCTTAACTTTATCAGTGTATGTGTGGTTAAACCAAATAGTTACAATCAGGAGGAGGTAGTGGTTAGACACAACACTGATACAGTCAAGAGCAGAGCAAACCCTTCCCTTACTCACTCCACAGTAGCCCCAAAATAATCTGTTTGGCAAAATTTCAATTAAACATAACTATAGCACTAGAAATTAAGCAGCAGTCCACAAGGCAATACAAGGTCGATAACTAATGTATCACACCAGTGGTTCTACTCCTTAAGGTGTTGCATCTCCTACAGAGAAGAAAGCAGGTTACAGATCCAGCAGTATTGTTCACAGGGACATAATTTAAGGATGACACACATGGCCTTTGAATATTTCAGTGTATGCTTTGCTGGCGACTTTCAACAAGACAAAAGTTAACATGGAAGAATTTGAGGAAGAATTCACTGGAATACTATCAGTAGGCATACACACATTGTTCAACAATGCAACCTTTCCTGCTCTCCTCTCTGCAAGACATCAACAATATGGCACATGGTATTCTCTAGCAAACATCAATCTTCAAATGGTTTCTTTTGCTAAATGGATTGGAGAGTTGTAGAGGTTAGACATACTCCTCAACATTTGCTAAGGGCTAAAATAGTCCTGTTTAGTCAAAGTTGTGGTCCTTAGCTAATGTTGGGAAGCATACTTCGCCAGCAGAGGTAAGATACCGAGTCCAGTCAAAGTCAAGAATCTGGCTTCCCGAATCAAAACAAAATAAAATACCAGTATTTAATAGAGGTAGTATCACATTTGTCCAAACGTGTTGTCCAGCTGATTGTTGTAAGTCTGTCCACACAAAGAGTAAATGCTCTTTTGTTTCAAAAATAGTCACACAAAAATGCAGTTATTTAGTCAAAACCTGTACTACCGATTCAAAATCCATTAGTAACCTTGGCATTGTAGAACCAGATAAGGGAGACAACTCTGACCATATCAATTGTCAATACTTGTTACAATAACATAGACACTAGCTAGACAGTTTTATCTTAGCTCAACAATATCGTCCTGAAGACAAATATCAACAATAACTTCACAAAATCAATCAGTCCAAAGGACCTTGGGAACAATAGTTAAAAAGGTTCCATAATATAATATCAACATAATAGTTTAAAACTATTACTCGTATAAGTTAAATATCTATAGCACTATGTTTTGATGATCTGAGTAACCGTGTTCCACATTGAAAACAACTGGATCAGTCCACAATTTCCGTAGGCAGAGCCAAGTGGCTCCAACGAAGAACAGGTACCCTGCAGGTTCCGCTCAATGCCAAAACATCCCGTACAAATGCATGTGTATATAAAATAAGCCCGAATAAGAGGGCAACCGTTAAAACGCTAAAATCAGTTAAAAAGAGATTTTAAAATTGAATTCATAGTCATCCTTGGACAGGTTTTCAATGTTGCTATTTTCTGTTTCAAAAAATGTATTCGCTAAACCGTAACCATGGCAATAGGTAACATAATAGAGCTGAATTTCATGCATGTAAGGTTTCCTCAGAGCATATAGTGTAGTAGGGTGGGGTAGCCAAGACGCTGGTTGACAGATAAATACACTTCCAGATTTTGATATAATTGTTTTTGAGGGTATTAAATCCAATTGTCAAAAATGGACACCTGTGAAATTTTCTTATTGTCAAATAAAAGATACAAAATCACACATTATTATTATTACTATTCCTGGTATGAGACTTTAGTAAAATTAAGTTCTTTGAATCGCTGTAATTTTTTGTTCTTTGCAATATGATGTACCCGTATCAATTTTACTAACGCGCAATGAAGACGCAAGATGTCTTTTTCTGCTCGATTATTTCATGCCAAACAAACTGAATTTCTTTATTGTGGCCATTTTGCCAAATATCTAAAAAAGTGGAACATACATTTTCATGAGCCAGTTAACATTTCTGCGTTACAAATCGTTGCTCTTCTGACTTTTTTGTCACCATTAATTCTTCAGATTGGAAGGAACTATTACACCATACACTCTGAAGAAACTGTACCCTTCCGCAGAGAGCAGGTCTTGTTACTATGGCAACAAACCAAGTAAACTCTCTAAGCCACCAACAGGGTGTGCACCAACAGCTAGCCCTGCAGGTGGCAGCACCAAACTTGAGGTACCGTCACAGCCACTAATTGTAGAATACAAGTCCTTCCTTATATGGTCAACACGCTGGTGGCAAGACAATTATGGGATATTTTCCACCGGGGGTTAACTTACAACAACCATCTCCTGAAGTACGACTATAGCGACCACACTGAGAACAACCCATCGCTTGTTCAAATACACATCCATCAGATGCAGAAACGTTAACTACATTTGTTGTCCAAAGAAAATAGTACAGAGATTTCACCGGTCTCACAAAGTTATCACAAACAATAAGACAGAGGGGAAACAGTAAGAATGTATACATTACTAAATTGTCTTGCCACGTACATCATTCAATATTATTGTTATTGTTATTATTATTATAAATCAGCTTAGCAAGTGCCTGTACAATACGTTAAAACACCGTACACGCTTTACATAGAAATCCTACAACAGACACATTTAAAAATCGATTCTCAAGCTCCTTCCCAGCGAGTGACACCTTCGTTACACTCTCGGTAACATCGCTGCCACCAGTGTTGGCGCGGCCATTACAAGAATCTTGAAATATGCCCTCTAACCCCAAATGTAGTAACGTTGATACTTTTGTATGTCTTTGGGGATGCCATCATATTTCATTTTGAAAAGGTTTACGACTGACCGTATTTTCCAGATGAATTTTCTTTGTTGTTTGCATAATCAGACTGGTTCGAGATTGCAGACTAACGGAAAATCAACCAACTTCTCCCTTACATTCTTACTATATCAACAACACGAATGTTTTAATGAAACAGAAATTCAAATTGACAGATGAAGAAAGTAATTTAGCAGCGATAAATGTATTCGGCGTCACGACAGTCATCACTTGTTTGTAAACATAACGGTCATTCGGTTGCGAGTTCAACTCCAAGCATGGTTGTGGCCACCTATTCAGAGTGGGGAGTTTTGACTGGTGGCAGCGATAGTATAGAGAGCTCCGCAAATGGGCTATCGCTGTGAGGAGCTTGATCGATTCTCTGGCGGGGGAGGCAACTGCATCTAATCAACCAACATTCGTCAGATTGGAATAATATGCTTGGACAAAACTGGAGGTAACACAAATCGAAGAAGATATTGGCATATTTTCATACAACATGTACATTTTCAGTTTATATAGAGTTGCCTCCCTTTCCCAGCTGAGGTTTGAATGGCGGCAGTCCCTCCCCATTCCTCCACCACCTACTCTTGGGGGCGAGTAGTGTGGGCGAGGAAGAGAGCGGGAGACACACCCACTCGACAATCCTTGCTGCTGAACAGTGAACACAAGACATGCATATCAAGTGCATCTCCGTTGTCACAAGGAGGACAAGGTTATTTACAGAATCACACGATGGGGGAGCCAGGGATCGCTGATGTGAAATCATAAAACTAATGAAAATAACCAACAATTCCTGCCATGAGTTACCTGTCACCCCTCTATGTTGGAGTGTACGCTCCCTCTTATATTCCAGGACTGTACCAATAACATAGCTAAGGGGTGAAGGGTTATGAAACCCGAGTTGTGATGAGGTATATAATGGTAAACATATTGGAAAATTATCAGTTTTCTAAAAAAATTAAAAACTGCATCGCCATTTGGTTTAAAACACAGACCTGAAGATGAGAAATGCTGCCATGTTTAAGTAACACTGAGAGCCAAATATGGCTATGTCTGTCTGTGTGTCATCAGCTTGAATTTCTTGCTGTTGCTACTTTTTCCCAGGGAAAGATTCCTTCCCCCCCTAAAGTACAGTTGCCATAGAAACTAGAAAATTGTTTTCTATAAAATAAATTTGGATTTGAGTTTCTCATAATCTAATATAAAGACACTAATGGTGGTTTTTCTTGAGCGTGAAAGATCCTTGCGGAACACGAAACAACTCAGCCCACAACAGCAAGTCTTGCCATCAGCTAGTGACAACACAAACACACCCTCCCCCCTCCCCCTGATGCAGCTGTGACTCCCCCCCCCCTTCTCACCGACTACGCTAAACCAACATGGTGAGGTTGGTCTGTGTTGAGTTATGTTGGGTTCTATAGTGAGTTTTGCATGTGGTTTTTAGCATGCATACCATGGTTGTAAATAAACCGGTAGGTACGTCAGAGGTAGTTGCTTCAGACCGGATCCCAACCCCACCCTGGCTCCGACCACGTGTTTGTCCCCTCCGTGAAGACTACGCTGATATAGATTGGTATGACAGTAACCATGGAAACTAACATTCCGCCCCCTCCCGAGGTATAGTTAGCAGATTCTGACCCACTCTAGTTAAATCAGCAGACGGTTGACATTGACATCCCGCAACAGCGTCAGCCGGAGATGTTGCTGTTGTAGTCGTCCGTCATGGTCGGCCACCAGATGCAGGTCAGTCTCTTCGAGGTACGCACCGGCTATTAGTCGACCTTCACCTTCATCGGGTGCAAGGTGACTAATCAGCCAAGTTGCTATGGCGACGACCTGTGGCAGCTGCAGCTGTGGACAAAGTGAGGCGTCAGTTTTTGACTCGCGGTTTATAGTGACTTAGATACTCCCTGAGATAGACCGAGTTCAAGACAACGCCCACCATGTCACCATCTCTGCTTCCCCTCCATGCTCGCCCACAGCACATCGCCGCCACTGCAGAAGTGAGGTAGATACTTATGAGGTAACTAGCATGTCCCACTGGAGGAAGTGACATCATACACATAAAACAGCTTCCACACAGGAAGTCATGACATCATACACAAAAAGTAGTACCAGTTCCAAACAGGAAGTGACATCATACACAAAACACAATGATGGCTCCAATGTCGACGAGTCCTCACACGCGACGACACAGAGCAGGATCGTTCCTGACAGGAGCAGCGACAACTAGACCTTATTTGACCGTAACATGATTTGTTTAGTAAAATACTGTCATATAGCAAAAATGGAATACACTACAACTATGAGTTGAGTTCCCCAATGAGCTGCCGTCTGTCTGGAGGAGGAGGAGCAATGGCAGCAGCCTCTTCCTGCAACCGTTGACGAAATACACATAGGATACGACACCGCTAGCTGCCGCCGTACGTCCCTTGCAGGTCTTTTGCAGCAGTGGTTTGAGTCCGATGGTAGTGTGGCATGGGAACACCGTAGTCCTGGTGGTGATTGTGTAGTGTGGACCACACCACAGGCCCTGAAAATCCTGTGGCCTTGACCACAGGCCCTGAAGATCCCGTGACCTCGACCACAGGCCCTGAAGATCCCGTGGCCTCAACCACGGGCAATGCTGATCCTGAAGTTCAAAAGCTCTGTATACATACATAGCCGTATCGAGGTAGAAGGAGCTGCCCTTTCCCCATCCTCGTGCATCACATAGTCCACACTATACCTTCAGTCTCCATGGCAACAGTTGACCTGAGCTTAGCAACACCCATCATGTCCATAGCAACACCATTGGCAACATTACCCTTTGCACCTCAGTCCAAATGAATTGCTGTTGGCCGCCCCATGACATATCGCCATGGAAACAGCTGAAGAGGTACAATATAAAACAAGTCTCTGAGGAGATGATCTGTTTCCACAGCAACAGTTCCAGAAGTTGTTGGTAGTTAAAAATGAGGTATCATCTGTTCACGTTTGCCACTTGATCACTCTTAAAAGGAGAAGTAAAAAAGTGTGTATATATAATACCCGCATCACAGGAAGATAGTAGTACATCGCATCGTGGCCGCGGGCACCACACCCACCTTCTGTGGCTCTGTTCGTCTGTTCATGTATCCTGCCACTGCAGGTGACAGAGAGACAGAAGATGGGTGAGTGGGCGGCTGCCACGTTATGAATGAGGTCGGTCTGTAGACAACACAAGTTTATCATTAGCCAGGGTGGTGCAACACCACTACACCACGGAGTCAGATTGCTCTAAACCTGCCCATGTCCCATCACGTACAAACATATGAGGTAATATCCCTGCCCCGACTCTTGGGGGCAGACTGTCAACATGTGTCCCCGGGGCCTCCGGACATTCCTGAGTAGAGGTACTGCTCTGGGTGCTGCTTGCGAGAGGTGGAGGAGGGGTGGGAGGTAGGTCCTCGTGACCTTGACCTTGATCCCGACTCAAGGTTGTGTTGCTGCTTGGCAGGTGAGATGAGGTAGTGCTGTCAGCTGCGTTGCTGCTGCCGCCGCCGCCGCTGCCGTTGTTCCTGAGTGTTGGGGATGAAGATGCTGCCTGAGCTGCCCCTGTGCCGCCGTTGCCGCGGCGAGATGGAGAGATACGGGGTCTGTCTCCCCCTTCACTGGCGGTCACCTTCAACATGGCTGCCTCCCCATTGGGTGCCGTGACAACAGATGTCAATTGACTCTCGTCCTCCAGACTCCCGTCAATCTCCTCCAGACTTTCCCCCGCGTACGTGGACATCTCCCGGCCCGTGGATCCAGGGCTACTCTCAGACGAGGCCTGGATGGCAGCAATGAGCCCATGATGCTCCTGAAAGGAAAACACAGACGTCTTGTAGAAACAAACAAGTCGACATTGCATCATCTTAGGGAAACACTTACATCAAACCTGGGTCCTGGGTCCTGGGACGATCTAACACCAATTAATAACATTACCTGGGGTCATTTCACAGTGTAATCTTAGTGCTAAGACGATCGTAGCTTGCAGTTCTAACATTACCTCTGGCCCATTCCACAAAGTGATCTTAGTGCTAAGACGATCGTAACTTGCAGTTCTAACATTACCTGCGGCCCATTCCACAAAGTGATCTTAGTGCTAAGACGATCGTAACTTGCAGTTCTAACATTACCTGGGGCCCATTCCACAAAGTGATCTTAGTGGTAAGACGATCGTAACTAGCAGTTCTAACATTACCTCTGGCCCATTCCACAAAGTGAACTTAGTGCTAAGACGATCGTAGCTAGCAGTTCTAACATTACCTTTGGGCCCATTCTACAAAGTGATCTTAAAGCTAAGACGATCGTAACTTGCAGTTCTAACATTACCTCTGGCCCATTCCACAAAGTGAACTTAGTGCTTAGACGATCGTAACTTGCAGTTCTAACATTACCTCTGGCCCATTCCACAAAGTGATCTTAGTGCTAAGACGATCGTAACTAGCAGTTCTAACATTACCTCTGGCCCATTCCACAAAGTGAACTTAGTGCTAAGACGATCGTAACTTGCAGTTTTAACATTACCTCTGGCCCATTCCACAAAGTGATCTTAGTGCTAAGACGATCGTAACTTGCAGTTCCAACCTGGGGCCCATTCCACAAAGTAATCTTAGTGCTAAGTAACGCTGCTTTGAACAGTATTCCAGTTATATCACGATATGCCCGCTTGACGTGGGAGGTGCAGAGTCATGGAGGTTGTAGACGTTTACGACTTTGGTGAAACCCACGAACATGGTTACGGTGCTGATAAACGAACAAATATAATCAGGGAGACCACAATCAAAGGGGTGAAACTCTGCCTGGCAAATAGAGGCATCTTAGATATTTGGAGCAACATGCTCCATAACCATAGTAACAGAACCCCTGCAAGTAACCATAGCAACAGTCCTTACCTCTGAGCTGCCCCGGTTGCCAAGATGCACATTACCCTCTCGCCTGGTCACATGACCATTGGGCACATGTCCGTTCTGCAAACTCTGACTGATCCCGTTCATTCGCACGCCATTCGGCGTCACGATCAGTGTTCCACCCCCCTGAAACAAAACACAGAAGGCGATGAGTGGGGTCTTTACAATCAGCGTACCATCCCCAAATTTTCAAAATGTGCCTGCCTGGAGGCCCTTGGGAGGTGGATCTTGTGTCTCCGGGCACAGCGGAACTGCACTTGAAGCCTCAAGTCTCCCCCAACAGCGTCATCACCTCCTACGTTATCTTCTACAACAAAAAGGTCCCCGACACCATGCGGCCCAACCTCACCCAGACAGATAAGACCCTCGCCCAAACCTCACCCAGACAGATAAGACCCTCACCCAAACAGATAAGACACTCTCCCAAACCTCACCCAGACAGATAAGACCCTCGCCCAAACCTCACCCAGACAGATAAGACCCTCACCCAAACAGATAAGACACTCTCCCAAACCTCACCCAGACAGATAAGACACTCTCCTAAACCTCTCCCAGACATTGGTTAAAAATAGTGGATTAAAAAATATTTTTGTCAAAACTGGTTTTAATAAGTATTCATTTGTACCCATGATTCTATTGACTAGTGCATCAATACATGTGAAAATCCGGGTTAGATTCCACACAATGGTAGTGTGTGTGAAACAGTGTTCATGGCAGGTAGATGTTATGACTGGTCCGTAGCTTAAAATTTGTATGGGTCCTTATGGGTCTTTACGTGTTGATTTATATGTCACAATAAGCTGCAGTTTTTTTAAACAACAGCCTGAAGAGTTTGGTCAGGGCCTGCAGGTTTTAAAGATCATGGGTCCTGATGGCAGTCAGACAATATTTCTTATTTCTAACACTGCGACCTCCCTGAAACAGAACATGTGTCGACGTCACAACCAGTGCACCAACCCCATGAAATACATCTTCCCCAGGCAAGGGAGTAAACTGACTATAGAAGCCAAACTAGGCTGGTATTATGGAGTTACATTCTGACTGGACAAAGAAGTCTATGCATAGTCCAATCAAAATCGCGCAACGAAATCGAAATCCGGTTCATGGACTGTAATACAGATTTTGGTCGATTGCAGGATTTGCAAAGCCTGTGCACTGCCAACTCGTTGTCAGAAGGTATTCTTTAGATCTTTTCATGTTTTTAATCAAGGTGTTCACATGATTTGACACCCTTCGGGATGTAAGACTCATTTGATCACAAAATAGATCTTGATTATCGATCAGATCATATTGACTGGGCGTGGCCATTTTGTTTTAAACAAATGCAAGTGATACGAGAGGTTGATTGGTCCTAGAAGAGGCGTGGAAGGCGTAATAGCCACAGGTGGTGCAATGATCGAGGCCAGGAATTCCAGCCTACTTCAGCAAGGGTGGAAACTGGACTTTTCAAGTCAGTGAACACTCTTGCCTCGGGAAGATGCATGAAATATGATTGTACATATTCCCCTAGATCAATGTCCCAAACCTTCTGGTTTTGATGACACAAAAAAACAAACAACCTTGTCCACCTGATCCAAAAGTTGTGACTAGAAATACAGTTTTGGGAGCCTATTCAAACCAATTTTCTGATTAAATATCTTAAAGAACCGACAGAATGACTTGTTCATGTGGCGGATAACACACCCAACTTTCTGTTCGTACCTTAGAATCCGACTCAGTGTTCTCTTGCAGTGAGTTTAACATAGGCGTGAGAGCCTCGATATCCGAGCTCGGCACCGAGAGGCGGTTGGTCGTCACGTGGACAGCATGACCATTGCCATGGCCTGGAAGGTGGCCGTTGCCATGGTAAATAGGCGGAGGTTCGCGGGATCTGAAACATCTTTAAAGAAATACATCCAATCAGCAATGCCAATCGCCCAAAGTTCCGACACACAGAAAGGTGGCATGACACCAGGAAAATGGTCAAGCATACTGACAAATCTCACTGTAATCGGGAAAACAAGAGCAAACTAATAAATTGTTCTTTTCATATTTTTTTCTTTCAAAAGTGCAGAGAGGAACGATTGCTCGTGAGTGAGTGAATGTTGTTATAAGACACAGTGATGTGCAACATTCCAGCTGTGTCATCATCACAAACCAGTGCTCCACTGTCATACAGAATGGGGGAGGCACGGGAGGCCCAGTCGTCTAAGGCACCATGAATCGCTGTGCAGATTGCGTCCCTTGGGCACATCAGAAACCTATGATTGTGTGTTCCAATCCCGGTTCGCCCCGATTACATTTCTAGGTTTGTCAGCACCATACCCGTGCTTGTGGGTTTCAACAAAGTGGTAAACATCTAAGACCTGCATCACTTCGAGCTTTCCTTCCACATTAAGCTGACACGCCGCGAATGGAATACTGTTAAAAGTGGCGTTAAACCCAACCCACTCACTCACTAATACAGAATGAGTACTTGTAAGGGTTTCGATGTCACACAGGGAGTGAATCTTGTTAACACCAGCTTGCAACAATGAGGCTGCATCATCGCAGACAAGTGCTTGACCATGATACAGCACAAGCACTGATCCATATTGTTGGGCATGATGATACACAGTGTCTTTTTGTTGTTTAACGCCGCACTCAGATATATTCCAGCTTTAACGGCAGTGTGTAAACAACCACATCAGGACCGGACAATCCAGTGATTGACATCATGAGACTCAATCTACATACAATTGGGATACAGTGACATGCATCAACCAAGTCGAGCCTGACAATCCGATCCCGTAATTCGGTTCAAACAACAAGCATTGTCGCCTTTTACGGTAAGCAGTCTTGCTAAAGACCTATTCTAACCCGCATCTTCACGGGTAAAGACTTTGAAACCCACAAGCACACATATGGTGTTGATAAACTTACAAAATTGATTCACACTCACAAATATAGGTCTGTGGAACACCAAAGGGAAGCAACTCTGACTCCCTACAGTAAGTGAGTATGGTTTTACGCTGGTTTTAGCTATATAACGGCGGGTACACCAGAAATGGCCTTCACACATTGAACCCATTTTGGGAATCGAAACCCAGGTCTTTGGCGTGACGAGCGAACACTTTAAACACTGGGCTACCCCACAGCCCCTGCTCCCTACAGAGAGACTCCCACACCTACCTGTTGCGAAAAACAATGACGACAATGCAGATGACGATGCAGACAATGCCGATGGTGACACCAACAATTATTCCCAGCTGTTTGTCTCGTCGACCTGAAATAACAATTTCACATCAATCAAATCTCAACATTGGTTTCACACCCTATCTTATCCAGACAGCACATTGCATATCCATTCTCTTATGACCAGTACCACTGTCCCATTTCCACCATTGCTCCATTCCAGAAGTAAAGTCACCATCTTTCTATTCACTAACTGGGTACAGAATTTCGCTCGCTATTTTTAGCCCCAAGTCATTCAGTGAAGTGGAGTTAAATTGGGCCTCCACCACTTTAACGTCGCGTGCAAGATTATTGCACTTATAAAGTGACGTGCATGCACTTGTGTGTGGCTGCTTATACTAGTCCGGCTTAATGCCGATTTTTAGTGCTAGCTCACTGAGATACTATGCTGTAGTCCATAGGAATACCCCACTCGGTCACAATATCGTTTGAGCCGATGAGTCCTTATTTTAGCCCCTTAGGCAGAGTAAAAACAGGTACCATCTTTTTAACGTTTTTTTGGAATGACGCAGCTGGGGATCGAACCCACAGAGGTGGTCTAGAAATTAGGACAATGAACAGATGCAACTTTTGTGGATCACAACTTCTTAATTGTTTGTAACAACATTTCAGGATACTGAAGTTTCGTGTCTTCAAGGATTATTGCGTCGACACACTACCACTGACCTGTGTTTGCACCAGGTCCGACGATGGTGTCCGGTCGGCATCGCTCCTGCTGCTGAGTCTGGCTGGTGCATTTGATGTTCGGGTAGACCACGACGATCTGTGACGGACGACCTTGACCTGCTCGGGTACACGCTCGGAGTTTGAAGAAGTAGGAGGCGGCAGTCAGTTCGTCCACGGTAGCCTGCGTCAGCCCCCCTGCACACAAACATCAGGGGTCAAGGTCATTTCTATTGCAACAAGTTATTGACTTTTAAAAGGACTCTTCTTGATACTGACCAGCTGGTCTTCTTGGATCGTTTCGTCTAATTGGGTTAGTTTGTTTTTGTGTACTTGGGCAAGATTGTTTTTAGTTTCTATCAAGATAAACAGGGAGGACACAAGGGCTTTACGACAGAACTTGAAATAAGCAAAATTGTCTGGCTGCCATCAGGACCCACAGACGTTAGAGGCTGCAGGCCCTGACTAAACTCTTAAGATCCTCATTCTAAAAAACTGCAGCTTATTGTGACATATAAATTGACACAAAATGATATTTATCAAAAGATTTTGCTGAACAGATTTCAAACAAAATATTTTTTAATGCACTGTTTCTAACTACTGTCTGGTCAAGGTTTGGGCGAGGGTCTTACCTGTCTGGGTGAGGTATGGGCGAGGGTCTTACCTGTCTGGGTGAGGTTTGGGCGAGGGTCTTACCTGTCTGGGTGAGGTTTGGGCGAGGGTCTTACCTGTATGGGTGAGGTTTGGGCGAGGGTCTTACCTGTCTGGATAAGGTATGGGCGAGGGTCTTACCTGTCTAGGTGAGGTTTGGGAGAGGTTCTTACCCTGTCTGGGTGAGGTTTGGGTGAGGATCTAACTACTGTCTGGGTGAGGTTTGGGCAAGGGTCTTACCTGTCTGGGTGAGGTTGCGCCACATGGTGTCAGGAACCTTGTTGTTGTTGTTGTAGAAGATGATGTAGGAGGTGATGACGCCGTTGGGAGAGGCTGGAGGCTTCCAGTGAAGCTCCACGGTGCCCGGAGACACCACGATCCACGTGATGTTGGTGGGTGCACTGGGGACTGGCGGAGAGACACACAGTTATCTCCCTTGCATTACATTCATTTAACTTGCATTTAGAAGCTGTAGCGTAAAGACTGAGTTGACAGAGAGGGCGACCCGCCATTTAATACTTGACGACAAGAAGCCTGTGAGTTTTGTTAGAGAGAATATTTTTCACTGACTACTAAAGTGAACAAGGGCAAAAGTGAGCGTGGCTCACTAATACCCCCGACCCGCCTAGTTAAATAATGGATAGGGTTAGGGTTTGAAAAATTCATAAAAAAATGGAAAATTAATAAAAACAATTTTTTTTCTTTTGACTGCGCCCCTCCATATGACACAGATTATATGTAGTAAGTTTGAGATGAATCCACTGAATTGTTTAAAAGAAATCGCGAGGACAAAGTTTTCGGACGGACGGACGGACGGACAGACAGAACCTTGGTCTAACTATATACCCCTGACCTTAAAGGTATAAAAACAAATGCTGTGCCCAACGAAGATATAACAGGCAGAACCCAAACAACTTAATGTTTTTCACAACAAATTAGGGTATCCAGCATGAAACCAAAGGTCAAATTACATTCATCTACATTATAATGGAACAAATAATACGTTTAAAAAAAAAACAGGTACCTCTTCTTCCCTACAAAAAAAAAAAATGGATAGTCCCTCAAAGGTTTACGAACTGAAGAACTTGAAATCCCTGAGCCAATCTGACTTCATATTTGACCAAACAAAATCTGGCTTCTAACAATAAAAATATGTAATCTATCTATACTAAAAACAAATAAGAGTTGAGGACCGTGAATATTTATGGGGATATGAAACTGTGTCTTCACTACCAAATCATATTCCCAAAACTATTCATTATCCCTAACATTATTTGTTCAGGGCATGGGAAACTTTGTACATTGATATAAATACTTTTGTGTTCGTTTGTTTGTTTGTTTGTTTGTTGTGTAGTGCCGCACTCAGCAATATTCCAGCTATATGACGGCAGTCTGTAAATAATCGAGTCTGGACCAGACAATCCAGGGACTGATATCATGAGCATTGATCTAGGAAATGGGGATACAATGACACGCATCAACCAAGTCAGCATGCCTGACCACCCGATCACATTAGTCGCCTCTTAAGACAAGCATAGTCACCTCTAGGGCAGAGCTCCAGATAAGCTGCGTATCTGCGTAAAATACGCATCAGAAATGCAGAAATATGCAGTAAAATAATATCCAGTGTATTAAATACGCAACGAACATTACAGATACGCTACAAAAATAAAGCTTGTGGGTATCATCAAAATGTTGTGAGGTAACCCTGCGTATTCGATTGGCAAATCAGCAACTTATTTTGAAATTATAAACGGGCATTCCGTCAACCTTGCCAAACTCCACGATGATCATTTGCCATCACACTTTCTTGTGGAAGTATCGTGGTATTTTTAGTCCTATAAAGCTCTCGAACCCACACAACACCAGTTTGCAGGGACTAGATGAATAGTGGTTTTAAATATTTAACTTAAATACCCACATGTGTAAAAACTATTGGGTAACAGAAATGTGAATACCCAGATAGAATTACTGATACCAAGTGATTTTAAAATGCATGGGTAAAATACCCACAACACCAAAAGCTTATCTGGAGCTCTGCTCTAGGGACGAGCATGTGTTGCTAAAGACTCTTGGTAATAAACTTTAGTGATCCCGGGCATTAAAATGGGGATGTGACCATTATATCCACAACCAATATGTCATAAAGTACGTCGCCTGAAGTTACTTGTCTAACTCGCAACTTGGAGTAAAGAAAATCTGTCTGCACATTGACTTTATTTCTTCTAAGAACCGAAATACCAGACAGGTGGGGCGAGACTAGGGCAGCAACGAATACTTTATAAGGCGAATACGATTCGTATAATGAATATAGGGTAACAAATACAAACAGTTATTCGCGAATACAATAACAAGTCAGCAGTAGATGTATTATTTATGATATTCAGTGAAACAATAACAAAATAAATTATTTGACATGGCTTGTAAATTATTAATTTATTATACATTAATATACTTCACTTATCCAGGTACTAGTGTCTGTTCAAATGCGACAATGACCAGTGACTAAAATTAGGTCACTCAAGAAATCTATGCATATAACATGTTCTTATGGATATTTTAAGGGTCAGGATATGTAAATGCATATGACTGCATATTCATTATTAAATCGATTCTAGTGACCACGAATAACGAATTCAATTCATGAATGGATACGGTTCGATTCACCAAATACGGGAGTGAATCGTAACCATGGTAACAGCCCTAGGCAAAATACTTACTGTCTTCCTGAGTCTGAGCAATGAGCGGGCTGCTGACCTTGACATCGTTGTTCTGGAAGTGCGTACGTACAGTGAACTTGTACTTGGTGAACGGCTTCAGTCCGGCAATGCTGACACTTGGGGACAGGCTGGAAACAACAGAGGGGGGAGTGAGATGTTTTATTTGTTTTGTTTTTCTTGTTTAACACCGCACTCAGCAATATTCCAGCTATATGATTTTTTGTGGTCTGTAATTAATCGAGTCTGGACCAGACAATTCAGTGACTGACATCATGAGCATCGATCCACGCAATTCGGACACGATGACATGCATCAACCAAATCAGCGACCCTGACCACCCGATCCCGTTAGTCGCCTCGTATGACAAGCATAATCGCCTTTAACGGCAAGTATGGGTAACTGAAAACCTATTCTACCCCGTATCTTCACGGTTGGAGTGAAATGTGACACCACAGCATCATAATCCATGCACTTCTTACACGACTGCACAGTGCATTGTGGCAACTTTGACAACTAGGCCACACAATCCCCTATTAAAAACATAATTTTGCAACTCAACATTGTTCAACAAACAAAGATTTACTCTTTTGTTTGATTTAATTGTTGTTTAACGACGCACTTAGCAGTATTCCTGCTATATGACAGCAACCTGTAAATGATCTGGACCAGACAATCTTGTGATCGATATTATGATACTTTCAACACATCGTTACTCCCATACTTTAACATAGGCTTTCAACACATCGTGACTGCCATACTTTAACATAGGCTTTGAACACATGACTCCCATACTTTAACATAGGCTTTCGACACATCATGACTCCCATACTTTAACATAGGCTTTCGACACATCGTGACTGCCATACTTTAACATGGCTTTCGACACATCATGACTCCCATACTTTAACATAGGCTTTCAACACATCATGACTCCCATACTTTAACATAGGCTTTCGACACATCATGACTCCCATACTTTAACATAGGCTTTCAACACATCATGACTCCCATACTTTAACATAGGCTTTCAACACATCATGACTCCCATACTTTAACATAGGCTTTCGACACATCGTGACTCGCATACTTTAACATAGGCTTTCGACACATTGTGACTCCCATACTTTAACATAGGCTTTTGACACATTGTGACTGCCATACTTTAACATAGGCTTTCGACACATTGTGACTCCCATACTTTAACATAGGCTTTCGACACATCGTGACTCCCATACTTTAACATAGGCTTTCAACACATCATGACTGCCATACTTTAACATAGGCTTTCGACACATTGTGACTCCCATACTTTAACATAGGCTTTCAACACATCGTTACTCCCATACTTTAACATAGGCTTTAGACACATCGTGACTGCCATATTTTAACATAGGCTTTCAAAACATCGTGACTGCCATACTTTAACATAGGCTTTCGACAAATCGTGACTGCCATACTTTAACATAGGCTTTCGACACATTGTGACTCCCATACTTTAACATAGGCTTTCGACACATCGTTACTCCCATACTTTAACATAGGCTTTCAACACATCGTTACTCCCATACTTTAACATAGGCTTTCGACACATCGTGACTGCCATACTTTAACATAGGCTTTCAACACATCGTTACTCCCATACTTTAACATAGGCTTTCGACACATCGTGACTGCCATACTTTAACATAGGCTTTCAACACATCGTTACTCCCATACTTTAACATAGGCTTTCGACACATCGTGACTGCCATACTTTAACATAGGCTTTCAACACATCGTGACTCCCATACTTTAACATAGGCTTTCAACACATTGTGACTCCCATACTTTAACATAGGCTTTCGACACATCATGACTCCCATACTTTAACATAGGCTTTCGACACATCATGACTCCACTACTTTAACATAGGCTTTCGACACATCGTGACTCCCATTACTAAACATAGGCTTTCGACACATTGTGACTCCACTACTTTAACATAGACTTTCAACACATTGTGACTCCCATACTTTAACATAGGCTTTCGACACATCGTGACTCCCATTACTAAACATAGGCTTTCGACACATCGTGACTGCCATACTTTAACATAGGCTTTCAACACATCGTTACTCCCATACTTTAACATAGGCTTTCGACACATCGTGACTGCCATACTTTAACATAGGCTTTCAACACATCGTGACTCCCATACTTTAACATAGGCTTTCAACACATTGTGACTCCCATACTTTAACATAGGCTTTCGACACATCATGACTCCCATACTTTAACATAGGCTTTCGACACATCATGACTCCACTACTTTAACATAGGCTTTCGACACATCGTGACTCCCATTACTAAACATAGGCTTTCGACACATTGTGACTCCACTACTTTAACATAGACTTTCAACACATTGTGACTCCCATACTTTAACATAGGCTTTCGACACATCGTGACTCCCATTACTAAACATAGGCTTTCGACACATCGTGACTCCCATTACTAAACTTAGGCTTTCAACACATCGTGACTGCCATACTTTAACATAGGCTTTTGACACATCGTGACTGCCATACTTTAACATAGGCTTTCGACACATCGTGACTCCACTACTTTAACATAGGCTTTCGACACATCGTGACTGCCATACTTTAACATAGGCTTTCGACACATCGTGACTGCCATACTTTAACATAGGCTTTCGACACATCGTGACTGCCATACTTAAACATAGGCTTTCGACACATCGTGACTCCCATTACTAAACAAAGGCTTTCGACACATCGTGACTCCACTACTTTAACATAGACTTTCAACACATTGTGACTCCCATACTTTAACATAGGCTTTCGACACATCGTGACTCCCATTACTAAACATAGGCTTTCGACACATCGTGACTGCCATATTTTAACATAGGCTTTCAACACATCGTTACTCCCATACTTTAACATAGGCTTTCGACACATCGTGACTGCCATACTTTAACATAGGCTTTCGACACATCGTGACTGCCATACTTTAACATAGGCTTTCGACACATCGTGACTGCCATACTTAAACATAGGCTTTCAACACATCGTTACTCCCATACTTTAACATAGGCTTTCGACAGTCGTAACTCAAAGTGATCGTTACTCCCATATGTTAACAAAGACATATGACAGTCTAACGCCATTATCGCTTTAAGGAAGGGGCTGGGCAATATTACAGGAATGAAAGATAAACACACCTCTTCTTGCAAGTCTGGGTTTTTCCCATCTCTATCTGGTAACACACGTCAAACTGCTTGATTCGGTGCGGTGAGCCGGGCTGCATCCAAGTCAACAAGATAGTTGCCGCGTTCAGCGTCCTTGCGTTGAGAACCTTGGCTGCAAATACAGGGCCATCTTCCGTTGTCCGGAACTCCATGGCAACGGGGCCAGATGATTCTCCATTTCCCCTTGCGGTGATCGTCACTTCGTACTCTGTGCTGTTGTCTGAAACAACGACGGTATCAACATTGAGTGAGAGAGGTTTGTTTTACTTTGCTATTAGCAATATTCCAATAATATCAGGGCTGGGGTTTGAATGAAATGGGATTCACATTGTGCACCCATGTAGAGAATCAAGCACAGGTATTGTCCATGTACCACCTACGTCAGTGAGGACATGCCAAGGTCAGTGAGGACGTATTGTCTGTGAGTGAGTGAGTGAGTTGGGTTTAACGCCGCTTTTAACAGTATTCCAGTTATATCGCGGCGTGTCAGCTTAATGTGGGAGGTAAGCCCGAAGTGATGCAGGTCTCAGACGTTTTACCACTTCGGTGAAACCCACGAGCACGGGTATGGTGCTGACAAACCTAGAAACATAATCGGGGTGAACCGGGATTCGAACCCACAATCAAAGGTTTCTGGCGTGTCCAGGGGATGCAACTCTGCACAGCGAATCGTGGCGCCTTAGAGGACTGGGCCACCCGTGCCCCCTATTGTCTGTGAACCTACCTAGGTCAGTGAGTATGTATTGTCTGTGAACCTACCTAGGTCAGTGAGGACGTATTATCCATGTAGCTACGGAGATCAGTGACGACGTATTGTCTGTGAACCTACCTAGGTCAGTGAGTATGTATTGTCTGTGTACCTACCTAGGTCAGTGAGGACGTATTATCCGTGTAGCTACGGAGATCAGTGACGACATATTGTCTGTGAACCTACCTAGGTCAGTGAGGACGTATTGTCCGTGTAGCTACGGAGGTCAGTGACGACATATTGTCTGGGAACCTACCTAGGTCAGTGAGGACGTATTGTCCGTGTAGCTATGGAGATCAGTGACGACGTACTGTCTGTGAACCTACCTAGGTCAGTGAGGACGTATTATCCGTGTAGCTACAGAGATCAGTGACGACGTATTGTCTGTGAACCTACCTAGGTCAGTGAGGACGTATTGTCCGTGTAGCTACGGAGGTCAGTGAGGACGTACTGTCTGTGAACCTACCTAGGTCTGTAAGGACATATTGTTCTGCTGGTCCCGTGATGGTGTCGGTATGTAGAACAGTGCCCTTATCCTGCAGGTTCTTCAACTGAATCTGGTACGTCTCCACCTTGCCCTGCTGGTCGTCAATGGCCCACTTGACAACAACCACGGAGGCGTTCTTACGCACAATGTGGAGGTGGGGCATCGGGACTGTAACAATGGAAAAGGATTGCAAGTGAGTTATGTTGAACAATGCTTTGAGTGAGTGAGTGAGTATGGTTTTACGCCGTTTTTAGCACTATTCCAGCAATATCACGGCGGGGGACACCAGAAATGGGCTTCACATATTGTATCCATGTCAGGAATCGAACCCGGGTTTTCGGCTTGACGAGCGAACGCTTTAACCACTAGGCTACCCGACCGCCCCAACAATGCTTTGACAAGAATTTAGTCATATCACAGCTTGTCACCTAGGGAGGAAGGCCCAAGGTGGTACAGGTCTTCGACACTTAGAATGGTGAAACCCAAATCCAAGCTATCAAACCACATTTCTAGTTAACCTGTTCAAAAGGTCCATGAAACGGCTTAAGGAGGCAGCTCACATGTGGCTAATTATGCTTTTGATTGACTGTATGTTGTTCCACACCGCACTCAGCAATATTCCAGCTATGTGAAGGAAGTTGGTAAATAAGTCTGGGCCAGACAATCCAGTGACTGACATCATAAGTATTTGGGATACGATGACATGCATCAACCATGTCAGCGATCCTGACCACCTGATCCCATCAGTTGCCTTTTATGACAAGCGTAGTCGCCTTTTACGACAAGCATAGTCGCCTTTTACGACAAGCGTAGTCACCTTTTACGACAAGCGTAGTCGCCTTTTATGAAAAGTGTAGTCGCCTTTTACGACAAGCGTAGTCGCCTTTTACGACAAGCGTAGTCGCCTTTTACGACAAGCACGGGTTGCTGAAGACCAAGTCTGACTCAGATCTTCATGGCCGCTGCTTACAACACAAAACACCTTCTAACAAGTGAATGTAACATCACAGTGAGAACGAAGCAAACAGTTTGGTAGTAGACTGGTTATTACTCTACTACTTGCTCAGGACAAAAATATTCATCTTAGTCAAAGGTGTGACCTTAATAAATGTTTAGTATATTTCTGTAGTCTTTCAAGAAAAGGTTTGTTTCCATCAAACATACAACCCTTTCAAGCACTTTGTTCATGTCTTGATCAATAAACTTACAATTGAGGTGAGGTGATGTGAAATGGGTTTAACATCGCGTCCAAGATTATTGCACTTATGTAGCGACGTGCATGCACGTGTATGTGTGTGTGTGTGTGTGGCTGCTTGTACTAGTCTGGACTGATGCCGATTTATAGTGCTAGCTCACTGAGATACCATGCCACAGTTTTAACATGAATACCCCACTCAGACACAGTATACTGACTCCGAGCTGACCAGTCCTTGTTTTAGCCCCTTAATGCCGAGCGCCAGACAGGGTAACAACAAGTACCATCTTTTAACGTCTTTTGGTATGACGCGGCTGGGGATCGAACCCCGGACCTTCCGCTATCCGGGTGGACGCTCTTCCATTAGACCACGGAGGCAGTCTACTTACAATTGAACAGTGTTCAATTTGAAGAAATTTCAAGTTTGTGCAAACATTGTTGAAAGATTGTCAACATTTGTATATGAATGGCGGCCATGAGACTTACAGGAGGAGATGAGTCTGGACGTCCGGATGGGGACCCAAGGCCATTGGGCATCGGACAAAACAGGATAGCCCTTCTTCGTCCTTGCCAAAACGCGAACATTGTACTCCTCGTCTGGCTGTACATCTGCAACAGTAATATGTCACATCACCATAGAGATATCCCATTAAGTTTCCATAGTAACACATCTACAGTCCTTTTAGTTTCCATAGTAACATCTACAATCCATCCAGTTAGCATCGTATCTCCAGTACCTACAGTTTCCACAGAAACATCGACATCCCCTTCGGTTTCCACAGTAATGTCAGTATTCTCTTCAGTTTCCATAGTAAAATCAACATTCTATTCAGTTTACATAGAAATATCAGCATCCCCTGATGTTTGCACACAAACTTCAACATCCCTTCAGTTTCAAGATAAACATCAACATCCCCTTCATTTTCCATAGAAACATCAGTATCCCCTTACGTTTCCAAAGAAACATCAACGTCCCCTTTAGTTTCCATAGTAACATCAATATCTCCTTCAGTTTCAATAGTAACATCAGTATTCCCCTTCAGTTTCCATAGTAACATCTACATCTCCTTCAGTTTCAATAGTAACATCAGTATTCCCCTTCAGTTTCCATAGTAACATCTGAATACCCTTCAGTTCCCATAGTAAAATCAACATTCCATTCAGTTACCAAAGTAACATCTACAGTTGCTACGGTTTCCCAAGTAAGATAAATATTCCCCAGTAATCAGGACAAATTAATGAGTAAGTGAAGTATCAAGTTAAAATTTAAAGTCGCACACAACAAATTCATCACAAACCTCTGATTGTGTAGAAGGACTTGGAGCCGTCGACTGCATCAACCATCTCCACCGCATCCTTTGTCTTGTAGTGCACCTCATACTCTGTGATGATGCCGTTGCGCAGAGACGGCAGCATCTCCTTCCACTCAACCTGGATGGTGTTGGGCGTGTTGGTCGACAGGATGATCTCGGGGCAGGCCACCGGAACTAAAGCAAGCAGCACAAAAGTGTGAGATCAACTCATCACGCTTCTCTTAAACTAGGAAATAAATATTTTACACTACTTAAATAACAGGTATCAAATTCATGTTAATGTACCTCACATGGCGTCTGTCTGGACTACTGGAGTACTAGTTTGACACGAGTGGGAAGAACTCTTGACCCCAGCAGTGATAACTCTCTGGATGCATATTGTGTAAATCCTATTCTTGAATGACTTGGTTATACACTTGTTACTGCTGCTCAATAAACCGCGTTCTATTTAAATTCATATTCAAGTTGGTATTTCTGCTACCGTGAGGCTGTCTTATTGTTGATAGTCATTTTGGAGCTACAGATACAAAGTTTCATTATTACCAAAAAAGACCACTCGCATTTTTCGCATTTAATTCACGCTCACGTTCATTTCAAAATTTGCAGTATGCATCACTGTAACAGTAAGAAATGATGAGAATTTCTTAGTCCTAATAGTCAAAATATACCTTACGGGGTTAGACACAGCCACTATTCTGTTAGTCCGAGACTAGTCAAAGTCTGGAGGGACTAGTTGATTTTCGTAAAATATATATCTCACATTTACGAAATGAGCTGTGGTCTAGCTGTATAGGACCAACAATCACTGCATTAAATTGTGCAAGAAAAATAGTCCGAATTAAAAACACATTTTAATCATCGTAGAATGGATATAAACCCATATCTCACATGAGATTGCACTACACAACTGTGTAAAACTAGGACTGAGTGAGTGAGTGAGTGAGTGAGGTTTTACGTCACTTCTAGCAATATTCCCGCAATATTCTAGCACACCAGAAATGAGCTTCAAACATTTTGCCCATGTGGAGAACCCAGGTCTTCGGCGTGACGAACAAACACTTTAACCACAAGGCTACCCCACTGCCCCTAACTAGGATTGAATAAGGAGTCGACTCACTATCCTCAAGTGTCTGGACTCGGACGTTGACGGAGCGTGGGCTGGCTCCCTTCTTGTTGAAGGCCTTGACGTACACGGAGTAGTTGGTGAACGGCTTCAGCTGGTCCATGGTTGTGTTCAGGATGGCCTCCTCCCCGATCACAAAGTCCGTGTCCAGCGCCTCCGCTCCTGCACAACACAATGTACACTGTAACACAAACCTGGCCCCGCCCCACAAGGCGATCATAGCACGATGACCGTCGTAAGTCTACATCAAAGTACGGGAGTTACGATCACCTTAGCACAACAACTGTCATAAGTCTCAGTCAAAGTACGGGAGTTACGATCACCTTAGCACAACAACTGTGGTAAGTCTATGTCAAAGTAATGGAGATATGATCATCTTAGTGCAACAACAGTCGTAAGTCTCTGTCAAAGTATTGGTGTTACGATCACCTTAGCACAACAACTGTGGTAAGTCTATGTCAAAGTAATGGAGATATGATCATCTTAGTGCAACAGTCGTAAGTCTCTGTCAAAGTATTGGTGTTACGATCACCTTAGCACAACGACTGTCATAAGTCTCAGTCAAAGTATTGGAGTAACGATCTCCTTAGCACAACGACTGTCGTAAGCCTATGTCAAACTATGGGAGTTACAATCACCTTAGCACAACGACTGTGGTAAGTCTATGTCAAAGTATTGGAGTAACGATCTCCTTAGCACAACGACTGTCGTAAGCCTATGTCAAACTATGGGAGTTACGATTACCTTAGCACAACGACTGTGGTAAGTCTATGTCAAAGTATGCAAGCTACGATCACCTTAGCACAACGACTGTGGTAAGTCTATGTCAAAGTATGCAAGCTACGATCACCTTAGCACAACGACTGTGGTATGTCTATGTCAAAGTATGCAAGCTACGATCACCTTAGCACAACGACTGTGGTAAGTCTACATCAAAGTATGCAAGCTACGATCACCTTAGCACAACGACTGTGGTAAGTCTATGTCATAGTATGCAAGCTACGATCACCTTAAAGTAAAGGAGAAATGATCACCTTAGCACAACTGTCTTAAGTCTGTCAAAGTATTGGAGTTACGATCACCTTAGTGCAAGAACTGTTGTAAGTCTATTGCAAACTATTGGAGTTATGATCACATTAGCACTACGATAGCTTTGTGGAACAGACCCCTGAACGTCATGAACACATGTCCTTAGCACTTCTCATGAGAGTTACTGGGTATTATTCACTCTGCCGATAAGAAGCCGATTACAAGACAGTAGGGATGATCTGAGGACCAAGACCTCTCAATCGTAGTAAAATCGTAGTAAGAAGCCAAGATGCTCTAAGTACCAAGACCTTTCACTGGCATGTAGAAGTTCAAGAAGACTGCGACAGGAAGGATGACTACGTACCATTGAAGGCTACAACAGACACGACGTAGGTGAGGATCGGCAGTTCGGGCGGTGACTCCGACTTGTTCCACTGGACGAAGATCTTCTTGCTGGTGAGTGCGTGAGCCTTCAAGCCTTGTGGAGGCTTAGGGGAACCGTCTGCAAAACATCAGACAGACATCACACTCAGTACCACTCATGCTGTCAAGTTATTAGATTTACAAACCTTCAGTCTCCTATGTGAGGTGGGGTGAAATGGGGTTTAACGTCTCATCCAAGATTATTGCACTTATAGAGCGATGTGAATGTACGTGTGTTTGTTTGTGTGGCTGCTTGTACTAGTCCGGACTGATGCCGATTTATAGTGCTAGCGAACTGACCACGGGAGGCGGTCATCTCCCATGTGAAGTTTTATATATAAACCAGCCAGGGTCAGATAGTCAGCATTCTGTGCCACATAACCAAAATTCAATATTCTTGCTATTCTGTCCCAATGATTCCCTCATCAGCTCAGTGGCCAATCTACACTTGATATTCCCTCAGGGATTCAGTGGAAATACACTTGATATTCCCTCATGGGTTTAGGGCTAATCTACACTTGATATTCCCTCAGGGATTCAGCGGAAATACACTTGATATTCCCTCATGGGTTTAGGGCTAATCTACACTTGATATTCCCTCAGGGATTCAGTGGAAATACACTTGATATTCCCTCATGGGTTTAGAGCTAATCTACACTTGATATTCCCTCAGGGATTCAGTGGAAATACACTTGATATTCCCTCATGGGTTTAGGGCTAATCTACACTTGATATTCCCTCAGGGATTCAGTGGAAATACACTTGATATTCCCTCATGGGTTTAGGGCTAATCTACACTTGACATTCCCTCAGAGTGTCAGTATTCTTCCTCCTCTTCTACTTACTGTTTTCGAAGATCTCGAGTCGGGCGAAGGCCGTGTCCCGCCCGACACTATTCTCTGCGATACACTGGTAGTACCCATCATGCTTCAGCTCCACGTTGTAGATGACCAAAGAACTCGAACGGAACTGAAGCAGAATAAAAGAGGATAACTTATGCACAGAATACACATGTTTCTAGGACTGCGGCGGTTACTGGTACACAGCAATATGCTTTTGAACAATACTTATTGCATTTTTTTTTCTAGGGCTCACCTGAATTAGTAATATTTGTTTGTTTGTTTGTTGTTTAACAACGCACTCAGCAATATTCCAGCTATATGACGGCGGTCTGTAAATAATCGAGTCTGGACAAGACAATCCAGTGATGGACATCATGTGCATCAATCCGCGCAAATGGGATCGATGACATGCATCAACCGAGTCAGCGAGTCTGACCACCTGATCCTGTTAGTCGCCTCTTACAAGCATAGTCGCTTTTTACGGCAAGCATGAGGTGCTGAAGACCTATTCTATTCTGGAATCTTCACGGGTCGAATTACTAAGAAATCATTTATGATGCCTGTTGCGGTGCAGTCATTTGGAGTAGATTCAGGTGCACCGACAAGTATCCCCCTACTCTATGACGAAACTCACCTCAAAGGGTTGGCCAGGCTTGATCAACTCTCCGTCCCTGTACCAACGGACCATCGCCTCGGGTACGGCATCCACCTCACATTTGAGGATGACAGTCCTCGCCCGTGGCCATCGTTGGGTCTGCGGTGGTGTTGTGATGATTGGGGACACTGAAAGGTCAAGGTCAAGGTCACTTGCAGAGTCTGTCCGCAGCCATACACAGATCTAGCACCAGGG
Source organism: Haliotis cracherodii (assembly GCF_022045235.1). Lineage (NCBI taxonomy): Eukaryota > Metazoa > Mollusca > Gastropoda > Lepetellida > Haliotidae > Haliotis > Haliotis cracherodii. The sequence goes on along the minus strand of NW_027266269.1, from coordinate 27,995,175 downwards.
CAGCTATGTACCTTACTGATACATTCAGGAATGATACAGGATATTTGGCGTACTTACAGTAAAGAATAACAACACAAGGACTAACTCGGTGAATGTTTTCAAGAATATTACATAACTGACCATGAATTGCTGTATCACAAAATGCACCAATTATTAGTTATATACTCTTTAAAAAAAGTTGAGGATCATGAAATATAAACCTTAATACCAAGTATTAGAAAAACGATAACTGTTGACCGTTTGGGAAATGTTCAGTTATTTCTGAGCATCTCCTACTTTTTTTAAGGGTATACCGTATTCGACGTAATAAGCGCCCAGGGCGCTCTCAAAATTAGAAATGGGGGGCTCTTATTAGAATATAATTTTGCTGAAATTATAAACAGAGTTGAAAGATCGTCAATTTCATGGTTTATACTGACAGCCTGAAATGTTTATATGACTGATATACTTTTCCAGAATTTAATTGCCCATAATTAAGAATGCATATAACACACGAGTGCGTATCATACACGAATACATACGCCTTGTGTACACTGATCAATCGGAAGGGGTGTTACCGTATTCAACGTAATAAGCGCCCCGCTCTAATAAGCGCCCACGGTGATATTTGCTAATATATTGGCGAGTGAACAATCCCAATCAGCACCCCTTCCGATTGATCAATGTACACAAGACTTATTTTTTCGTGAATAATACGCACTCTTGTGTTATATCACCCTTAATTATGGGCAATTATGGGGGGGGTGGGGGGGGGGAGACAGAGATGGTAATGATGACTTACTGTTGACAGTAAGAGTCACATAGACACTGACATCCTTGAAGCCCCGACTACTGGCAGTGCAGACGTACGTCCCTGCATCCTCCTTTTGGACAGAGCGGATCTTGAGGTTCTTGTGTCCAACATAGGAGACATACTGACTGAGGGATTTACGATCTGAAACACGGCAACAATTAGGTGAGTTTTTCACATTATTCCAACAAATTAACGACTGGAACACCAAATATGGGCCCACGTAGTAGAAATGACGGATTTACGATCTGAAACACGTCAACAATTAGGTGAGCCAGGGATCTTAAGTTTTGCACAATATTCCAGCGAATTAACGACTGGAACACCAAATATGGGCCCCCATAGCAGAAATGAGGGATTTTCCATCTGAAACATGTCAACATTTAGGTGAGTTAGGGTTTTCAAGCTTTTGGCAATATTCCAGCAAATTAATGACTGGAACACCAAATATGGGCCCATGTAGTAGAAATGACGGATTTACGATCTGAAACATGTCAACAATTAGGTGAGCCAGGGATCTTAAGTTTTGCACAATATTCCAGCGAATTAACGACTGGAACACCAAATATGGGCCCCCATAGTAGAAATGAGGTATTTTCCATCTGAAACATGTCAACATTTAGGTGAGTTAGGGTTTTCAAGCTTTTGGCAATATTCCAGAAAATTAATGACGGGAACACCAAATATTGGCTCCACACATTGGCTCCAAATATTGGCTCTACACATTGGCTTCAAATATTGGCTCTACACATTGGCTCCAAATATTGGCTCCATACATTGGCTCCAAATATTGGCTCCACACATTGGCTCCAAATATTGGCTCCATACATTGGCTCCAAATATTGGCTCCATACATTGGCTCCATACATTGTACAAATGTGAAAATTGAACATTCAACATGATGCGTGAACTCGAGGACACATGACGATGTCACATCAACAATCATATTATGATGATATCCTTACAGGCAGCTGTCTTTATGGGTTTTTACAAACAAGCGACTGGAATCAGACAGCTAGATTTTTATAGCTGAATTACAAATTTGTTATACATTTCTGGTCGTATATATTCCCCTAATTTTGCTTTCAACGCGAGCAGTGACTCACCCTGTCGATGCCAGGTGACATTGGGCAGTGGAGAGCCATCGACCAGGCACTCAAGGATGGCCGTCTCTCCCGTCTTCGTTGTCACATTTAAGTTGCCGTCAATAATTCTTGGTTTACGTCTTGCTTCGCCTGAAATCACACCATGCCCTTATGAGGCTAATCATAGATGACACAAGTAAAAATTGCTACAATAGATTTCGATGCACGATTTTGATTGGACTATATATAGACTCTTTAGTCCAGCCAAAATGTAACTCCATAATACGAGTCAAATTGAATTTATAATCGAAACATTTTCCTAAAATGTACAATCAACACAGACAAGTTTAAAACAATATCAACAGTTTTTTTACTCCCTTGCAGACTGAATTTGATAAGCACAGTCTTTACAGTGGCAACGAAAGTATAGTAAGCTCTGCGAACAGGATATCTCTGTGAGGAGCTTGGTGTGAATACAACCCACAAAGCCTAGAGTTACCTCCCTTCACCTATGTATCAGTGGCAAATACAACCCACAATGTCCAGAGTTACCTCCCTTAACCTGAGTATCAGTGGCGAATACAACCCACAATGTCCAGAGTTACCTCCCTTTACCTGTGTATCAGTGGTGAATACAAGCCACAATGTCCAGAGTCACCTCCCTTTACCTGTGTATCAGTGGCGAATACAACCCACAATGTCCAGAGTTACCTCCCTTTACCTGTGTATTAGTGGTGAATACAAGCCACAATGTCAAGAGTCGTCTCCCTTTAAACTTACCCGTTTTGACTGTGAGAGCAGCTTCTCGACTGTGGCGCCAGCGTATGGTGTCGATGACGTCGGGGAGCGTATGTAGTTCCCCATGAGAGGTAATGCATCGGTAAAGACCCGTATCTTCTAGTGTGAGGTTGTTTATGTGAAGAACTCCAGAGCGGAATAGAATATATCTGAAACACAATGAGTGAGTGAGTGAGTACGGTTTTATGCCGCTTTTAGCAATATTCCAGCAACATCACGGCAGGGGACACCAGGAATGGGCAACACACATTGTACCCATGTCGGGAATAGAACCCTAGTCTTTGGTGTGACCAGCAAACGCTTTCACCACTAGGCTACCCGACCGCCCGTCTGAAACACAATGTGACACCCAACAGATCTTTTACATATACCGCTGCTAACAACCGCCGGGCCACATGGATGAGGGGATCACAGCTAACACGGGGATCACTGCTAACAACCGCTGGGCCACATGGATCAGGGGATCACAGCTAACAAGGGGATCACAGCTAACAAGGGGATCTCAGCTAACAAGGGGATCGCAGCTAACAAGGGGGTCACAGCTAACAAGGGGATCACAGCTAACAAGGGGATCACAGCTAACAAGGGGATCACAGCTAACAAGGGGTTCACAGCTAACAAGGGTGTCACAGCTAACAAGGGGGTCACAGCTAACAACCGCTGGGATCCTCCTGCAAAGATACTTACTTTTCACTATCTTGAGGTAGATCTGTGCGAGCTTTCTCCCATTTAAAGATTGGGGCAGGGAAAGCGTCTATGCGGCATTCAAATCGAGCGGAGCCTCCTACAAAAGCTTCCTGAGAGAGTGGCTCGCGTGTAAAGTTCTTTGCAACATCTGAAATGAGAAGAGAAAACAAACAATAAACCTAATGTTGACAAAACAGTTATATCATATACCATTTGGTACGGCTCATTATACGCATCTGAAAATATGGAGAACATTTATAAACTGTCATAACATGGCATAACCACTCCAAACTATTCAGTATGGTGTCTCTGTTGTTATCATATACCTGAGCCAACATCGAAATGGTCATATCACAGGGGGGTAATAACCAGACCCGTACTGCACCCCCTTCCAGCGCTAATATGGTTTGAGGATCAGCACCATATTTGTGTAAAATACTCAAATATTCCATATTCCAAAGCCAATTACTTTCAAATAACTTGCGTACAGAAACACATGCATTAAACTCAAACGTATAAAAACAGCTTGCCTAAATACCCAATGGAGCTTTTCCAGCATGCGTACATAGGAGCTAATTTCAAAACGCAATTACGAGATGATTTACTGTCCGAGTCAAGCCTATATATTTAAAACAGTTTTATACATCAAAAACATTATTTCAGTGTTTTTTAAATCTTAAAAAGTTCACTAATTTGGGAGAAAACTCAATAGAGTGATGAATAGATGAGTGAAAAAATATTGGTTACCCAATGAAAACAGAAACCCTAGAGTAAAAACTCCACTGCTCAAAGGTTATCTGGAGCCCTGTTGTGGTATATGATAAAATAGGATATGATAGGAATATGACCTGTATCCCCTGACCAGCAATGGCACAATAGCCAGGAATATGACCTGTATCCCCTGACAAGCAATGGCACAATAACCAGGAATATGACCTGTATCCCCTGACAAGCAATGGCACAATAGCCAGGAATATGACCTGTATCCCCTGACAAGCAATGGCACAATAGCCAGAAATATGACCTGTATCCCCTGACCAGCAATGGCACAATAGCCAGGAATATGACCTGTATCCCCTGACAAGCAATGGCACAATAGCCAGGAATATGACCTGTATCCCCTGACAAGCAATGGCACAATAGCCAGGAATATTACCTGTATCCCCTGACAAGCAATGGCACAATAGCCAGAAATATGACCTGTATCCCCTGACCAGCAATGGCACAATAGCCAGGAATATGACCTGTATCCCCTGACAAGCAATGGAACAATAGCCAGGAATATGACCTGTATCCCCTGACAAGCAATGGTACAATAGCTTGGAATATGACCTGTATCCCCTGACCAGCATTGGAACAATAGCCAGGAATATGACCTGTATCCCCTGACAAGCAATGGCACAATAGCCAGGAATATGACCTGTATCCCCTGACAAGCAATGGCACAATAGCCAGGAATATGACCTGTATCCCCTGACAAGCAATGGTACAATAGCTTGGAATATGACCTGTATCCCCTGACCGGCATTGGAACAATAGCCAGGAATATGACCTGTATCCCCTGACAAGCAATGGCACAATAGCCAGGAATATGACCTGTATCCCCTGACAAGCAATGGCACAATAGCCAGGAATATGAACTGTATCCCCTGACAAGCAATGGCACAATAGCCAGGAATATGACCTGTATCCCCTGACAAGCAATGGCACAATAGCCAGGAATATGACCTGTATCCCCTGACCAGCAATGGCACAATAGCCAGGAATATGACCTGTATCTCCTGACCAGCAATGGCACAAAAGCCAGGAATATTGTTCTTAAGGTTTCCTCAAATAGTGGAAAGTCCACAAACAAGTTGCTTGTACTCTGAGAGAGTGCCCTTGACTTTCTAACTTACATGAAGAGTGTTACATCACCAAAGATTTAAAATCATTCTATAAATATGTCTCTAACACTGATTTTAGTCTGGCTGAAAGTAACAATTTATTTCACATGAAAATTCCACGACGAGAATCAAACCTGCAACCTCGCATATCATGTTTAGTATTGTAACCCACTGATCCACAAGGGCAGGAGATAAAAGGGTCTTCAATCTGACATGCCACTGGCTTCAGTTGTCTGCATGCTGCACATCATATTTCTCTTGCATCACTGTCATACTGTGACTAATGTATTGTTTCACCTTAAGGCATCCCAATGATGTTATTCTTTCCAGTATTTCCACACATAACTCCAATTCCCAAGCTCATGGCTTTACATTTTCAACCAAACCCTGAGTCATGTCACAACTTTAACATTAAGACCTTTTCAAACTTAAGCCTTTTTCAAGCCTGAGCCTACTATGCCTTGAACCTCCTAGAATCTTTGAATAAGTGATCTTGCATTCATAGCTAATGTTGCCCTTGTCTGTTGTGTTGACACCCAGTGCATGTGCACTGGGTCAAGACCACGGCCTGCCTCGGTGTGTTTGGGAGTATCAGTTCCTGGAGAGCTCACCAAATTGTGAAACGTCCACAACAGAGAACTGTGAAAGATGTCTCTTAACTGAATCAATACCGCATTCATTCGAGCAATGGCGGGAAGCAGGAGAAACAGGAGATGGTACACACTATCCAACATCCCACAGTGGAGACTGACTCAGTGCACTGATACACCAAACCAGCATTCCCCCAGTTTGTATGTTTGTTGTTTAACGCCGCTCTCAGCACTATTCCAGCTATATGATGCTGGTGTGCAAATAATAGAGTCTGGACTGACAATCCAGTGATTGACGGTGAGGTGAGGTGAGGTGAAATGGGGTTTAACGTCGCGTCCAAGATTATTGCACTTATATAGTGACGTGCATGTACGTGTGTGTGTTTGTGTGGCTGCTTGTACTAGTCCGGACTGATGCCGATTTATAGTGCTAGCTCACTGAGATACCATGCCGCAGTTAAACATGAATACCCCACTCAGACACAGTATACTGACTCCGAGACGACCAGTCCTTGTTTAAGTCCCTTAATGCCGAGCGCCAGACAGGGTAACAACAAGTACCATCTTTTAACGTCTTTTGGTATGACGCGGCCGGGGATCGAACCCCGGACCTCTCCGGGCGGATGCTCTACCACTAGACCACGGAGGCGGTCTCCAGTGATTTACATCATGAATATTGATCGACGCAATTGTGATGCATAAACCATGTCAGCAAGCCTGTTTGTTTGTTTGTTTTACACTCCACAATATTTCAGCTACATTATTGTGTTCTGCAAATAATCGTGTCTGGACCAGACAATCCAGTGATCATGGTGATAGAAATCATAAGCATTGATCTACGCAATTGGGACATGATGACATGCAGCAACCAAGTCAGCGAGCCTGACCACCCTATCCCGCCTTTCACAGCATGCATGGGTTGCTTCCAAAAAAAGGGGATCAGAAGCCATTAGGGGTGGAACAAAAAACTAGTATTGATCATGCATCACTTGGGTAGGGATCATGTGACCAAATTCTGGCGATCACAGATGGTGACATGTGATCACAGAGTATGGTCACATGATCACTGAGGTGTACATGTGATCACTGTGACTACAAGCATCATGTGACCAAACTCTGAGATCACATGTGAACATCTGTGACAACATGCACTGCTGTCATTATGTGAACAAAAGTGATCACATGTGCACCACAACAATCATGTGACCAAACTCTGCGATCACGTGCACCTCTGTGATCGTATGTTTGAGTATCTCAGCCTGTCTGTGATCAATATTCCATCTATATATAGCCCACGTAGGCAGCAAATCCAAACATAGCACTTCCTCATCTCACTGGCCTTCCTGGAAACAACCTCCCATAGAGCACACCATCGCTAGCAAGGCCCCGTCTTATACACCACGTTATTGATTTTCACCTCACCATAACAAAAAATACTGTTGATGATTTGCTCTGTAGTATTTCTGCATCGTAATAACAGAGGACTTAATCCTGTGGCTGAGAAAAGCCGGACACAACAGCGATGACACCAGATGTAATAACAGAGGACTTAATCCTGTGGTTGAGGGAGGCCGGACACAACAGCGATGACACCATATGTAATAACAGAGGACTTAATCCTGTGGCTGAGGGAGGCCGGACACAACAGCTATGACACCATATGTAATAACAGAGGACTTAATCCTGTGGTTGAGGGAGGCTGGTCACAACAGCGATGACACCAGATGTAATAACAGAGGACTTAATCCTGTGGCTGAGGGAGGCCGGACACAACAGCGATGACACCATATGTAATAACAGAGGACTTAATCCTGTGGCTGAGGGAGGCCGGACACAACAGCGATGACACCAGATGTAATAACAGAGGACTTAATCCTGTGGTTGAGGGAGGCTGGTCACAACAGTGACAACACCAGATGTAATAACAGAGGACTTAATCCTGTGGCTGAGAAAAGCCGGACACAACAGCGATGACACCAGATGTAGTAACAGAGGACTTAATCCTGTGGTTGAGGGAGGCCGGACACAATAGTGACAACACCAGATGTAATAACAGAGGACTTAATCCTGTGGCTGAGGGAGGCCGGACACAACAGCGATGACACCAGATGTAATAACAGAGGACTTAATCCTGTGGTTGAGGGAAGCCGGACACAACAGTGACAACACCATATGTAATAACAGAGGACTTAATCCTGTGGTTGAGGGAGGCCGGACACAACAGTGACGACACCAGATGTAATAACAGAGGACTTAATCCTGTGGTTGAGGGAGGCCGGACACAACAGTGACGACACCATATGTAATAACAGAGGACTTAATCCTGTGGTTGAGGGAAGCCGGACACAACAGTGACAACACCATATGTAATAACAGAGGACTTAATCCTGTGGCTGAGGGAGGCCGGACACAACAGCGATGACACCAGATGTAATAACAGAGGACTTAATCCTGTGGTTGAGGGAAGCCGGACACAACAGTGACAACACCAGATGTAATAACAGAGGACTTAATCCTGTGGTTGAGGGAGGCCGGACACAACAGTGACGACACCAGATGTAATAACAGAGGACTTAATCCTGTGGCTGAGGGAGGCCGGACACAACAGCGATGACACCATATGTAGTAACAGAGGACTTAATCCTGTGGTTGAGGGAAGCCGGACACAACAGTGACAACACCAGATGTAATAACAGAGGACTTAATCCTGTGGTTGAGGGAGGCTGGACACAACAGTGACGACACCAGATGTAGTAACAGAGGACTTAATCCTGTGGTTGAGGGAGGCCGGACACAACAGTGACGACACCAGATGTAATAACAGAGGACCTAATCCTGTGGTTGAGGGAGGCCAGACACAACAGTGACAACACCAGATGTAATAACAGAGGACCTAATCCTGTGGTTGAGGGAAGCCGGACACAACAGCGATGACACCAGATGTAATAACAGAGGACTTAATCCTGTGGTTGAGGGAGGCCAGACACAACAGTGATGACACCAGATGTAATAACAGAAGACTTAATCCTGTGGCTGGGAAAAGCCGGACACAACAGCGATGACACCAGATGTAATAACAGAGGACTTAATCCTGTGGCTGAGGGAGGCCAGACACAACAGTGATGACACCAGATGTAATAACAGAGGACTTAATCCTGTGGCTGAGGGAGGCCGGACACAACAGCGATGACACCATATGTAATAACAGAGGACTTAATCCTGTGGCTGAGGGAGGCCGGACACAACAGCGATGACACCATATGTAATAACAGAGGACTTAATCCTGTGGCTGAAGAAGGCCAGACACAACAGTGACAACACCAGATGTAATAACAGAGGACTTAATCCTGTGGCTGAGGGAAGCCGGACACAACAGTGACGACACCAGATGTAATAACAGAGGACTTAATCCTGTGGTTGAGGGAAGCCGGACACAACAGCGATGACATCAGATGTAATAACAGAGGACTTAATCCTGTGGTTGAGGGAGGCTGGACACAACAGTGATGACACCAGATGTAATAACAGAGGACTTAATCCTGTGGTTGAGGGAGGCTGGTCACAACAGTGACGACACCAGATGTAATAACAGAGGACTTAATCCTGTGGTTGAGGGAGGCCGGACACAACAGCGATGACACCAGATGTAATAACAGAGGACTTAATCCTGTGGTTGAGGGAGGCCAGACACAACAGTGATGACACCAGATGTAATAACAGAAGACTTAATCCTGTGGCTGGGAAAAGCCGGACACAACAGCGATGACATCAGATGTAATAACAGAGGACTTAATCCTGTGGTTGAGGGAGGCTGGACACAACAGTGATGACACCAGATGTAATAACAGAAGACTTAATCCTGTGGCTGGGAAAAGCCGGACACAACAGCGATGACATCAGATGTAATAACAGAGGACTTAATCCTGTGGTTGAGGGAGGCTGGACACAACAGTGATGACACCAGATGTAATAACAGAGGACTTAATCCTGTGGTTGAGGGAGGCTGGTCACAACAGTGACGACACCAGATGTAATAACAGAGGACTTAATCCTGTGGTTGAGGGAGGCCGGACACAACAGCGATGACACTAGATGTAGTAACAGAGGACCTAATCCTGTGGTTGAGGGAGGCCGGACACAATAGTGACAACACCAGATGTAATAACAGAGGACTTAATCCTGTGGCTGAGGGAGGCCGGACACAACAGCGATGACACCAGATGTAATAACAGAGGACTTAATCCTGTGGTTGAGGGAAGCCGGACACAACAGTGACAACACCATATGTAATAACAGAGGACTTAATCCTGTGGTTGAGGGAGGCCGGACACAACAGTGACGACACCAGATGTAATAACAGAGGACTTAATCCTGTGGTTGAGGGAGGCCGGACACAACAGTGACGACACCAGATGTAATAACAGAGGACTTAATCCTGTGGTTGAGGGAAGCCGGACACAACAGTGACAACACCATATGTAATAACAGAGGACTTAATCCTGTGGCTGAGGGAGGCCGGACACAACAGTGACGACACCAGATGTAATAACAGAGGACTTAATCCTGTGGCTGAGGGAGGCCGGACACAACAGCGATGACACCATATGTAGTAACAGAGGACTTAATCCTGTGGTTGAGGGAAGCCGGACACAACAGTGACAACACCAGATGTAATAACAGAGGACTTAATCCTGTGGTTGAGGGAGGCTGGACACAACAGTGACGACACCAGATGTAGTAACAGAGGACTTAATCCTGTGGTTGAGGGAGGCCGGACACAACAGTGACGACACCAGATGTAATAACAGAGGACCTAATCCTGTGGTTGAGGGAGGCCAGACACAACAGTGACAACACCAGATGTAATAACAGAGGACCTAATCCTGTGGTTGAGGGAAGCCGGACACAACAGCGATGACACCAGATGTAATAACAGAGGACTTAATCCTGTGGTTGAGGGAGGCCAGACACAACAGTGATGACACCAGATGTAATAACAGAAGACTTAATCCTGTGGCTGGGAAAAGCCGGACACAACAGCGATGACACCAGATGTAATAACAGAGGACTTAATCCTGTGGCTGAGGGAGGCCAGACACAACAGTGATGACACCAGATGTAATAACAGAGGACTTAATCCTGTGGCTGAGGGAGGCCGGACACAACAGCGATGACACCATATGTAATAACAGAGGACTTAATCCTGTGGCTGAGGGAGGCCGGACACAACAGCGATGACACCATATGTAATAACAGAGGACTTAATCCTGTGGCTGAAGAAGGCCAGACACAACAGTGACAACACCAGATGTAATAACAGAGGACTTAATCCTGTGGCTGAGGGAAGCCGGACACAACAGTGACGACACCAGATGTAATAACAGAGGACTTAATCCTGTGGTTGAGGGAAGCCGGACACAACAGCGATGACATCAGATGTAATAACAGAGGACTTAATCCTGTGGTTGAGGGAGGCTGGACACAACAGTGATGACACCAGATGTAATAACAGAGGACTTAATCCTGTGGTTGAGGGAGGCTGGTCACAACAGTGACGACACCAGATGTAATAACAGAGGACTTAATCCTGTGGTTGAGGGAGGCCGGACACAACAGCGATGACACCAGATGTAATAACAGAGGACTTAATCCTGTGGTTGAGGGAGGCCAGACACAACAGTGATGACACCAGATGTAATAACAGAAGACTTAATCCTGTGGCTGGGAAAAGCCGGACACAACAGCGATGACATCAGATGTAATAACAGAGGACTTAATCCTGTGGTTGAGGGAGGCTGGACACAACAGTGATGACACCAGATGTAATAACAGAAGACTTAATCCTGTGGCTGGGAAAAGCCGGACACAACAGCGATGACATCAGATGTAATAACAGAGGACTTAATCCTGTGGTTGAGGGAGGCTGGACACAACAGTGATGACACCAGATGTAATAACAGAGGACTTAATCCTGTGGTTGAGGGAGGCTGGTCACAACAGTGACGACACCAGATGTAATAACAGAGGACTTAATCCTGTGGTTGAGGGAGGCCGGACACAACAGCGATGACACTAGATGTAGTAACAGAGGACCTAATCCTGTGGTTGAGGGAGGCCGGACACAATAGTGACAACACCAGATGTAATAACAGAGGACTTAATCCTGTGGTTGAGGGAGGCTGGACACAACAGTGATGACACCAGATGTAATAACAGAGGACTTAATCCTGTGGTTGAGGGAGGCTGGTCACAACAGTGACGACACCAGAGGTAATAACAGAAGACTTAATCCTGTGGTTGAGGGAGGCTGGTCACAACAGTGACGACACCAGATGTAATAACAGAGGACTTAATCCTGTGGTTGAGGGAAGCCGGACACAACAGTGACAACACCAGATGTAATAACAGAGGACTTAATCCTGTGGTTGAGGGAGGCCGGACACAACAGCGATGACACCAGATGTAATAACAGAGGACTTAATCCTGTGGTTGAGGGAAGCCAGACACAACAGCGATGACACCAGATGTAATAACAGAGGACTTAATCCTGTGGCTGAGGGAAGCCAGACACAACAGCGATGACACCAGATGTAATAACAGAGGACTTAATCCTGTGGCTGAGGGAAGCCGGACACAACAGCGATGACACCAGATGTAATAACAGAGGACTTAATCATGTGGCTGAGGGAAGCCGGACACAACAGTGATGACACCAGATGTAATAACAGAGGACTTAATCCTGTGGTTGAGGGAAGCCGGACACAACAGCGATGACACCATATGTAATAACAGAGGACTTAATCCTGTGGTTGAGGGAGGCTGGTCACAACAGTGACGACACCAGATGTAATAACAGAGGACTTAATCCTGTGGCTGAGGGAGGCCGGACACAACAGCGATGACACCAGATGTAATAACAGAGGACTTAATCCTGTGGCTGAGGGAGGCCGGACACAACAGTGACAACACCAGATGTAATAACAGAGGACTTAATCCTGTGGCTGAGGGAGGCCGGACACAACAGCGATGACACCAGATGTAATAACAGAGGACTTAATCCTGTGGCTGAGGGAGGCCGGACACAACAGCGATGACACCAGATGTAATAACAGAGGACTTAATCCTGTGGCTGAGGGAGGCCGGACACAACAGTGATGACACCAGATGTAATAACAGAGGACTTAATCCTGTGGCTGAGGGAGGCCGGACACAACAGCGATGACACCAGATGTAATGACAGAGGACTTAATCCTGTGGTTTAGGGAAGGCCGGATACAACAGTGACAACACCAGATGTAATGACAGAGGACTTAATCCTGTGGTTTAGGGAAGGCCGGATACAACAGTGACAACAGTGACAACACCAGATGTAATAACAGAGGACTTACTCCTGTGGCTGAGGGAGGCCGGACACAACAGTGACGACACCAGATGTAATGACAGAGGACTTAATCCTGTGGTTGAGGGAGGCCGGACACAACAGTGATGACACCAGATGTAATGACAGAGGACTTAATCCTGTGGTTTAGGGAAGGCCGGATACAACAGTGACAACACCAGATGTAATGACAGAGGACTTAATCCTGTGGTTTAGGGAAGACCGGATACAACAGTGACAACAGTGACAACACCAGATGTAATAACAGAGGACTTAATCCTGTGGCTGAGGGAGGCCGGACACAACAGTGACGACACCAGATGTAATGACAGAGGACTTAATCCTGTGGCTGAGGGAGGCCGGACACAACAGCGATGACACCAGATGTAATAACAGAGGACTTAATCCTGTGGTAGAGGGAGGCCGGTCACAACAGTGACGACACCAGATGTAATAACAGAGGACCTAATCCTGTGGTTGAGGGAGGCCGGACACAACAGTGACAACACCAGATGTAATAACAGAGGACTTAATCCTGTGGTAGAGGGAGGCTGGTCACAACAGTGACGACACCAGATGTAATAACAGAGGACTTAATCCTGTGGTTGAGGGAGGCCAGACACAACAGTGACGACACCAGATGTAATAACAGAGGACTTAATCCTGTGGTTGAGGGAGGCCGGACACAACAGCGATGACACCATATGTAGTAACAGAGGACTTAATCCTGTGGCTGAGGGAGGCCAGACACAACAGCGATGACACCAGATGTAATAACAGAGGACTTAATCCTGTGGTTGAGAGAAGCCGGACACAACAGCGATGACACCAGATGTAGTAACAGAGGACTTAATCCTGTGGTTGAGGGAAGTCCGGATACAACAGTGACAACACCAGATGTAATAACAGAGGACCTAATCCTGTGGTAGAGGGAAGCCGGACACAACAGTGACGACACAGATGTAATAACAGAGGACTTAATCCTGTGGTTGAGGGAGGCCGGACACAACAGCGATGACACCAGATGTAATAACAGAGGACTTAATCCTGTGGTTGAGGGAGGCTGGTCACAACAGTGACAACACCAGATGTAATAACAGAGGACTTAATCCTGTGGCTGAGGGAGGCTGGTCACAACAGTGACGACACCAGATGTAATAACAGAGGACTTAATCCTGTGGCTGAGGGAGGCTGGTCACAACAGTGACGACACCAGATGTAATAACAGAGGACTTAATCCTGTGGTTGAGGGAGGCTGGTCACAACAGTGACGACACCAGATGTAATAACAGAGGACTTAATCCTGTGGCTGAGGGAGGCTGGTCACAACAGTGACAACACCAGATGTAATAACAGAGGACTTAATCCTGTGGTTGAGGGAAGCCGGACACAACAGTGACAACACCAGATGTAATAACAGAGGACTTAATCCTGTGGTTGAGGGAGGCCGGACACAACAGCGATGACACCAGATGTAATAACAGAGGACCTAATCCTGTGGTTGAGGGAGGCTGGTCACAACAGCGATGACACCAGATGTAATAACAGAGGACTTAATCCTGTGGCTGAGGGAGGCTGGTCACAACAGTGACGACACCAGATGTAATAACAGAGGACCTAATCCTGTGGCTGAGGGAGGCTGGTCACAACAGTGACGACACCAGATGTAATAACAGAGGACCTAATCCTGTGGCTGAGGGAGGCTGGTCACAACAGCGATGACACCAGATGTAATGACAGAGGACTTAATCCTGTGGCTGAGAAAAGCCGGACACAACAGCGATGACACCAGATGTAATAACAGAGGACTTAATCCTGTGGCTGAGGGAGGCTGGTCACAACAGTGACAACACCAGATGTAATAACAGAGGACTTAATCCTGTGGTTGAGGGAGGCTGGTCACAACAGTGACAACACCAGATGTAATAACAGAGGACTTAATCCTGTGGTTGAGGGAGGCCGGACACAACAGTGACGACACCAGATGTAGTAACACAGGCACCAGGTGTCTGACAAGATTATCTCCAGGTCCTGATAAGAACATCTCCTAAACAGAGGCTGAAAGGAACATCTCCTAAACAGAGGCTGACAAGAACATCTCCTAAACAGAGGCTGAAAGGAACATCTCCTAAACAGGCTGAAAGGAACATCTCCTAAACAGAAGCTGAAAGGAACATCTAAACCGGGTCTGACAGGAACATCTCAACAGAGGCTGAAAGGAACATCTCCTAAACAGATCCTGACAAGAACATCTCCTACACGGAGGCTGACAAGAACATCTCCACAGGGTCTGACAAGAACATCCAAAAGGCTAACAAGAACATCTCTCAAACAGAGGCTGACAAGAAAATCTCATGATTTTTTTTATTCCTCGTATGTAATTTACATCGTTTACAACGATTGTCGCTCAGAAATACAATTACAACAGCATAAGACAGCTGAATAGTCTGAAGCCCGAGTCTATTAAAAGTGTCTTTGGTCTCGTAAGCAACTAATAAACAATGATGAAATAGTCAAAATACATCCAATCTATAACTACAATGCTGATCAACATTTAGCACACCTTTGACTAATGATGACTAATTTGTTCCCTAGTAAAGTTGGGTAGTATAGAAATAAGCCTGCGAAAAACAATCACAATCCCTGCTTTCCACATAAAATTCAAAATACATCAAAGGCATCGATCCCTCTATATTCAAAATGAGATTATCCTGTACAATGATTATTGAGATGTAACGTAAAACTGTATATTTGTGCTGCCCGACCAAGCGCAAACAACCATCGATGTATCATTTGTACTGCTGCCACATAAACATCTCCCCTTGTCAAACATAAACAGTCTGCCACGTTAGCCACTTGTCCAAAGCCCGAGTCTAGTACAACAGCCTGTCGGACAAGTGGAGCATCTCTTGCGGTAGTTCAACAAGTCCAGTAAAGTTTTTCTCCCATAAATCTGTCATCAAACAGATGAAACTAATTTAGCGAATGTGCAAAATATATTTTTTTTTATCTAAGCAACATTGAGCACCTGCTGGACCATTCATGTAACATCACTTAAATTGAGTATTTGTAAATTGATGCAAACTTAATGTGTATAAACAAGACACAGAACATTACAATGATTTTTAAACCGTATTACCAAAAAATATTTGCAACCTGTGTCTAACTTAAGATATATGCATTCCTAAATTATGTAAATGATTTGACCTCATACTCTCAAGTCCTGGGGGCTGTTCCAAAGAGCAACTTTAGCGCCATAACGGTGGCCATAAGTCTGTGTTAACGTATGGGAAGTTGCTCAACGAGTGTTATTATCTCCCACAACAATACACTGCTACCCATATTTCCAACTGGGCTATATTTGTGTTATTCACCAAGTGTTACAATCTCCCACAACAATACACTGCTACCCTTATTTCCAACTATATCTGTATCCGTGTTATTCCCCGAGTGTTACAATCTCCCACAACAATACACTGCTACCCATATTTCCAACAATATCTGTATCTGTGTTATTCACCAAGTGTTACAATCTCCCACAACAATACACTGCTACCCTTATTTCAAACAATATCTGTATCTGTGTTATTCACTGAGTGTTACAATCTCCCACAACAATACACTGCTACCCTTATTTCCAACAATATCTGTATCTGTGTTATTCACCAAGTGTTACAATCTCCCACAACAATACACTGCTACCCATATTTCCAACTATATCTATATTTGTGTTATTCACTAAGTGTTACAATTTCCCACAACAAAACACTTCTACCCTTTTTTCCAACTATATCTATATTTGTGTCATTCACCAAGTGTTACAATTTCCCACAACAAAACACTTCTACCCTTTTTTCCAACAATATCTGTATCTGTGTTATTCACCAAGTGCTACAATGTCACACAACACACTTCTACCCTTATTTCCAACTAGGCCATATTTGTGTTATTCACCGAATGTTACAATTTCCCACAACAAAACACTTCTACCCTTATTTCAAACAATATCTGTATCTGTGTTATTCACCAAGTGCTACAATGTCACACAACAATACACTGCTACCCATATTTCCAACAATATCTGTATCTGTGTTATTCACAGAGTGTTACAATCTCCCACAACAATACACTGCTACCCATATTTCCAACTATATTTGTATCTGTGTTATTCACCAAGTGTTACAATCTCCCACAACAATACACTGCTACCCATATTTCCAACTATATTTGTATCTGTGTTATTCACCAAGTGTTACAATCTCCCACAACAATACACTGCTACCCATATTTCCAACTGGGCTATATTTGTGTTATTCACCTAGTGTTACAATCTCCCACAACAATACACTGCTACCCATATTTCCAACTATATTTGTATCTGTGTTATTCACCAAGTGTTACAATCTCCCACAACAATACACTGCTACCCATATTTCCAACTATATTTGTATCTGTGTTCACCAAGTGTTACAATCTCCCACAACAATACACTGCTACCCATATTTCCAACTGGGCTATATTTGTGTTATTCACCAAGTGTTACAATCTCCCACAACAATACACTGCTACCCATATTTCCAACTATATTTGTATCTGTGTTCACCAAGTGTTACAATCTCCCACAACAATACACTGCTACCCATATTTCCAACTATATTTGTATCTGTGTTATTCACCAAGTGTTACAATCTCCCACAACAATACACTGCTACCCATATTTCCAACAATATCTGTATCTGTGTTATTCACCAAGTGCTACAATGTCACACAACAACACACTGCTACCCATATTTCCAACTATATCTATATTTGTGTTATTCACTGAGTGTTACAATCTCCCACAACAATACACTGCTACCCATATTTCCAACAATATCTGTATCTGTGTTATTCACTGAGTGCTACAATGTCACACAACAATACACTGCTACCCATATTTCCAACAATATCTGTATCTGTGTTATTCACCAAGTGCTACAATGTCACACAACAACACACTGCTACCCTATTTCCAACTGGGCTGTAAATGTTATTTATGGCAGAGGAAACACAGTTGTAATGAGTGCCCTGTGGCCTGGGGTGTGACATACCAGGCAAGGTTGAGTGTTTATTGACTGTTCTATACAGGAGGCATTGACAGGAGTGATAACACCATCTGCCCTGTTCCCAGTCCCCTCAGGGGGGCATGGCTGAGTGAGTGAGTAGATAGTTTCTTTGCTACTTTAGCAACATTCCAGATTTGTTTGTTTGTTGTTTATCGCTGCGCTCAGCAATATTCCAGCTATATAAAAGCAGTCTGTACATAATCGAGTCTGGACCAGACAATCCTGTGATTGACATCCAGAGCATCGATCCACGCAATTGGGATTGATGACATGCATCAACCAAGTCAGCAAGCCTGACCACCTGATCCTGTTAGTTGCCTCCTACATCAAGCATAGTCGCCTTTTATGGCAAGCATGGGTTGCTGAAGACCTATTCTACCCCGGATCTTCAGGGGCCCAACATTCCAGAAATGTCATATTTTTTTATTTATTTTTTTATATTTTTTTTATTTATTTTTTTTTTGGGGGGGAGGTGGTACCAGACATGGGCTTCCAACATTGTACCCATGTGGGAGAATACAACCAAAGCATGCAGCAAGAAGAGCTAACGCCTTAACCACTAAGTTACCTCACCACCCAATAAATCAGGGTTTAATTAATTTTCTTATTTTCATTGGTTTATGGATCCTAAATTTCAGAAATGCTAAGTTAAAAAACCAATGAGGACACATAAGGAGTCTCTTAGTATATTTCACGAAAAAATTAAATAGTAATGATTGGGCCAATTTCTGTTGCCTGTAGCACAAATGGTTTACAGAAGTTTATTTGTGTGTGAGGTGCATCTTCCCGAAGCAAGTGAGTTAACTGACTTTAAAAGTCCAGTTTCCAACCTTGCCAAACCAGGATGGAATTACTGGGCTCTATAGTACTGCCACCAGAGGCTATCACCAGTTATGTCCCTTCTAAGTCTCTACTATGGACCAATCAGATTGCACCTCTCGTATCACTATGGACTATGCATAGACTCTTTAGTCCAGCCAAAATGTAACTCCATAATACCAGCCTAGTTCGGCAAGGGTGGACACTGGACTTTTATAGTCAGTTAACTCTCTTGCCTCAGGAAGATGGTGAGGTGAGGTGAGGTGAGGTGAGGTGAGGTGAGGTGAGGTGAGGTTTAACTTGCATCCAAGATTATTGCACTTCTATACGATGTGCATGCACGTGAGTGTGTGGCTGTTTGTACTAGTCCAGACTGATGCGAATTTATGTAAAAGACCCCTGCCGAACTAGGCTGGAATTTCTGGGCTCAATCAGTGGCTGTTATGAGTTATGTCCCTGTTATCACCTGCATTTGCTCTAAACAAAATGGCGGCACCCAGTCAAAACAATCTGATCAATTATCAAAATCTATAATGTGATATAACGTGTCTTATTCACGAAGTACATCAAATAACGTGAGCACCTTGATAAAAAACACGAAAAGATTTGAAAAGTATCTGTTGCTGCTGAGGATGTCCATTTATGGTCAGTTAACTCCCTTACCTCAGGAAGATGTATCAGGGATTCAAACACACAAGTAAAGTAAACCATTTATGGCATGCCCAAGGGCACAACTCTGCACAGCAACTGCCCCAAAGCTGTCTGTAAAGCACATCACACATAATCTGGTTTGGAAACCCTTTGCCTATCTGTCTCCAAGACCCTAGGCTAATCAAAATCTATTCCAAATCAAGTCCATAATGCTTTGGCAAGTCTAGATTGCCTTAGCTCTGGGCCACAATTACTCACTGACAACGAAAAAAATGGATTTTAAATAGTGAGTGACTGAGTGCGTTGGGTTTAATGCCGCTTTTAACATTATTCCAGTTATATCACAGCATGTCAGCTTCATGTTTGAGGAAAGCCCAAAGTGATGCAGGTCTCAGACGTTTACCACTTCGGTGAAACCCACGGGCACTGGTATGGTGCTAACAAACCTAGATACATAATCGGGGCGATTCAAACCTACAATCATAGGTTTCTGGCGTGCCCAAGGGACACAACTCTGCACAGTGAATCGCGCCGCCTTAAACAACTGGGCCATCCATGGCCCCCTGCAGTTAGAAATTAAAATGACTTAAAACGTTGTCGTAAACAGGTTTTCAGCACGGAACTACAACCCAATAAATACAATAATTAAAGTACATGATTGATGGATATATTTATTTTATAATAACAGTGTAAAAAATATTGTTCTTGGATTTGGATTTTACTCTTTTTTATATATTTTTAAAGGAGGGAACTATGTCTGTGAGTAAGTGCCAGCCTACTTCTCCCAGCAGGCTGTCATGCAATGACTGTCATGGTTCTCATTTTCACAAAGGTTAATTCCTCCATAAATTTCAGGTTTGTTTCTTTGTAAACCTGTGTGGGCTGACTCACGTTTCACATGTGGAATGTCCCCCCAAAAGACTATTTGCAAATATAAAAGAAAGAACAAGATCAACAAAGATTCCTGTCAGTAGGACTTTGTCAATGGTATGCAATAAGTCTTGAATGACTTGAAGAAGGCACCAGCACCAGCTGTACAACCCACATGCAGTGTTCATTCCAGTCGTGATGAACAAATCAGTAGGCTCCTTTGGCAGGGTGTATTTAATTATTAGTTAATTTTCCTGAAATGAACCTGACACGGGGACAGGAGACTCGAGATCGAGAAAAATAGAGAGAGAGAGAGAGAGAGAGAGAGAGAGAGAGAGAGAGGAGGGGGGAGAGAGAGGAGGGGGAGAGACAGACAGAGAGAGTGAGAGAGAGAGAGAGAGAGGAGGGGGAGAGAGAAAGAGAGAGAGAGAGAGAGGAGGGGGAGAGAGAGAGGAGGGGAGAGAGAGAGAGAGAGTCAAGTCAAAATTACTGGAGTTTCTGAAAATGAGTTTCTCTGGGCTCCTTTTCATCATATTTGCTTAAGATAAGATAAGGACATTTTTTTTCTGAAAAATCTTTCCATTTCATAAACTTAATGTTAGTCCAGCGAAGGATAACAATGATACTAATGATGTCAATACCACAGAGGATTGGTATCCACATGTGTTTATCAATAGGGCAATCAAGGCCCAAACTAAATGAGGGAGTGAGTGAGTGAGTGAGTTGGGTTTAACTCCGCTTTTAACAGTATTCCACTAATATCACGGCATGTCAGCTTAAAGTGGGAGGAAAGCCAGAAGGTCTCAGATGTTTACCACTTCGGTGAAACCCACGAGCACAGGTATGGTACTGACAAACCTAGAAGCATAATCGTGGCAAACCGGAATTCGAATCCACAATCATAGGCTTCTGGCGTGCCCAAGGGACACAACTCTGCACAGTGAATATCAGTGCCTTAGACGACTGGGCCACCCGTATCCCCCCAACCTAAAGGAGAAAGCAACCTATTGTCATATTTTACAGATGAATTACCATCTATTTTTGCAAAAGTATTAAAGTTTCAAAAATAACTTGCAAATATTTAAAAAGAGTTGGCTCTAGCTTTACAACAACAAAATAGTTCGCCAAGAATGCTGGATGCTCTGTAAATAATCCTATTGTTAAACACAAATTGTGAGTTTCCTATTTTCAGAGAGAAAATGCATGTCTTGAAACAATGAGAGAAGCAAAATACGCTGAGGCTAAGAAATCCCCACCCATCCACCCCTCCCGGCACTCTGCTCCTTACGCTCTTTCAGATGTTCTTATTCCATCTCAGATATCGACAACAGGTAATCCTTAGATTATTAACATTGCCAAATGTTGGCAGCATAAATCAGAACAGGTGACCCAACCCAAATCAAGCCACTCTTTGATCGACTGCAACCAACATGTGACTGTACTAATGGGTGAACAGCTTACAAACAAGTCAAGTACTCAGCACAGATGCGAGTCTGTTTAAGGCTGTCAGTATGAAACATTCATGAAACTGTGTCATCCCAGGCCAGTGGATCAGTAGGCTGCCAGCTGGGGGATACAAGCCAGTATATAACTACATACTACATGGCTAAAGATGAGATACGGTGTGTTAACAAACAAGTGTTACACTGTGGCTGGACCAGGTATCAAGCATCAAGCATCAAGCATCAAGCACTGGCCAGTGTGAGCTCCACACAACTCAGGGGTCAGTGGAGGGGAGAAAGAAATAGTCCCCGTGTAAAGCAGGATTCCTACATCCCCCCTCAGCTCCCTCCTCCCAACTGCCCACTGCAGCAGCAGCATAACATCATGATCACTGTTTTCTCATTGATCTAGTGGGCAGAATCAGCCCCTTATTGGCTGGCCAGCTGGTCATGTGACCCCAGCACTACTTTCCGCCTGCTGCAGTAGAGAAGCTGTCTTTGTTCTCAGTACCAGAAAAAAATAGGTCACGATGGGTTACTGAAGTCCAAAATAGGGCGGGCAGCAAGCAGGCCGAGATCAGCTTCCACAGTCAGTCAGTCAGTTGGTAGGACGGGGATGTGGGATGAAGCTGTCAGCAGGGGGGAGGGGGGGGGGCTATAAAACAGACTGACTCACTAGGATATAACACATAGTTTATTGTTTACCAACACTGGCTAGTAGAAGCATGGCCCCCTGGACATGGGAGGTGTTGGGTGGGAGATAAAACACTATACTGACTGGAACATAACCCACTTATACTACAGATGACCATGAGAGCGAGTAAGTGGAATCAAGATGGGGGGAGTTGTGTGGGTTGGGTGGGAGATAAAACACTATAATGACTGGAACATAACCCACTTATACTACAGCTGACCATGAGAGGGAGTAAGTGGAATCAAGATGGGGGCGTTGTGGGTTGGGTGGGAGAAAAAACACTATAATGACTGGAACATAACCCACTTATACTACAGATGACCATGAGAGGGAGTAAGTGGAATCAAGATGGGGGCGTTGTGGGTTGGGTGGGAGAAAAAACACTATAATGACTGGAACATAACCCACTTATACTACAGCTGACCATGAGAGGGAGTAAGTGGAATCAAGATGGGGGGAGTTGTGTGGGTTGGGAGGGAGATAAAACACTATAATGACTGGAACATAACCCACTTATACTACAGCTGACCACGAGTGGGAGTAAGTGGAATCAAGATGGGGGGAGTTATGTGGGTTGGGTAGGAAATAAAACACTATAATGACTGGAACATAACCACTTAAACTACAGCTGACCATGAGAGGGAGTAAGTGGAATCAAGATGGGGGGAGTTATGTGGGTTGGGTGGGAGATAAAACACTATAATGACCGGAACATAACCACTTATACTACAGCTGACCATGAGAGGGAGTAAGTGGAATCAAGATGGGAGGAGTTGTGGGTTGGGTGGGAGATAAAACACAAAACTGACTGGATTATAACCGACTTATACTACCACTTATCATGGGAAAATGACCCAGCTATTTATTTCTTTATATCTAAACTTCTGTCTGTGAATTGAAGATAGGGAGTGTGCGGGCCTGTGAGATTAGGGGGTGGTGATGGGTGGGCCTTAACCTGTTTGTTTTGGGGGTTGTTGTTTTGTTGTTGTTGTTTTTTTTGGGGGGGGTGAAAAAATGTGTTAAATAAAATTGGGGGGGGGTGGGGGGGTGAATCATAGGGGGCTGTAAAATATGATACGGTCCTAAGAGGCAATCCCATCCACCTTATTATTATTGACCAATCCCTTATGCTACAAAAAAATCAACTTAATAAATCTTGAAAAATACACAACAATTCTCTTATAAGGGAAGAGAATTTATGGATGTCATTTTTTTTATTACGACAACATTTCGGAGCATATGTTTACTCATTAATCAGTAACCATGTACTCCAAAATGTTGTGTTCCTCGTAATAAAGAAGTTGACATCCATAACCTCTCTTCCTTATGTGTATCACTTCTAAATGCCTTTTAAAGACTTAATTCTCAGAAAATTGAAAATTAATCCTTAGTGGTATAAACAAGGGTGTTCGCACATCAATCTCTGTACTCTTGTGAGACTTCTAGGTTAGAATATAGGTCCCAACAAACCCATGCTTGACACAAGAGGTGACAATATGGGGCTGGTGGCAAGCCTCGGTGTCTTGGTTGATTGTCATCGTAACCCCGACAGCTCATATCAATCACTGGAATCATTACGCACATTCCTCCTTCATACGGCTGGAAAATTCACTTTTATAATGCAACAGTGACATTACCAACCTTCGGTAAAATATTCTTATGTAACAATTAGATCTGGCCCATAGCACACCCTTGGTGGACTGCCACTAGAGTGAGGGGACCCAGACTGTCACTAGAGTGAGGGGACCCAGACTGCCACCAGAGTGAGGGGACCCCAGATTGTCACCAGAGTGAGGGGACCCAGACTGCCACCAGAGTGAGGGGACCCAGACTGCCACCAGAGTTAGGGGACCCAGAGTGCCACCAGAGTGAGAGGACCCCAGAGTGCCACCAGAGTGAGGGGACCCAGACTGCCACCAGAGTGAGGGGACCCAGACTGCCACCAGAGTGAGGGGACCCCAGATTGTCACTAGAGTGAGGGGACCCAGACTGCCACCAGAGTGAGGGGACCCAGACTGCCACTAGAGTGAGGGGACCCAGACGGCCACCAGAGTGACTGTATTGGTCCCAGACTGCCACCAGAGTGAGGGGACCCAGACTGCCACTAGAGTGAGGGGACCCAGACTGCCACCAGAGTGAGGGGACCCAGACTGCCACTAGAGAGACTGTATTGGTCCCAGACTCCCACCATAGTGATATATACAGCACAAGCTTGAAATACAACAATACACAGTATAACAGTAAAAATAATATTAGTCTAGTTCAAAGACATCATGTAACTATTAAATGTGCGGAAGCTACATGATTTACATAATTGTTGCAGTGAGTGCAACAACGCAAGGGTTCATGACGAGAGACTGTATAATGCAGGTGTAGGCTTGGAAATGGAGCATAACTTAAGCACCAGTAAAATGCACAATGGGTGTTATGCAACCAGTATTTGTTTTCCCAAGCTGAAGGAGTGTATATGGTGTCATCTCCAAAGCAAGGCGCACATATGATATCATCCAATTTTCTAGGTGTACGTATAGCGTTATCCCCAGCTTCAGGTGTGCATATGGTGTTATCTTCACCGCTAGGTGGATATATGGTGTTATCGCCGCTTCTATGAGTATATATGATATTATTAGTCTGTAAGTGTATACATGGTAGTGTCCCCAGCTGTAGGTGTATATATGGTATTATCCTCCGGCTCGTTTTATTAAACCTAATGCAGAGCATGTACAGGCCCGTGTACCCCGAGTGATCCTGCTTCAAGGAATTTATCTCTGGACATGTTTCAAAGTGACATTGTAAAAGAATTAACACAAATTCAAAATTGATAGAAAACAGCTGTTTGATTGAGCTGAGGTTAACTTGCACTATGTCATGTGACTTCCATTGATTCGGATAAAGAGTACAGCTTTTTGCTTTGAAGCTGGGTATAAAGGATTTCTTCTGCCTCTCAGAAATTCCTGTGCAGCTTGTATTGCTCGTGGCGGGGTATATGGGATTTATTATCTCCCCTGCGAAATCTACTACCCTCCAAGGCGGGTTACACAGTATTTTATCAAGATCATGTGGACCAATCAGATCTCATCATTCTGACAAGGAGGTATTATACCTGCCTGAAAGTGTATATGGTGTTATCTCCAGCTGTTGGTGTATATCTAATAATATCCCCAGCTGTAGGTGTATATACCATGTTATCCCCAGCTGTAGGTGTATATACCATGTTATCCCCAGCTGTAGGAGTATATTTAATGTTATCCCCAGCTGTAGGTGTATATACCTTGTTATACCCAGCTGTTGGTGAATATACCATGTTATCCCCAGCTGTATATGGTGTTATCCCCAGCTGTAGGTCTACATCTAATATTATCCCAAGCTGTTGGTGTATACATGATGGTATCCTCAGGGGGAGGTGTATATACAATTTTATCCCCAGCTGTTGGTGTATATACAATGTTATTCCCAGCTGTAGGTGTATATACCATGTTATCCCCAGCTGTAGGTGCATATACCATGTTATCCCCAGCTGTAGGTGTATATACCATGTTATCCCCAGCTGTAGGTGTATATACCATGTTATCCCCAGCTGTAGGTGTATACACCATGTTATCCCCAGCAGTAGGTGTAAATATGTTGTTATCCCCAGCTGTTGGTGTATATGTGATGTTATTCCCAGCTGTTGGTGTATATATGGTGTTATCCCCAGCTGTAGGTCTACATCTAATATTATCCCAAGCTGTTGGTGTATACATGATGGTATCCTCAGGGGGAGGTGTATATACGATTTTATCCCCAGCTGTTGGTACATATACAATGTTATCCCCAGCTGTAGGTGTGTAGATGGTGTTATCCGCCAGTCGGGCAGGGCAGCCATCTAACGAGATAGGACAACACCGTGGTACAAGTCACTGCCTCTGCTTCACCAATCTGCTACAGGAACTTTATTGATTTTCCCTCCGCCTCCTGAACAAATAGATGCCAGGAATCTCTTGACCTCATTCTCAAGTCATTTATATTAATGAGCCATAGCAATGTGGACGAAAGACAAGTTTTCCCGTATTTACCTCGTCTCACTTGTTTCAGGTCAACACTACAACAATCCTCGGACATAGATGCTGACTGCTCGTCCCTCGTGTTTTATTGATTTACATTTAAGTCCAAAATGCAGCTCCTATTTCTGAGTTGATTAAATAAAAACATTGGCTGACATATTGTTGTCATTTGGGGACTCGGCTTCAGGCATTAGCATAACAATGACTTAGGATTTTTTTCACATTGAATTACAACAGGGATCATTAACTGACCTGTCCACACAACAAGAAGAAATGTGATGAGCAAATCAATCATTTCCATTTGTCTAAATGTTCTTGAGTCTTGGAAATAGTTTTTAATACTACTGCTGATTAGGGTACACCAAAATGAATATGTTAGCCTGAAACACGAAGACGGAATACACAGGAATGATTAATTCAGGAACAGAGTATTGCATGTCACAGAATATTGTATATTGTATATCAGAGAATATTGTATATTGTATATCTGGGAACATTGTATATTGTACAACAGAGAATTTTGTATTTTGTATAACAGAGAATATTGTATGTTGTATATCAGAGAATATTGTATATCAGGGAATATTGTATATTGTATATCAGAGAATATTGTATATTGTATATCAGGGAATATTGTATATTGTATATCAGAGAATATTGTATATTGTATATCTGGGAACATTGTATATTGTACAACAGAGAATTTTGTATTTTGTATAACAGAGAATATTGTATGTTGTATATCAGAGAATATTGTATATCAGGGAATATTGTATATTGTATATCAGAGAATATTGTATATTGTATATCAGGGAATATTGTATATTGTATATCATAGAATATTGTATATAGTATATCAGAGAACACTGCTCGAGAAGTATTCAAGTTAAATGAAGGTATGTCAGCTTCAATGAGACATTTACCGCTTTGGTAAAACCCACCACAACAGGTATGGTGTTAACAAACCTAGGACATAATAGACTGAACCAGGATTCGAACCCATGTCCAGAGTTTCTGGCATCCCCAAGGGATGCAACTCTGCACAGTGAATTGCAGCACCTTAGACAACTGGGTCACCTTAAACCCCTGTTCTGGTACGGAAGGACAGTTGTACCATCAGATGCCTTCAGAAAGGACAATGGAAAGGGAAATATGTTGCAAGAATCCTGTTTCATTTCAACAAAGTGATAGAACACTGTTTTGACAGACGTAATGCTACTGGGAAGCCTCATTTTGTAGTTGATCATACAGCATTAGAGGCTTCGTGCAAGCTCATTCGTCATCATTACAGTCCCCGGTTTTTTTTAATGCTGTAATTCAGGTGGAGAGGGAGTGCCATTAATTCAAAATTGTCTATTTCCATTTCAATAATAATTATTAAAATTTGTCTTCAACGACATAAAAATCAATCATTGACAGTATCAACTGTTGGTGCAACTTCTGGTGGGATGGCCAAGAATCATCAGTGTTTTACAGGGATTGTTCAGTATCCTGGTGCTCCATGGATGCAGTGACGCGTATTGGCCAGGCTTTCATACTGCAATTTTTGTAATAATGATTATGCATTGTGATTCATACCACAATATATTGAATGCATTCTCTCATCTGTAATTTGTTTTACACCTGAATAAGTGAGTGAGTTGGGTTTAACACCACTTTTAACAGTAGCACCTGAATAAGTGAGTGAGTGAGTGAGTATGGTTTACGCCCCTTTTAGCAATATTCCAGCAATATCACGGCGGGGGACACCAGAAATGGGCTTCACACATTGTACCCATGTCTGGAATCGAACCCAGGTCTTCAGCGTGACGAGCGAACGCTTTAACCACTAGGCTACCCAACTGCCCAGCACCTGAATAAGAATAACCCAGACTGGCCCGTACATCCAACCCTCCACAACGTTTTGGACGCTTAGTCGTCCGCCATTTTGTTGGATGTTGCTATGGTCAGAACATATGCGCAATAGGCATCATATACTGGAAGCTAGTCACAAATAGTTTTTCTTTTTCAATCACAGGAATCAGTTGCTATTTTCTGAATTTCCATAATTTCATTTTGACGTGTGATTTACCTAAAACCTTGCCAACAAGATGAAAATATGAATGATTTTAAAAAAAAAACAATATACAGTAAACTATGTTTATTACGAAAATGCTTATAACGAACTGACCAATATAACAAACTTATTTTTTAGTCCCGGTCATGCTGTATATATGCTAATAATCAACTACGGTTATTACGAACTAAAATTAGTGGTCCGTTTGAGTTCGTTATAACCATCGTTTACTGTACCAGTATTTTCCAAATGTATTGTGATGTGTATTCATTATTATTTCAAGTATTGCACACCTCTAACTGAAGGGTACTTATTTCAACATAACTATCTTTCCTTCCTTCCCCACCTACGATCCGATATTGATAGGTCAGCTGCTATTCTCAGTCCTCACACAAAACATAAGCCAGCTCGGGTTAACATTCGCTATAACTGACCTCATTCAAAACCAGAATCAAGAGACTAATATTGAGTTTTTATTATAGTGATGACAATAAGCCTTGTGCTTGTGAGGCAATGTACTGCTCCAACTAGCACCAATAGATTTCAGAAGACTGGACCCTAGCTTGGTGTATTCAACTCCTGTGTCCTAAATCTCCCATCTCCCGGTTGCGGCCTAAATCCTACATAGCCTGCTGGCTTGGGAGGCCGACCTGGCCATAACTGCGCAGTACCACACAGTGACCTTCAGGCAGTGTCCTGATCACTGATTGGTCAGCCTCTACTGACCACTCACCCTGGTATGAAGTTGACCTCAATAGCCACTACACCAGTGCATTATGGGAGTATACATTGTCAGTGGGCAGCTGGCAGGCTGCCAGGGATATTAGGTGGTCACCTGCCCAGCTATAACACAAGGTTATAACACAGCTTGTTTCCCATCTCTCTACTGGCATTCTGAAGCAGTGCATCCATAAGTCTTTGTTCAACATTGTAATAGCACCTGGGTATATACGGCCATTATCATCCCATGACTTCCCTCTACCCCAAACAATGCAATGCAGCGTGACTTACATTTCTTTACAGGATACATATTCACACATACAACAGCTACATCGGGTTCTCACTGTTGATTCCTTGGTCAATACTTGTCCCAGTAAAATAACAGCAACAACGCTTGGAGAAAATGACAATACGGGGACAGAGCTCGTATTTGCGTAAAATATGCATTAAATAAACTGAAATACGCAGATAAATCAAATCCCAGCGTATTAAATACACAACAAAAAATATAATTACGCTATTGAAAAGAAAAAATGATTGTGTATCAGCCTATCGCCAAATTCATTACCAACAGTTACATTTGGAAAAGCTTCTGCCACAAACATACTGATAGATGCCATTTTAAAAGCACATCGTGCCTAGTCAATGTACATGTTGAATCTTAAGTAGTCGCTTATTGGTGATTAAAGAAATAAACAAATTAACAAAAGATGGAGTGGGAGCCGCAAGCAGACGCATGTATACTCACTATTCACATATTTTTAAATGATTTACAGGGACTCTGCGGAACAGGTTCTAACTTAAATACCCAAATGTGAAGAAACAGGGGGGGTAAAAAAAATTAAATACCCTCTAAAACTTGTGGATGCCCAATCAAAATCAAACCCTTGGGTAAATTACCCAAATAACCAAAAACGTATCTATAGCTCTGCAGGGAGGTTTCAATGATCCAATACCTAAAGTACCATGTTCATATGATACACCAGTACTAGACATGACAGAAACATTCTTCTACACTCAATAACTGAAAAAGGTGGACAATGTATATGCATGTAACTCCTGGCAGTGTTAGCTGATATATTTAGATGTAATCATTGTATTGTTAGCTGATATATTGATCAAATGATTATGTTGTTAGCTTATATATAAATCAAACTTAACTATGACATTGTTAGCTCATTTACATTCGTGTAACTCATAAAGCTAGTTTATACAGACATAAATCAGTATTTGTACATGCAAAGACATGTTATCATTGAACGAACCGAGTCTGAAATGGTTGGTTAGTGAGTGAGTTGCTCTCTCTCTCTCTCTCTCTCTCTCTCTCTCTCTCTCTCTCTCTCTCTCTCTCTCTCTCTCTCTCTCTCTCTCTCTCTCTCTCTCTCTCTCTCTCTCTCTCTCTCTCATCACACACCTGCAACTAGTGGACCATAATCACACACCTGCAACTTGTGGATCACATCACACACCTGCAACTAGTGGACCATATCACACACCTACAACAAGAGGATCATATCAGACACCTGCAACAAGTGGATCATATCACACACCTGCAACTAGTGGATCATATCACACCTGCAACTAGTGGATCATATCACACACCTGCAACTAGTGGGTTATATGGTGCGAAACTAACATAAACTTTCTGAGACGAGAATTCCAGTGTGTTATTATCGGCCAATGGCAGTGCAGGACAGAGAGGAATTCCATTTGAAGCTAACGCAAAATGATATATTCCCGTTTAAGTGGAGTGTATTGCCCGTTTGATAAATTGAAGTTTAACACTGTTTTGAAGAACATATTGGGGAATAAATAGACAAAGTACGACAACAAATAATTAAGAGACAGTGTAGTATTGTTTGCCTGAATATTTGGTACGGTTGCAATTTACAATCCATTCGTATTTGACTACTTTTTATCCTTACAATACACCAATACAATCTATCTACATTGAATCACACTAGAAATAAAAGGGTGTTCAATCTATACCATGTATAACCCCATTTATCATATAATGGGTGTTTCTCGGCAGGATAAAGCCAACGGATAAAAACGGTATCCGTTGGGGTCATATGCGGATAGAGATGCAAATATCAAAGGTCAAGTGGGGACTGCTTTCTCTGTTTATAAACAAACATGGCGTCGCACTTGTCATTCGGCGATCGAGTCAGAATTAACCATCGTGAATCTGGATAAATTACAGGGATAATTGATACAATTATTAAAAAAAACAGTCTTATATACTGAAAGTCAGTGTCGAACTACGACGTAACTAAGGCATTTTATAAGTTTGGGCAACTTTGGAGACATAAATTTCGAAACAATTTTGCGAGGGCACTGGGCCTAGCCAAGCGGGATCAGAAGCCATATCTGTGCTTGTAGACCTCTGCGGCTTGAAACCTTTTCCACAAATAAAAATAGTTGGGTTTAGGCGAAATATGTATCAATTGTTACTTTGTTTCGTTTTGGCGCTGTGTATACATCTGACTACACTTCTTAACGTTATGACAGAACAGGCCGTCTGTGAACAATCACTGGCCGTGATGTCTCATAGACTAGGGTTAGAGTAGCTTCCCTTTGACAAAGGGCAGTTACTCTAGCGGACAGACCGATGGATTGTCGCGAAAGGCAAGTAAAAACAATTGTTGGTTTGCGTATATGTTGCTTCACCACTATATAAGAAACAGATTTCAGTTGGAACTATATTGGCTACTGTCACTGTCCGACTGACACATCACCTACCCTGTGACGTAATAAATATTAATGCGTGCATTCCAGGAAAACTCGCAATGTTTAGGTAATGTTCGTGAGTGAGGGGAAGCGATTTTCAAGCACAGAATTGAAGAATGACATTATATGATAAAGAGGTTATCACGCTTGTGTTTAGGGATGGTAAATATGCTGTATTAGGAATAAACACTATGTATTTAGCTCGCCAAGGCTCGCTAAATACAATGTTTATTCCTAATGCAGGATATTTACCATCCCCAAACACACTCACGTGATAACCTCTATGTACATACTCTGCTGGACTATAACAAAGTTATATCCTGGAGGGCAGATGACCATCTGCTGGGAGTAGGGACTTGGCACAATGCCATGTGGGTTACTTCCAGAGGCTACTGGTCATGTGACCCGACATGAGTCACAGCTGAACAATGACCAGTTGACCGTGTTCACTCCCAACAGGAATATCACATGACTAGTGATGTGATATAGGGGTCATGATATAGGGTGGGGAAGGCGGTGTATGATATATAACATTACTAATGGTACAATTCTTAGTCATGATATAATCATGATAATATAGCACATTCCTAGTGGTATGACACATGGACATGATATGATTTATCACATTCCTAGTGGTATGACACGTGGACATATGATTTATCACATTCCTAGTGGTATGACACGTGGACATGATATGATTTATCACATTCCTAGTGGTATGACATGTGGACATGATATGATTTATCACATTCCTAGTGGTATGACACGTGGACATGATATGATTTTTCACATTATTAGTGGTATGAGTGAGTGAGTGAGTTGGGATTAACACTGCTTTAAGGGGGGGGG
This sequence comes from Haliotis cracherodii, assembly GCF_022045235.1. Taxonomy (NCBI): domain Eukaryota; kingdom Metazoa; phylum Mollusca; class Gastropoda; order Lepetellida; family Haliotidae; genus Haliotis; species Haliotis cracherodii. The sequence continues at coordinate 27,961,982 of NW_027266269.1, read as the reverse complement.
GGGGAGTGGAGGGTGGGGGGTGGGTGGAAGTGTGCATGTAGGGTAGAACATCTCACAGTGTTCTACAGCTGTATTACTTTCAGTTTCCACAGAGGATGTCAACCAGCCTCTGATAGTGAGCCTGTCACTGAATACAAAACTATGTTTTTCATCCGTAATATCTGTTCCAAGAACTATTCTTGTATATATACACCAATTGTATCAGACTGCCTTGTTCATACTATCAGTCACTGGATTGTCTGGTCCAGACTCGATTATTTACAGGCCACCGTCATATGGCTGGAATATAGCTGAGTGTGGCGTTAAACATCATGAAACTGAAACTGTTCATACTCTATCTTTTCTGCCAAAGTGGTTTTAAAGACCCTCACCTAGATCTAGATTGTCAACCCAGCTGACACAGTAAAAAAAATCAATATCCGTCAGTAGGGTGCCGGAAGTAAGCATCAGTGGGATCATCTAGAATTATCTGATACACCTTAGTATAACTGTTATTTATATATATATTTCATTTCATGTTTCAATCAATAACTATCTAATTATATGGTTGCATTGAAATACGCAACAATTTGGAAATATAATAACCAATAATGAAATTACAGTTTCTGAACTTGAGACGACGTGATCAATTCACGTAACATAACACGTGATATTTAAGTGGAAAAGCTGAAATCAATTCCCTCTGTTTTTAAAACTATCAGCAAGTGTTGGAGAAGGTGTGTACTGGAGACTGTTGAATAAACATGTTGACGGTTAAACATAACTAAGCCTAGTAAATTAAAAACGTACTTAATTGGGAATTTAATTGCAATGGTTGAGTGAGTGCGTGACTATGGTTTTACGCCGCTTTAAGCAATATTCCAGCAATATCACGGCGAGGGACACCAGAAATGGGCTTCACACATTGTACCCATGTCGGGAATCGAACCCGGGTCTTTGGCATGACGAGCGAACACTTTAACCACAAGGCTACCTGACCACCCCTCATTCACATGAAGCAATACAATATACTTTTTTTCCTGCACATAAAACTCAAAAAAGCATTTTTCCCAAACACCCACATTCCCTGTGGGGGTGCATTATGCTTGGGTGTGTACAATTCAGTACTAGTGGTATAATTGAATGCCAGACAAAATGCCACGGTAATATGTCCCATTAGTACAATACCAATTGGCATTTTTTTCCATTACGTATCCTCATTATATTCCTGAAGTCCTTCAATAATTCACAATCATAATATCATTATGGATGATGCCGAATGATCTTGACTTATTTGTCCACCATTTGTCATACATTGAATGTGTTGTTTGTATCAAGATAAGTATTCGTCTAGTCTGAGTACTAGTTCATATTTTAGACAAAAGTATACATGGCAGAAAATCCCCATATGAGATTTTTAGATGGGGGTACAGATTCTAACTTTAATTTTAATAACATTTTCCTCGCACAGTGATTTTCTGTTGGCCTGTCTTCGTTCCTCTCGACAGACATACCCGTTACATGGAAATGGGTCAACGTCTCACCGTAGCGAAATGCTGTATGGGGAAATAGGTGGGATAGAGCTAGACTGGTACCCTGTCTTTCCCCTCCTAATGGCTGCAGGCGAGGAGCGCAAATGCTCTTGGGAAGGTCTAGGACAGAACGTGTCTCCCTCATATGATTGTGCCAAGGAACACAATGGGTCAACGTCTCACCGTAGCGAAATGCTGTATGGGGAAATAGGTGGGATAGAGCTAGACTGGTACCCTGTCTTTCCCCTCCTAACGACTGCAGGCGAGGAGCGCAAATGCTCTAGGGAAGGTCTAGGACAGAACGTGTCTCCCTCATATGATTGTGCCAAGGAACACAAACATGTTTAGGCAATTAAGTGCAATAAGAAATATTCTTAAAAACATTTTCATATTTTATTGATATATTTTGTATGTACGCATGTCATTACACGTATGTGAGACAAAGATCAAGTTTCTTTTCAAAGATTGTTTATATCTTTCCAACTACTACTCATCCACATGTAACTTTCGCAAACCAAAGACAAATAAAACCTAGTAATGACCTAGAGTTGTCCCACCCAACATTCCTAGTTCTGATTAACCACACAGACACAAATGTACACAGACTCCATCATTTGTCCATGAACAATTGGTACAAAACAATAAAATTGAATAAAATCTAAAAGATAAAAGATAAAACAAATTGCCTCCTGGTATATCATTTTGAAAATCAGATCAACACCACTCCAGCTCGGCAAAAAATGTTCTGGAATATTTTGTCGGTTCAGAAAGATCATGAAGGGCAAGAGAAGGATAACAACAGAAACTGGCATTCTTACAGTACGTTAACTGTCACAACAAATATAACACAACTGGCAAAGAAGAGGGCCAAAAATGAATGTTCAACATGAGTGAGTGCATATCGTTTTCAGCTGCTTTGAGCATTATTGTAGCAATAACCTCTTGGTCAGGAGAGCAGGATGTGCCCCGATGTGAATCTTTCTCTCACTTTGCCTGCATGTTTGTTGATATTTTGCAGTTGTGAAAAGAATTCTTATTTTTCACAACCAAGTGTTCTTTTGTTAATGTTATGTTATAATGCTATGACTTGGACCCCTCCATTTTTGTTTGGGACCCCTAATTTTATGAAGAAGGGGTCCAAGTGACCCCAAGAAAATTTAAGCCAGAGCAGACACTGTACATTGTACCTGTGTTTGGATTCGAACCCGGGTCTTCGGTGTGACTAGCGAACACTTTAACCAGGGGACACTAGAAATGGGCTTCATACATTGTACCTATGAGGGGAATCAAACTCGAGTCTTCTGTGTGACAAACACTTTAACCACAAGATTACTTCACCACCCTAGTTCATCAAGAATACCACTGACGAAAACGTAAATTTATAGCATATAGGCCTTGTTTCAAACGATCAGATGAGATCAGAATTCTGTGAGCTTGTTTCAGACACACCCTAGCTGGAATCATGAATATACAGTTAAGCTTCATAGGCCTCGAAGTTTGAGAAGTACATACAAAAGCTAATGACATACAATGGGCCATGACATATTGGGATTATCATATGAGCTTGTGTGTCATACTGATTTTATGAAACAAGTGTCACAAGTCCTGAGTGAAAGCGAGGGTAATACATGAATTTTTGCATGAGTTTCGTGATATTAGTAAGACACACATGTCAGTGTAATGATTTCTTTATTGCCTATTATTTCTTAATCCTTTTGAGTTCCCCAATACAAAATACACCGATCACGACCAATGTCTTAGAAACCATAATTGTCAAATGACGGCAACAATATTCAGCTGTGATGTCATTTCTAGTGTGACATCATTTCGACCTTAACATTCTGCAGAAGATTTGACTGAGGCCAAACAAATGGATGAAAATGTGATAATCAATTAATTGTGGCCTAACATTGGTACTCTGAACATATACATAAAAAACGGTTCTCAAAGAATACAAAGTAGTACTTACTTGCAACTTGAACGTGTACATGGTTAGCTATAACACTTCCAATGCTGTTCTTGACAATACATGTGTAATCTCCTTCGTCCGTTCGACGTTTTCGTTTCCTGAACTTTTTGAAATATAGTGACCCATTTGAAAGCAGTTTTATTTTGGGGTTGACTTCTTCAAATTCTATAAGTTTGTCATCCTTTAGCCACTCGTATTGGAAAGGTCCAAAGTCTGAAGTGGCTTTGACAGAGCAGTTGAGCAACAACTGTCCGTTCTTCTGTGTAACAACTACATCTACGTCTTGGTACACCCGTATTCCTGCCTCAAACCCTGCAGAGTCCTCCCCATTGGCTGCAACACAGAGAGGGAGATATCAAACATATATCACATGGGGCATTACCAAACATATATCACATGGGGCATTACCAAACATATCACATGGGGCATTACCAAGCATATATCACATGGGGCATTACCAAACATATATCACATGGGGCATTACCAAGCATATATCACATGGGGAATTACCAAACATATATCACATGGGGCATTACCAAGCATATATCACATGGGGCATTACCAAGCATATATCACATGGGGCATTACCAAACATATATCCCAGGGGACATTACCAAATATATATCACATGGGACATTACCAAACATATATCACATGGGGCATTACCAAACATATATCACATGGGGCATTACATAACATATATCACATGGGACTTTACCAAACATATATCACATGGGGCATTACATAACATATATCACATGGTGCATTATCAAACATCACATGGGGCATTATCAAACATCACATGGGGCATTATCAGACATGTATCACACAGCACATAACCAAACATCACATGGTGCATTATCAAACATATATCACATGGGGCATTATGAAACATCACATGGGACATTAACAATAATCACTTGGGGCATTATCAAAAATATATTACATGGGACATTATCAAACATTCTACCATGAATTTGGGAATTACTCGATTCTGAATGGTCAATCAGAGGTTGTCAAATCACAATAAACTCCCTCTGATTGAAATAGCCAATTTGATGGTCGCATCACCATGGAAGCTTATATTTATAAAATAGAACTTCAATTTCAGTTATTTAGTTATTTGCATATTAGAATAATTATATCTACAATTATAACTTACAAAATGAAAAGTTGTGGTTACTAAAATATTCATGGGATGTGTGGCAACACATTTTGTACAGAAAACACGATAGACATCTACAAACAGAATGTATCTTAAGTTTTGAGGACATCAGAGAGCTTAGAATCTGGCTGTGACATCATATCTTTTGTGTCATAATAAGCGATATGATGTCATAATGGTGACATGCGGTGTGGAACGAAAGCTTTGCAAAGCTGGCTAAGTTTTCTTTAGGGGTGCCCACTTCATGTAAGCTTACCAAGTTGCTGTGCTTATATGCTTTCAATGCCTGTCATGTTCGAGTGAAGTATTACGGTGTAAACAAACTGCTTGAGCATATACAGCGACATATTTTGTTTAAAGGCTGTTGTTGGTGATTCCGTAATTCAGATCGACAGCCCTCTCAAAACACTGGACTCAACCAATGCCGATTCACTCAATATATTTGCTAGCTCCAAAGACTTCACGTTTTATTTAGTCATGGTAGAATGGAGATAAACATACTGTGTTTTCAATGTTGAGCTAGTTTACCTGTAGTTTTAACATAACAAAGGATCATCAGTTACAATAAAAAATATATCTCTTAAGGCATTATCAACCATATCACATGGGGCATTGTCAAACATGTCACATAGGGCATTATCAAACATGTCACATAGGGCATTATCAAACATGTCACATAGGCAGGCCTCAAGGTCATTTGGCTACCTCTGAATTTTAGACAGTAGACAAACTGAAATTCAGGTCGCATTGGCTACCATTTTAGTCGCAACTTTGAGGCCTGATAGGGCATTATCAAACATGTCACATTGGTCATTATCAAACATATATCACATCAAGCATTATCAAACTTGTCACCAAGGCATTATCAAACATGTGACATTGCCTTCTACTGTGTCCATCTGTCCTAGATACAGCACCAGATTCAGAAGCTTGACCAGGTGTGGTGTGTGCACCCTGTTGAGGTTGTTTCAGCTGCTACAGTAGGTGACATACTGACAGCGACATCCTCCCGCTCACTGTCCATCTGCTCACATTACAACCATATCACACACACCGGTCATCTAGCTAGGCTCAGCCACAATAACCATGATAACTAGTGGTTGACAGCATGAGCAACGATCAGTGCGAGAAGTTTCATTGTTATTCCCATTATATTTAAGCATGAAGTATTAAGGACAATTTTGAACAAGAATCTCCATGGTAAGGCAAGCATTAAGTTTGCTTGTTTGTTGTTTAACGCTGCACACAGCAATATTCCAGCTATATGACAGCGGTCTGCAAATAATCGAGTCTGGACCAGATAATCCAGTGATCTACACAACTGTCATATGATGACATGCATCAAACCAAGTCAGCAAGCCTGACCACCCGATCCGGCTAATCACCTCTTATGACAAGCAAATGGAAGCCAAGATGAAATCTCAGAATGCAGAAATGATGGTAGTGAGTTCTAAAATCTTTGGGGGTGGTCGGGTAGCCTGGTGGTTAAAGTGTTCGCTCGTCACGCCAAAGACCCGGGTTCGATTCCCGACATGGGTACAATGTGTGAAACCCATTTCTTGAGTTTCCCGCCGTGATATTGCTGGAATATTGCTAAAAGCGGCGTAAAATCAAACTCACTCACTCACTCACTCTAAAATCAGTTGTGGCCTCCAAGTCTAACATTTATTTCTGGTACAATTATTTCAGAAGTGCCAGTAACTTTAAAAAGGAGCACACCCTGCTAGCTACACACAAATTTGTTGCTAAATCTACCCCTGATGTCACCTAACCGAATCATCCGACCGCCCCTATGACATCGGTGAATTTGCTATGCTTTCATCTCGTAACTCTTATTTAGTATCCAGACAATAATTCGTCATCTTATTTCATTGGAATACAGCATGTGTTTCAAGAATAAGTCTACTAAAGGACAAGAATAGTGAACAAAGTAACTTTGGTCCTTCAAGATTATGTTAGCCTAGTGTTTTTAAGCGTTCACTCATCACACAGAAGACCCGGGCTCGATTCCCGATATGGGTACATTGTGTGAAGCCCATTTCTGGTGTCTCCCGCCGTGATACTGCTGGAATATTACAAAAAGCGGCATGAAATCAAATATGTACATTTTACATCGATACATCATTAATTTATGTAAAATTGTGACACAGTCATCAGAGATCTAAGATTGTGTTCATTTAAACTATTTTATGCATCTATGCCTCAACCTCGATACATTTATGGGACAAGAGTAAAACTTGGTTTTGAGTCAAATTGCATCTGGTGAAAGTTAAATCAAGTTCTTTAAATTTGAGGCATGTAAAAATCATAATTCGAATTCATACCAAAATGAGGTCAATACTAAGGCTGGGATGGGTCCAAATTTACTACCCGGGTAACCAACCCCCTATTGCCCAATGCTACCTGGGTAGTATATACTACCTCCTGATTGTTGTAAGTATGGGAACACTCTTTTTTGAACCATTGGAAAGAAATGAAACTGCACTTCAATGACATTGAGTCTATTTTTATATAAAAGCTTTCATTGATCTCAGTCAACATATTGCAGCGCAATCCACGTAATGATACTCCACGTAATGAAATCAGCGTGAATCAGACCCGTTAAGATGCCGGGTAGAATGGGCCTTTAGCAATCCATGCTTGCCGTAAGAAGCGACTATGCTTGTCTTTAGAGGCAACTAACAAACAACAGCAACGGTTTTTATGAACTCATCCCCTACCTTCATAGATTATGACCCGTGAAGGTTCCAGGGTAGAATAGGTCTTCAGCAACCAATGCTTGCTGTAAAAGGTGACTATGCTTGTTGTAAAAGGCGACTAAAGGGATCGGGTGGTCAGGCTCGCTGACTTGGTTGATGCATGTCGTTGATCCCAATTGCATGGGTCGATGCTCATGATGTCAATCACTGGGTTGTCTTGTCCAGACTCGATTATTTACAGACCACCGTCATAGAGCTGGAATATTGCTGAGTGCGGAATTAAACAACATACAGTGTGAATCATATGAACCAGATGTTGTTAATCAATGTGGTTTTTTTAAGTCATTCAGGTGTAGTTTAATCGGTGTACAAGTTTCCACAAGTTTTATACAAGCATGTGAATGATCTGTAGATAATCCCAAATGTTGTGCGACATGTGACATGGATCTTCACAGGGAACAAGCATAGGTTGCTGAAGACCAATTCCAACATGGATCTTCCCAGGGAACAAGCATAGGTTGCTGAAGACCAATTCAGACATGGATCTTCACGGGAACAAGTCTGAGTTGCTGAAGACCAATTCAAACCTGGATCTTCACAGGGAACAAGCATGGGTTGCTGAAGACCAATTCCAACATGGATCTTCCCGGGTAACAAGCATAGGTTGCTGAAGACCAATTCAAACATGGATCTTCCCAGGGAAAAAGCATGGGTTGCTGAAGACCAATTCAAATCTGGATATTCCCGGGGAACAAGCATAGGTTGCTGAGGACCAATTCAAACATGGATCTTCACGGGGAACAAGCATGGGTTGCTGATGACCAATTCAAACCTGGATCTTCACAGGGAACAAGCATGGGTTGCTGATGACCAATTCCAACCTGGATCTTCCCGGGGAACAAGCATGGGTTGCTGAGGACCAATTCAAACCTGGATCTTCACAGGGAACAAGCATGGGTTGCTGAGGACCAATTCCAACATGGATCTTCCCGGGGAACAAGCATGGGTTGCTGAGGACCAATTCAAACCTGGATCCTCCCAGGGAACAAGCATGGATAGCTGAAGACCAATTCAAACCTGGATCTTCACGGGGGAAACATGGGTTGCTGGAGACCTTTCCAACCTGGTTCTCACAATGTGAGGCAGTGTTTTGGTGGTGAGGAACGAAGGGATAAACATCTAATAATTTCTTACAGCTTGACTGTTCAAGATTTGCAGTCAACTACAATAACAAGCAAGGATATATTTATATAAATTTCCAGACTGGGCGACCCGCCGCCCCCCCCCCCCCCCCCCCCCCCCTTTATTTGTGGTCAAGAGCTGCCGGATACAATGAATATTATTGTGCATCCCATGGGATGCAAAATACTTTTTTTTCCCCGCTTCCATTCCTCACATTTGTGTGTACTTGACACATGCTTCTGTATTATTTATCGCCATGCCAGAAAACATGCTACAAGGTCAGTAAGAATCGTTCAACATGACCGGTCATTTCATTATGAACCTTGAAATTGTTGCAATTGGAGAATTTTGTCAATACCAAGTACAAAAGGATCAATGACGTCCTTGATCCTTAACATTTGTAACACACTGCACTAGAAATCATGTGGAAGATGTAGTGTGCCCTGTATGTAAGTATTCCCTGCATGTGAGTATTCCCTGCATGTTAGTATTACCGGCATGTAAGTATTCCCTGCATGTAAGTATTCCCTGCATGTGAGTATTCCCTGCATGTGAGTATTCCCTGCATGTGAGTATTCCCTGTATGTAAGTATTCCCTGTATGTAAGTATTCCCCGTATGTAGTAAAAATCTTTTAATAGAGCGCCAATGGCGCAGTTGAAATTCCTTGTAGTAGAGTGTCAATGGCGCAGTTGAAATTCTTTTCATAGAGCGCCAATGGCACAGTTGAAATTCCTTGTAATAGAGCGCCAATGGCACAGTTGAAATTCCTTGTAATAGAGCGCCAATGGCACAGTTGAAATTCCTTGTAATAGAGTGTCAATGGCGCAGTTGAAATTCCTTGTAATAGAGCGCCAATGGTACAGTTGAAATTCCTTGTAATAGAGCGCCAATGGCACAGTTGAAATTCCTTGTAATAGAGTGTCAATGGCACAGTTGAAATTCCTTGTAATAGAGCGCCAATGGCACAGTTGAAATTCCTTGTAATAGAGCACCTATGGCACAGATGAAATTCTTTTAACAGAGCGCCAATGGCACAGTTGAAATTCCTTGTAATAGAGCACCTATGGCACAGATGAAATTCTTTTAATAGAGTGTCAATGGCACAGATGAAATTCCTTGTAATTGAGTGTCAATGGCACAGTTGAAATTCCTTGTAATAGAGTGTCAATGGCACAGTTGATATTCCTTGTAATAGAGCGTCAATGGCACAGTTGAAATTCCTTGTAATTGAGTGTCAATGGCACAGTTGAAATTCCTTGTAATAGAGTGTCAATGGCACAGTTGATATTCCTTGTAATAGAGCGTCAATGGCACAGTTGAAATTCCTTGTAATAGAGTGTCAATGGCACAGTTGAAATTCCTTGTAATAGAGAGTTAATGGCACAGTTGAAATTCTCTTCATAGAGCACCAATGGCACAGTTGAAATTCCTTGTAACAGAGCATCCACGGCACAGTTGAAATTCTTTGTAATTGAGCACCTATGGCACAGTGGAAATCCCTTGTAAAGGACTAATGTCGATTTTATTGTGCAAGCCCACAGAGATATCATTAATCAGTTTAACACGGATACCAAACCGACACTTCTGGGCTGTCCAGTCCTTGTTTTCTGCCCTCAGTGTCGAGTGTCAGACCCATCTTTGGGTATGATTCAGACAAGTGAACAAGTACATACCACAGAGGGCAAGGGTGTCACGAATACTTCATGTTTCAATGGTAGTTGGTACAGAGGGGACAGTGGGGACACTGGGCCCCCACACCCCCACCCCCACCCCCACCTCCATCCCCATCCCCAACCCGAACCCTGAACAACCAACCCTCAACCCCACTCTGCCTCGACCACAAAGAGTCCAAAACGTCCAAAAGAGATTTAGATTCACAGACAGAAAAGTACAAGTATATCTCTGACCCTATCACAGGTAATAATCAAATTGCAAATGATTCCATGGCATTTGATTGGCTAAGCAAGCTTTCTTTTTAGCGTCTGTTTCCAGAAACCAAGAGACAAAATAGGCCACATCCACTAACAGACAACTGGTTCCTGATTGAATATTAATGGAATAGATGCAGCTTGTCTTTCATTACTGCGCTGAACGATGTGTTTTTCCATTTATGGAGATACTCAACGTCTATTAACACACTATGCATACCAGTTTGTATGTTTACACCTCCATAAACACAGAAATGATTGAAGTCAATTCATAATTAAATAAATATTCATATTGCACCAGGAAGGTAGACACAATTTATGGATAACAACTTCTTTAATACTGTACAAAGCGACGTTTCTGTATAGATCCTTATACCGTTGTCAAGCAAGACTGAATGAGGGACATAGTACAAAATATATATACCGTATTCGACGTAATAAGGGCCCAGGGCGCTCTCAAAATTAGGAATAGGGGGCTCTTATTAGAATATTATTTTGGTGAAAAAAACAGTTGAAAGATAAATTTCGTGGCTTATGCTGACAGCCTGAAATGTTTATGTACGACAGATATATTTTTCCAGAATTTAATTCCCCATAATTAAGGGTGCATATAACACACGAGTGTGTATCATACACTAATAAATAAGTCTTGTGTATATTGATTAACCGGAAGGGGTGCTAAATGGGATTGTTCACTAGCCAATATATTAGCAAATATCGCCATGGGCGCTTATTAAAGCAGGGCGCTTATTAAAGCAGGGCGCTTATTCCATCGAATACGGTAAATAAATATTCATATTGCACCAGGAAGGTAGACACAATTTATGGATAACAACTTCTTTAATGCTGTACAAAGCGACGTTTCTGTATAGATCCTTATACCATTGTCAAGCAAGACTGAATGAGGGACATAGTACAAAATATATATAGTAGGTGGAGGATTAACAGTAGAGGAATAACAGTAACAATTGCATACATCAGTGGGATAACATGAGCAAGTGCTGACAACAGAGGGATAATACTGTCACAACACGATGGACAGAGAACACATAGGTGGAAGCCAGTACATGTTCCTCATTCAGTATTGCTTGACAACAGTATACATGTTATAAGGATCTATATCGAAACATCGCTTTTAACAGTATTAAGGAAGTTGCTTATCCATAAATTGTGTCTACCTTATCATCCGTCATTCTAAGGAATGCCTATCAAACAATTGCACCAGGAAGTTATCAAAATGTTTTGAAACCCTTGAAGGCCAATGTTTTAGGGGTTAACTACTGCTATGATATACCGTATTCGACGGAATAAGCGCCCAGGGCGCTCTCAAATTTAGAAATAGGGGGCTCTTATTAGAATATTATTTTGGTGTAAAAAACAGATAAATTTCGTGGTTTATGCATACAGCCTGAAATGTTTATATACGACAGATATATTTTTCCAGAATTTAACTGCCCATAATTGAGGGTGCATATTACACATGAGTGCGTATTATACACGAATATATAGGTCTTGTGTACATTGATCAACCGGAAGGGGTGCTAATTGGGGTTGTTCACTAGCCAATATATTAGCAAATATCGCCTTGGGCACTTATTAAAGCAGGGCGCTTATTACGTCGAATACGGTAGCTGGAATACAGCTGCTACACATTATGCCATGCTGGCACTAAGATGAAACCGACTTCTGCATTGCAATGTACTACAGTGATGATTCATGCAAACCAGTGACTGAAACCGTGACCAACGTTCAATATAAGTGAGTGAGTTGGATTTAACGCTGCTTTTAACAGCATTCCAGTCATATCACGGTGTGTCAGCTTAATGTGGGAGGAAAGCCCGAAGTGATGCAGGGCTCAGACGTTTACCTCTTCCGTGAAACCCACGAGCATGGGTATGGTGCTGACAAACCTAGAAACATAATTGGGTCCAACCGAGATTCGAACCCACAATCATAGGTTTCTGGCGTGTCCAAGGGACACAACTCTGCACAGTGAATAGCGGCGCCTTAGACGACTGGGCCACCCGTGCCCCCACGTTCGATATAAACAGGAGACAAAGACACACAGTGAAGTCACAATAGCCTGATTATCTGGGTCTCTTACACCCTTATTCTTCTTGAAACATTCACAGGGTCATGAGTGTGCTTGGGTTAACACCCCTGTGAACAGTATTTAAGTAATGTGGGCGTATTTCAGTAATATCACAGCGTGTCCACTTCATGTGGGAGTATTTCAGTTATAATAATATTATCATGGCGAATTTTAGTTATATCACGGCATGACAGCTTGATGTGGAAGTATTCTAGTTATAATAATATTATCAGAGTGTGTCACGTTATATCATGACATGTCCACTTGATGTGGGAGTATTTCAGTTATATTATGGCGTGTCCACTTGATGTGGGAGTATTTCAGTTATATCATGGATTGTCATTTGATGTGGGAGTATTTCAGTTATATCATGGCATGTCCACTTGATGTGGGAGTATTTCAGTTATATCATGGCATGTCCACTTGATGTGGGAGTATTTCAGTTATATCATGGCATGTCCATTTGATGTGTGAGTATTTCAGTTATATCACGGCATGTCCACTTGATGTGGGAGTATTTCAGTTATATCACGGCATGTCACGTTGATGTGGGAGTATTTCAGTTATATCACGGCATGTCCACTTGATGTGGGAGTATTTCAGTTACCTCATGGCGTGTCCACTTGATGTGGGAGTATTTCAGTTATATCACGGCATGTCAGCTTGATGTGGGAGTATTTCAGTTATATCACGGCATGTCAGCTTGATGTGGGAGTATTTCAGTTATATCACGGCATGTCAGCTTGATGTGGGAGTATTTCAGTTATATCACGGCATGTCAGCTTGATGTGGGAGTATTTCAGTTATATCACGGCATGTCAGCTTGATGTGGGTGTATTTCAGTTATATCACGGCATGTCACTTTGATGTGGGAGTATTTCAGTTATATCACGGCATGTCACTTTGATGTGGGAGTATTTCAGGCATATCACGGCATGTCACTTTGATGTGGGAGTATTTCAGGCATATCACGGCATGTCACTTTGATGTGGGAGTATTTCAGTTATATCACGGCATGTCACTTTGATGTGGGAGTATTTCAGTTATATCACGGCATGTCACTTTGATGTGGGAGTATTTCAGTTATATCACGGCATGTCACTTTGATGTGGGAGTATTTCAGTTATATCACAGCATGTCAGCTTGATGTGGGAGTATTTCAGTTATATCACAGCATGTCAGCTTGATGTGGGTGTATTTCAGTTATATCACGGCATGTCACCTTGATGTGGGAGTTTTTCAGGTATATTAGGCTCCAAGTGCTCCAAGTACATGAGAGCAGGGTGTCTAGCATATGTTTATTTATTCAGTAGTTAATTCACCATTACAAGAGACTGGTCATCGAGGCCACACACACAGTTACAACCTTTGAACAAACACTAAACAGAGTGCTCCACGCTATCAGGAGTTCCATTCATTGCCTCAAAAGGGAAATAAATGTCATCATTATCATCCAATAAAACATTTACTGATTCCGGCTGAGCCTGTATACCATGAATATTTATTTCTAAGCTTCACAGTTTTTTCTGTGTTATGAGATCATGAGATAAGCTGTCACCTTACATCATACAACTTACGACTGTGCTTCTCCATCCCAAGATTATCGATGAATAAAATTGCTTTAATAATAATAATAATAATAATAATAATAATAATAATAATCCAGATCACCCAAACCCTCTTTGCTGCATTTTTCATATTAATCTGTAAATAATTATATAAACATGTGAATGATAATAATAATAATAATAATAATAATAATAATAATAATAATAATGATGATGATGATAAAAAGTATAAAAAATTAAAATAATAATAATAATAACAACAACAACATGTTTACTTTTTCTGTCCATTATATTCAGTTCCAGTTTGTATCAAAATTATAGCATTGGAAACTGGTTCAATATTACAGCAATCAACACCTACTAATCACATCGACTACGATCATTGGATATTTACTTGTCCTCAGCACAAGTTAGAAGACTCAGGCTAGCACACTAGCGGCAATTTGGATGACTGTAACAAATGGTTATGATGTCTTATCAACACCTTACATTAAGAACATACAAGCTTTTTAAGTTGTCTGTTAGCAGGGAATATACCTCACAAAAGATCTATTTTCAAAAGCAGGTGCCCCTGGCAGTCAAATTGTGGAAGAAAACATTCTTTTGTTCAATATTGAAAAATTCATAGCCGTTTAACATTATAATCATTGCATGGAATAATCTAAAAGTGAGCCATACACATGACACAACCTCCTCCTCCTGACCATTTTGATTGGTCTCCATAAGGCCATAACATTAGTTATAAGTAGGTTATCATGACTATTGAAGGTTTATATTATGGTATTTCCAATTTGGGTTGGTTGGTTGGTTTGTTATATCATGAGTATCGATCCACGCAATTTGGATCGATGACATGCATCAACCAAGTCAGCGAGCCAGACCACCCGATCCCATTAGTCGCCTTTTACGACAAGCATAGTCACCTTTTACGGCAAGTATGGGTTGCTGAAGACCTATTCTAACCCGGCGTCTTCACGGGCTTCCAACTTTTAGAATGCCAAGTTACTAAGAGTGTCAGCGTGTAGATGCTTTGTCACCATGCATGAGGGAGATTGTTTTAGCGCCTGCAGTATCACAAGGGAGACACCAGAAATGGACTTCACTCATTGTACCCATGTGGGGAATCAAACCCGAGCCTTCGACGAGGTGAGCAAACGCTTTAACCACTAGGCTGCCCAACCACTCTTATCTTCACAGTCTATATAGATCAGGGACTCTAAGATCTGCGGATAATAGTAAGTTGGTTACAAAAGGCAGTGAACATGACAATGTCATCTTACACTCCACACATGCAGGAATGGCAGAGAGGGGACTTACTTTTTCAAAATTCTGGAGAATATATTACAATGGTAAAATCCATGGCCAAGATGAATATTACATCACAGCTTTGTAGATACACTTATCTTCCACACAAAACAATTTGTGTGAACGATTGTTCAATCATTAGTGAGTGGGTTGGGTTTTAATGCCGCTTTTAACAGTATTCCAGTTATATCACGGCGTGTCAGCTTAATGTGGGAGGAAAGCCCGAAGTGATGCAGGTCTCAGACGTTTACCACTTAAGTCAAACCCACGAACACGGGTATGGTGCTGATAAACGTAGAAACATTATCAGGGCGAACCGGGATTCAAACCTACAATCATAGGTTTCTGGCCTGTCCAAGGGACGCAACTCTGTACAGCGAATTGCACCACCTTAGACGACTGGGCCACCAGTGCCCCTTCAATCCTTAGAAACATGTTGTTACCAAACACCTCAAATTTGAACCTTGTGATACACCTTCGGTATTGGTATAAATCCAAACACGCAAGAGTTGATCACAAGAAAGTCTCTCACTATATATACTATTCCACTTCTGATGGGGATACCTTTATCATTGCATGATACACAAAACTGCAATATTCCAGCTATATGACGGCGGTCTGTAAATAATCGAGTCTGGACAAGACAATCCAGTGATTGACCCCTTCTTAAAGTTGAGGAGTATAGTATAAAAAAAATCCTCATGTTAATGTTGCAGATTTAGTGGTCTACATCATAAAATATCCTTTCATTTCCTCAAGAAACAGTCCTCAATAATGTCAACAATAATTCACTTAAGGAAAAAATGAAGAAACACACAACTTCAATAAACAAAAAAAAATCAGAAAACAATAAAACTTCTAAAAGGAAAAAAGAAAAGATTGTTGTTTATTATTGCAACTGCTACCACTGAAAGGGTTTATCTGGACTAGGTCAGGCCAATATTCAGCCATTGGTCTGCAGAAAATGTCCGTAAAAATTCTTCAGTGGAACTGAAAGTACTCCCAATTCATGTCAATCTGATCATATCTAATTTTATGGCTTTGTATAGGTGACTTTTTTATCACTAACAACAGAACCAACAAAAAAGAACAGGCTTTAATGCTTATGTTTACATTAATGCACTGAACATGCTGAATGCAATGTTAAAATAACTCAGAATTTATGAAGATAATAACTTTACAAAAATCCAAACGTTGAACAAAACAATGCTTTTTCCCCAATTTGCCTGCCAAGGGCACTTACTTTAGAGTACTAGATAATTCCTGCCCTGATTTCATTCATGAAACATTGAACCAACGGCCTGATTGTACACAAAGAGGTGTATTTCCTGGTTTCATTGATAACCACAACAGTCCTGTTTCCTGGTGTATATATCTGGTATCCCATGCTGTACACACTTTAAACACTATTATCACATGTGTCAATGGGTTACAAGTGCTTACTCTGTTACACATTACACAACACTGCATATGAATGAAGCCATTGTAATGGATGCAATTGTAAACAATGTTGACACTGAGTGCAACTATGTGATACAATGTCAATACCAGCGGCAGGCAGTTTAAATGCAATGTTTACACTACAGCCACACATTGATGAACACTGGTAATTATCCCCTAATCAAAGTGTAATGATTACATGACGACAGAAAGCAAGATATTGTTGATAACATCGCCACAAAGGGCCATTATCAGCTCCAAGTAGTGGAGGGGTGGATGATAACAACAATATCAAAGCACGCCTCCACAAAATCAGGTCAACGGTGAAATTCACTTCCATTCCTCCCTGACATATATTTGTTTGTTAGTAGTCACACACCTCCCCACCACAGAGGTCCACCACGTCGGGCAAAGCTTGCTCCCCCTCCCCACCGCTATATGACGGGTTATACACAGACCTATTTTTTAATCAATTCCGTGCCCTATGGCCTGTCAAAGCTGGAGAAGGAACGAAATCCATGTTGGCTGGCTGATATTGTTATTGAGGCGTATTCAACGCCGTCGATCGGAAATTTCTTAGGTGCTGCACCCTAGAGTAGCCCTGGCTTACCACCAACCTGCCTGACCCAACTGGCCAACGATACCATTCAGTTAGCCCGTGACCTTGTAAGACTCACCACGTCAAACCAGCACGAAAAAAAACCCAAAACAAACGTATCTGACAGTAACATGCCGTCTTGTAACAGAGCACGGAGAACTCCGCCGTGTGTTTTGTCGGTACATATAATTGATATTGGTCGGGGTGGGGTGATAAATGGGTCGTATATCCTCCCGATTGTTGGTCAGTAACCCCGGGCATGGACAGAACAGGCAGCGATCGAGAAGCACGGCTGGGAGGGAGCGAGCGAGCACCATCTTCGCCTAGCATTGTTAAACTGAGATACCGCGCGTGCAACTGAACGCCCCAGACTGTGATATGATTATATGATGATATGAGAACATGAAACACTGGGGATGGTGAGGGGGGTATCGGGGACGACGGTGATTGAGCCGAGTGAGCTACATACACACGGCCATGTTGTTTTTGCAATTGAGGTCATGGGTGAAGCTGATGTTAGGAAAAAATCAACGACCTACCTCTGACGACGGCGATCAGCACGACTACCGCCACGGGTAGACTCCCGCCTAGGATTGAGGACGGCGCCATGGACATACAACCATTGGGGAATTCCGCACCCAAAATCCCACTACAAATTTGGCCTCCTTCTCTTAGTAGTGGGCATGAATTTGCGGCTATTCAACCGTAGCACAACCTTCTAATCTTTTAGCCTTGCGCCAGCTGTTCTATCAACCTCGGCCCCTCCCTGTTCTGCAATTGGTATATGACACGCCCGATGTTTTGGAGAGGTACACACTGGTCCTGTTTGATCCTGAGATCGGTTGTCATTGTTCGAGTGTAGGATTTCGTTCACATGCGTTGGCAGAGTCATTTGATAATTTATTCAATATTTGCATTCGTCTATACGGGGGCGGGATCCAGCTCGATGGAAGAGCAGTGGTTAGTTGAGGTCAACATCTCTAGCAGTTTTCTTTCCCGCGAAAATGCCACAAGGAAAAAAATGTCAAATATGTGCTCTAGTTTACGGCTTTGATTTGACGTCTCGCGACCTGCACGTGCAACTGCAGCACGATGTGAGTCGAGACTGGTGACAGAACGCGCACAATTCTCGAGATCCCTTACTGAAGCTGTAAAGGGACTGTCAGATGAACGATCCTCCCGAGCACGCGCTATAGCGAGGGCTTCTTGCAGTACAGCACGGAAGCGTGTTCTAACGGGATTTCGAGAATATTGCGAAAACAAAAAAATATCCAGGAACAATACAGTGCAATGCGCGTTGTTATAACGGGGCTTTAGGGGTGGTCGTTGACAGAATTAGGTACTGATGATAACAAAAGGCGGAGGCTGGCCCTATACTAAATCACATTATGTATCTTATAAATTATCATTTTCCGTAAGTTGGTCTTTGGGTTCAACAACGAAGCTCCTAACAGTCAGCTGAGAGAGACGGATTTCAGCTCTTGTTGACGGAACCGACAACATCGCTGTGATTAATTCACCAACACTCGTGCTTCCATCGACCCAGTTAATGCTGTGTGGATATGTCCAAAGAAACGGCTGTTCTCGATGTGGGCAGTCGAACGGCGATGCCCCAGAGCGAACCCACGCCAACGTTTTATTTTCATCGGAATATTTAATGCCCATATTTAATATTCTTATCAATTTTTTACAAATAATAACCCTGTAAAAGACGTTTTATTTATTGCCTTTCTCCCTGTAAAAGATATTTGTTTATAAACATGACCATATTTTACATGCTAATGAAATATTTAAAAATATAAACCTAATTTATTTGTTGTGCTCTTTCTTTGAAGTGTTTCATTTCTAAATATGTAATGATTATATTCAAAATACTTACGAACTATTTACAAATAAATGATTTTGTTTAATATTTGTAAATGATTTGTAAATGATTGATATCCATTTTTAATATAATTATCAAATATTTATTATTAAAAACATTTTAAGCCGTTTTATTTGTGGCGCTTTGTAAAAGTATTTATTTGTACATTTAATGATCATATTTAATATCTACAAATGTGAAACTTTAAGAAACCTCTTGATTTATTGTGCATTTCTTTTGTGATTTAATATATTTGTAAATGATTGATGACCATATTTAAATTTTAATATTCTTTTACAAATGTTTACAAAAATATTTTTTTCTGATTTTAAAAAAATTATTTTGCCTGTACTGTAAAACTATTAGATTTGTAAACAATTGAAAACGAAAGAGTAGTTAACGCCAACTCACCCACTCACCGTTAACTCTTCTTTAAGCAGTATGTATAGTTCCATCACCGTCTGTCAGTGAGTGAGTTGGGTTTTACGCCGCATTTAGCAATGTCCCAGCAAACTCCCGGCGGTGTATACGCGTGTATATGGGGATTAACGTCACCGTTCAAGATTATTGCACCATATAGCCAAATTCTTGTATGCGTGTTTGTTCGTGGCTGCTTGTACTAATCCGGAGTGAGTGAGTTGGGTCTAACGACGCCGGACAGTTTTCCAGTTATATCACGGCGTGTCCGTTTGATTGATGCATGTCTTCGACGTTTATCACTTTGTTGAAACCCACGAGCACGGGTATGGTGCTGACACACCTGGAAACATAATCGGTACGAATTGGGATTCGAACCCACAATGATAGGTTTATGGGCCCAAGGGACACAACTCTGCAAAGCAAAAGTCGGCGTCTTGGGCGACTGGGCCACCCGTCAAGACCGACATTTGATGTTTTCAGAGTTCACTCAGTCTGGCGTTAAACAACCAAAAAAATCAAACAAACACGCAGTTTTTTCCATCATCATTGGGGGCGGTCGGGTAGCCTAGTGGTTAAAGCGTTCGCTCGTCACGCCGAAGACCCGCGTTCGATTCCCGACATGGGTACAATGTGTGAAGCCCATTTCTGGTGTGCCCCGCCGTGATATTGCTGGAATATTGCCAAAAGCGGCGTAAAACCAAAGTCACTCACTCACTCACTCCATCATCATTGTCTGCAGATGGCAGGGGCATAAAGTTAGCAGCGGGTTCGTTATTCGTTTTTCGAATAACGCAAAACAAGCCAGCACCGGGTTCGTTATTCAAAGGCTGTATATTAAACAACCACAGTAATGTAGTAAAATACATTGAAACCCATTTAATACTTGACAGCAGGTTCGTCTTACATCATCATCCAAAAACTGTTTAGTTATTCAGTACTTTTGAATAACGAAAAACAAGCCAGCACCGGGTTCGTTATTCAAAGGCTGTAAATTAAACAACGACATTTATGTGGTGAATTATACTGAAACTCATTTAATATTTGACAGCAGGTTCGTCTTACATCGTCCAAAGGATGTTTAGTTATTCAGTACTTTTGAATAACGAAAAATAAATCAGCCCTGGATTCGTTATTAAGACTTGGTATAACAAATATAAGATACCGTATTTCCAGCGGGTTCGTTATTCGTCATTCGTTTTTCGAATAACAAAAAACAAGCTAGCACCGGGTTCGTCCTTCAAACCTGCTGTCAAGTATTAAATGAGTTTCAGTATATTTCACCACATAACTGCAGTTGTTTAATATACAGCCTTTGAATAACGAACCCGGTGCTGGCTTGATTTTCGTTATTCAAAAGTACTGAATAACTAACCAGTTTTTGGATGATGGTGTAAGACGAACCTGCTGTCAAGTATTAAATGAGTTTCAGTATAATTCACCACATTACTTTGGTTGTTTATTTTAAAGCCTTTGAATAACGAACCCGGTGCTGACTTGTTTTTCGTTATTCAAAAGTACTGAATAACTAAACAGTTTTTGGACAATGTAAGACGAACCTGCTGTCAAGTATTAAATGAGTTTCAGTATATTTCACCACATAACTGTGGTTGTTTAATATACAGCCTTTGAATAACGAACCCGGTGCTGACTTGTTTTTCGTTATTCAAAAGTACTGAATAACTAAACAGTTTTTGGACAATGTAAGACGAACCAGCTGTCAAGTATTAAATGAGTTTCAGTATATTTCACCACATTACTATAGTTGTTTAATATAAGGCCTTTGAATAACGAACCCGCTGCTAACGTCTGGCCCCTGCAGATGGCGCGGTACTTAAATGTAACTGACATCAGAATCTGCAATAATCAACAGGCTTCTGACGAGCCATTCGCTCGAATGCACGTCACGTGGTCCCAATTTTCTACCGACCAGGAAGTATTATCACGGACGTATATTTACGTGATAAAAATATTGCGCACATCTGTTTTCACTTAATGATTTCAATAACACTGCCCACTGATAACGTTGGTATCTGATCGTTTGGTTATATACGGCGGTGAGGCTTTCACGTGCTGTCCTGAGGTCGGACCTTTTCATAACATACAGTAAACTACGTTTATAACGAACACGCTTATAACGAACTGACGGATATAACGAACTGTTTTTTGGCCCCGTCCATTTGCTGTATATATGCTGTATATGTGCTTATATCGAACTACGGTTATTACGAACTAAATCTTGTGGTCCCTTTCAGTTCGCAATAACCGTAGTTGACTGCAGTTTACGAATCATCCGACTCGCCAAATAATAAATGTGGAAAAACATGAAAAGCAGTGGGGTTTTTTATTCCGCCGACCAGAAATAATTTAAATGTTAAAACACAACTCATTTACAGTCGCTATCGACACAAATAAGATAGTTTAAATAATATGATTAAAATCTGTAGAAAATGTATCACACACAAAAGAAAACGAATTATGACGAAGGGCGAGAGGAAATACATAACTGAAATCGGAATTTTCTATTTAAATATATTTGACCTGATTCCTTTGGGACAAAAGTACATGAACCAAAATATAAAGAAATTTTACCGGATAATCAGGGTAGCTCAGACGCATGCCGTTAAAAGATACGAAATTTTAGAAGTTTACAGCCTAGGATATCTTACTGTTCATATTGATCAGTGGATGAGAGGTTGTGGTTGGTAGATGAGGGGTTGAGAAAGGTAGTTGAGTGGATGAGGGGTTGAGAAAGGTAGTTGAGGGGTTGTGGGTGGTAGCTGAGGGGTTGTGGTTGGTAGTTGAGTGGATGAGGGTTGTTGATGGTAGTGGGGTGGATGAGGGGTTGTGGGTGGTAGTTGAGTAGATTAGGCGGGTGTGGGTGGTAGCTGAGTAGATTAGGGGTTGTGGGTGGTAGTTGAGTAGATTAGGGGGGTGTGGGTGGTAGCTGAGTAGATTAGGGGTGTGTGGGTGGTAGCTGAGTAGATTAGGCGGGTGTGGGTGGTAGCTGAGTAGATTAGGGGTTGTGGGTGGTAGTTGAGTAGATTAGGGGGGTGTGGGTGGTAGCTGAGTAGATTAGGGGGGTGTGGGTGGTAGCTGAGTAGATTAGGCGGGTGTGGGTGGTAGCTGAGTAGATTAGGGGTTGTGGGTGGTAGTTGAGTAGATTAGGGGGGTGTGGGTGGTAGTTGAGTAGATTAGGGGGGTGTGGGTGGTAGTTGAGTAGATTAGGGGGGTGTGGGTGGTAGCTGAGTAGATTAGGGGGGTGTGGGTGGTAGCTGAGTAGATTAGGCGGGTGTGGGTGGTAGCTGAGTAGATTAGGGGTTGTGGGTGGTAGTTGAGTAGATTAGGGGGGTGTGGGTGGTAGTTGAGTGGATGAGGAGTTGTGGGTGGTAGTTGAGTAGATTAGGGGTGTGTGGGTGGTAGCTGAGTAGATTAGGCGGGTGTGGGTGGTAGCTGAGTAGATTAGGGGTTGTGGGTGGTAGTTGAGTAGATTAGGGGGTTGTGGGTGGTAGTTGAGTAGATTAGGGGTGTGTGGGTGGTAGTTGAGTAGATTAGGGGGGTGTGGGTGGTAGCTGAGTAGATGAGGGGGTGTGGGTGGTAGATGAGGGGGTGTGGGTGGTAGTTGAGTAGATTAGGGGGTGTGGGTGGTAGTTGAGTAGATCAGGGGGGTGTGGGTGGTAGCTGAGTAGATCAGGGGGGTGTGGGTGGTAGTTGAGTAGATTAGGGGGGTGTGGGTGGTAGCTGAGTAGATCAGGGGGGTGTGGGTGGTAGTTGAGTAGATGAGGAGTTGTGGGTGGTAGCTGAGTAGATCAGGGGGGTGTGGGTGGTAGTTGAGTAGATGAGGAGTTGTGGGTGGTAGTTGAGTAGATGAGGAGTTGTGGGTGGTAGCTGAGTAGATGAGGGGGTGTGGGTGGTAGTTGAGTAGATGAGGAGTTGTGGGTGGTAGCTGAGTAGATGAGGGGGTGTGGGTGGTAGATGAGTAGATGATGAGTTGTGGGTGGTAGTTGAGTAGATGATGAGTTGTGGGTGGTAGCTGAGTAGATGAGGGGGTGTGGGTGGTAGTTGAGTAGATGAGGAGTTGTGGGTGGTAGTTGAGTAGATCAGGGGTGTGTGGGTGGTAGTTGAGTAGATGAGGAGTTGTGGGTGGTAGTTGAGTAGATGAGGAGCTGTGGGTGGTAGCTGAGTAGATGAGGGGGTGTGGGTGGTAGTTGAGTAGATGAGGAGTTGTGGGTGGTAGCTGAGTAGATGAGGGGGTGTGGGTGGTAGCTGAGTAGATGAGGAGTTGTGGGTGGTAGTTGAGTAGATGAGGAGTTGTGGGTGGTAGTTGAGTAGATTAGGGGGTTGTGGGTGGTAGCTGAGTAGATTAGGGGGGTGTGGGTGGTAGTTGAGTAGATGAGGAGTTGTGGGTGGTAGTTGAGTAGATGAGGAGTTGTGGGTGGTAGTTGAGTAGATGAGGAGTTGTGGGTGGTAGTTGAGTAGATGAGGGGTTGTGGGTGGTAGTTGAGTAGATTAGGGGGGTGTGGGTGGTAGTTGAGTAGATTAGGGGTTGTGGGTGGTAGTTGAGTAGATTAGGGGTGTGTGGGTGGTAGTTGAGTAGATGAGGAGTTGTGGGTGGAAGTTGAGTAGATGAGGGGTTGTGGGTGGTAGTTGAGTAGATTAGGGGGGTGTGGGTGGTAGTTGAGTAGATTAGGGGGTTGTGGGTGGTAGTTGAGTAGATTAGGGGTTGTGGGTGGTAGTTGAGTAGATTAGGGGGGTGTGGGTGGTAGTTGAGTAGATTAGGGGGTTGTGGGTGGTAGTTGAGTAGATTAGGGGGGTGTGGGTGGTAGTTGAGTAGATTAGGGGGGTGTGGGTGGTAGTTGAGTAGATTAGGGGGGTGTGGGTGGTAGCTGAGTAGATGAGGGGTTGTGGGTGGTAGTTGAGTAGATTAGGGGGGTGTGGGTGGTAGTTGAGTAGATTAGGGGGGTGTGGGTGGTAGTTGAGTAGATTAGGGGTTGTGGGTGGTAGTTGAGTAGATTAGGGGTTGTGGGTGGTAGTTGAGTGGATGAGGAGTTGTGGGTTGTAGCTGAGTGGATGGGGGTTGTGGGTGGTAGTTGAGGGGTTGTGGGTGGTAGTGAGTGGATGAGGGGTTGTGGGTTGTAGCTGAGTGGATGGGGGGTTGTGGGTGGTAGCTGAGTGGATGGGGGGTTGTGGGTTGTAGCTGAGTGGATGGGGGGTTGTGGGTTGTAGCTGAGTGGATGGGGGGTTGTGGGTGGTAGCTGAGTGGATGGGGGGTTGTGGGTTGTAGCTGAGTGGATGGGGGGGTTGTGGGTGGTAGCTGAGTGGATGGGGGGTTGTGGGTGGTAGTGAGTGGATGGGGGGTTGTGGGTGGTAGTTGAGGGGTTGTGGGTGGTATTTTTAGTAGTTGAGGGGTTGTGGGTGGTAGTTGAGTGGATGAGGGGTTGTGGTTGGTAGTTGAGGGGTTGTGGGTGGTAGTTGAGTGGATGAGGGGTTGTGGTTGGTAGTTGAGGGGTTGTGGGTGGTAGATGAGGGGTTGTGGGTGGTAGTTGAGTGGATGAGGGGTTGTGGTTGGTAGTTGAGGGGTTGTGGGTGGTAGTTGAGGGGTTGTGGGTGGTAGTTGAGGGGTTGTGGGTGGTAGTTGAGTGGATGAGGGGTTGTGGGTGGTAGTTGAGTGGATGAGGGGTTGTGGGTGGTAGTTGAGGGGTTGTGGTTGGTAGTTGAGGGGTTGTGGGTGGTAGTTGAGGGGTTGTGGGTGGTAGTTGAGGGGTTGTGGGTGGTAGTTGAGGGGTTGTGGGTGGTAGTTGAGGGGTTGTGGGTGGTAGTTGAGGTGTTGTGGGTGGTAGTGAGTGGATGGGGGGTTGTGGGTGGTAGTTGAGGGGTTGTGGGTGGTAGTTGAGGGGTTGTGTGTGGTAGTGAGTGGATGGGGGGTTGTGTGTGGTAGTTGAGGGGTTGTGTGTGGTAGTTGAGGGGTTGTGTGTGGTAGTGAGTGGATAGGGGGTTGTGTGTGGTAGTTGAGTGGATGAGGGGTTGTGGTTGGTAGTTGAGGGGTTGTGGGTGGTAGTTGAGGTGTTGTGGGTGGTAGTTGAGGGGTTGTGGGTGGTAGTTGAGTGGATGAGGGGTTGTGGGTGGTAGTTGAGTGGATGAGGGGTTGTGTGTGGTAGTTGAGGGGTTGTGTGTGGTAGTTGAGGGGTTGTGTGTGGTAGTGAGTGGATGGGGGGTTGTGGGTGGTAGTTGAGTGGATGAGGGGTTGTGGTTGGTAGTTGAGTAGATGAGGGGTTGTGGTTGGTAGTTGAGGTGTTGTGGTTGGTAGTTGAGGGGTTGTGGGTGGTAGTTTAGTGGATGAGGGGTTGTGGGTGGTAGTTGATGTGTTACAGGTGTCAGACAAGTGACAGTATTTAAGAATCATCAAAACAGTAACAGCCCGCAGAAATTAATGGCGCACGTCTGATGTCATGAAACATATACTGAGAATAAAAAGAAACTATACCCCTCTGGTGATTTTATCATATATTTGTTTTTTAATTGAAAATATCTTAATGCAACGATATAACATAAAAGCAATTAACTGTACTAGCGCTTTGTCAGCACCCAAAGAATATTTCTACTTGGTTAAATTTTCTATTTTTGTTTCATGTGACACTTTTAAAAAAGTAAGAAAATTCCGCATAATACACAAATGCTGGTGGGTGTCTTCGAGATCTAATCTTTGAAAAATCAATACATTTACTTTTCTCCACAAAAATTATCAACATGGTAGGTGTCCCGTGGTTGCAGATTCATTTCTTACCCATGTCTCCATGTGGCCACCCCCCGCCACAGACTACTATAAATAAAAATACTGGTGCAGGAATGAGTGATGGTTATATAGACATAATCATATATTATAATAATAACAATAATTATTATTATTTTTTACATGGATGACCTTGAACTTATTGCCAATGGAGGATCTACACACAAAAAATGACAGATTCTGCTTTTCGAGTCTTGTTTTCTAATGATATCGGCATGTCCTTTGGACTCGACAAATGCAACATTCTTCATTTGAAACGTGGCACGGTAGAAGAGGGAGGATCAGTCAGTTTACTTGGAGGAGGAGTTATTGACAATCTTGTGGAAGGTCAGGCCTATACGTACTTAGGGATGCAGATTAGGGACAAACTCCAGAATGCTCATATTAAGGGCAAACTTCGGGCAGAGTACAAATGTAGACTAAAGAAAATCTGGAGTTCAGAGCTGAACGCTCGCAATAAAGTCAAAGCCACAAATACTTATGCTGTACCCGTCCTTTCGTATTATTTTGGTGTTGTTGATTGGACGAAACATGAAATTCAGGGTACTGACACCCTCAAACGAAGAATCATGTCAGACAATAGATCCCACCACCCTCGCTCTTCCCTCAATCGCTTATGTATACCAATCCTAATGGGAGGGCGTGGTTTGATTAACGTGGATGCTCTTCATGATGAAATTGTTTTGTGCACTTTTGCACACATTTATTTGTCTGATGATCCTCTTGTGAAGCATGTCAAGGCTCATGATGAAAACCAGGCATTCCACAGTTTTCTAAAACGAGCCAATGATGTGGGACATAATCGCAATGTCGGTGTTGATTTTGTTGATGGTTCTGTACTGAAATGAGTGCCAACCAAGCGAAGTGCCATATCAAATCGGCCCAGACTCAGTTTTTCAAGGAGAGGCTTTCTGAACGACCACTGCATCAATTTTATGTGCAGTGTGTTGAGAAGATCAGCAATCGCGCAGAGTCCTTCACTTGGATGAAGTCGTCTGTCCTGAAAGTAAAACAGAAGGCTTTCTGTTTGCTGCTCAGGACCAGTCACTTCCAACTCGAAACCGTCAATGTGTGATTTTGCATCAAAATGTGAATATGAAATGTAGATTATGTCATTTATTATCGTCTTCGCCATGCTTGTGGTTTTGACACAGAGGTCAATTCACGGTACGACCTGGAATATGTAGAGGGCGTCATGGAAAATGATAAATACAAAATCCTTTGGAATAGGCCCGTATACAGCCTCAGACATATCCAGGCCAACAAACCCGATCTTGTCCTTTTTGATAAATCCAATGAAATCATTTATATCATTGAATTTTCTGTCCCTTTTGACAGCAATGTGATTGATAAGATTTAGGAAAAACATGGCAAATATGCAGACCCCGCTTTCGAAATGTCACGCTTGCATCCCAAGTACCAAGTTGTCCGACTCCCCATTGTTCTCGGTTCCGTAGGTTTGGTACCTCCCAATCTGTTGACTGACATCGGGAGAGTACCCGGGCTTGCTAACAGGAATACAGCCCTTCTGACAATCTGGGTAATGCAGAAGGCTGTAGTGTTGGGGAGTCTTCACATTCTCCGGAAAGTTCTGGGTGGGTTTGACTAGGTAGCGCTTCCTGAGAGAAGTCTCATTCGCTGTCTGGGCTGCGTGTAGAGGGGGCAAGGGCCCCGAGCTGATGATGAGCCTAAACAGCCTGACTGTACCAGGATCACCCAAACCCTCTTTGCTGCATTTTTTATTTTTAATAATAATAATAATAATGATAATGATAATAACAACATCAACAACAATTATAATAACAACAACATTTATAATAATAATAATTATTATTATCATCATCATTATCATCATCATCATCATCATCATCATTATTATTATTATTATTATTATTACCCCGGTCAATGGATCAGTGAGCACTCTATTTTCATTCTCAGCTCCCTGTGGTTCATACAACCCAAGTTGCCTATCACAATTTTGAGTTACTTGTGGAACCTTTTACGAGCATACTTATTTCACGATTGTCATCTTTGACTGATGACAATAACATCCTGTTTCCCGCGCAGGTTGGAAATAGAAAAAACCCTTCTCATTAGTAGACAACATGTTTATCATCAATATGATAATGGAGAGCCTTAAGCATAACAACCAAAAGTTGCATTGTGCTTTTTATAGATTTCACCAAGGCTATTGACAAACAGGTCTTTGGGACAAATTGCTGAAAAGTGGCGTCAGAGGGATTTTTTTTTATTCAAATAAATATAATGTACAACGGTATTAAATCATGTCTTGTAGTAAATAATTTTGTCCCAAGCCTTTCGGAGTTAGGGGCGGTCGGGTAGCCTAGTGGTTAAAGCGTTCGCTCGTCACGAGGAAGACCCGGGTTCGATTCCCGATATGGGTACATTGTGTGAAGTCCATTTCTGGTGTCCCCCGCCGTGATATTGCTGGTATATTGCTAAAGCGGCGTAAAACCATATTCACTCACTCACTCACTTTCGGAGTTAGACAATTAGCCCACCTATCCCCATTACTATTTTCATTGCATATAAATAACCTCGAGCAAGCCCTATTGTAAATGTTGATTATAATCTTTGTAATGATGCAACCTTATTGTTATAGTTTATAATTTGACTCTATGTTGATGATATATACAGTCTTATTTAGTAGATGCCCTGTCGATTTACAGAAAACCAATAGCTCGTTAAGACCATACTGCACTAAATGAAATTTAGATGTTAACACTTCAACAACAAAACGTTATATTTGGCAGTGGCCCTGCTTAGCGAAGTTAACTCCAGTTCATGTTTGGTGGAGGGGGCACGGGTGGCCCAGTCGTCTAAGGCGTCGCGATTCGCTGTGCAGAGTTGGGTCCCTCGGGCACACCAGAAACCTATCATTGTGGGTTCGAATCCCGGTTCGCCCTGATTATGTTTCTAGGTTTGTCAGCACCATACCCGTGCTCGTGGGTTTCACCGAAGTGGTAAACGTCTGAGACCTGCATCACTTCGGGCTTTCCTCCCACATTAAGTTGACACGCCGCGATATAACTGGAATATTGTTAAAAGCGGCGTTAAACCCAACTCACTCACTCACTCACTCATGTTTGGTGGAGAACACCCCGAGATGGTAGATAGCTATGTTTACCTTTACGAATGATGATAAGCGCAATTAAATATATTGCCTCTCATGCCAAGAAAGCTATGTTCTGTCTTCTGAAGAGAGCAAAGAAATATTAATTTACCTCTCGATTGCCTAATCTCGGCTTTCGATTCTATGGCATCACCTATCTTGTTATATGGTTCAGAAATATGGACATAAGAAAAATTACAAATTATTGAGCGTGTTCATTTAAAATTTCAAAACTCTGCTGCTGGATTAGGCGCTATCAACTCCAAACTTTACGGTTTACGGGGAATTAGGCAGGGAACCTCCACACGTTACTGTTTCAAAACGTGTAATTACATTCTGGCATAACGTCGCAAAACCTATACGTGTGATAAACTTACACAAATGATTTATCACTTTGTTGAACGGAATCATGATTTAAGTAATACCTGTCTAGTATGAATTAAGGCGAACTTCAGGTTGCATGGTTGGTTGGTTTGTTGTTTAACGCCGCACTCAGCAATATACCAGCTATATGACGGCGGTCTGTAAATAATCGAGGCTGGACCAGACAATGCAGTGATTGATATCATGAGCATCGATCCACGCAATTGGGAACCATGACATGCATCAACCAAGTCAGCGAGCGAGACCACACGATCCCGTTAGTCGCCTTTTACGACAAGCATAGTCACCTTTTTACGGCAAGCATGGGTTGCTGAAGACCTATTCTACCCCGGAATCTTCATGAGTCGGATCAATTCGTACAAGAATGGAGATGTAACATGACAAAGAGGAGTAGAGGTTTACATTTATCGGTATCTGACCGAAAAGCCAATATTTAAATGATACAACTCAATGACAAAAATTATGTATATCTCCATATTAAAATTCAGAACATGTAATCAAATTTACCTATTGATACCGGTCCTTGGAATAATTTAAAGAAAGATCGTGTTTTTTAACTGTGCCACTCTCCTTCAGAATTTCATTATCTGTTTAGATGCCAGGCTCCGTTAAAACATAAACCTGTAGACTTACCAATTGAGTACCAGGATAAATGGTCTAATTTGTATACATTAAAGAGGTTATTGTCCTGTCAAAACGCTGAAGAGATTAAGAACTTGGCGAGATTTATCGATGAAATATTTTTAAAGCAGTACGAAAACACAAAACAGAAAAGATATGATATGTGTCTGCGTGCGTGCGTGCGTGCGTGCGTGCGTGCGTGTGTGTTCTTGTACTAGTCCAGACTGATGCCGATTTTATAGTGCTAGCCCACCGATATACCACGCCGCAGTAGCATAGATACCCCACTCAGACACAGTATACTGACTCCGAGCCGACCAGTCCTTGTTTACGTCCCTGAATGCCGAGCGCCAGACAGGGTAACAACAAGTACCATCTTTAAACGTCTTTTGGCATGATGCGACCCTGGATCGAACTCCATACCTTCCGCTTTTCCACTAGACCACGGAGGCGCTCTCACATACTTCCGCATTTCCACTAGACCACGGAGGCGCATCTCACATACTTCCGCATTTCCACTAGACCACGGAGGCGGTCTCACATACTTCCGCATTTCCACTAGACCACGGAGGCGCATCTCACATACTTCCGCATTTCCACTAGACCACGGAGGCGGTCTCACACACTTCCACATTTCCATTAGACCTGGGAAGCGCTCTCACATACTTCCGCACTTTCACTAGACCTGGGAGGCGCTCTCACATACTTCCGCATTTCCACTAGACCTGGGAGGCGGTCTCACATACTTCCACATTTCCACTAGACCTGGGAGGCGCTCTCACATACTTCCGCATTTCCACTATAGACCTGGGAGGCGCTCTCACATACTTCCGCATTTCCACTATAGACCTGGGAGGCGCTCTCACATACTTCCGCATTTCCACTAGACCTGGGAGGCGCTCTCACATACTTCCACATTTCCACTAGACCTGGGAGGCGGTCTCACATACTTCCGCATTTCCACTAGACCTGGGAGGCGGTCTCACATACTTCCGCATTTCCACTAGACCTGGGAAGCGCTCTCACATACTTCTACATTTCCACTAGACCTGGGAGGCGGTCTCACATACTTCCGCATTTCCATTAGACCTGGGAAGCGCTCTCACATATTTCCGCATTTCCATTAGACCTGGGAGGCGCTCTCACACTCTTCCGCATTTCCACTAGACCACGGAGGCGGTCTCACATACTTCCGCATTTCCACTAGACCTAGGAGGCGATTTCACATAATTCCACATTTCCACTAGACCTGGAAGGCGGTCTCACATACTTCCGCACTTCCACTAGACCTGGGAGGCGGTCTCACATACTTCCGCATTTCCACTAGACCTGGGAGGCGGTCTCACATACTTCCGCATTTCCACTAGACCTGGGAGGCGGTCTCACATACTTCCGCACTTCCACTATAGACCTGGGAGGCGGTCTCACATACTTCCGCACTTCCACTAGACCTGGGAGGCGGTCTCACATACTTCCACATTTCCACTAGACCTGGGAGGCGGTCTCACATACTTCCGCACTTCCACTATAGACCTGGGAGGCGGTCTCACATACTTCCGCACTTCCACTAGACCTGGGAGGCGGTCTCACATACTTCCGCATTTCCTCTAGACCACAGATGTGGTCTCACATACTTCCGCATTTCCACTAGACCACAGAGGCGCTCTCACATATTTCCGCATTTCCACTAGACCTGGGAGGCGGTTTCACATATTAATATGTGAGACCGCCTCCTTGTCCGTCCTTTGTGACGGTGTCCGTCACTTGTTTTATTTGTTTGTTTTTTTAACGCCGCACGCAGAAATATTCCAGCTGTATGACGGCGGTCTGTAAATAATCAAGTCTGGACCAGACAATCCAGTGATT
Organism: Haliotis cracherodii; assembly: GCF_022045235.1. Taxonomy (NCBI): domain Eukaryota; kingdom Metazoa; phylum Mollusca; class Gastropoda; order Lepetellida; family Haliotidae; genus Haliotis; species Haliotis cracherodii. The sequence goes on along the minus strand of NW_027266269.1, from coordinate 27,929,448 downwards.
GACATCATCAGCATCGATCCACGTTATTTGGATACGATGACATGCATCAACCAAGTCAGCAAGCCTGACCACCCGATCCCGTTAGTCGCCTCTTACGACAAGCATGGGTTGCTGAAGACCTATTCTACCCCGATCTTCACGGGTCCAGTATTATATGCGGTAGCCTACATCATAAATAACATTCACATACTATCGAACATTGTTGATCATGAATACACAACACAGACGACATATATTTTCTAAATAGCATCATGTCAATATTCACAATATTCTGGATTATTACGTATCAGGCAATAACCATACGGACACATCTGACAATATGCATTTAGATTGAAATTGTGAACATATTCATTCATTCATGAGTGAGTGAGTATGGTTTTACGCCGCTTTTAGCAATATTCCAGCAATATCACGGCGGGGGACACTATGCAGACATAGGCTTCACACATTGTACCCATGTCTGGAATCGAACCCGGGTCTTCGGCGTGACGAGCATACGCTTTAACCACTAGGCTACCCGACCGCCCCCTAGCACATTCATGAACCTATTCATACCATTCATGCTCATTAATCACGAACTGTTTACAATATCGCAAATATTAGATTACTAAAAGTTATTTAATGCAATCAGTACGATTAATATACTTCGACTAAGTTTAGTAAGTATCGTATTCGACATAATAAGCGCCCAGGGCGCTCTCAAAATTAGAAATAGAGGGCTCTTATCAGAATATTATTTTGGTGAAAAGCAACAGAGTTGAAAGATCGTAAATTTCGTGGTTTCTGCTGACAGCCTGAAATGTTTATATACGACTGATATATTTTTCCAGAATTTAATTTCCCATAATTAAGAATGCATATACGATGGGTCAGTTTTTGCTGTTCCTGCCATAACATTGGTTGAATGTTGCATAAAACACCATTCACTCACAATATCTCAACCCACCCTGAATAACAAATGGTCACAGCTAAGTATTATCAATGTCAGGCTGGTGGGGACGGCTTCTTGCCATGGTGAACATATAATATATGACTTAGTCAGCATTTATTGAAGAACAGGGTATCGGATACGATGGGTCAGTTTTTGCTGTTCCTGCCATAACATTGGTTGAATGTTGCATAAAACACCATTCACTCACAATATCTCCCAGTTGCAAGGTGATGTTTAGTCGGTGTTTGATTGATGTATATGTACCGGGTAATATATACCGTATTCGACGTAATAAGCACCCAGGGCGCTCTAAAAATTAGAAATAGGGGGCTCTTATTGGAATATTATTTTGGTGAAAAAAGTTCGTAAATTTCGTGGATTATTCTGACAGCCTGAAATATTTATTTACGACATATATATTTTTCCAGGATTTAATTGCCCATAATTAAGGGTGCATATAACACACAAATGCGTTTTATACACGAATAAATAAGTCTTGTGTACATTGATCAATCAGAAGGGGTGCTAATACCGATTGTTCACTAGCCAATATATTAACAAATATCGCCGTGGGCGCTTATTAGAGCGGGGGGCTTATTACGTCGAATACGGTAATAATATTAACTAACCTGTGAACATGTACTGTGGTGCAGAGCTGTGATAGTGACAATGATCAGAGGTGTTAAGATGGCTGGTGACATATATAATCAAAATAACCATTCAAGATAAAGTACTAGCCTTTTGATCCAGACTGTAAAACAATTATACTAACATGGGATAACCTGACTACCCTTAAAACAAGAATGAACTGACCCTATAACCCGATTAAGCTTTGAGTGTAATACACCTGAGATAGAGATAGACAGACAACTAATTATGACACTTGTTGTAAACAAGCAGTAGTCTGTTGAACAATCCTCTATACATATATACAACGCATAATGAAACGGAATTGGTACTATAGTAAAAAATGGTTTATTTTCTACCCGTTACACTGACACGCCGTGATATAAATGAAACACTGTTCAAAGCGGCGTTGAACTGAACTCACTCACTCACTCAAACCCGCCCTCCCACACCGTGATATACTAGTAACGGGAATACTGTTCAAAGCGGTAAGCAATATGTACAGCTAATGGATAACAACTTCTGGTTTATTGCGTATCGCGACGTTACGATGTAGCTCGATGTAGAGTGGATAAGAGCGTTCCAAACAAACAAACAAACAAATAAACAAATAAACAAACACACACACGTGCATCCACGTAGCCATAAATGTGCAATCTTGATTAATTAGTCAGTTAATCAATATGAAATTGAAGTAAGCTTTGTCAGGCACCAGATGTATGTATTGTCATATAATGCGACCAGCTGACAGTGTTATTGGGAAACAAGAACCTTTCATCCCATCCGCGTGCTACGAACTGATTATCACCTCACTAGGTGCACTTAACCTTGTTTAATTGGTTTCCTTTTTATTAGCTTCCTCGTCGTGTGTTCTCTGTCCTTATGTTGTTACAGAATTATCCTTCTGTTGTGATTACTTAGACTACTCATGTGAATCTCTCTCATGTCTGCAATTATTGTTATTGTTAATCCTCCATATATATATTCAGTACCATGTTCATTATTCAGGCTTGATTGACAAGGGTATAAGGATCTATACCGAAACGTTCCAGTAAAATAAAGAAGTTGTTATCCATAAATTGTGTCTACTTTGTCAATTGAACAATTACAAAAAAGATCCGTTTATATAAGGACACGTGTTACACAGGGCTAAGTGCAGAAAACAATCGTGCCGGTATCATTTAGTACGTCCTGATTGTAATGTCATGCTGTAAAATACGTGCACCCAAGTATTGCCTCCAACAGAGAGCTGTAACAAGATTATGTTAGTGCGTATGGTTGATCCCTAATTATGCAAATGACTCGTTATAAGAATTGTTTGTGCTGCTCATTTCAAAGCTGGCATAGACTCGTGAAGATCCGGGGTAGAATAGGTCTACAGCAACCCATGCTTGCTGGTTGGTTTGTTTGTTTGTTGTTTAACGCCGCACTCAGCAATATTCCAGCTATATGACGGCGGTCTGTAAATAATCGAGTCTGGACCAGACAATCCAGTGATTGATATCATGAGCATCGATCCACGCAATTAGGATCGAGGACATGCGTCAACCAAGTCAGCGAGCCTGACCACCCGATCCCGTTAGTCGCCTTTTACGACAAGCATCGTCGCCTTTTACGGCAAGTATGGGTTGCTGAAGACCTACTCTACCCTGGATCTCCATGCTTGCCGTAAGAGGCGACTATTCTTGTCGTAAAAGGCGTGGCAAGGGAGTTAACGGACTATAAAAGTCCAGTTTCCACCCTTGCCGAAATAGGCTGGTATTATGGAGTTACATTTTGACTGGACAAACGAGTCTGTGCAAAGTCCAATCAAAATCGCGTAACGAAACAGACATCCGGTTTGTCAACTGTTGTGCAGATTTTGGTCGACTGCATGATTTGCAAAGCATGTGCACCGCCAAGTCTTTCCATGTTTGTAATCAAGGTTCTAACGTGATTTGATGCACTTCGCGATGTAAGACCCGTCTTGACTGGGCGCCGCCATATTGTTTGAAACAAATGCAAGTGATACAGTGGTGGAATCTGATTGGTCCATAGGAGAGGCTTGGAAGGGACATAACTCGTAATAACCACGGTTGCGCTACGATCGAGCGCCCAGTTCGGCAAGGGTGGAAACTGGACTTTCATAGTCAGTTAACTCCCTTGCCTTGGGAAGATGGGTTTCAGACTGATAACCCGATCTAATACTCACACACGAATCTTCCTATCTCTCTAAACATAACAGAAGAGCATGGTGTATAAATTGATTTATTCTGGTATCAGAAGTGAGGCATAAAATAGAAGAAAATAACTGACAATAAATAATATTACCTTTTCAGAACACATTTGGTGTTGCATTTTCCTCCAGAAACAAGTCCGATGGACACGTTCGTGTGTTAAGTGTCAATGCATGTGTGGGCGTGTCAATGCCGTCATGAATGGGTGTGTCCGTGAATTCATGTGTTCCATGCATTTACATACATGTGGGCGTGTCAGTATGTTCATGTGTGGGCGTGTCAGTATGTTCATTTGTGGGCGTGTTCTCATGTACGGATGTGTCTGTAAATTCATGTGCGGGCGTGTCAGTGTGTTTATGTGTAGGCGTGTCGGTGTGTTCATGTGTGGGCGTGTCCGTGTATTCATGTACAGATGTGTCTGTAAATTCATGTGTGGGCGTGTCAGTGTGTTTATGTGTGGGCGTGTCCGTGTATTCATGTATAGATGTGTCTGTAAATTCATGTGTGGGCGTGTCCGTGTATTCATGTGTGGGCGTGTCCGTGTATTCATGTACAGATGTGTCTGTAAATTTATGTGTGGGCGTGTCCGTGTGTTCATGTCTGGGCGTGTCCGTGTATTCATGTACAGATATGTCTGTAAATTCATGTGTGGGCGTGTCAGTGTGTTTATGTGTGGGCGTGTCCGTGTATTCATGTATAGATGTGTCTGTAAATTCATGTGTGGGCGTGTCCGTGTATTCATGTGTGGGCGTGTCCGTGTATTCATGTACAGATGTGTCTGTAAATTCATGTGTGGGCGTGTCAGTGTGTTCATGTGTGGGCGTGTCCGTGTATTCATGTACAGATATGTCTGTAAATCCATGTGTTGGCGCGTCAGTGTGTTCATGTGTGGGCATGTCAATGTGTTCATGTGTGGGCATGTGAGGGTGTCCATGTACGGATGTGTCTGTAAATTATGTGTGGGCGTGTCAGTGTGTTCATGTGTGAGAGTGTCGATGTGTTCATGTACGGATGTGTAAGTAAATTCATATGTGGCTGTGTCTGTGTGTTCATGAGTGGATGTCCTTATGTTCATGTGTGGGCGTGTCAATGCATTCATGTGTGGGCATGTCAGAGTGTTCAATATGTAGGCGTGTCAGTAAGGTCATGTTGGTGTGATCATGCGTGGGCGTGTCGGTGTGGATATGTGTGGGCGTATCGGTGTGTTCATGTGTGGGCGTGTCAGTGTATTCATGTGGGTGTGTCAGTGTATTCATGTGGGTGTGTCAGTGTGAGTCAATCTATTTTCAGTCTCAAATTGTGTGTTCATGTGTGGGCGTGCCATTGTGTTCATCCGTGGGCATGTCTGTGTATTCACGTATGTGTGTGGTATGTGTGTTCATATGTGGGCGTGTCAGTGTGTTCATATGTGGGCGTGTCAGTGTGTTAATATGTGGGCGTGTCAGTGTGTTCATGCATGGGCATGTCTGTGTATTCACGTATGTGTGTGGTATGTGTGTTCATATGTGGGCGTGTCAGTGTGTTCATATGTGGGCATGTCAGTGTGTTCATGTGTGGGTGTGTCAGTGGGTGTCAATCCAAGTTCATTCTCAAATAGTGTCTTCATGGCACTAATAAAATCAATAAATCACAGAAAAGCTGCAAAAACATATTAAACTTGTAATAATTAATATGATGGCACCAACATAAAAGAAAAAGATTATACAAAATTATAAATCAAACCTAATAATGACAAGATATATGCAAGGGGATAGAACGTCCCAGTGTTAACGTGTACCAGACCGTGGTCAGTATGACGCCATCTGGCTGGCGGACCACCGGTCTGGTAATAGTGGCTCCGGAGTAGTCACAGGTCTCCGGCATCAAACATATAATATTCACAATCATTTTTAGCGACAGAATAATCAGTCACTGCTTCAAGACAATACAATTGTTTTCTCTGAAAAGAGGATGCAGACCGAGAGGAGTTCTCCGACACATTTGTTTCAGAACATACAGCATTTCCAGCCAATCCTTTTTGTTAAAAACCCTGAGGCAAAAATATCATTTCCAAGTAATTCCCGGAACAATTTTATTTTTATAAAATGCCCGAGTTTTTCTGATAGGGAATTGATTATTATGAACAGAGTTGTCATCCATAGTATGCAGGGTACAATACAGGATAATTTCATTTCTTGGAAGGCGAAATGACATGTAGGAAATTGAGAACAGAGTAGGATGCTTTTCCCTTTTCTTCATAACAGATCCAAACCTAGTCGAGATGACCGCAATGAGATAAATTTGGAGAATGTCCTTATTCTAAATATTCTCCTTTTTTATGTTGTTGTGAAGGAAGAAAAAATAGAAACGTATATAATGTCAATCTTACAAAGGAACTAAATTAAGTAAATGTTTTGATGACATAGTTATCAGTTTGCGATGTCTTAAACAATGAATGACTTCATATTTTATTGTTCTCAATAATACAGCAGCACAACAATGGATGACAATTTTTCTTCCTTCGTCATCCATTGTATGACATCATCATGCACTGTATGACATCACCATCCACTGTATGACATCATCATCCACTGTATGACATTACCATCCACTGTATGATATTACCATCCATTGTATGACATCATCATGCATTGTATGACATCACCATCCACTGTATGATATCACCATCCACTGTATGACATCACATCCACTGTATGACATCACCATCCACTGTATGACATCACATCCACTGTATGACATCACCATCCATTGTATGACATTACCATCCATTGTATGACATCACCATCCACTGTATGACATCACCATCCACTGTATGACATCACCATCCACTGTATGACATCATCCAATCACTGTATGACATTATCATCCAATCACTGTATGACATCATCAACTATATGACATCATCACTCACTCACTGTTTGACATCACCATCCAAACATATATGGATATATACTACTCAAAACAGGTTAAAGAACACCCACTGTGTCTTGCAAGACCCACAACCATGACAGATTAAGTTTAAACTTATGACAGAAATCGGGCTTTCCTTAACATCTTTTGAGCAGAATAAATCTGTTAAAAAAGTGAATAAACAAGATTGCCAACTTACTGTTGGTGACACACGCTATCACAAATTACCAACAAGGTATATAGAAAGGTCTCTGATGGAGAGTATACTTGTACGTGCCAGATTTGTTGTCATCCAACAACACAAAATACAGCATAACAACATAATAATTAAACTCAGGTGTGAAATATGACTTAGAAATAAAAAATAAAAACAGTTTAACAAGATTGGTCCGACAAGTAGAGTGGAAATATTCAGCACAAACTCTAATTAATATATAAACATGCAGAATACAGAACAAAGATCAAAGGAAGTACACGCATGCATCACTGTTTACAAAACAACTCAATAAAGTGATTGCCAACATATGAAAATGTACTTCCTGTTTTATAACATTGATGCGAAAATAAACACCATTTCATACATGCTTGATTTTCACTGATGCACTCATACTTCTTTCGCGTCCGCACATATTTAAAATGTTTTTCTTTGTCAGTATGCACATCTTTCATTGACGACACAACCTCACTTAGACACACAAATCCTTCTTCAAAATACATACAGGCTTCTTTAAAACACATTTGTTAATAATAAAACATTAAACTTGTCATTGATCGGGATCAATTGAAAGCTGGAGCAATTGTGACACCCCAACACAATACTGATGTAAAATCATAAACTTGTAGTCACATTCAACACACATTATATTCAACACACATTCGTAATTAACACATATTCATAATCAACAAACCTTCACATTCAACACACATTGACATTCAACACACAACACACTTTCACACACAACAAACATTCAACACACATTCATAATCAACACACATTCACATTCAACACACAACACACTTTCACATACAACACATATTCACATTCAACACACCTTCACATTCAACACACCTTTACATTCATCAAACCTTTACATTCAACACATCTTCACATACAACACACCTTCACATTCAACACACCTTTACATACAACACACCTTCACATACAACACACATTCAACACACTTTGACATAAAACACATATTCACATTTAACATTCATCACACATTCAACACACCTTCTCATTCAACACACATTTACATTCAACACATATCCCCATTGCACATTCAGCACACATTCAGCATACATTCACATTCAACACCAATTCACATTTAACATTCATCACTCATTTTAATTCAACACTCTTCACATTTAATACACATTCACATTCAAGACCTACTCAAATTCAACTCATCAAGCAAGCAAACAACATACTTTTCATATCATATACTGTATTCGACGTAATAAGCGCCCTGCTCTAATAAGCGCCCACGGCGATATTTGTTAATATATTGGCTAGTGAACACTCTCAATTAGCACCCCTTCCGATTGATCAATGTACACAAGACTTATTTATTCGTGTATAATACGCATTTGTGTGTTATATGCACCCTTAATTATGGGCAATTAAATCCTGGAAAAATATATATGTCGTAAATAAATATTTCAGGCTGTCAGAATAATCCACGAAATTTACGAACTTTTTTCACCAAAATAATATTCCAATAAGAGCCCCCTATTTCTAATTTTGAGAGCGCCCTGGGCGCTTATTCTGTCGAATACGGTATATATTACCCGGTACATATATATCAATCAAACACCCACGAAACATCACCTTGCAACTGGGAGATATTGTGAGTGAATGGTGTTTTATGCAACATTCAACCAATGTTATGGCAGGAACAGCAAAAACTGACCCATCGTATCCGATACCCTGTTCTTCAATAAATGCTGACAAAGTCATATATAATATGTTCACCATGGCAAGAAGCCGTTCCCACCAGCCTGACATTGATAATACTTAGCTGTGACCATTTGTTATTCAGGGTGGGTTGAGTGCCTGGGATTTTGACCCCCCAAAATATATTGTCCCTGAAAATTCTAGTAAAAAATAATTATGCTTCAGACAGCTGCATAAAAAAAGAAATTGCACACATTCACATTTAACACACATTCACATACAACACACTTTCACATACAACACATATTCACATTCAACACACATTCACATTCAACACACATTCACATTCAACACACTTTCATAATCAACACAATTTCACATACAAGACATATTCACTTTCAACACACATTCTCATTCAACACACATTCACATTCAACACACCTGCACATACAACACATATTCACATTCAACATTGCTTGCCACAAAAATTACATTGTTGTAGCTGTTTTTCTTTAAATAAAATGCAACCTCATAGTTTTAAATATAAAAAAAGCTTGTTCTGAAGCGGTAGCTGAAAGAAAAAAATATCTTATCTTGATATCAAATCCTGGGCCCCACCAAGAATATCAATGTCCCTTTAACTCACTCACTTTGGTCAATAACTATGGTTGTATCAGATCGTGGTGTCAAGATTACACCAATAATTACTCGCGTATCTTGACCCAAATGAATGATTTATGGGATTCTGACTGTCATGTGATGAGGTCATGGGGACTAGTGTTGCTTGAGTTATCTCCCTTTAAGTTATGCACTACCAAGCTCCTTCCCAGCGCATGACACCTTCGTTACACTCTCGGTAACATCGCTGCCGTTAGTATGGACGCAGCCATTACAAGAATGATGAAATTTGCCCTAATCCCAAATGTTATTGCGTTCATATTTTTGTTAATGTCTTTGAGAATGCCATCATAGTTAATTGTTTGATAGGCATTACTTAGAATCGGTATCCCAGTTTCTTATACCGAAACGTCGCTTTTACAGTAATTAAAGAAGTTGTTATCCATAAATTTTGTCAGCAGCGATAGTATAGAGAGGTCCGAGAACGGACTATCGCTGTGAGTGAGTGAGTTGGGTTTAACACCGCTTTTAACAGTATTCCAGTTATATCACGGCGTGTCAGCTTAATGTGGGAGGAAAGCCCAAAGTGATGCAGGTCTCAGACATTTACCACTTTGGTGAAACCAACGAGCATGGGTATGGTGCTGACAAACCTTGAAACATAATCAGGGCAAACCGGGATTCAAACCCACAATCATAGGTTTCTGGCATGCCCAAGGGACTCAACTCTGCGCTGGTAGTAGTTGTTGGAATAGTTGTAGCGGTTATTGTGGTAGTTGTAGCAGTTGTTGCAGTAGTCGTAGCAGTTGTTGCAGTAGTTGTAGCGATTATTGTGGTAGTTGTAGCAGTTGTTGCAGTAGTTGTAGCAGTTGTTGGAGTAGTCGTAGCAGTTGTTGCAGTAGTTGTAGCAGTTGTTGGAGTAGTCGTAGCAGATGTTGGAGTAGTCGTAGCAATTGTTGCAGTAGTCGTAGCAGTTGTTGCAGTAGTTGGAGTAGTCGTAGCAGTTGTTGGAGTAGTCGTAGCAGTTGTTGGAGTAGTCGTAGCAGTTGTTGCAGTAGTTGTAGCAGTTGTTGGAGTAGTCGTAGCAGATGTTGGAGTAGTCGTAGCAATTGTTGCAGTAGTCGTAGCAGTGGTCTTTTTTCATGTCTTAAGCTCTGCTACTGAGGTATGGTAGAAACACATTGGTTGTTGAAGCTGTTCGTACAGTCGACTCACACTATTGCTGTTTCTCTTCCATTGTTACCACAGCGTTGGCAAACTCCAGCACCGCACGGTCTATCCACGTTATTGGACTTGGAGTAAAATACCCACCTTCAAAATATCCAAGATGGCCGCCATGGCGTGTCACAACATAGAGGCAGTTGTCCCGGGATTCTGGGAAACAAGATTGAGTATTAGTGAGTGTTGTTTTACGCCGCTTTTAGCAATATTACATCACTGTAAAGCCAGGCAACACCAAAAATGGGCTTTATACATTGTACCGATGAGGGTTCATGAACTCGGGCTTTCAGCGAAACGAGCGAACACTTTAACCACTGGGCTACCTGACCGCCCAGGAAACAAGAGGATGAGTGAGTGAGTGAGTGAGTGAGTGAGTATGGTTTTACGCCGCTTGTAGCAATATTCCAGCAATATCACGGCGGGGGGACACCAGAAATGGGCTTCACACATTGTACCCATGTCGGGAATCGAACCCGGGTCTTCGGCGTGAGGAGCGAACGCTTTAACCACTAGGCTACCTGACCGCCCAGGAAACAAGAGAATGAGTGAGTGAGTGAGTTGGGTTTAACACCCCTTTATACAGTAGTACAGTTGTAGGATGACATCACAACTGTTCATAAGAGAGTGACTCATGACACTTTTATATATTTTATAATGTACTCCCTATGTTTAAATTATTTCTTTTCCATCCGCTTTTCAGAAGGGGCGGTGGGCATGTGAAATGAAAAATAGAAAATGTGTGGCTTAGGTAAAATGTAGAGATAGCATCAAAATCATTTAATATGATGTTGCAAAATGTAAATATTGTGTATTTCAAATTATGTATTTTTAACTTGGGTAAATAATATAGTTAAGTACGGCAGCAGCTTCTTAATCTAACCTGATCACTCTCTTCTGATCCTGAGGTAAAGAACAGGGTGTAGTTAAGAAATGTCTCTCGTGGTCCAGCCACAGCTTGACCGGTGATTGCCTATTCTATTGTTCTATAGATTAATTTAGATTTCTTTCGTAATTATGTTGGCGGTAGCCTTAGTTCCACTTTTTTCCAACTCAAGGCTGTTTCTCCGCTGTTTAAATATAAGTAGTTGTTAATGCTACCCATATCTGGTTTAACGCCAATTCACAGGCTTCTACCTGTGTTGTCACGACAATTTAAATGTACAGTAAACTACGCTTATAGCAAACTGAAAGGAACCACTAATCTTAATTTGTAGTCCGTAGTTTGTTATAAGCATATTTACAGCATACATACAACAAATTTCCAGGACTAAAAAATAAGTTTGTTATATCGGTCAGTTCGTTATAATCGTGTTGGTCATAAACATAGTTTACTGTACATTTGTCACCTGCCGTGTATGATGGGTGACAGTGATCAACACCTTTCTGATGTTGACGTTTCACAATACAGGTGAGCCATCCCTTTATATATTCAGTCTACATCTATATCTGTTGCTAGTGGATAAATTATATCTAATATATTATATAATAACAAATCAAGTAATGTAAACTCAAGTTAGTAAAGAATCGATCGTGTATAACGTAAACATCACACTTATAGCCATTATTAACTTTAACACTGCACTAGCTTTGCTCTAAGACTGTGTCAAAGGGACAATACTATACGTACCGTATTCGACGTGATAAGCGCCCCGCTCTAATAAGCACCCACAGCGATATATGCTAATATATTGGCTGGTGAACAATCCCATTTAGCATCCCTTCCGATTGATCAATGTACACAAGACTTATTTATTCCTGTATAATACTCACTCGTGTGTGATATGCACCCTTGATTATGGGCAATGAAATTCTGGAAAAATGTATCTGTCGTATATAAACAGTTCAGACCGTCAGCATACAGCACAAAATTTATCTTTCAACTCTGTTTTTCCCACCAAAATAATATTCTAATAAGAGCCCCCTATTTCTAATTTTGAGAGCGCCCTGGGCGCTTATTACGTTGAATACAGTATATGTTTAATATTTTAATATTATACCCAAAACACTATTTTATAGATCACTGTCCTCATGCCATAAGTTTGACGTCAGTATATTCTCATTATTAATGCACTACCATGCATAGTGTTGATATATATATTGCCTTTTTGACTTCTATCATTATTATATGATATAATATGGATATTCAGTTGTCACCTGTCAGCCTGGTAGGATGTCCGACAGTAATCAACACCTTTCTGATGTTGACATTTCACGTTACAAGTGAATAAATACGTTTGTAATGAAACTCTGTGTTCAAATGCTTGTCTAGAACAACTTGGAGCCTGACCCTGCGACATTTCTATTTATAATAATAATAATAATAATAATTTATCATCCGAAACTGGCTCCCACAGGAGATATCCTTGGGTGAGATCAAGCGATATCTACATTGTAGATATCGCTGCAATGAAATGCATCGCAATGCTTTGCAGACCATTGTGACGTCACAATCAAATGACATCACTAATGCCTCTGCTACTGAAGCTGTTAGCTGTACTTTTTACACTTAAGACACTGCGAACTACTATCCACAAACTGAAAGAGTTGGAAGAATGATGTTGGATGATAAATAAAATCTCACCCTTGTGTCTTTTGATATCAAATATATCAACACACGTTGATAAAAGTGGAAAAACTCCCCAGCAACTCTATTTATCATAAGGAGGTTAGAATCGGATATTTTACTATCATTTTAACTGCATATCTGATACATAGAATAAATTGCAGTACCATCCACATCACATGCAATGTTGTAAATATATTACTTATTTAGCAATGTCATGATACATTAGTGTGTAATGTGATTAGCAATGATTTCAGCAAAAATAAAATGTAATTTACGAGTTAAGCTACCATATTGTTATGAGGTGCTTCAGTAATTTATATAGTTTAAAGCTATTAGAAATACATTTACATGCGTCTCTATCAATAATCACAGCTATAAATGTCAGTAATATATTATAAGAGTAATGCTGTTTTTCAGGGCATTATCATTTGCAGAAGCCCGAGGTCTTCCATTAACTGCCTGACGAGGGAGGACAGTTGAAAAGACCGAGGGCTTCAGCAAATGATAATGCCCTGAAAAATAGCATTACCGTTATTATAGCTAAAATAGATAGAATTTGTTATCAAATAAAAATAAACAACAATATCGGTTTTGAAACATTTAGTGCAATCAACACGATTTTCACTGACCCACTTTTACAGATAAGGAAATGTCACAAAACAAACCAGATGACGTCACTATTGAACGTGCATCGCCTATCCCTAAACTCTATGACGTTACCTAACAACGGGCGTGATAATGGCCCGTCGTCAAGCAATATGAGGGCATTATCAAGTTACAATGGCCCGCTCATTTCTGATAACATGTGGGCGGTTTAATGATAAGTCTATCCATTTTAGCTATAATTAACTATAATATTTCAGCAGTATAGTAAGCTATATTATTGCCGAAGTAAATTTATAATGGATCGTAATGACGCACGCTTAATAACCTATAACATAGAGTCATACTATACACTGAGCCTTGTATGAGTTAGTTGATTGTTATGTACATAGTTCCATGAACATATTAATATATTTATATTACAATGTATGTGAGAGAGAGACAGGGAGAAAGCATATGTCTGTTCGTGCGTGTGTGTGTGTGTGCGTGCGTGCAAGAATATTTAACATTTTACTGAGTTGTGTCATTTTATCACTGGTGAGTGAGTGAGTTGGGTTTAACTCCGCTCTTAACAGTATTCCAGTTATATCGCGGCGTGTCAGCTTAATATGGTAGGAAAGCCCGAAGTGATGCAGGTCTGAGACACTTTAGTTGCAGCTTTTACTTTATATATTTAAAATGATAAGAACCATAAGCATAGCACTTTGGTATAGGTGATTCCTATTTCAGGATATTTTTATGTATGGAAGAATTTGACTTCCCGTGCTACATGTATTTCAATTGCAAAAACAATATGTTGACATATAATAGCCAAATTGCCACAAATATCAGAGCTCTAGATAAGCTATTGGTAATTTGGGTATATTACCCAGGAGTTTCATTTTGATTGGGTATCCACAATTTTTAGAGGGTATTCAAATAATTTTAAACACCTTTTTCTTGACATTCGGGTATTTTAACTTAAAACCTGTTTCATAACAATGCCCTTAAATCATTTAGAACTATGTGATTAGAAGTTTATCTGTCTGCGTCTGCTTACGGCTCCCTCTCTGGGTAGCCATTTTTGTTCGCAAAAATTAGTACAGTAAGAAAGGCATGATTTTTTTAATCACCAATCAGCGACTGTTTAAGATACAACATGTACACTGACTAGGCACGATGTGCTTTTCAATGTGGCATCTGTCAGTATATTTGTAGCAGAAGCCTTTCTGAATGTAAATACCGGTAAGTGAATTTGGCGATCAGCTGATGCACAATCATGTTATCTAACAGCTGTAATATATGCATTAATTTTATTTCAATAGCATAATTATAGTTTTTGCTGCGAATTTGATACGCTAAGACTTTATTTGTCAGCATATTTCAGATTATTTAATGCATATTTTATGCAAATACGCAGCTTATCTCGAGCTCAGAATATGACTTTTTGAGCTAGCATGAATATCATGCAGCACTTAGCAAGACTATGCTTGTTATTCTCTCTACACCCACTGAAGGGTCGTCATCAGCATGGGTACAACAGATACATGTATGTACCCCAGGTACAGATGTACCCCAGGTATATATATCTGTGTACAGAATGTACCCTAGCCAAAATCAGAATAAATAACGGTAACCTAGGATGCCAGAAATCTCTGAAATCAATCTCTTGGAGAAAAAAAACAGTTGTTAAATGATCTTAATAAAATGATAAAAGGAGCCCTGCGAATCTTTTCATTTCTGCCTGATATTACTGCAGTAATCTAGACTTGCCAAATATCATAGACTTGCATGGGTTGTTTTGGATATATTTGTGTCATGAAATAAATGTGCTCCTGCCTTTCAACTGTAAAAGCTAATCAGTAAACATAAACACCAAGACTGTCGACTTAGAATTTCATGATGTAGTATTGGTTGATGGTTTGCTAGAAAACTATCATTTGCTATCTTCACAAGTTTAACATCAACTGTTGATCTAACTTCTATGAAATCAAAAACAGGAATGTTTTTCATCAATTTTCAGGTAACAAAACATGAAAGAGCAAAAGTGCAATGAATGGAAAAGTGCTTGCCTATTTGACAATTTTATTTGTCACTTAGGTGAATTTTCTCTCCACTGGGAGTGAGTGTGAGTGACTGAGTGAGTTGGGTTTAACGCCGCTTTTAACAGTATTCCAGTTATATCGCGGCTTGTCAGCTTAATGTGGGAGGAAAGCCCGGAGTGATGTAGGTCTCAGACGTTTACCACTTCGGTGAAACCCACGAGCACGGGTATGGTGCTGACAAACCTAGAAACACAATCGGGGCGAACCGGGATTCGAACCCACAATCATAGGTTTGTTGCGTGCCCAAGGGACGCAACTCTGCACAGCGAATCGCGGCGCCTGAGACGACTGGGCCACCCGTGCCCCCTCCACTGGAAGTAGTGGCAAGTGTTCTTTTCCAGCTTGTGTATAGTGTCCGAAGAAGATGCTAATGTGATGCACTTCCTGATCTTCACTGTTTCCTAAACTTGCTGCACAATATTGATAATGATATGTTGGTTGGTTTGTTGTTTAATGCCGCACCCAGCAATATTTGAGCTATATGAACGTCAGTCTGTAAATATCGAGTCTGGACCAGACAATCCAGTGATTGACATCATGAGCATTGATCCACGCAATTGGAACATGCATCAACCAAGTCAGCGAGCCTGACCACCCGATCCCGTTAGTCGCCTCTTACGATAAGCATACTCGCCTGTTACTGCAAGACTGGGTTGCTGAAGACGTATTCTACCCCGTATCTTCATAGGTACTTCATTAAATGTATAGTGTAGATGACTACATTGTACTTCAGTTTAGGATGAATAATATAATTTTAATTATGATATTACTGTCATTATTATACCTTCAGATTATCACAAATAATTCTCATTGATAATTATTTCATATTAAACATAGAGAGAGGTACATAGCTTATGGAAATAATTTCTAACATTGTAATTGTTAATACAATTCATAACTCTGTAGGATATTACAACATGCACTAATTTAAATTTAGTTTGAGTTATTAAATTTCTGTTATTAATCTGCATTATTTTGAAATGGTTACAAAGTGATAATAAAATGCATGGTCCCTAAGCTTAAAAGTATGCTTTCAATTGGTTTTTTTCAATGCATCTTAGAATCTTAATCAGCAGCTGTCAGTCACCCACTGGCCTGTTCCGAACAGTGGAATGCCCTCTCGCTGATTTCAAAGAAAACCAGCCTCTTCACTTTTGAATTTTTTTTTTATCCTACAGTGACACAACTCTACTTCAGCTGCTGTGATTTGAAACCTTGGGTTGACCACTCAGAATAAAGTACTTTTACATTGTAGAGCTCCAATGAATTTTTCCATCTCTCAGTAACTGGGTTCATTAAAGGAGAAAAACAGTGTGTCTGTGTTTAATTCTGAGTGTTAATGTGTTTAGAATCAATCTCATTAAAATCAGATCTTTGTTCTCGCTTCCGCTAAACAAAGATCTGAGGACATCCCATTACGGGTCACGTCAGGCCGACCTTGCGCGAACTTTGACCGACCAATGGAATGACCAATCAGAAGGCAGCTTTCTCGTGCTTTACGGCACAAATTTCAAATTGGTGACTACGCTTCGAAACACATTTTGACAAATTCTCGATTACAAATTTGAAACCTGAACAAAAAAACATTCTGGAATGGCTTATAGATGGTCTAAATTGTAAGGATTCAGTCGTTAAACCCGTAACTATCGTTCGGAATAGACCATGTTAAAGTTTTCGAGATTGCATGACTAGAAATCACATTCCGACTGTCACTTTCATAATCTGGTAAGCGACGCACTGATTGGTCGGATGAAAGGTCGTTCTGACGAAACCCCTAATGGGATGTCTTCAGATCTTTGTTTAGCGGTAGCGAGACAAGATATGTTTAAATCTCAACATGTTTAGGAATGTGTTTAAATCCTAAACAGAATATACATGTGGCAGGGCTGGGACAGGTAACTTGGGTACTCGGGGCGGGTGGGTCTTGAGTAGGACCCGGGTACCCATATGACTACCCAGACCCATGGTTAGTCACGTGATATACTGTTTAATGACCTTAACAATATAACGCAATGGTTACACTACAAGTATAGCTAATTAAGGATAAAGCGTCTATTAACTGCAGAGTATACATGATCAGATTGTTTTATACATGTATCTAAATAGTTTTTGCCAGGGCTGCGGTAAAAAAATTCCCATTCGGACATTTTGTACCCAACTCTCCAGACCTATAGTGGGTATCCAGATAGGGCCGGTAATGGGGTGTTGGGTACCCGGGTAGTAAATTTGGACCCGTTTTATGCCGCTTTTAGCAATATTCCAGCATGGGACACAAGAAATGGGCTTCACACATTATACCCATGTTGGGAATCGAACCCGGGGTCTTCGGCGAAAGCGAATGGTTTAACAACTAGGCTACCCGACCACCCGTGTTCTATATAAACACATTATTCCCATAATGTGAATATGTTTAGAATCGAATGTATGTATGACATATGGCATATCATTATGTTTTATTCTAAGGCTAATAAAAAAAAAGGCTTGGTTCTCAGGCACCGCAGGCATCCTCATAAAGTTCGCAGCGTTTCGTTTTTATTTATGTATTTTTAAAAAAAAAAATTAAATCCTTAAATATTCCAAGTCCAAAGGTAGTCAAATACTGTATTCCAGTATTTTACTCATCAAGGACTACATTTATGTAGGGAGACCCTTTCCCACAATTGTTTATTTTGTTACACATCTGTTTCTTTGGTAACATACTAAGTTAAAAAAAACACCAAAAAAACACCACCAGCCAAATGATTTAAATATGTTTGAAAAAAGTGTATATATCTTTAGGCCTTATCAAATATGGATAAGACGTACAAGAAAACACAGTTATCACTATCCCCAACCATGGGGAACATTAGAATTTTGCTTGTTCACATAGTTGTGAATATAAACTATAAAAAATAGAGCCCTACAAAGCCTTAAGAAGAGAGGCACTACAGTCGCTTTATGTCATCGGAAAAAAAGGATTAAATGTAACATTAATACACACAAAAGGCCCCTTCTCTGGAAAAAATAACTCAGTCTTGATAAGTATCTCTTATAAGCTAACTTCAGTAGTTTCTCACACTGTCCACTTTGTTGAATAACACGGATCAAGGGGCATAACTGTGTATGCTCAAAATCTAAAAACATGTAGCAAGGGAAGTAACTCTGGACAAAATAATTTATGGCAGCAATTCAAACCCAGTCTTGATAAGTATCTCTTATAAGCTAACTTCAGTAGTTTCTCATACTGTCCACTTTGTAAAATAACATGGATCAAGGGGCATAACTGTGTATGCTCAAAATCCTAAAACATGTAGCAAGGGAAGTAACTCTGGACAAAATAATTTATGGCAGCAATTCAGACCCAGTCTTGATAAGTATCTCTTATAAGCTAACTTCAGTAGTTTCTCTCACTGTGCACTTTGTTAAATAACACGGATCAAGGGGCATAATTGTGTTTGCTCAAAATAAAAAAACATGTAGCAAGGGAAGTAACTCTGGACAAAATAATTTATGGCACCAATTCAAACTCAGTCTTGATAAGTACCTCATAGATAAGCTTGCAAAGTTTCACTGATATCACTTCAGTAGTATCTGAGAAACCTTGTCCCCTTGCATACACTGTGCAAGTAAAATAACATGGATCAAGGGCCGTAAATGTGTAAACAAACATATTTACGGCACAATTTTCTGAAGAGTTGGCCAATAACCCAGCAAGATATGTTACCTGCAAACTCCCGGGGGATCGTGTGAAGGCAGGGGGGCACCAAGGGGTCGTCAAGTGCATTCAGAATAAACATCGGTATCGTCACCTGAAATACAAATACAGCCATCAGGTTCTGTAGCTCACCGTAGTTGTTTGTTTAGCTAGCATCCCAATTGATGTCAATCTTTGGTGCAACCTCAATACTGAAGGGTCTCATTTTTTATCACCTTGATCCACTTGGACTTATTTGTGTGATTGTGTGCAAAGTTAAAAGAGTTTATTTTATTATTATTTTTGATAAGGAACCCACCACTTTTTTTTGGTACTTAATTATTGTGCAAGTGGGGGGGAGAGCCTAGGATTTATATGTAAAGACACAAGATATTTTTGGGGGGCACTACTTTAAAACATACAGTTTTAAATCTATGAAAGGAGGTGCCAAAGAATTGTATTTTCTCCACCAAAACAGGACAATTTCAGGGGCTGTCAGTCGCGGTCGGGTAGCTGAGTGGTTAAAGCGTTGGCTCGTCATGCCAAAGACCCGGGTTCAATTCCTCACATGGGTACAATGTGTGAAGCCCATTTTCCGGAGTCCCCTGCCGTGATATTGCTAGAATATTGCTTGAAGCGGTGTAAAACCATACTCAGGACAATTCCTTTGTCCAGTAAACAATATTTTCTGTAAAACTAACTATTTCTTTTCAATATTTTCGGGAACAAATTATTTTTGTGAATATCAAATGGTTGTTTCCAAAATTGAACATAATAATCACATGTATTACAGAGGCAGAGAAGGGATGATTTTCAGAACATTGCACCTAACAACTCTGACCAACCTCCCTATCCACATCCCCTATCCCCATAATAAATGGCCGGTCCCTAATCATATGTAATTGGCGTCATTCGAGTCCATTTTAAGATTCTTACTGTATCACAAGGTTGTGCTTATGAATCACTATCAAACAGATGACGCCAGGATGCATCGGACACTCAGACACACCACTGCCTTGATGAGACACATGAAACATCACAGCGAGAGAAGTCTTAAATCATTGTGAGCCATGTCCAGCAGTATCTAGTTGAGTGAGGCGGCATTCAACAACAAACAAAACTTGCTGTGACATTTAGTGAACGTTACGCCAGCACACTTCCAGAAGTAGAGCTCTGACAGCTTTAGGGGCGGCCGGGTAGCCTCGTGGTTAAAGCGTTCGCTCGTCACGCCAAAGACCCAGGTTCGATTCCCGACATGGGTACAATGCGTGAAGCCCATTTCTGGTGTCCCCCGCCATGATATTGCTGGAATATTGCTAAAAGTGGCGTAAAACCTCACTCACTCACTCACTCTGACAGCTTTGTAGAACACAGAGTCAGTGAATAAAGATTTATAGTCACATCTGCAGTATTTCAACCATATTGTGACTACTGTAGTGAGTGAGTTGGGTTTAACGCCGCTTTTAACAGTATTCCAGTTATGTCACGGCGTGTCAGCTTAATGGGGGAGGAAAGCCCGAAGTGATGCAGGTTTCAGACGTTTACCACTCCGGTGAAACCCACAAGCAGGGGCATGGTGCTGACAAACCTAGAAACATAATTGGGGCGAACCGGGATTCGAACCCACAATCATTGGTTTCTGGCATGCCCAAGGGACGCAACTCTGCACAGCGAATTGCGGCGCCTTAAACGAATGGGCCACCCTCGCCCCCTGACTACTGTAGATTGAGGATGGTGCAGTCTTCTTGGTGAGAGTTTCTGGGCGAAATACGGAGTCCATCACAACAGCCTCGAACTGACTTACGTTGTTGAGGTAGTTGCCGCTGCTGCATGACTGGTAGTAGTCGTCCAGAGACTTGAAGCCCAGTCGCTTACTGAAACATGGAGAAGAAGTCATGACAAGCATAGGTTCATCTTGCTCAGGCAGGACTGTCCACTAGCCATTTTATCAAAGTCTTTTTGTTTGTTTGTTTTTTTGTTTGTTGTTGAACGCTGCACTCAGCAATATTCCAGCTATATGACGGCGGTCTGTAAAATAATCGAGTCTGGACCAGACAATCCAGTGATTGACATCATGAGCATCGATCCACGCAATTGGGATCGATGACATGTATCAACCAAGTCAGTGAGCCTGACCACCCGATCCCATTAGTCGCCTTTTACAACAAGCATAGTCGCCTTTTACGGCAAGTATGGGTTGCTGAAGACCTATTCTACCCCGGAATCTTCACGGGCCTTATCAAAGTCTTGTTTCCACCCTTGCCATATCAAGCCCACTTTCCTGTGCTAAATATGATTGGACTATCGTACATATCGATATTCTATTCAGAGAACGTTTCTCAAAATCAACATCCACGACACATTTGTATGAAATTGATTTACCACTGCCGGTCCTTGTTGACGACAAATTGACTTTTTCATCCGATATACAACCCCACCCCCAAACAACTGCCTATGATATATTGTCAGGGAGGAAATCGCAAATGTTTTCGACGCAATGGTAGTCGCCATGTTTGTGAAGCTATACGGGATAAGAAAAGCGATCTGACTGACTATTGCGTTTTCATTACAAGGGGCACAACTTGTGATCCACATGACATGGCGCCAGGGTTGAATTCAAGAAAAGTGGCCTTGATGTGGCAAGGGTAGAAACTAGGCTTTGATATAGGCTAGTGGACACGCTTGCTTCGGGAAGATGTAGAAATTAGGCTTTGATATAGGCTAGTAGACATGCTTGCCTCGGGAAGATGTAGAAACTAGGCTTTGATATAGGCTAGTGTCGACACACTTGCCTCGGGAACATGGCATAGGTTGTGTTGCGCAGTGTGTTAGTATCAACAATTGTTCATTTATTTTTTACCCTTTTTCCCCCTCTCCCTATGTTTTATGATACACCTGTGTGATCTTCCCTACCAGCTGTAAGCTTCATCCAAGGCTTCGAGCGAGGTTGAGCTGAATATCTTCTCCATGTTGAAACTGCCATACTTTTCCTGTGCCGAGGCGCTGAAGAGGATGTTGCGGTGGCGTTGCAGCATCTTTTTTATATTCTCCGTCATCGCGTAGACGTACAGACGGGGCAGGAAGAAGCTCATTAACTGGGGGCGGACCCTACACAGGCAGACAGATACACACGATAAAACATCGATGGGTTCTAAGGTCACTGTCTTCCTCTATCAAATGAACACCTAAAGTCTGGAAGTTAATTTAAGGTACCGACATTTACTACAATTTTCTGAAAAAACTATTGGACCTACTCCAGTCAAAGTTGGTATGTTATAACAATGCGGCAAGGAATAATACATTCAAGTCAATAACACTGACCTGAAAAAGAATGCAAAAATAATTGGATAAATATTATTAAATAACTGCTTGAGATGCCGAACGCTAACACCGTATTCGTGTGTGCATGATTCCTGTGCAACCTTTCGAGTTGAGTTGATTGGTTCAACTGTGTCATATGACGCAGCAGCGTTAGAAATTGGCACTAGTCTATAGTCCTTTCCAAACTGCCCAATAGTAAAGGTATCCCATTTTTAGGGTTTTGCTATATGTTATCATTATAAGGACTAGTGGACTAAAACTGTGAGTTTCTAACCCTGCGCAGGGGTAGCATTATGCAGATGGCTGTTACAATGAATGCTCGTTCCACACGTGACGAACAGGTCTGGTTGTTGATGAAATACAGTGATAGCTAAATAGACAGATTTTTTATTCATGCACCGATTGTCTTTAAATGTAATATCAAGTTATGTATGAGTGTTTAATATTCTCATACCAACTTTGACTTGAGTAGGTCCAATACTTTTTCAGATATTGTAGTAAACGTCGGTACCTTAAATTAACTTCCAGACTATACTGCTGCTCTGAGTATTAGTGTATCAGTGATGGTTGTGTATATTGTTATACCATGTGGAAGGTCAAATGAAGGTTTGCTCTTTGCATGGACTTTGTGTGAACCCTTAATTGCCTGCCATTAACAACACATTCAACAGCTGCAAGGCTCCAGCTAGACTAACTAGTCTCTGAAATGAACATATTTTACAGAAAAAACAGTTCTTCAATAAAATAGTTAGTGAGGCTAAAAAAAAATAGTCTTGGTTTTCACCTCGCTATATTAGACTAACATCTAGTCTCTGAAATGAACATATTTTACAGAAAAAACAGTTCTTAAATGATAGTTATAAAATATAATAAAAAGGAGCCCTTAGACTTTCTGCAGCAATCTAGACTTGCCAAACATTATAGACTTGCATGGGCTGTATTGGATATATTTGTATGACAGACTAGGCTCCAGCCAGGGATTCTAGAATTAGAACCCCGTCATGGATTGTGATCAGCATTATTTTTTTACGTTCAGATTTTAATTTTTATGGGCAAAATGGGCAAAAATAAGATTTTCAATATAGTGGTTATGATGTTTATTCAGTGTCCAGAGACAGTTGATATTGCTTCTGTATTCTCCATCAACTCTAAAGGTTTCGAATAAAGACATTCTCCGTATATTTACAATATTTTTGAATGAAACAGATATAGGGTGAATAAGTCTAAGTTTGTTTATTGTTGTCTGCTATTTGGCAGGGGTAGATAAACGCCTACCTGTGGTATTCTTACCAATTCAGACCAAAGCATGCATGTATGTATACGACAATAGAATTAGGGGTGTGGTGAGGTAAATTGGTTGTCCACCGTTCCCTTAGGGGACATAGCTTGCAAGGGCGGATCCAGCATTTTTAAAAGGAAGTGGCCATCATCTCTCAAATAATTTTACTGCCTACAACATACCACATGTAGTTTTCAAAAGGGGGCTTCAGGGACATATTACTGTGTATGTAGTAGGGGAGACAACTCTTGTGTATGTGTGAGGGGAGACAATTACTGTGTATGTGTTAGGGAAGACAACTCTTGTGTGTTTGTTAGAGGAGACCACACATACACTAACCTGTCCCCCTAGAGATTGGTGGACAACTTTTAAAGTCATTCGTCTACTACATATGCCTTCATCCTGTTGAACTGAACAACTCACTGTATTACATCGTATCCCTGACACAGGGACATCCCACAGATGAAGTGTTTCTGGTGGTCTGGGTGCTCCCCGAGATACTTGGTGATGATGTTGGCGCCCATGCTGAAGCCGACGGCGAGGAAGCTGCTGTTTGGATAGATCTTTCTCATGTCCTCCACCATGTGATGGAACTCCTGAGTACTTCCTGCAGGGGAGGCAACTCTCGATAACAATACAGCAAGCTCCTTCCCAGCGCGTGACACCTTCGTTACACTCTCGGTAACATCGCTGCCACCAGTGTGGGCGCGGCCATTTCAAGAATCTTGAAATTTGCCCTCCAACCCCATATGTAGTAACGTTTATACTTTTGTTTATGTCTTTGGGAATGCCATCATATTTCAATTTGAAAAGGTTTACGACTGACCATGTTTGCCGGATGAATTTACTTTGTTGTTTTGATAATCAGATTGGTTCGAGATTGCAGACTAACGGAAAATCAACCAACTTCTCCCTTACATTCTTACTATATCAATAACACGATAGTTTTAATGAAACAGAAATTCAAATTGACAAAAGAAGAAAGTAATTTAGCAGCGATAAGTGTATTCGGCGTCACGACAGTCGTCACTTGTTTGTAAACATAACGGTCATTCGGTTACGAGTTCAACTCCAAGCATGGTTGTGGCCACCTATTCACAGTGGGGAGTTTTGACTGGTGGCAGCGATAGTATAGAGAGCTCCGGGAACGTACTATCGCTGTGAGGAGCTTGACAATACAGGGAAGAAGGGGAGACAAATCTCGTTGACAGTATAGGGAAAAAGGGGAGACAACTCTCGTTAACAGTATAGGAAAAAAGGGGGGACAACTCTCATTGACAGTACAGGTGTGAAAGGGAGGCAACTCTCGATAACATTATAGGGAAAAAGGGGGGGGGGCACCTCTCGTTAACCATCTAGGGAACACAGCTCTCATTAACAATTAACAGGGAAGACAACTGTTATCTGTGTGTTAGGGAAGATAACTCTTGTGTATGTGCTAGGGAAGACAACTCTTGTGTATCAAGCTCTTTCCCAGCACATGGTACCGTAGTTACACTCTCGGTAACATCGCTGCCACCATCGTGGGTGTGAGCATTACAAGAATCTTGAAACCTGCCCTCTAACCCCAAATGTACCAACGTTTATACTTTTGTTTATGTCTTGGGGAATGTGATCGAATTCATTTTAAAATGTGTACGACTAACCATATTTCCCAGATGAGTTTAACTTGTTGTTTGTTTGATCAGATTGGTTCGAGATTGCAGACTAATGGAACATCACCCAACTTCTCCCTTTCATTCTTACCATACCAATTACATGATAGTTGAAATGAAATAGAACTTCAAACTTACAACCATCACTTGTGTCATCACTTGTTTGTAATCAGTCGGTTGCAAGTTCAACTCCAAGCATGGTTCTGACCACCCATCACAGTGGGGAGTTTTGACCGGTGGCAGCGATAGTATGGAGAGCTCCGCAAAGGGGATATCGCTGTGAGGATATTGCTTGTGTATGTGCTAGGGGAGAAAACTCTTGTGTATGTGTGAGGGGAGACAATTCTTGTGTATCTGCAAGGGGAGACAACTTTTGTGTCTGTGTTAGGGAAGACAACTCTTGTGTATGTGCTAGGGGAGAA
This sequence comes from Haliotis cracherodii, assembly GCF_022045235.1. Classification (NCBI taxonomy): domain Eukaryota; kingdom Metazoa; phylum Mollusca; class Gastropoda; order Lepetellida; family Haliotidae; genus Haliotis; species Haliotis cracherodii. Next base: position 27,903,425 of record NW_027266269.1, on the reverse strand, counting down.
AACTCTTGTGTATGTGCTATGGGAGAAAACTCTTGTGTATGTGCTATGGGAGAAAACTCTTGTGTATCAAGCTCCTCACAGCGATAGTACGTTCCCGGAGCTCTCTATACTATCGCTGCCACCAGTCAAAACTCCCAACTGTGAATATGTGGCCACAACCATGTTTGGAGTTGAACTCGCAACCGAATGACAATGACTTGTTTACAAAGAAAGTGACGACTGTCGTGTCGCCGAATACACTTATCGCTGCTAAATTACTTTCTTCGTTTGTCAATTTGAATTTCTATTTCATTAAAACTATCATGTTATTGATATAGTAAGAATGTAAGGGAGAAGTTGGTTTATTTTCCGTTAGTCTGCAATCTCGAACCAATCTGATTATACAAACAACAAAGTAAATTCATCTGGAAAACATGGTCAGTTGTAAACCTTTTCAAAATGAAATATGATGGCATTCCCAGGGATATAAACAAAAGTATCAACGTTACTACTTGAGGTGTTAGAGGGCAAATTTCAAGATTCTTGTAATGGCCGCGCCCACACTGGTGGCAGCGATGTTACCGAGAGTGTAACGAAGGTGTCACGCGCTGGAAAGGAGCTTGCTTGTGTATGTGCTAGGGGAGAAAACTCTTGTGTATGTAGTAGGGGAGAAAACTCTTGTGTATGTGCTAGGGGAGAAAACTCTTGTGTATGTAGTAGGGAAGAAAACTCCTGTGTATGTGCTAGGGGAGAAAACTTGTGTATGTGCTAGGGGAGAAAACTTGTGGATGTGCTAGGGGAGAAAACTTGTGTATGTGCTAGGGGAGAAAACTCTTGTGTATGTGCTAGGGAAGACAACTCTTGTGTATGTAGTAGGGGAGACAATTACTGTGTATGTGTTAGGGAAGACAACTCTTGTGTATAAGCTAGGGGAGACAACTCTTGTATATGTGCTAGGTAAGACAACTCTTGTGTATGTAGTAAGGGAGAAAACTCTTGTGTATACGGTGCTATGGGAGAAAACTCTTGTGTATGTGCTAGGGAAGACAACTCTTGTGTATGTGCGATGGGAGAAAACTCGTGTATGTGCTAGGGAAGACAACTCTTGTGTATGTGCTAGGGAAGACAACTCTTGTGTATGTGCTAGGGAAGACAACTCTTGTGTATGTGCTAGGGGAGACAACTGAGTTCCCTTCTGAGTCTGCAATGTACATAATCAAGTAAGGAGATAAATAAGCCTAGGGTTTTTACGCACCAAGATGTTTCAAGCAGGGTGAAGTCGAGCACTATTAGGCAGACACGAAAATGAGATCATACTCACCATAATCAAATATCCGCGGTGACGTGAGTTCCACGTCTCTTAAGGCCCCGAGATGGTTGAGGACCGCCACCCTGTAGCCTCCCCGCTGGGCCATGTGCACCAGGGTGCGGATGTAGGGGCTCTCGCTGCAGTTGGCTATCCCCGGACACACCAGCAGGGAGTAGTCTCCTACAACACACACATTCAGTCAACTCATCACTATTCTCAATCCCAGTCACGGGTCACCCAGTTGTCTAAGATCGTGGGTACGAATCACGGTTTGTCCCAATTAGGTATCTAGGTTTGTCAGCACCATACCGGTACTCATGAGTTTCACCGAAGTGGTACATGTCTGATATCTCCATCACGTCGGGCTTTCCTCCCACATGATAATAATACACACGCTCTAAATATCTGCATATAAAACAATGCCTTGGAAAGCAGGAAATACAATTTAAATCATAAATCATCATGTCTTTTGATGTTTTATATCAAATTTCACATTTTTGTTGACCAAGTTTGTTATACCTGTTCGTTGAATTCGCTGTAAGGATCTGATGTGTTAACACTCTTATGTAAGTGCATAACACTCTAAAAATCTTTTTTACACTATGAATCATAAACAACTACTATTCTAATCATTTTGTAAATGCTGAAAAGTGCAATGTAGATCGTGTTAGTTAGGCTCAGCATGTACTGTTTTGTTGGTCATCTACCACCTACGACACCACCTTGGTTAAACCGCTGATCGTCTATAACGCTCATCAATTATTTGACCCCAAAAGTAGCGTTGTAGCCAGGGATAAAACCGTAGAACATAATACCAGGGATGAAACTTACCCTGAAACATTAAGCCTGATTGAAAAAAAAGAAGCTTGAAATTCGACCAAATCTTGAGATTTGAGATAGCTTCAACATAACACAAACTGACTCTGGCCAAGGAAACAAGGAGCCAATTTGCATCTCTTAAAGAGTCACAGGTGTCAAAGCATGTCGGATTTTTAAAAAAAAGATCATCAGTTCCTGTAAATGCTGGATTCAAATAATTTGTCCTAAAAATTACAAAGTCCTTGAACTTGCCGGAAATAAAATAAATTGTAGATTCAAACTATTCAGTTGCGGCCAGCTTCTAAGATCGATAATATGACTTGAGTGTGTTTAAACATAACAACCAATCAGAGACCTCGCATAACTTAATAATGAAATATTTTAAAACTATGCATGGTGTAAATTTAAAGCATGGCTATATCATTAGGGAAAAGAATCTATGGATGTCAACTCCTTTATTAGAAGGAACACAACATTTCGGAGTATATGCTTACTCATTCATCAAGTGAATAAATGCTACGAGGCAGAGAGCAGATATATTTTCCTGTAAGAACAACAAAAGTAATACGATAACAAAGGTGGAAACTTAAGAAGAGAGGCCAACAGATAATTGGTGCTGATAGATGATTAGCATTGGACAAAGGGAGCTTACACTTAACTTATCACTGATTGGCCTGTCAAAGACATGGCACTCATTGGTCAGCATAATCTTGCTGATGAATTCTTCAAGTCACGGGTGCATTAACAATTTGCTCTATGTTATATAATATCATGTGTATAATTCACTAAAAAAATAGGACAAGCATACCGTATTCAACGAAATAAGCGCCCAGGGCGCTCTCAAAATTAGAAATAGGGGACGCTTATTTGAATATAATTTTGAGTTGAAAGATCGTAAATTTCGTGGTTTATGCTAACAGCCTGAAATGTTTACATACGACCGATATATTTTTCAATAATTTAAATTATTGCCCATAATCAAGGGTGATATAACACACGAGTGTGCATTATACGCGTATAAATAAGTCTTGTGTACATTGATCAATCAGAAGGGGTGCTGATTTGGATTGTTCACTAGCGAATATATTAGCAAATATTGCCATGGGCGCTTATTAGACCGGGGCACTTATTACGTCGCATAGGCTAATAGCATATTTTCAGGCTAAAATTTGTCGCTATAAGCCAACTTCGTAAAGACCGGCACCTCTGTTAATACATCCCGCCCTACCTCCTGCTTGGTGTTCTGAGAGAGGATGATACACATCGAACGTGGAGGTGGCGCCGTCGGACATGATGTGTTCGTGTCTGTCCCCCTTGAGGTCGGGGTACTGGACACGCCCCATCTTGCCGTACACGATCGTCTGGATGTGGCCGCTCTTCCCCCATATCAAGGTGGGGATGTACCTGCAAGTGTTGAGGGGAGAGTCAGGAAGGATGTAGGGAACATGTTGCTATGGGTACTAATGACTGGTTCCAGGTGAGCTAAAAAGCAAAACTAGTATCCATTTTAACCCCACCACTATCTCTGAAACATTATGTGACACACCAACAGATAACTGTTGGAGAAGTTGGCAAAAGAACAACAATAGCTGCTTAAGTCTCTTAAACTGTCGACTAAACTGGAAAAGAAACTAAGGCAGAGAGCAGCCTAGAGGCCGATATTCGGTCCCGTGGATGGATGGATCATGGCGGAAACATTTGTCAGTAAAAGTTCCCAAATTGGCACAAAACAAACTGCCAAATTATGTTATAAAAGTAATAACTAATGTTATAGCTCTGCAGAGCTATGGTGTCATAATGAACAGTAGCAGGTGACTTAAATACCAAAATTAGTTAACTTTCATTTCATATTTGCTAATAAATCACCATGAAATGAGGCCAAAGGAATTGTTAAATCTACTGCTGCAGGAGCCCCCCTTACTTTCAAACACTGAACATGCTGGTTCTTGTACGGCAGTCAATACAGGTGTAACCAAGTAGACTGCAATTGATTATAGTGATCAAAGTACATTTGATACCTCCCAGTGTTTGACTGGACATAGGCTGTGACCAAGTCATTGATTTCGCCATCCTATAACACTGGCGGATCCAGAGAGGGGGTGCAGCTGTGTACTAGAGGTGAAACGATACAGTAAGGCCTCGATACAATACGTATCACAGTACAAAGGTCACGATACGATACGTATCACAGTACAAAGCTCACAATACGATACGTATCACAGTACAAAGGTCACGATACGATACGTATCACAGTACAAAGGTCTCGATACGATACGTATCACGATACAAAGCTCACAATACGATACGTATCGCAATATGCATATTTACGTCAAATTGGTGGAAATATCTTGACTAAAATATTTCAGAGCAGGCTAGCTAGCTGTAGACACGTGTTTCGTGGCGGCAATGTTTTAGTAGACAACACACATTTTTCACTGCCAAAAACGCTGGGGGTGGGGGGTGGGAGGGTGGGGTCATTAAATGATCAGTAATGTATTTTAGCAAGTGTCTCGTCTTGTATCGATACAGATAAAAATATATCGTGTATTTTATCAACCGATGTATCTTTTCACCACGAGAGTGTATGGGAGCCTTTTAGGCAATTCGCCTTTGTATTTTGGTCTCTACTACTTGTTCAAACCTCATCATTGTAATGGACTCACCAAACAATGTATTCCGAGGTATTCCGCAATATTTTAAAATTCCAACTTAGTATTTTGAGATTTCAATATCTTTACCTTGAAAGTTCAAGAAAATAAGCAGACAGCTCTAAAATTCTTTGTAGGTGTGCACAAATGCTCACTCAAGCAAGTCACTTTGTGTGTGGGTATTATGCTCACCCCGCCTACCGTATTCGACGTAATAAGTGCCCAGGGTGCTCTCAAAATTAGAAATAGGGGTCTCTTATTAGAATATTATTTTGGTGGAAAAAAACAGAGTTGAAAGATAAATTTCGTGGATTATGCTGACAGCCTGAACTGTTTATATACGACAGATATATTTTCCAGGATTTAATTGCCCATGATTAAGGGTGCATATAACACACGAGTGTGTATTATACACAAATAGATAAGACTTGTGTACATTGATCAATCGGAAGGGGTGCTAATTGGGATTGTTCACTTGCCAATATATTAGCAAATATAGCCGTGGGCGCTTATTACGTCGAATACGGTATTTCAAAATCCTTGACCCCACTCCGTGTTATCAGTCAGCATGAACATATCTCCAGGGGTAGAAAATAACATTTTTAGTCCACTAGTCCTTATTACGAGGTGAAATTGGGTTTAACGTCGCGTCCAAGATTATTGCACTTATATAGCGACGTGCATGCACATGTGTGTGTGGCTGCTTGTACTACTCCGGACAGATGCCGATTTATAGTGCTAGCTCACCGAAATACATGCTGCAGTTTAACATGAATACCCCACTCAGACACAGTATACTGACTCCGAGCCGACCAGTCCTTGTTTTAGCCCCTTAATGCTGAGCACCAGACAGGGTAACAACAAGTACCATCTTTTAACATCTTTTGGTATGACGCGGCTGGGGATCAAACCCCAGACCTTCCACTCCCCGGGCGGACGCTCAGACCACAAGACCACAGAGGCGGTCACTAGTCCTTATAATGATAACATAAAGCAAAACCCATAAAAATGGCAAATTTCTACTAGTCCTTATGATACCTTAACTATTGGGTACTTTTGCCTTGACAGCAGGACAAGTGCCAATTTCCAATGCTGAATTCTCATGACTAAGGGTGCGCGGTATTACCGGTATATCGGTAAATTGAGGTTAATTCTTTCCATGATACGTATCACAACATCATGTTATATTGCTCAATATATCGGGTGATTGCAAATAGCGATTTTATTTTTAGCCAAATATATGCACCTTTGACAAGTTCGCATTCTGGAGTTCTTCTGTGGCAGTGGTGTAACACCAAGTCGTCACTGTCCCGGAGCGTGCATCCATGCGTATTTTTGAATGAGTAATTATTATGCTGTTACAGCATCTTGTTTTGTTCCAGTTATAAACTTCACTTCCTCCATTGATATCTCAAATTGCTTCTTAATTCAATTTTTTTAATTATACAATATATCGTAATCGTATCGCAATGAGGCCTTGTGCATTGTAAAATATTGTGATACACTTTAAACCTCCAATACGCTTCCCTACTCATAACACAGTGAACATACTTGACAACAAAACAGTGAGTGAGTTGGGTTTGACACCACTTTTAATAGTATTCCAGGTATATCCTGGCGTTTCAGCTTATTTTGGGAGGAAGCCCGAAGTGATGTAGGTCTCAGACATTTACCACTTCGGTGAAACCCACGAGCACGGTTATGGTGCTGACAAACCTCGAAACATAATCAGGGCGAACCAGGATTTGAACCCACAATCATTGGTTTCCAGAGTGCCCAAGGGATACAACTCTGCACAGCGAATCGCGGCGCCTTAAACGACCCCAACAACAGATAAGTGTGCAATTGAAAGCCTAAAATATTTTTGATATTTTGTCCCTTTAAAGTTTTGGTCTTCATATTAGTTTGTAAGGACTGGTTTTATAATTTTGAAAGTGTTATCCTTGCAACTATAGCGGCCATAAAATTTCTGAGTCCCGTGATGGGATTCGAACCACAGACCTTCTGATCGTAAGAATGTCTCCACGCCCTGCTACATACTCCCCCGTCAACAGAAGGCACGTCCCGGGCCGCACAGTAGGGTACTGAGGCTTATTTTGCTCAAATTTAATATGAACGTGCTCAGCCCCACGTTGGGCACCATTTTGTAGCGGCCATAAAATTTCCGAGTCTCGTGATGGGATTCGAACCACATGACCAAAGAGGTTAACCCCGTCAGCAAGCTGACAAGGTAATCGTCACGATATGGCTGAAATATTGTCGATGTGACGTAAAGCATAAACTCACTCACTCACTCACTGACAAGGTAAGAATGTCTCCAAGCCCTGCTACACAACCATGTGATCGAATTAAGTGGTTTTTAAAAAATGTTCCTTTATCAAAAGCATTTGAACAACTGTAAAATGATGGTAACCATAGTAACATGCCTAATGTTTCATGAAAATATATCGATAGTCTTGGGCAATATGGATGACACTAGTGCAACGTTGCTTGGGGAATCCCCTTTCGTCACTACTCGCCCCTTTCTGTAACCTGCGAGAAGACTTATCTCCCTATCGATGAATGTTTTGTGCGAAATTATACAAACCAATCATAATGACCATATGACTTCAGGTACTTTGGTCAAAGAGTCCCTCGTGAATAATGTTTGAATTTACACGTCTTGGATCTAAAATTATACCAAAGATACAGTTAAATGTGTTCAATCAGACTGTATAATACTGTAAGTCGAGATGTGTTTTAAATAGCATCTGGAATATATATATGACATGGGGAAAATATACGTGAATCATTACGTGACGGGTTGACAATTCTTTTAACTATGCCTGTTTGCGCTTAGACGGAACCCAGTCGCAAAAATTGCTACGGGAGGGGCACAAGTCGCTATTCGGCTTGGCCCAGAATAACACGAGTTGATAACGAATCCCATACAGTCAACATGATTTAGTGTGATAACCTCTTGATGTAGTATACAATGTCAAGGTCATATGACCACAACACACCCACCAGCTTATCATGAGCTGAGGAGGTCAAGTATTACATTGTTGCTAGTCAGACATTATTCAACTCTATACCATTATCATGACCTCACACTATTGTTCTTCCTGTGGATGTTGTGCCAGGAATTCACTGGTCATTCTGAACGTGCATTTTAACAAGTAAAATTTGACATAACTACGTAGGTCATTATGAAAAATTATAGAAACATCCTACATCAACCTAAACATGATTTAAGTTGGAGAAATCACTCGAATATGGTGATTCCAGAAGTAGAATCAACCTTCTGTTCTCATATCTCCATTATGTACAAAACACTGGCTGATTAATCTTCTATATCTTCAGGGCTCACATTTTTGTCAACCTATTCTAACCCCTAGATTTTATTCCTGTGATACATGTGAAGATCCGCGGTAGAATAGGTCTTCAGCAACCCATGCTTGCCGTAAAAGGCGACTATGCCTGTCGTAAGAGGCGGCTAACGGGATCGGATGGTCAGGCTCCCTGACTTGGTTGATGCATGTCATCGATCCCGATTGCGTGGATTGATGCTCATGATCACTGGATTGTCTGGTCCAGGCTCGATTATTTACATAGTGATCCCGTAAGGCTATTACAATAATTTTGTTACATCTAACTTAATTTTCTAAAATTATTGACACGCATGTATAAATCTGTGTACATAGCTACAATATAGCTGAGTGCGGCGTTAAACAACAAACAAAAAACAAACATCATTCCTGTGGTTCTCGCAATCTCAAATTACCTGCTCTTGATTTTCATAAACATTTTACCAACTACTCAAAAGTCCAGATAGAAAAAGGAACTGGGAGGTCGATTTCTACACATCATTTCCATCAAAAAGACTGTTGATGGCTTTCTTTTGCATGTCAGTCAGTTTTTCAATGTTAAATTTCTTGCAGACTCTATCACAATAATGTGACTATTTGCCAACACAACATTGAGGCTGCCATTTAACCTCCCATTTTGATTGGTCAGTTAGTCTGAGTAGTGTAGCGGGGGCACGGGTGGCCCAATCGTCTAAGGCGCCACGATTGCTGTGCAGAGTTGCTTCCCTTTGGCACGCCAGAAACCTTTGATTATGGGTTCGAATCCCGGTTCGCCCCGATTATGTTTCTAGGTTTGTCAGCACCATACCCGTGTTCGTGGGTTTCACCGAAGTGGTAAACGTCTGAGACCTGCATCACTTCAGGCTTTCCTCCCACATTAAGCTGACACGCCGCGACATAACTGGAATACTGTTAAAAGTGGCGTTAAACCCAACTCACTCACTCACTGAGTAGTGTAGCAAATAAAATTGGATAATGAAAATCAAGGGAGGGTAATTTGAGATCACGAAAATCATAGAAATCTATCCATGTGTTAGTGTTGATTTACTGACGATATTAAGGATAGAGACTCTCCGGATTTCTCTATTATGTAAACAACACTGGCCCCTGTCATCAGCCATTTCTTATCAGGCAGTTGTTGAATCACGTCCCTGGCAAGGCCTTATCTGATACTGGTGACGATGATTCATATTAACCTGACATTTTTAACATATACTGACCCGTGAAGAGCCTCTGCTTGTTGTAAGGAGCGACTAACGGGATCAGGTGGCCGGGATCCGGTGGCCAGACTCGCTGACTTTGTTGATGCATGTCATCGTTTGTTTGCTTGTCGTTTAACTCCGCACTCAGCAATATTGCAGCTATATGACAGCAGTCTGTAAATAATCGAGTCAAATCCTGGTTTGCCCCAATTATGTTTCTAGGTTTGTCAGCACCATACCCATGCTCATGGGTTTCATCGAAGTGGTAAACATTTGAGACCTGCATCAGTTCGGGCTTTCCTCCCACATTAAGCTGACATGCCGTGATATAACTGGAATACTGTTAAAAGCGGCGTTAAACCCAACTCACTCACTCATCCAAGGGATTACAGACTATGTGAAATCCTAAGTCACTGCTTCCTATACTGCGGAGCAAAAGAAACTATACGTCTCGGTTGATATTGTTTCATTTTGAATTGAAAATATTTTAAGTCAGTGATATTATACCAGCATCCAAAAAATGAAATGAACTGGTGCTTGGTCAGCACTCAAAAGAATACTTCTATATGGTTTTATAAAAAGAAATTGCAATAAAACCTTTAAAAAACAAAATTCACATAATACACAAGTGCTGATGGGTATCTTAGACATTAAAGCGTGTCATACGAAAAATACACATATTTTAAAGAGTCATGAAGAAATAGGCATTGCATTATATTTGTGCTTTTCAGTGATAGAAATGGCACTGGTCCTATCGTCCTTGACAAACTGCCCAATGGTTAAAGTATTGACTTGTAGAAATTTGTCTTTTTTAAGGGTTGTGCTACATTATAGCTGAAATAGCTAAAATGGATATAATTATCATTAAACCACCTGCATGTTATCAGATATAAGCGGGGCACTGTAGCTTGACAAAGCCCTCATATTGCTTGACGACGGGCCATTATCACGCCCGTTGTTAAGTGACATCAAAGGGATAGGGATAGGTCATGTCATCTGGTTTGTTCTATGACGTTTTCACATTTGTAAAAGTGTGTCAGTGGCATTCATTGTGTATTGATTGCAGTAAATGTTTAAAACTGATATTGTTGTTTATTTCTCTTTGATAACATATTCTATCTATTATAGCTATATTAAGGGTAAGGCTATTTTTCAGGGCATTATCATTTGCAGAGGCCCTCTATCTTTTCAACAGCCCTCATTCGTCAGAGGAAAAATAGTTGATACCCTTATAGTCATATATAATGTGGGCTAGTGGATCAAAAGTGTTAGTTTGTATCGCTGCTTTTGTATTTTGTCTTTTCAGGGAGGGGCATGAAAAAAAAGTACATTGGGAGTATCTTCTAAAACTATGACAAGCACTAGGGCTGGAACGAGTCCAAATTTACTACCCGGGTACCCACTGTAGGTCTCAGGAGATGTCTCAAAATGTGCGAATGGGAACATTTTTAGCATAGCCCTAGCAAAACGTATTAAGATACAAGTATTAAACAATCTGGTCATTCATACACTGAAGTTGAATTAAGTTATATCTTTATTCAACCATATGAAAAATCAGAAAGAATGGGTGCATAGTCAGAAAGAAATGCGAACATTAGTGACTTGTAGTGTAACCATAGAGTTCTAGATAATTTTGGTCATTAAACAATATATCACGTGACTAACCACGGGTCCGGGTAGTCATGTGGGTACCCAGGTCCTACTCAGTACCCACCCGGCCCGGGTACCCGAGTTACCCGTCCCAGCCCTAACAAGCACATTAAATGGTTTCCAAGTTTTGCCCCAGAAACAGAAGTGGCAGATGGACAGATAGCACCCATCCTTACATACGCAAATACGCTGCTTATCTATAGCTCTGTTTGTCTGGTCAAGATTCACAATATTTTCGGGCTGCCATCACAAAGTTGATAGCAGAGCTACATAAAAACAAAAGACACACCTTCCACAATTTTTTGTTAAATATTTCATCAAAAGCCAATGTTTATCATATTATTTTGAACAGATTTCTTATGTTTTGTATAATTAATTCTTATTCGTCAAATTCGATTTTCGACATGGGTACAATGTGTGAAGCCCATTTCTGGTGTCCCCCGCCGTGATGTTGCTGGAATATTGCTAAAAGCGGCGTAAAAACCATACTCACTCACTCACTTATACGTCAGATATTACAACGCCATAAATAGCTGTCCAATCACGTCTCTCTCATGAGTAAGAGTAATAATGTACCCAGTATGATGGAGATAGTGAAAATACTTTCGAAACAAAGCAACAATTGCGATTTGACCCGGGGTCATTTTCAAAATGGTCCCATTGATAATACCCTTGATAAATGAGGATGGTCTTTGAAAGGAAAAACCTTCGCCTCTTGGAAATGCTGTTTTCTATCATATCTATTCTGGCTAGCTGCCAAGCCTCTCTGTCAAGTACCATCTTTGACGTAAAATAAGCGCCCAGGGCGCTCTCAAAATTAGAAATAGGGGGCTCTTATTAGAATATTATTTAGGTGAAAAAAGAGAGTTGAAAGATAAATTTCGCGGTTTATGCTGACAGCCTGAAATGTTCATATATGACAGATGTATTTTTCCCATACCAATAATTAAGGGTGCATACAACACACGAGTGCGTATTATATGCGAATAAAAAAGTCTTGTGTACATTGATCAATCTGAAGGGGTGCTAATTGGGATTGTTCACTAACTTATATATTAGCAAATATTGCCGTGGGCGCTTATTAGAGCGGGGGCGCTTACTACGTCGAATACGGTATATCAACTCCTTCACATGGAACATTGTACGAGCAACAACACAGTTTGACAGCTATAAGTCACTCATTATGTTCGGTAGGGGTGTCACGATACATCGAAATATCGATATATTGCTATTGGTAAGCACTTAAAGTCAATAAATCGATTGTTAAATCAGTTTCCGATCAATTGTATCGATTTCAGTTAGGAATATCGATAGTTACGATTGTATTAACCATATCAATAAAATATATGCAATGCTGTTCAAATTAGTTTTTCTTGTGATCATGAGTGGTAGTAATATACACATGGTAATGTGGAAGTTTCTCTTTCTTAAATCATTAGGGCAAAGAAAAAACAAATCAGTCATATCTCAAACTTTACTTTTTATTTGTTATACTTATCACATTCAAAGGAAACTTCAGTTCCAAGTTTTAATTCAACTCTAAAATCTATCTAACATGATACACTGAAAACTATCGATATTTATCGTAACAGTTGCTAGCAACAGAGACCATATAATAGGCTATTATAGTCCATTATATGGTCCCTGCTTGCAATATCAATAGTTAGCACAATAGTTTCTTTCAATATCAATAGTTATCGCAACAGTGATTTCCAGACCAATAGACACCCCTAATGTTCGGTTGTGCCACAACTGCAAAAACATGAACCCTCAGCCAGAACCAGAACCTAGGTTAGTATTTCATATGAACCCTACAACAAATACAAGACAGGGTTGTGACGGTTTGGGACAAATGTCTTCAACCACTGATTGATATTTACATATGGGATCATTATTAGGCCATATATTTCTTATTTTTCATTTCATGGGCCATCGCCCTAACTGAAAAGCAGCCAGTCTAAAAAATAAATTAAACATACAAATACCTAATTTATTATCTCTCCCACTAGAAATACAGACCATCTTAAACAACATAAACTGTCTTAACTTTACATAAATTCCATGACTACCATCAGGGATTAAAGAGACAACATGCAGTATAATGTATGTTTGTTTGTTGTTAAACGCCGCACTCTGCAATATTCCAGTAATGTGACAGCGGTCTGTTAATAATCAAGTCTGGACCAGACAATCTGATGACTGACATAATGAGCATCGATCTACACAACTGAGATACGACGACATGCTTCAACCAAGTCAGCGAGTCTGACCAACCGATCCCGTTAGTCGCCTCTTTCTACAAGCATAGCTAGGCGCTTTTTATGGCAAGCATGGGTTGCTGAAGACCTATTCCACCACGGATCTTCACGGGTCACCGGCAGTATGAACTTCACGGCAGAATGGCTTTCATATTAAATAAATAAATAATTGACATAAGTTTTTATTTCGACCAACGTGTGGAAAACCTGGAATAAATCCGTCAAACATAAATTTAAAAAAGCGTGGCCATAGCTCCCTCACTATGAAAGTCGTTCCTTCATTAGCCCGGCTTACGATCGCATGTCTGCTCGTGTGAAATTAATTTCCTAATTGCCGTCTACATGATAATTACATGAGCTAGGACTCGCTTTAATAAGGGTCTGTATTATCAATGTGCACCTTCAATTGAAACTGAAAGAGCAGAGCAGCTAGAGCCCAGCTTCGTATTATTTTACTGGCCACACCGAAACGCTCCAGATTTGCGTGCAGATGCACTATGGTTGAACCCGGAAACGCAAAAGAAGGAGGTAGCCGACCCTCCCTGCGTTGTGCTAAACATCTGCATACTCCCAGCTCGCAAAACAACACTTTTCCAAACACAATATCAGTCACGGAATCGCCGTACAATGCAGATCAACCGTGTGAAATGTATACCTGTCAATCAAGGCAGGTGCGCGAAAATTGAACTTACGGTTCAAGGAAGATGGGGCAGGCAGCGAGGATGCTCTTCACAAAAGCAGACGACCGATCTTTGATATAGATGTCAGGGGCTACTGCGAGGCTTGACATGTTCAAAATCTTGAAGATTCCCAACAAAAACGCCAGTCCCAAGAACCACTCCGTCATGGCGATCGCTGTCAGTGTCAAACCGATAGTGTATGCAAGATGCTCTCCACGAGAAACTCCACTTCTGCACGAGATAAACTCCTAACGGCTTCGGCTTGACTAGCTGCGACCGTACAGAAGTCCGTGCAATATGGACATCAGCCGGGTTACACTATTACCGCTGAGTTGGCTATCGACGATCACTGTTAGGTCTAACTGATTAGCATTAGCCGTACACCATGAGATCATCGGCTGCGCAGGCTGCTCTGAAACAGTGTGTCACGTGATTCACAGATGAAGCAATTTTCCAAACAAACTTCGGCTTGTCTCCCTTGAATGAAATTGCGACCTTTGAGCCCACAACGCATTCCAATGTGTGTGTAAACAACATGTGTGTGTAGCTTGCCTATCTTTGTGGTAATAGCATGATTAACGGTTAGGAACGTGTCATTTGAATCGAAAGACTGATACCATTATTTTATATGTGTAATTTAGTGAGTCTAAAGTCCAATATGAGCCCCATATGAAATCGATAACTTGTATTACCGCATTTGACGTAAAAAGCGCTCAGGGCGCTCTCAAAATTAGAAATTGGGGGCTCTTATTAGAATTTTATTTTGGTGGAAAAAAAGAGTTGAAAGATAAATTTCGTGGTTTATGCTGACAGCCTGAAATGTTTATGTACGACAGATATATTTTTCCAGAATTTAATTGCCAATAATATATAGGGTGCATATAACACACTATAGTGCGTATTATACGCGAATAGGGGAAGGAAGCTGTGCGTATTATACGCGAATAGGGGATGGAAGCGGTGCGTATTATACGCGAATATGGGAAGGAAGCGGTGCGTATTATACGCGAATAGGGGAAGGAAGCGGTGCGTATTATACGCGAATAGGGGAAGGAAGCGGTGCGTATTATACGCGAATATGGGAAGGAAGCGGTGCGTATTATATGCGAATAGGGATCGGAAGCGGTGATAATTGGGATTGTTCACTTGCCAATATATCAGCAAATCTCGCTGTGGGCGCTTATTAGAGCGAGGCGCTTATTACGTCGAATACGGTAATCAGTTTTCCCGGCCCAATTAGCCTTAGCGCTGTTATAAGTCTAAAACGTACATGTGTTGAAATGAACATACTCTAGAACACGTCTGATAAATTTCATAACGACTTCTAACAAGTATAATAATTTCATGAAAAATGCCGATCCTAAATGGGCCCAAAATGAATAAACTCTTGCGAAAATGTAAATCTACATATGTATGTATGTATTGTATATATATGTATATGTATACCGATGTATGTAATAAATAAATATGTAAATAAATAAATAAATAAATAAATAAATATGTAAATAATTTGCTATGCGGCATGTAGGCATCAGCGCAGTGGTGCAAGTCATGAACCAAACTGTTCAATATGAAGTCTTACTATTTCAACATGTCAACCCTGAAAGCTTTTTCTTACTGGAGAATGAGTTAGGAGATAAATGCGATATCCCGGAATGTGTGCGGATATGTGTTTGTTTGTTTGTTGTATAACGCCATACTTAGCAATATTTCAGCTAAATGACAGCGGTCTGTAAATAATCGAGTCTGGACCAGACGCTCCAGTGATTGACATCATGAGCATCGATCCAAGCACGGGATACGATGACATGCATCAACCAAGTCAGCTTTAGACGCCTCCTACGACAAGCATAGTCGCATCTTTCATCAAGCATGGGTTGCTGAAGACCTATTCTCATCATAATCGGTTGGGAATGTCTGATTGCTCTGACAAACCAACAAATATACGACAGTTTTGTTTGTTGTTTAACGCCATACTCCGCAATATTCCAGCTATATACATGTATGACGGCGGTCTGTAAATAATCGAGTCTGGACCAGACAATCCAGTGATTGATATCATGATCATTGATCCACGCAATTGGGATTGATGACATGCATCAACCAAGTCAGCGAGCCTGACCAAACGCTCCCGTTAGTCGTCCCTTACGACAAGCACAGGCACCTTTTAGGGCAACATGGGTTGCTGAAGACCTATTCTCTTCCTGGATCTTCACGGGTGGATGTTGTTAAACATGACACAGTCTAGGGTGAGAGGTCCATTTATTACGACACCCTGTAACAATGAATGCCATTATACACATACACTTCTATCACAGAATGACAAAACAAACCCAAGCAGATTAAATAAGAATCAACTACACAACACTGTATATATATTCATCATGTTATATTCTACAATCCTAAGCTAAGGTATATAATTGTTATTGTTACATTTATACATAATAATGTAGATATGGTACAGTGAACATAATATATCAGATTCTAGAATTTAACCTTTACCAACCAAAACGCACATGCAATTATTTGTTTGTTTGTTTGTTGTTTAACGCCGCACTCAGCAATATTCCAGCTATATGACGGCGGTCTGTAAATAATCGACCAGACCAGACAATCTAGTGATTGACATTAGGAGCATCGCTCTACGCAATTGGGATCGATGACATGCATCAACCAAGTCAGCGAGCCTTGACCACCCGATCCCGTTAGTCGCCTCTTACGTCAAGCATGGGTTGCTGAAGACTTATTCTGCGCACATGAATGAAATGAAATAGAACTGGAGCACATACACTCGCCATACACACACTAACACTGGTAAATGTAACATATGTTTAAATACTGTTAATGAGACATAGACGCTTATTTAGCTAAAGTGATTTATATATAGTATACCGGCACACGGAGAAAACAATAATCGGTTTAACGACTAACCTTTAAATTACAGTAAACTACGGTTATAACGAACACGCATATAACGAACTGACCGATATAACGAACTTATTTTCTAGTCCCGTCCATTTGTTGTATATATGATGTATCTATGCTTATAACGAACAACGGTTATAACGAACTAGAATAAGTGGTCCCTTTGAGTTCGTTATAACCGTAGTTTACTGCACTGCAGTTTTTCGGCCATTCTTTCCAACGTCGTAACGTTTTGATAACGTTTGAATTTGTTTTGTGAAATATATTTTTCTAGTGAATGAGTACTTTTGCCCGGCAGGTTATATCGACTCACTCCAGCGCAGTGTTGACTTTACCATGGTCACTAGGTTGACCACAAGAGAGTGAGTGCGTTTTTAACTATATGTTACAGCAATATCACGGCGGGGACTGATTGAACTCCACACGTCGTACCCAATGTGACGGGAAAAGGAATATTTTTATGGTAAAATAAATATATATCAGATTCTATATTTTTATGATGTAGATTATAATTGATGCTTCGCCACTCTCCTTTCCCCCGTCACTCAACAAATGGAATATCCTCTACATAATAGGAGTGACGCGGCATGGGTTGAGTCCTTTGTTCGGTGGGTGACGTTCTGATTTAGGAAATCATCGAAACCAGTCTTTAAACAAAACATATGACGCTGTATATGCTCAAGCAGTGTTTTTACTTCTAACTATACTTCAGTCGAACATAATATCGTGACAAACATTGAGAGAGAGAGAGTGAGAGAGAGAGAGAGAGAGAGAGAGAGAGAGAGAGAGAGAGAGAGAGAGAGAGAGAGAGAGAGAGAGAGAGAGAGAGAGCGTGTGTGTTAATATGTGGCAACATAATTTGCATCATATAACTGGAAAATCGATGAGCAACAAGACACTGTTACTACACATTCGTAAGCATTCGTTTACCGCGTTTATATGTCTATAATGACACAATGGCAGGTGAACAGTTTTAAAAACATTATATTTCTGACTATCATCATGGAGACGCTAATTAGTTTCCAAACGGATGCTCAAATTCACGACACACCTGGTCCTACAGAGTTCATGTAAGCATAGTAACACAATCCATACGTGTAATAACATTCACAACAGTCAGGCCCGTATTACATCACACACCGAACCTAATTCCAGTTCTGGGGTCATGTGTGGCCCAATCGTCTAAGGCGCTGCGATTCGCTGTGCAGAGTTGCGTCCCTTGGGCACGCCCCAGAAACCTATGATTGTGGGTTCGAATCCCGGTTCGACCCGATTATGTTACTAGGTTTGTCAGCACCATACCCGTGCTCGTGGGTTTCACCGAAGTGGTAAACGTGTAAGACCTGCATCACTTCGGGCTTTCCTCCCACATTTAGCTGACACGCCGTGATATGACTGGAATACTGGTAAAAGCGGCGTTTTACCCAACTCACACATACACATTCATATAGCCTAGTTAAGAACTCACATAGAGAATCTCACCCGAGTGTCTCTTCACATCAAATATGTTAAGAGTCAATAAAGTTTAAACCCCGAGGTTTGCCGAGTGGTGACCACTTTGTTATATCGGGTGAGAGTTTACTTATCACCCATAATCACTCGCCAACTGTTACAAATTCAGCTAACCAGCTTTAGTGACAGAGTTATAAGTGATGTCATTGATTTTGATTGTGAGATCATTTTGTTTTGTTTGTTTGTTGTTTAACGCCTCATTCAGCAATATTCCAGCTATATGACGGCCGTTTGTAAATAATCAAGTCTAGACCAGACAAACCAGTGATTGATGTCATGAGCATCGATCCACGCTTTTGGGATACGATTACATGCATCAACCAAGTCAGCGAGCCTGACCACCCGATCCCGTTAGTCTCCTCTTAGAACAAGCATAGTCGCCTTTTACGGCAAGCATGGATCTTACGCAAGCATGGATTCGTTGTATGATGCGCAAGTCCGTGGGATTTACCGGACGCTGTCATAAAGCTGGAATATTGCTGGGTATGGCGTTAAACAACAAACAGCCACTGTGAGAACACAAGAGAACATTCTCAAGTGGGTGGTTGATTCCACGTTAACAAAATTATCTGTCAATCTCATTGAAATCAGCCCTTAGTTCTCGCTACCGCTAAACAAAGATCTGACGACATCCCATTAGGGGTCACGTCAGAACGACCTTTCATCTGACCAATGAGAGCGTCGCTTACCAGATCATTAAAGTGACACTCGGAATGTGATTTCTAATCATACAACCTCGACAACTTTAACACGGGGTATTCCGAACGATAGTTACAGGTTTAACGACTGAATCCATACAATCTAGACTATCTATTAGCCATTCCAGAATGTTCTTTTGTTTAGGTTTCAAATTTGTAATCGAGAATTTGTCAAAATATGTTTCGAAGCGTAGTCGCCAATTTGAAATTAGTGCCGTAAAGCACGAGAAAGCTGCCTTCTGATTGGTCATTCTCTTGGTCGGTCAAAGTTCGTGCAAGGTCGGTCTGATGTGACCCGTAATGGGATGTCCTCAGATCTTTGTTTAGCGGTAGCGAGAACTAAGGTCTGATTCTAATGAGATTGATTATCAATGGGAATTCCACGAAACAAATTTTTTATCAATATTTTGTCCTGAATAAAAACAAACTAAACACACTATGTCCTCAGGTTTAATGTTTGTTGGACAGGCTCTATGGCCTGAAAAAAATGTGTGTGAAAAAAGAAAGCCAGGTCCTCCTTTCAAACAAAAAATAGCACTTGGAAGTAGTAACCTAAAAACGATACGGTCTCAAAGTGAGAACATTTGCTAAAAATGTAACAATGCCAGTTAACAGTTCGGTTCGGACAAAGACAAGGGAGCCGTGGTTCTTGTACGTCTACACTGCCACACAGACACGTGGTTTTTGGAAATATTACCAACCCTACCCCAAACCCCTAAAAGAATCCAAAAAATAAAATAAAACAAATTGGAACCCCCACACCCATTTTTCCTTGTGTTTCTCGAGTTGCGACATATCTATTCATTACTAACATGGCATTGTCTGTATTTTATGCCACTAGCGTAAATTTGTTGCGACTCTTAGGGAAACCCGCAAGGTAAATTCGACAGAGTTAATTGTCTCCCCTAACAACTCTCCTCTTCTGGGGCGTTCATTCGAAGCGTGACACGGCGGATGATGTTTTATCAGAGCATGGCTCTCCTGCGTTTCCTTTTGTGATGAGGTGCTTGCAATTAAACGTCTCAAATATGAACATACTTTATTCAATATCGTGTGACTGTAAAATTCAGTCTTTATTCATTCTGTTTCGCTTTGTGATAAGTGTCATTATCTAAGCAGCCTTTTGTGACATACTTCACTTACCATTTTCAAAGGAACAAAAGAAAACAACCGACCTATGTACCTCTTTTCAATGTGCAAGCGGAAACAGCAAACGTACACCTTTTTGGGTGTTATTGAGGTTAATGATCCACTAGTGGTCTGTTTGCGGAAACTCTGACAGAATATATGACTGGGAGGTCATTGACCTTAATAAGACGCATGTCTGGCTGCAGAATGACATATACTTGTATTATGTTCGTCCGAGAACGCATGTTGGAGCCAACGCTACCTCTCCCTAGAGATGAGCGTGACAACAGCACCGGCGTACTCCAACGCAGCCCTTTCCAGCCAGGTCACGTGACTTGGAACAAAAAATCCACCCTCGTAGAATCCAAGATGGCCGCCATGACGCGTTACCACAAATAGGCAGTTGTCATGTGTTTCTGAAATCACAAAAACTAAATTCTATAAAAGTTTAGATTCAGTGTTTGGGACGATATTTTCACAATATTAATGAAAGGAAATATAATATATTTGTATCAAATACCTCATACGAATGCAAATGTCACGGAAAAGATTAAGCGAGCATATCCAAGAAGAATGTTCTTTAAACAGATGTTTTGTTGGTTGGTTGGTTGGTTTATGCACGAGTGAGTCAGTATCGTTTAACGCCGCTTTTAGCAATAAAAGTCATATCGCGGCGTGTCAGCTTAATGTGGGAGGAAAGCCCGAAGTGATGCAGTTCTCAGACGTTTACCACTTCGGTGAAACCAACGAGCACGGGTAAAGTGCTGACAAATCTAGAAACATAATCGGGGCGAACCGGGATTCGAACCTACGATCATAGGTTTCTGGTGTGCCCAAGGGACGCAACTCTGCACAGCGAATCGCGGCGCCTTAGACGAGTGGGCCACCTGCTCCCCCCTGCAGTGAGTGAATTGACTAAAATGCCCACATCATGTAAGCTTAACGTGAGAGAAGTGAATGAATCAGTTTCGTTTTACGTCGTTCTTAGCAACACCAGAGATGGGCTTTCCACATTGTACCCATTTGGGAAGCAAACTGGGGCGTTTGACGTGACGAGCGAACGCTTTAACCACACGGCTACCCCACCGCCCCTTAATATGAGAGGAAGGCCAAAGCCAGACCCCATAGCGTATATGTAAAAAAAAGGTTAATTCACATTCTACCCACACACCCCTTCTCTGACGACTGCCTCCGTGGTCGTGTGGACCGGAGAGGGTAGGTCAATAGTCCGATTCATACCAAAAGAGGGTAAAGATGGTACTTGTTGTTACCCTGCCTGGCGCTCGGTATTAAAGGATAAAAAGTTGCCTGTGCTCATGCGTGCTCTTGATTCACCTGCAAACTTCCTCGCTATACCGTGTACAGACGGTGACACGACTGGATCATCAAGGGTATTTAGAAACAACATGGGTATTGTAATCTGAAAATTACAACGTGAAATTGAATCAATGTACATGAGTTATATACAGCTCGAGAAATGTTACGCACCACCCCTTCATTTTTATACCGATTTTCAAATATCGACACATGGCATTGATCAATGTTGAATATATATGAGCTGAAGAAACGTTGGTACAAGAACACTGTACGGTCCTCCAGATGGTCGCGCCACGGGGCTACTTCAAAGGATGATAAGAAGCCCAGGAGGCAATTGCGTTGCCATGGATAACAAAACGTGCTATTCGTTAATTTCTGTATTTCATACCCGTGTGTCATTTCGTCAGAATATTAATGCATAATACAATTTTAATGGCTCCATGTGGTAATATATAATAATCGGAGCTCAACCCTTTTAGCAAGCTTTGCCCCATTCAGTATCTATCCATCTATCCATCTATCTATCTATCTATACACACATATGTATATAACAGATGTATATTACAAACAACCCGATTTCAAACAATACCTGAATTACATCTATCTATCTATCTATCTATCTATCTATCTATCTATCTATCTATCTATCTATCTATCTATCTATCTATCTATACACACATATGTATATAACAGAAGTATATTACAAACAACCCGATTCGAAACAATACCTGAATTACAATTATCTATCTATCTATCTATCTAGCTAGCTAGCTATCTATCTATCTATCTATCTATACACACACATATGTATATAACAGATGTATATTACAAACCAACCGATTCAATTACAATCCCTGTCACACCATCTTACAAGAAACAGTGCCCCTCACCCATTAGCACGTAGATCTGCGCGGTAGTATCTAATTCAGATCGTGCACAATATAGACTCGATGAACTGAGGGAGTCACTATCAGAAGGAAACTACCCTAGAAAAAAGATAAACCTAACGAGAGTGTTCTACCTTTTGTTACAACCTTTAATCCCCCAAACCCGGAAATATTTGGAAATATTCGGGAAACACTGTTTTCTTTAAATAAGTGTAAAGAACTAAAACAAAACATTTCGCTAAATAGACTTCTTTAAAGTGAAAAAAACAGCCAATCTTAAACAGCTTCTTTCTCAAAAGGAAAACAAGAATGTAAAACAGTACACAAGTGTAACAGAACTGACTGTGGTACTTGCCCTCATGTTTTACAAGGTTGTTCTTTTACATTCGAAGACGGAAAAAACTGTCTATGTCAGTGAAAATATGAATTGTGTTCTAAAAACTTGATATATGTCATACAATGTGCTGGATGTAAAGCCGAATACATTGGACAGACAGGGGACACCCTAGGAGCGAGAGTGAGGGTCCACCGACAACAAATACGGGACCCCTCTTGCCGATGTATGCCATTCAGTCAACACATTGATCAATGTACAGTGGAATAAAGCACCAAATTTTGTGATATTCCCGTTTTACAAATGTGAAAATGTTGCACAGAGAAAGATAAAAGAAAGGTATTTTATTGATACTTTCAATCCAACATTAAATGGCCTCTTATTTCTGTATTTCAATATGTGTCGTACGCCTGCCCACACAATGTTTTGCCTCTAAATGTGACGTCACAATATGTTAGAATGCATTATAACGTCATACTATGTTTGAGTGCACTGTGACGTCAAAACTGCGTAACGGTATAAATGTTCTCTTGAAAATCGCATTCGTGAAACCGGTTGAGTAAATTTTATTACCTACGAGGGCAAACATATCGGGGTTCATAAAATCATATGTGCCCTTAGTTCATATCACTTCACGAGACAACCGTGTATTGTTTCCGTCATCCGGACGACATTGTTGACGTCATTCGGATCTTAATGTGACCTGAGGGCGGAATGACGTCACACTAGAAACAACGTCATAGCTGAATATTGTTGACGTCATTCGACAAATTGTGGTTCCTATCTATCTATCTATCTATCTATCTATCTGAACCATGGATGTATACTTTCTTTTGCCCGGCAGTTAATTTATTCATCAACTGAGACTGCAAGGTTACCATAATTACCAACTCACATTATCCAGATAGGTGGCGCTGCTGCCCCATGTGTAGTACTCATCCGGGTCCTCAAACCCTGCACGTCTGCTGCAACATATGGAAGGAACACGACACGTGGTATATATCTGACTCGTGGTATATATCTCATCGCCCCTTGCATGTTTTCAAGAAAAAAAGTTTTAAAAAATTAATTAAACCCTCTTGATGCCACGGAACCATATGTGGTCCCGTGAAAATGTCCCTTTCAACTGTGAATTAATGATGTCAAACACCGAGTGCGCAAAATCAAAATTATAACCATCATCACCCCAATAATCTCAGCTTTAACATCGTGTAACTTATATTTGATATAGAGCTACATATTAGGAAGTATGGTGAGATTAGTAAAGTGGTTACCGCACTACTCGACCTTTTTCTGCCATGTTTGAACTTCAAACGAATGAAGGCGAATTTGTATTATGCACCCATGTCACATACACGTAACTATTTTAGTATCAGACAGCCAGTTTGAAAATGAAATTCGATCGGAAGAGTCAGAAAGCTTTACTTTTTCCCATTATACAGTTACTGGTGTAAGACTACTGACGTTTTGTCCGCAACGGAATGTTTTGTTCAAGTATTGCAAATATTTATCGACTGCGTGTCATGGCGGCTTAGCACGGGGCTAGAGACGAAACGACAGTGCAAATTGTCGTTCTGTTAATGATGCTGATTGACAGAAAATATTCAAATCTATGATATGAAAAGATAGCTATGATCGTTAATGTTAAGGTGGTATAGTATATATTTATAGGCAGGAAATTCATGATCAACACGTAAACACCGAATGGCCAAGCCCGCATTGATCAACTGGGCACGTTCGCATCATAATAATATAGCCGTGCCGCGATTTCTTGTCTACCAGTTGACCAACATGCTCGCCCGTTTTGACAAATATATTCTTGTTTTTTTTGCATATGAAATGACTAAGAGTAACGAGTGATTGATCAAACTACCTGACCGTGTGAATGAATTACCCTAACCGTTTCATATTTTTTCGCAAGAGGAGATTTCAAAAGAGTGGCCACGACATCTAACTTGACTTGAGTCGACACTATACTGTAAACAAATTGTGTCAAGGTCGGTTTCACATGTCGTACAACTACTGAAAACATCAACATAACTTCTAAAATGACGACAGCAATACCTTTTTGCATTTGGGTCAACCGCTTATGGATACGATGTGCTGAAAAGTTCAATTTTGATTTGTATTTCCTTCCATTGAAACTCAGGGGGCACGGGTGGCCCAGTCGTCTAGGGCGCCGCAATTCGCTGTGCAGAGTTGCGTCCCTTGGGCACGCCAGAAACCTATGATTGTGGGTTCGAATCCCGGTTCGCCCCGATTATGTTTCTAGGTTTGTCAGCACCATACCCGTGCTCGTGGGTTTCACCGAAGTGGTAAACGTCTGAGACCTGCATCACTTCCGGCTTTCCTCCCACATTAAGCTGACACGCCGTGATATAACTGGAATACTGTTAAAAGCGGCGTTAAACCAAACTCACTCACTCCATTGAAACTCTGATAATGGCGCTATGATTGGTTGCCGTGTGTCTAGTGTACACGTAACATGCTGTGATTGTACACGATAAGTGATGACTTATTATGTATGTATATATGTTATCAACTACTCATCGCAAATCTCTCAAGAAAATGGAATATATTATCATAACACGATAGGTTTCGTATTTCCAACTTTCTGCAATGGATATGAGATCTAATATTTATTGATGTCAAGTGTGCTCTCGTATGATTATCTATCGCAAGTCTTTAACTTTTATTTGATACGTTATCTGTAGTGTTAGCTATGAGTTAACGCTTAGTTTCTTTCGTTCAATGACGTTACAATGTGCACTGTCTTTGTGTAGGCTCACGACGGTCGGTGATTTCCCGCCGCTGTGTATTTGACGTCTGGACAGGTGCGCGTGGTTTGACCTCGCGTTTTGTGACGTGAACAGCTGATCAGACGTTGTTGCCGTTTTATGGATATCCCTGGTTTTTAGTTTCTTAATAATTATATTCTCTTTGCCAGAAATAGAACGTAGATCTAGTAGCCTGCATCACGATTGGGAAGCTTTCCACGGCGACCGACGAGTAAATGAGACAGTTTATCGCTTGACATGGTGTTGCACGGGTGGCCCAGTCGTCTAAGGCGCCGTGATTCTCTGTGCAGGGTTGCGTCCCTTGGGCACGCCAGAAACCTATGATCGTAGGTTCGAATCCCGCTTCGCCCCGATTATGTTTCTAGGTTTGTCAGCACCATACCCGTGCTCGTGGGTTTCACCGAAGTGGTAAACGTCTGAGACCTGCATCACTTCGGGCTTTCCTCCCGAAAGCTGACACGCCGCGATATAACTGGAATACTTTTAAAGCGGCGTTAAACCCAACTCACTCACTCACCTGCGAAGGTTAGCCTATCGTTTCCGTGTATTAAATATAGCTTACTCCACACTTCAAGAGCTTTTAAATTCAAGTATTAAAATTGTCACGTTTCAAGCTTCACGTTTTAAACTTAAGACAATAACAACACATCATTTAACACCCGAAGTATTAAAAAGCGGTCTGCGTGATTGCACAAGGAATCGATGTTTGTATGACATGGCGCCCGAGTTACGAGTGATCGAAAATAGGTTTGTTGAATACATTTGCTGCCGATGAAAACATCATTCTTATTTCTTAATAATTAATAATTAAGAAGATTATACTAACGTACAACCACCTCAGAGTAAGCACACATAGATTCAATCAAAATCGTTGAGATGTTTTCACGGGACCATACATAGCCCCGTTGCACCAACGGGGTGTGAAAAGTGAGATACCACATATGGTCCCGTGGCACCAAGAGGGTTGAGCGGTCGCTCGTCTCACCGAAGGCAGAGGTTTGATTGCCCTCGTGGATACACTGCGATATCGCTTAAATATTGCTACAAGCGGCATAAAACCATACCCACTCACTCATTTACTATTAGGGGGTGGTCGGGTAGCCCAGTGGTTAAAGCGTTCGCTCGTCACGTCGAAGACCCGGGTTCGATTCCCGACATGGGTTCAATGTGTGAAGCCCATTTCTGGTGTCCCCCGCCGTGATATTGCTGGAATATTGCTACAAGCTGCGTAAAACCATACCCACTCACTAATTTACTATTAGGGGGTGGTCGGGTAGCCCAGTGGTTAAAGCGTTCGCTCGTCACGTCGAAGACCCGGGTTCGATTCACGACATGGGTTCAATGTGTGAAGCCCATTTCTGGTGTCCCCCTCCGTGATATTGCTGGAATATTGCTACAAGCGGCATAAAACCATACCCACTCACTCATTTACTATCAGGGGGTGGCGGGGTAGCCTAGTGGTTAAAGCGTTCGCTCGTCACGTCGAAGATCCGGGTTCGATTCCCGACATGGGTTCAATGTGTGAAGCCCATTTCTGGTGTCCCCCTCCGTGATATTGCTGGAATATTGCTACAAGCTGCGTAAAACCATACCCACTCACTCATTTACTATTAGGGGGTGGTCGGGTAGCCCAGTGGTTAAAGCGTTCGCTCGTCACGTCGAAGACCCGGGTTCGATTCCCGACATAGGTTCAATGTGTGAAGCCCATTTCTGGTGTCCCCCTCCGTGATATTGCTGGAATATTACTTAAAGCGGCGTAAAACCATACTCACTCATTCACTGTTTGAGAACTATTGACACTAAGGGATTTGCTTGGGAACACTTAGCTGGAAGAACAACCAAGAACCAAACAAAACATTTCCATGTAAAATATCAACCTTACCAACTGAATGTCTTGGCCAGATCAAACAGCGATGCTGAATTGAAGACTTGGTCTATATCCGTCTTGCCGTACTTCCGCTCTGCCTCGGAGCTGAATAACACGTCCCTGTGACGTCGCAGTAACGTCTTCACATTCTTAGCAATGGCGTTGTTGTAGAGCCGCATCAATGCGGAACGCTCCAAGCATTTGTTGAAACTAGACAGGGGGAGAATGGTTTAAATGTTTTTATGACGTCTTTCAACAATGTGTGACCGCCTCCGTGGTCTAGTGACAGAGCGTTCGCTCGGAGAGCGGAAGGTTGGTGGTTCGATCCCCGGCCGCGTCTTACCAAAAGACGTTGAAAGATGGTACTTGTTGTTACCCTGTCTGGCGCTCGGCATTAAGCGGATATAACAAGGACTGGTCGTCTCGGAGTCAGCATACTGTGTCTGAGTGGGGTATTCATGTTAAACTGCGGCATGGTATCTCAGTGGGCTAGCACTATAACTTGGCATCAGTCCGGACTAGTACAAGCAGCCATACACACACTATATATGTAAGTGCAATAATCTTGAACGCGACGTTAACCCCATTTCACCTCACCTCAACATCAAACAACAATTCTGTATTCTCAAGTTAACGTTATTTCAGATAAATCAGTGGGATACGTCAATGGGACATCCAGAGACGGCGTACAGTTTTTTCTTTTGCTTTCAAGAAGTCAAAATGTTGAGTACATATCGAATCCAACACATGGTGCTTCATTCGAAAATTTCAGACTGTCATCATCTGATGCGTTTAAATTTTCCCACCAATTTGACTTTCGACCTTTCCTTCAAATCAACCTTTCCTTTGAAAAAACAATTCGAAAGACGCACACAGTTTGTGAGGGGGCACTCTTTTCATTTGGCTTTGGAAAACAACTTATTTTATGTTGAAAGTCATGCAGAGGCTCGCTGACCACCCGATCCCGTAAGTCGTCTGTTAACAAGCATAGTCGCCTTTTACGGCAAGCATTGGTTGCAGAGGACCTATTCTACCATACTTTATTTACACACCAAGTACACTGTTCACACGCGCCTCTATATACATGTGTGTATATGTGCATACGTGCGTAGAAATGCACACGTGAGAATACTTGTCATGTGAACGCGTTTACTCATGTGTGTATATTTACACCAGGAGCAAATTTGCATCATGTCTGGAGCAGGTGCAAATGTAAATGTAAATTGGCACTGTGTGTATATGTTGCAATACACACACATGTTTTGAGGCGCATGTGAACGGGGTATTAGTTACGTTTCACGTGTACGCATAGTACATTGACATATGTATAGTAACTTATGTGTAAAATTACTTATTTGAGTAAATGTTGTGCACGTGAACGAGGTTAGACGTTTACCACTTTGATGAAACCCACGAGTTCGGTGCTGACAAGCCAAGACACATAATAGTGAGTGAGTGAGTTGGGTTTAACGCCGCTATTAACAGTATTCCAGTTATATCGTGGCGTGTCAGCTTAATATCGGAGGAAAGCCCGAAGTGATGCAGGTCTCAGACGTTTACCACTTCGGTGAAACCCACGAGCACGGGTATGGTGCTGACAAACCTAGAAACATAATCGGGGTGAACCGGGATTCGTACACACAATCATAGGTGTCTGGCGTGCCCAAGGGAGGCAACTCTGCACAGCGAATCGCGGCGCCTTAGACGACTGGGCCACCCGTGCCCCCAGACACATAATAAGGGCGAATGCTGAGGATATAGTCGGAATCGTATAACGGCCTCTTCTTAAAGCAGAGAATTTCTTGTGATCATTGAAATGGTTATGTCTCTTTTATTTAATATTCAGCTGGGTCAAACGCAAAGAAATCTTTGTTATATCATTAGCCTTTGGAGTATCCAAATTGCGATGATCCCAAGATCGATGATCATGATATCAATAACTGGATTGTCTGGTCCAGACTCGAATATATACAGACCGCAGTCATATAGCTGGAATATTGCTGAGTGCGGCGTTAAAACAACAAACAAACAAACAAAACAAAACAGTGACGCTATAAATGACTTATGCAACAGAAGGGACGCAACTCTGCACAGCGACTTCCGGCGCTACCGACGACTTGGACACCCACTGGATAATGCAGGATAGGGTGTTTATTGTATCAAATATATTATCACTGGTCGATAAAAGCCATAATGTCAAGTGACCCACCTGGCAATGTCGTATCCCTGACACAGGGACATCCCACAGATGAAGTGTTTCTGGTGGTCAGGGTGCTCCCCGAGATACTTGGTGATAATGTTGGCGCCCATGCTGAAGCCGACGGCCAGGAAGCTGCTGTTTGGATACATTTTCCTCATGTCCTCCACCATGTGATGGAACTCTGTCGTACTTCCTGCAGGGGAGGCAACTCTCGTTAACAGTGTAGGGGAAAAAAGGGGAGACAACTCTCAGACAAGGGAAGAAGGGGAGATAACTCTTGTTAACAGTATAGGGAAAACAACTCTCGTTAACAGTGATCGACATCATGAGCATCGATCAATGCAATTGGGATCCATCCATAATCCATCTATCCATCAAACATTTGAAGGGGCGGTCGGTTAGCCTAGTGGTGAAAGCGTTCGCTCGTCACGCCGAAGACCCGGGTTCGATTCCCGACATGGGTACAATGTGTGAAGCCCACGTCTGGTGTCCCCAGCCTTGATATTGCTGGAATATTGCTAAAAGCGGCGTAAAACCATACTCACTCACTCAAACATTTGAAACATTATCAAACTTTCATGATTATGCTAGAAAGACCCCTTCACACACACACACACTCACACACACTTCCACACACCCCAAAACACACACGTCAGCTCCCCAACCCACCCCTACCCCTTCCCGAACTCACCATAATCAAAGACCCGCGGTGATGTGAGTTTCTGGTCGGCCAGAACGCCGAGATGATTAAGCACCGCCACCCTGTAGCCGCCTGTCACAGCCACGTCGGCGAAGGTCCGGATGTAGGGGTTGTTGCTGCTGTTGGCGATGCCGGGGCAAACCAACATGGAGTGGTCGCCTACATTAAACACAGGACGCTACATGAAACACGGGCCACTCTATCAAACACAGGATACCGTATTCGACGTAATAAGCGCCCCGCTCTAATAAGCGCCCACGGCAATATTTGCTAATATATTGGCTAGTGAACAGTCCCAATTAGCACCCCTTCCGATTGATCAATGAACACTTATTTATTCGTGTATAATATGCACTTGTGTGTTATATGCACCCTTAATTATGGGCAATTAAATCCTGGAAAATATATCTGTCGTGTATAATACGCACAGACTTTTCATTTGTTTCTTTTCAGGCTGTCACCATAAATCACGAAATTTACGATCTTACAATTCTGTATTTTTTTCTCACCAAAATTCTTTTCTAATAAGAGCCCCCTATTTCCAATTTTGAGAGCGCCCTGGGCGCTTATTACGTTGAATACGGTACTTCTTTCATATGTATATACTTCTCTACTCAGAGAAGGTTGCGTTCTCTCACTAAGCTGTTTGCAGTAGGCACATGCCTCATACAATGCATGTAAGAACTCTTGTCAATCTGTATTTATGAAGTAACTTTGTATCTAGGTGTTTTCAAATTATCATAGAGCGGTCAGGTATTTAAACATAAACATAAAACCATACTGTATTGCACTTTATATTATGAAAATGCATGGCTGATGGTATCGGTCTGTCGAAATGCAATGAGTGAGTGAGTATGATTTTACGCCGCTTTTAGCAATATTCAAGCAATATCACGGCGGTGGACACCAGAAATGGGCTTCACACAATATACCCATGTCGGGAATCGAACCCGGATTTTCGGCGTGGCGAGCAAACACTTTAACCACTAGGCTACCCGGCCGCCCCTGAAATGCAATGAGGCGTGGCCTAACTGATCAATCAACCGGCCAATCAACGCCCATCTTGGGCGACCTGTCCCAAATACAATATTCTATAAACAGGTCCCTTATTCTGTACAGAGTTTCCGCTATTTGCGGCAGTCACCTCCAGACGGGTGTTTGCGTGCAACTTCGTACACGTCAAACGTTGACGTCGCGCCGTCAGGCAGGACACGTTCATGGCGTTTCCCGTCAAGGTTCGGGTGATACAGCCGCTCTATCTTGCTGTACACTACTGTCTGGACGTGGCCACTTCGACCCCACAGGCGAGTGGGCGTGTACCTGAAACCAATAATAACCATTCTGACTATTCGGGATACGTTTCTCTGCCAAACAAGGAAATGACATATGGTTATTTCAATGTCGACGTGTCGTCTAAGGCGCAGCGATTCGCTGTGCAGAGTTGCGTCCCTTGGGCACAATAGAAACCTATGATTGTTGGTTCGAATCCCGGTTCGCCCGGATTATGTTTCTAGGTTTGTCAGCACCAGACCCGAGCTCGTGGGTTTCACCGAAGTGGTAAACGTCTGAGACCTGCATCACTTCAGGCTTTCCTCCCACATTAAGCTGACACGCCGCGATATAACTGGAATACTGTTAAAAGCGGCGTTAAACCCAACTCACTCACTCACTCAAGGTCGACGTAACTTCTTTTTTATTTGGTTTAAAATCGGATTTTTTATTTTATTTTTTATTTTATTTTATTTTTTAATTTTGTATTCCTTGTTATAAATTAAAATACAGGGTGCCGCAGAGCCAAGAAGTTGTTTTTTTAAATGTTATAGAAAAGCAGCAAAAAATATTTTTTCGTTAGTCCCCTAAAGGGAAGTGAGGGGAAACACGGACCCGGGGGTGGGGGGCGAGGGCAGTCGTCTAAGGCGCCGCAATTCACTGTGCGTAGTTGCGTCCCATGGGCACGTCAGAAGCCTTTGTTCGTGAGTTCGAATCCAAGTTCATCCCGATTATGTTTCTAGATCTGTCACAACTACACCTGTGATCATGGGTAAACCAAAGTAGTAAACGTTTTGGACCTGCATCACTTCGGTCTTTCCTCCCACGTCAAGCTGACACGCCGGGATAAAACTGGAATACTGATCACTCATCCCAGAAAAGGCCACATATTGTTAAAGCGGTGTTAAGCTATGGTAATCCATACGGTCACATTATTTAGATGTGACAAGATACTTACAACTTAAACTTATACGTACATTAAACATGAGAATATAAGTTCACATTTAATAAAATACGCATAAACGTTACTAGTTAGATGTACGTACTTTTCGCTATGTCCAGCAACAGGTGCGCGAGTTTAACTTACGGTTGGAGGAAGATTGGACACGCCGTGAGGAGTCCGGCAACAAATTGACTGGACTTCCTATAGTACAGGTCAGGGGGGACAGGACCGCCCCTCACACTGATCACCACACCCAACACCAACACCGCACACAGGAACAACAGCAACAGCTCCGTCATCCTACTCCACCACGGACTCGTTCACAGATGCATGTGAGATGTCAGGCATGCAGGTCACATTAGAGGCACATGCCCTGCATCAGTGAACACTGTTGTCAGTCGCTTTTGTTGTTACGATAAATAACCTGCAAGTTGTCCGTGGTGTGAATATGTTACTTGGAATCCAATCGGGTATAACTGGTTTCATCTTTGAACATTTCAGTTAGTTTCGTGAGGTAAAGGCATTTAAAGATCCCCATATCAGAATATATACCGATTATATTTTAAGTCAGCAGTGTATCGTGCCTTGTGGGTCTGTTACAAAGTCACTTGCGACCCGTGAAGATCCGGGGTAGAAAAGGTCTTAAGCAACCCATGCCTGTCCTAAAAGGCGACTATGTTTGTTGTAAACGGGATCGGGTGATCAGGCTCGATGACTTGGTTGATGTATGTCGTCGTATCCCAGTTGCGTAGATCGATGCTCATGATGTCAATCACTGGATTGTCTGGTCCAGACTCGATTATTTACAGACCGCCGCCATATAGCTATTCTACCCCGGATCTTCACGGGTCCATTGCAACA
The DNA here is from genome assembly GCF_022045235.1 of Haliotis cracherodii. Lineage (NCBI taxonomy): Eukaryota > Metazoa > Mollusca > Gastropoda > Lepetellida > Haliotidae > Haliotis > Haliotis cracherodii. Next base: position 27,870,094 of record NW_027266269.1, on the reverse strand, counting down.
ATGTAATTTATGTGGCAATTTCCAACAACATGAAGCATAATTTTGTTCAACCTTTTTGGGGTGGTCTGTCGCACGAGCAACAGAATATATCTACTTTCAGGTACATGTGTGTAATACTACACATCAGCAGGCAAGACAAGACACCAAGTATGCCCTTTTAAAGACTACTCTGGTTACACGTATGCTGAGTACAAATGTCTGTTAACTCGCTTAGTAACCATACTGAGAATAAATATTCATATCACATGGCGCTAATAGATATTTCTTGTCACGTCACTTGGTTTGCCAAAGTGTGAATAAATATACATATTCATATCACAAGGCACTGATAGATATTTGCTTTGGCAAAGTAAAACTGAAGCAGAGAGCGAGCGCTGGCTGTCATTGTCGCTTCCATCCTCAGCATCAGATCTGTTTTGAGGCAGGTCAAGGACAGTCCGTCGTCCCTGCATTTGGAGTGTTTTATAAGGGAAAGACCATGTTATTTGTGATTGGGCTTTCTGGATCTGTTTGGAAATTTGTTTGCCTCTGGGATTGTTAGCTGATATGCTGGTGGTCCTGGAAAAACGTTCTGTCTTGAAGACTCCCCAACCTCCTCCCTTTCGAATGACTACGTACAGACCCCACAAAGAAAGCTTTAGTCGGCTTTAGCACCCCTGTGAACAGTATATGAAATTTGTCATTTTTGTCCACTTTGATATGTACAACTGTTTGGTTTAACAACTGTGTTCGTTGTCAAATTTATTAAGGATTGAAAGTGGATTTGTTTCGGTTCATTGAGGTATGAAACAAAAAAAACACACAGTGTGGGACATTATTAATGTGTAATATATTAAGTTGTTTGAATGTGTGCGCGGCAACTGTGTGTGTTCACGTTGGCGTTCATGTTTGTGTGCATGTGTGTGCATACCTGTGTGTAAAGAACGCCATCAAGACCCAGAAGTATGGCATGCAATCAACCAAGTCTGAACAAGACAATCCATCCAATTCTGCCGCCTCTTAACAGGAGCTCATCCAGAAACAGGTTATCCCGACCCGCCAGTTTACATCGACAATCCAACACATTGTTTGTATAAAAAACATTTATTCTTCTCCATAAAGAATGACAATGATACACTAGACATGAATCTCATCTGATCAGAAAATATACAACACCTCTCACAGCTCAATCTCAAAATAAACAGAGTTATCTCCCTTACACCAAACTAAAATTTGAACAGTTTGGCTTGCAGGTTTTATACTTATTTCAATTAATGAAGCATCAATGCTGTTCTGCAAGGTGAAAGCAAGCGATTGGTGGTAATTTAGCATCATCAACCTCATCAACCTGGATAATACAACAAAGAAGAGACCACACAGGATATATTCTCTCTGAACAAACGCAAACTAAAGGTAATCAGGACTCTCGTCCCCGCACCCAGCTTGTACTACGACAGGGGTCCCATGCTAGAGGGGGCCCTTCCTCCAAGGTCTTACACTGTAAGAGAACGACTGTTTAATATTCTGGGTTGGGCCTCTTTGAAAAAGAAATATTTTACCTGAGGTTTTTACTTGAAAATAAATTGTTCGTTGGACATTCTGGATGTTTAAAAAACAGATGGTCTTGAAGTTGTATCTGAAGAAATATTCTGTCTCTTAGAAAAATCCAAGATCCCACCATGAAAATAATTAAAGAATCGGTCATACGTTGTTGTGTGAGAAACTGATACACTTTTGGTAATAATTGACAGTCATAGCAATGATCATTATAAAATTAATATAGCGGACACAATTTTGTTTGAAGCTTTCTGAGGCTGTCATTTTAGTCACTCTTTAACATGGATAACTACATGGGTCATTGTCGCAGCATCAAGACTGGTTCATGGAAAGAGATCCCGGGTATTAAAAGTGGAAAGATAAAATATTAATGAAAAGAAAACACTTCTTTGGTGGTGAATACATGACACCAAGTTACCTCCCTTAAGTCAAGGTAGTTTCAGAAAAGAAAGCAAAGTGAAATATTGTCAGTGCGAACTTGAGTAAAGCAAGCTCACTGGGGTAGACACATTATGAAATGCTACATACCAAATATGGACACAACATTTCTAGCTTGTCCTCTGTCTCATCAAATGAAAATGAACATCTAACAGAGTTTTCTAAAACCACTTCTCAACATACCCTTGTGTAATGGTGGGCAGCTTCATTGTATATAAGGGAGGTAACTGCTGAGCAGAGTGAAAAGTGAGACAGAAACGTTTAATACTGGAGACAAGATGGAAGACTGCTGTGCATACAGAGTTGTCTCCCTTCCCAGTTGTACAGTATCCAAGTCTTGTTGGCTGTCAACATGATAATGGTAAGAGCTGTAACAATACAAGTGTCGCCACACTACAGTAGTGAATCGTGTCCTGACACAAAACAATATGTCACTTATAACACACCCTCAGTTCCCCTGCATTTCAATATTCATTTCCTCAACAAATACACTCGACCCATTCACCACCATAGCTTCGTTTTGAGCCTTAATGAAGAGACATCGCCCTATAAATAGCCATCCAATCAAATGACACGCATGAGCAAGAGACATTCTGTGCCAAGTTAGAGATAAGAGCAATAGGGATAATGACCCGTCCCAAGAAAGCAACATAGTGATGAATGGGTCCAGAGTAGTTACAATATAAGCATGGCGACATAATACCCAGGATTAACGAGGATGGTGTATAACATGGCCATGTTACATAATATGAAGTCAGTTGTAAAACGAAAGTTTCTAAAAAAGGGGAGTTTAATAAACATGCCCTGACACTGTCCCTTATATACATGGGTATGGTAACGCAACACATTGTGACACACTGTATAGTTACTGCGCGAACATTGGTAAATAATTGTCTAAGCATAAGGGCATTGTAGGAGAAGGTCCCTACGTATAGTTATCATTATTTCAAGCATTTCACAGCATTGTGGCCTTACAATCATATAGGGAAGATACAATATCTCCAATAAGATAAACAAAGCAGTCTCCAATATCCAAGACAAGGACTAGAAACTATGTTGCGGACCCAATTTCCGGGACTGAAATGACTGGGCCATCCATGCACCAGCACTTGAAAACAAAACAAGCTGAACATAAATAAGGGCTGGTTTTGAATAGAGGCCTTGTTAAGACCAAGAAACAAAAGGTTCCTATAAGAGGACTTATGATACATTTGTGAGAGTCGAAAAAAGCATTCTGGGCCCACAACCTTTCTTCACAGATAACCGATGCCAGCAGCCAATAGAAATAAACCTTTGAAAAGGTAAAAGGTCAAGAGTTCATAGGTCATAAAAACGCTTACAAATGAGCCAATCATGTGTCACCTTATGCTTGTTTCTGTGATATATATCATATAACATAAGCTTGTTGCTTGCCAGACCGGCTGCAAATTAGAGTAGTTAAGACAGATGTGGGAGTTACATATAAATGACCTTGGCCTTCGTTGACCTTCTCTCCAACATCCTGAATGCAGGTCAAAAGGTCAATACTTAAAATTGAAGCACACAACTGTGGATTCCAGATCTCACATTTGTGTGAGCTGTGTCCAGCCGTGACCAGGGACAAACACTCAAGGAAGAATTTAAGAACAATGAAATAAATTACATGTCTTCAAAACATTCAAATCAAGATCATATTATATACAAATGAGATAAGATACACTGAGATGGTAGGGGCGTAACTAGGGGTGTGATACAGTAGGTATAAAAGGATGGGATACGTCGCGTATCACCGTCTTGCGCCAACCCCCTAGTGGTAGTGGAGTATGTACAAGAAAGGGTCAACATAGAAAGGACAGTATAAAACACTCTGTACCCAAGAGGGCAGCAATAGGCTTGTGTCGTCACTATGTGGTACATAATTCATCACACAATACAATAAACCTGGGATATATCCCTAATCGGGACCTAGAGGAGCCATTGTTATAGATCCAAATTAAATCAAAATGTATAAAATTTCATAACCAATTAGAACTGATTGTTTCTTTTCTAAAGAAGTGATTTCTTAAAATTGATTTATTAATGAAGTACCCCTGCATAACCCTTTTCATAAGCCTGACTCAACCCAGTCATAACGCCCTTGATTAATCATTACCATCTCACACTGATCATGTTATATAATCCATAATCCACTTGCCATGTCATTTTCCCAATTATCAGTAAGCATGTCGTATTGCCTGTAACATTGACTCGACAGAAAAACAGACACATCTGATCAATTCAACATCTGATCAATTCAACATCATCCAAGTCACTTGAAATGTTCTGTGAAAACTTCAAAACACTAATCCCTTAGATGAACTCAACAGTCTGAAACTGAAAACCTGCAAAAAATGTGATTGTTTATGAAATATGATGGAAGCATAGAATCATCTGCTTCGCCTTCCAACTGAGCACACATATCCCTGGAAAAATGTTAAGCACCGCCTAAGCCTGATCCAAAAACTTTTGATCCTACTAGCCTGAAATTGTATTAGGCCATTTTTGTCGGCAGATGTTAGTCTTAGCATAAAGGACCAAGTAGATGAGTGAGTGAGTGAGTGAGTGAGTATGGTTTTACGCCGCTTTTAGCAATATTCCAGCAATATCACAGCGGGGGTCACCAGAAATGGGCTTCACACATTGTACCCATGTCGGGAATCGAACCCGGGTCTTCGGCGTGACGAGCGAACGCTCTAACCACTAGGCTACCCGACCACCCCCCCAGTAGATGAAGATATGGGTTAGAATAGGTTTACAGCAACCCAGGTGACAGGTGACTATGCAAGGGGACTAACAAGATTGGCGGTCAGGCTTGCTGACTTGGTTGATGAATGTCATCAAATCCCAATTGTGTAGATTGATGCTCATGATATCAATCACTGGATTGTACAACAGTATATACAAAAATAGCGTGATGGTGCTCAACAATTTCCAGGCATATATGTCATGCAGATACATAGATAGTATTTCTTTTTAAACCCAACAAAAGCTAAATACTGTAACATTAATGAAAATGACAGGCATTGACAAGTCTTTCCCATGCAGAAATTACCGTATATCCTGTGTTTACTGTTGTGTGATAACAAGAAATCATGTGTCTGAGGATTACTTAACATAAGGCAAATGAAGATAGTCGGTATATAAGATGGTTCATAGTAGTGACTAGATGGTCTGCGTATATATAAAGAATCCATCTACACATAGGATCAAGTATGCTGATGCATTAAAATCAGGAAAAACTGGCTATAAACAAAGAAAACTACTAGCAAAAATGACAATTTAAGTTTTCTAAATAATTACAGCAGCATTCTACAGGAACCATGCAAAGCAGTGATTGGCTGTGTTAGTAACCAATGGGAATGCTGAACCATCTGTCAATCACAGCACTGCAACCAGTATCAGCCAATGGAAATTGTGGTAGCATAAAGTGACTCAGTTACAGCACTGCAACCAAATCATCTTCTCAGACTCACTTTATTGAATAAAATAATTGTTTTTTTAAAAAGTCTACAAAAGACTAATGCTTTGTGAGTCACTAGGTCTATAATACACGAAGCTAATAAATTAATTTCCTCAATCTATGCATATATATATATATGTATATATAATAAAAAACATGAATATTACAATACCTCAATGAAAATATACACAAATATTTCAAGTTGATCATTTAACTTTGGTAACATTTCACCTTATCTCTGTTCTTCACTGAAACGACTGGTATAAAATATAGGTCAAAGATCGCCTGATACCTACTACTTTGAAAATGACATGAACATTTGATTGACAGGACACGCAACCAATCAGTAGAAGGCATCATCCGGCCACCCTGAAACCGCACACCAGCAGATGATTTGGCCCAGGTTCAAATAGATCTATATCACTGACTAATCAGCAAAATTTAATTTTTCACGAAAATAAATTTCAAACACATTTTTCAAAATCACATTATATAACTAGAATAATCTCTTTCTGCAACAAAGCTTACCAAAATGAAACACAAACTTATCACAAAGAGAATTCAGGATGAAAACGGATTTAGAGTTGATTCTCAGTTGCAATGGATAAGTTTGCATGAAAGAAAGAAGCATTTTCTGGGGTTAGATTTCTAGGTATGGGAGTACATGTTATGATGATAAAGTACATGTTGCTATAGTAACAACATCACCTGTAGTACTGGTCTGCATCATAGCAGGGAACTCCCGCACTGGAACAGAAACGTCAGGTGAGAACGGATGAACCAGTCACTGCCACTCGGCACAATACAAACATACTGGTACAATTGTAGCAAAATATGTGATGCGATGAAACTCACTGTGGCAGATGGTACGTGTGATACGAGAGTTATACAGTAACTGCTCTGTCCACTAGCATGCAATCTTATTAAAATTGGATCTTTGTTCTTGCTTAAGCTGAACAAAGATCTCGAGGACATCTCAGTACGGGCCACATCAGAACGACCTTTCATCCGACCAATCATAGCCTTGTTTCCAGATCAGGAAAGTGAGAGTGGGGATGAGTTTTCTAATCATACAAACCTCAAAAACTCAGGTGACAGTTACAGCATTTCGACTGAATCCATACAATCTGGGCCATCTATTAGCCATTCCAGAATGTTCAGTTTTCAAGTTTTTAATTGAGAATTTGTCAAAATATTTTTTGTATTGGATTGCCAGTATGAAACTACTGCCGTAAAGCACAAGAAAGCTGCCTTCTGATTGGTTAATGCCACTTCTTGTCAGTTATTCTATTGGTTGGTCAAGTTTGCCAAAGGTCACAGACGTGACTTGTAATGGTATGTCCTCAGATCTTTGTTTAGAGGAAGCGAAAACTAAAATCTGATTTTAATGAGATTGACTAGCATGGTACAGGGACTTTGTGTGGTTTACATGAGGTATCCAACACGACGGGATACAGTTCTATATCACCTAGCTGCCTTGGCGTATCTGAAACACTTACACCAGACTGGAGCTGTAATTGCTGTATCATTGTTCTCATGTCAATGAATTAAAAAAAATATATTCTAAAATTTGAAACAATTTGATAAATCAGAAGAATTCCTGACATGTGTTGTATGGTTCCTGTAGAGAGTTTCATTGCATGGTTATCTCCCCTTATTAGCTGGGGTGCTCTGTGTTGGATTGCATGTATATACAGATTCAGGTCCCAGTGATTGCTGAGCCCCAACTCTGTACAAGGAGAATGTTCGGTACTGACTATGCACGGGGTTGCATCTCGTATCTTGCTGGCCGGCTATTTTTTGCACCCTGTTTATTGTTGTTATGACGATGATGATTCTTGCCGTGCCCAGGGGGTGGGGGACCTCCATGGGCTGCACTGCTGTAGGGGGGTGGAGGATCCTGCACAGACACAGAAAGGGGGGTCAGCAAGTTTCACAGTGAGGTAGCAGTACATACCAGTGCTGGCTATCGATATAGATCTTAGAGATCGATGAACGTTAACTGATTATCGATCAATTAGCAATAAATATTGAAGAAGTAACTTTCAGCAAATATACAAATAGATGAGAGACAAAACATATTACACGTCACTGGTGAATGGTGACACATTTAAGCATGGATTACTTAATGGACATTTAAGGTATCACAAAATCAGTTGTTTCCGTCTTCGGCAGTGGACAAACACAAGTGTGCTTCGGTAACTCAAAACCTTGTTTCGTTAGAAGAGTTTTTGTAAGATAATATCAATGAAATAATTTGCATATCGATTCTCGTTTATATTTCATCTCATTGAAGGTAAGTTCGATCATCAATCTTTTTAGCCAGGCCTAGTAAATACATGACTTGAATGATCAAACATTTCACACAGTGACCCATTCTGAGAAGTCTACAAGAGCAAACACATGTAGATATTGAAGGTATTATTTGATAGTTGCTATAAAGCTGCAGTCAGCAAACAGTGTAACTATATGAAGGCAGTCTGTAAATAACCAAGTCTGCACCAGATAAACAAAAGACTGATATTATGAGCAATTGGGGTGTAATGTGTGTTCATATGACTAATCAGGGTAGTATCATACAATCAGGGAAAGCAGACGTAAGAAACCTGATCCACTTTGTTGCCTCTTACAACAAGCAATACGTTACTGGAGACCTGGTCTAACCTGGAATCCCCACGGGGAGACAAGCAATATGTTACTGGGGACCTGGTCTAACCTGGAATCCCCACGGGGAGACAAGCAATATGTTACTGGGGACCTGGTCTAACCTGGAATCCCCATGGGGAGACAAGCAATATGTTACTGAGGACCTGGTCTAACCTGGAATCCCCATGGGGAGACAAGCAATATGTTACTGGGGACCTGGTCTAACCTGGAATCCCCACGGGGAGACAAGCAATATGTTACTGGGGACCTGGTCTAACCTGGAATCCCCACGGGGAGACAAGCACATGTTACAGGGGACCTGCTCTAACCTGGAATCCCCACGAGGAGACAAGCATGGATTACTGGGGACCTGGTCTAACCTGGAATCCCCACGGGGAGACAAGCAATATGTTACTGGGGACCTGGTCTAACCTGGAATCCCCACAGGGAGACAAGCAATATGTTACTGGGGACCTGGTCTAACCTGGAATCCCCACGGGGAGACAAGCAATATGTTACTGGGGACCTGCTCTAACCTGGAATCCCCACGGGGAGACAATCAATAGATTGCTGGGGACCTGTTACAACCTGGAATCTCCATGGCAGGACCTCGAAGGGGCTCATATTAAACATTGCTCATTCAATAATAATTAAGTTACGAGAAAAGATTCAGCTATTTTCAGGCCTTCATCGCATACAAGTTCTAGAATTCAAAACCATTCCTAAATATGTTAAAGTAAATCCTAAAGCAACTTTTGAGGTTTCAACCAGTCTGCAAAACAATCCAAGCACCTGTTTAGCTGATAGAATTGCATCCCTTATCTTCACAAGGATACCCTGTCATGGGGTTGAATCTCAGATTTACTCTGAATATAATTCTTGGTGTGTCCTACCTTATTCATGTTTCACCAAAATTATTCACCAACTCATTCACTCTTTGTAGAAGTGTCTATCAAACACAACTTACATGTACAGGTACTGAGCGGGCTTGTGGTTTGTTTCCCTGGTTACCGTGTCGTCGTGGTAACGTCAGCTTCCTGGCTGGTGGTTTCCGGGGATTGCTGCTGGGTGTGTGGACAGCACAGACCTTGATGAACACTCCCATGACCACTACCAGGCCAATGCCCATCAACATCACCGCCCACCAGTTCACCTGAAGGTGAAGGTCATGAGTTCAAGAAACAGAGAAAAGGTCAAGGTCATGAGTTCAAGAAACAGAGAAAAGACCCAGTAAAAATTCCAAAATTGAATCCAATCCTCAGGATATAAGAAAATCAGAACATAAACAAAATCCAATTTTAAACACTATTACAATTTTCTCCTATGTTACCTGCCAAAGGAATTTACCATATTCAAGTAATAATCACCCAGGGCGCTCTCAAAATTAGAAATAAGGGGCTCTTATTGGAATATTATTTTGGTGAAATATATATTTCAGGGTCTTTGCTGACAGCCTGAAATGTTTATGTACGACAGATATATTTTTCCAGAATTTAATTGCCCATAATTAAGGGTGCATATAACACACGGCATCGACAAGCACAACTTCAGTGGGCACAGGGTCATCGCAATTGGGGTCATCGCAATTGGCGTCATTGTGAGTGGAGGCGTGTCATCTTCTCTGATGAAAGTCGCTTTTGTGTCTCCCATGCAGACAGAAGAGTCAGACTTTGGCGGCTTCGAGGTGATCGTTTCGCTGACAGAAACGTTGTGGAAAGGGATTCAGGGGGTGGACCTATCGTCATGATATGGGCAGGGATTGGACTTATTGCGAGACATAGACCCATGTGCTTTCTGAATGTTGTTCAAGGTTGGGGACACGGCATCACTGCTCAGCGGTATATCAACCAAGTGATCAGACCCAACATTGTTCCATTTTTTGCACAACATCAACAACACATTTTCCAGCAGGACAACGCTCGTCCCCATGTTGCCTGAGCTACCATGGCCTTTCTGCAACAACACAACATCCGTGTTCTACCGTGGCCAGCCCTCAGCCCTGATCTAAACCCCATCGAACACGTGTGGGATGAGGTTCAAAGGCCTCTGCACAATGTGTGCCCAGTCCCTACAACTGCCGATGAACTACGCACAGCTGCTCTGGATGTGTGCAGGAGGATCCCTAGGGCCTTCACAAATCATCTGATCCACTCAATGTACAGGAGATGTGTGGCAGTGATCAATGCTAATGGTGGTCACACCAGGTATTGACTGACATTTTGGGTATTGACCCGAAACTGTGTAAGCCCTTAACATTTGAAAAAACAACAATTAAGTCATCTGCCTTTTAATCCATTAAACTGTCTTCAGTCAAATTCTTGTCAATCTTGCCCTATTAGTGTTTCTTGTCTTTACTGTTGAAAATTAATAACATGTATACTGCATACTCGACTTGCGTTTCTTTTGCGTGTGTGTATATTTCAACTTACCACTATCCAATCTTTGATAGACTGCAGAGTCTCAGGGTTGAAGATGAGGTTCTTCAGTCGAGCCAGGGGGCCGTCAGCATCAACACCGCGACATCGGTGGAACACGTCGCAGTAGCCACGGAAGTTATCACAAGGAGACCCTGCAACACAGACCGGCAACATGTGTGAACAAGATATGACAGACCAGCATACATGTGTGAATAGAGAATAACAAACTAGTATACATGTGTGAACAAGGAATAACAAACTAGTATACATGTGTGAATAGGGAATAACAGACTTTCATACATGTGTGAATAGAGAATAACAGACCAGCATACATGTGTGAACAAGGAATGAAAGACCAGCATACATGTGTGAATAGGGAATAACATACCAGCATACATGTGTGAATAGGGAATAACAGATCAGCATACATGTGTGAACAAGGAATGACAAACTAGTATACATGTGTGAATAGGGAATAACAGACCAGCATACATGTGTGAACAAGGAATAACAAACTAGTATACATGTGTGAATAGGGAATAACAGACCAGCATACATGTGTGAATAGGGAATAACAGACCAGCATACATGTGTGAACAAGGAATGAAAGACCAGCATACATGTGTGAATAGGGAATAACAGACCAGCATACATGTGTGAATAGGGAATAACAGACCAGCATACATGTGTGAATAGAGAATAACAGACCAGCATACATGTGTGAATAGAGAATAACAGACCAGCATACATGTGTGAATAGGGAATAACAGACCAGCATACATGTGTGAATAGAGAATAACAGACCAGCATACATGTGTGAACAAGGAATGAAAGACCAGCATACATGTGTGAATAGGGAATAACAGACCAGCATACATGTGTGAATAGGGAATAACAGACCAGCATACATGTGTGAATAGAGAATAACAGACCAGCATACATGTGTGAATAGAGAATAACAGACCAGCATACATGTGTGAATAGGGAATAACAGACCAGCATACATGCGTGAATAGAGAATAACAGACCAGCATACATGTGTGAATAGGGAATAACAGACCAGCATACATGTGTGAATAGAGAATAACAGACCAGCATACATGTGTGAATAGAGAATAACAGACCAGCATACATGTGTGAATAGGGAATAACAGACCAGCATACATGCGTGAATAGGGAATAACAGACCAGCATACATGTGTGAATAGAGAATAACAGACCAGCATACATGTGTGAATAGAGAATAACAGACCAGCATACATGTGTGAATAGAGATTAACAGACCAACATACATGTGTGAATAGGGAATAACAGACCAGCATACATGTGTGAATAGGGAATAACAGACCAGCATACATGTGTGAATAGGGAATAACAGACCAGCATACATGTGAGAATATGAGGGTAATATTATTTATCAGGGCATTATGATTTGCAAAAACTCAAGTCTGCCACAAACTGCCCAGTGAAGGCCGAGGGATTCTGCAATTGATAAGGCAGTGAAAAAAGGTAAATAGTTACCTTTGTGACCCGTGACCTGTGACCTGTGCACAGGACCACATGCCACCATACAATAGGGAATAACAAACTACATGCCACCATACAATAGGGAATAACAAACTACATGCCACCATACAATAGGGAATAACAAACTACATGCCACCATACAATAGGGAATAACAAACTACATGCCACCATACAATAGGGAATAACAAACTACAACATGCACACTGGAATGAAGTATGAAATACCTGCAGGGAGCTGGATGCCTGTTACTGAAGAACTTGTGGCGTTTTTCCTGATTTTTACTTCATTCAATAGATCCGAAAATTCTTTATTCTCTGGCTTGTTGATCTCAGCTGTGTTGTAGGAACTCACACAGGTAGACGTGCTAGTTTTCCCTGCAACACAAGTTATACTTGAGGGGACATAGGCAAGTTTGTTTGTTTGCTTGTTTGTTTAACGCTGCACTCAGCAATATTCAAGCAATATGACGGCGGTCTGTAAATAATCAAGTCTGGACCAGACAATCCAGTAATTGATATCATGAACATCAATCCATGCAAGTGGGATACAATGACATGCATCAACAAAGTCACAAGGCCTGACCACCCGATCCCGTTAGTCGCCTCTTACAACAAGCACAGTCACCCTTTCCGACAAGCATGGGTTGCTGAAGAGCTATTCTAACCCGAATCTTCACGAGTGGACTGATGATTAGTTAGTTTTAGTTTCAATATATCTCTAAATCTGTGACTGATTATTTTCAAAAGTATTTTGATGAATTTGAGTTTGTAACAATATAAAATAATATGTAAGCCTGACAATACAGAGCATGGCTCCCAAAATTTACTAACATTTTCAATAAACTCAAGTTTTCCAATGATGCGATGCTAAAATTCCCCCATCTCAGAAAACATTATCAGCTGATCACCGCGATCATGTAACACCGGAAATACCAGTCAACAAATCCAAACTGAAGTACATAATTTAATCCTATTATTATAATATCTGGTAATATAAAAAAAATGTTCATTGTTTATCTGGACTAATGTTTGGAATTTTTTTTTTAATTATTTTTCAAAATTTCATTCAATAATTATAATAATGTTTACAATAATTTCGGCGAAATCGTATGTGAAGTGATCGGTAGATCGCACAACCCACCATTATTTACAGCAACCACAGTCAGATTACTGGTATTGACGCCTTGAAACGAACTATAGTTGCAAAAGAATGGATACACATATCATAAATGCCGAGCATGTATACTCTTTTGTTGGTCATCTACCAACTACGACTCGACCTTCATTAAACCGCTGATCATCTGTAACACTCATCAATTATTTGGATCCCGAAGGTTACGTTGTAGCGAGGGATCACTGTAGTTTTCTTTATTTTCATGCTCTGAACCAAATTTCTCAGCCCAAATAAAAAACATTTTACCACCCCGACATTTCAGTGAGTGAGTGAGTGAGTGAGTGAGTGAGTGAGTGAGTGAGTGAGTTTGGTTTAACGCCACTATGAACAGTATTCAAGATACAAATGTATTCCACTTTTGTGGGTGGAAAGCCTGGTCATGGTGCCAACCAGGATTTGAACCCACGGCCATAGGTTCCTGGCATGCCCAAGGGACACAACTCTGCACAGCAAACTGGGCCACCCAGTTTCCCATGATATTTCAATGTATATGATCAACCTCATATATGATCATGACGGTCCATTCCCATCTCTTCTGTGGTAAAATGTCCAGTACTTACGACAAGAGACGAAGCAGAGCTCCTCTCGTGACGGTCCATTCCCATCTGCAGCGGATGTCAGGAAACACTCCTCCCAGCCTATCTTCGAGCACACAGAACCGATGCACTCCTGGACAAAACACACACAGATTCTTCATAAATAGATCAAAATAATGCTGAAATACAATAAAGGTACAAATAGAAACAATTAATCAGAACAATTATTGGCTACATTGCTATCCCTCCCCGACCTTCCCCTCCACGGTCTGTCCCATCCCTCCCCAACCTGCCAATCCCCCACCTGCCACCATATCCCCAACCAGTCTCTCCCAGACTCCACCCACCCAGTTCAGTTAATCGCCCCCTCCATGGTTAAGTGACTCACAGCCCTCTCCCTAGTTCAGTGACTCACCCCCCTCTCAGTTCAATGACTCACCCATCAGCAGTTCACTTACCACTCCTCCCCAGGTCAGTGACTCCCCCTCCCCAGTTCAGTGACTCCTTCCCCAGTTCAGTGACCCTACCCAATCCCCAGTTAGGTGACCCCACCCCCTCCCCAGTTCAGCGACACCTTTCCCAGTTCAGTGACCCAACCCACTCTCAAGGTCAGTGACTCCCCATCCCCAGTTCTGTGACCCCACCCACTTTCCAGTTCAGTGACTCCACCCCCTCCCCAGTTCAGTGACCCAACCCACTCTCAAGGTCATTGACTCCCCATCCCCAGTTCTGTGACCCCATCCCCTCCCCAGTTCAGTGACTCCACCCCCTACCCAGTTCAGTGACCCAACCCACTCCCTAGTTCGGTGACCCAACCCCCTCCCCAGTTCAGTGACTCAATCCACTCCCCAGTTCAGTGACCCAACCCCCTCCCCAGTTCAGTGACTCAATCCACTCCCCAGTTCAATGACTCCACCCACTCCCCAGTTCAGTGACTCAATCCACTCCCCAGTTCAGTGACCCAACCCCCTCCCCAGTTCAGTGACTCAATCCACTCCCCAGTTCAATGACTCCACCCCCTCCCCAGTTCAGTGACTCAATCCACTCCCCAGTTCAGTGACTCAATCCACTCCCCAGTTCAGTGACCCAACCCCCTCCCCAGTTCAGTGACTCAATCCACTCCCCAGTTCAGTGACTCAATCCACTCCCCAGTTCAGTGACCCAACCCCCTCCCCAGTTCAGTGACTCAATCCACTCCCCAGTTCAGTGACCCAACCCCTCCCCAGTTCAATGACTCAATCCACTCCCCAGTTCAATGACTCCACCCCCTCCCCAGTTCAGTGACTCAATCCACTCCCCAGTTCAATGACTCCACCCCCTCCCCAGTTCAGTGACTCAATCCACTCCCCAGTTCAGTGACTCAATCCACTCCCAAGTTCAGTGACTCAATCCACTCCCCAGTTCAGTGGCCCAACCCCCTCCCCAGTTCAGTGACCCAACCCCCTCCCCAGTTCAGTGACTCAATCCACTCCCAAGTTCAGTGACTCAATCCACTCCCCAGTTCAGTGACTCAATCCACTCCCAAGTTCAGTGACTCAATCCACTCCCCAGTTCAGTGACCCAACCCACTCCCCAGTTCAGTGACTCAATCCACTCCCAAGTTCAGTGACCCAACCCACTTCCCAGTTCCATGACTCCACCCACTCCCCAGTTCAGTGACCCAACCCCCTCCCCAGTTCAATGACTCCACCCCCTCTCCAGTTCAATGACTCCACCCACTCCCCAGTTCAGTGACTCAATCCACTCCCCAGTTCAGTGACCCAACCCCCTCCCCAGTTCAGTGACTCAATCCACTCCCAAGTTCAGTGACCCAACCCACTCCCCAGTTCAGTGACTCCACCCCCTCCCCAGTTCAATGACTCCACCCACTCACAAGTTCAGTGACCCAACCCCTCCCCAGTTCAATGACTCCACCCCGTCCCCAGTTCAATGACTCCACCCCCTCCCTAGTTCATTGACTCCACCCCCTCCCCAGTTCATTGACTCAATCCCCTCCCCAGTTCAGTGATTCCACCCCCTTCCCAGTTCAGTGACCAAACCCACTCCCTAGTTCAGTGACTCAATCCACTCCCCAGTTCATTGACTCAATCCCCTCCACAGTTCATTGACTCAATCCCCTCCCCAGTTCAGTGATTCAATCCACTCTCCAGTTCGGTGACTCAATCCCTTCCCTAGTTCAGTGACTCAATCCACTCCCCAGTTCAGTGACTCCACCCCCTCCCCAGTTCAGTGACTCAATCCATTCCCCAGTTCAGTGACTCAATCCACTCCCCAGTTAAGTGACTCAATCCACTCCCCAGTTCAGTGACTCAATCCACTCCCCAGTTCAGTGGCACAACCCCCTCCAAAGTTCAGTGACTCCACCCCCTCCCCAGTTCAGTGACTCCACCCCCTCCCCAGATCAGTGACTCCACCCCCTCCCCAGATCAGTGACCCAACCCCCTCCCCAGTTCAGTGGCCCAACCCCCTCCCCAGTTCAGTGACTCCACCCCCTCCCCAGATCAGTGACTCAATCCACTCCCCAGTTCAGTGACTCCACCCCCTCCCCAGATCAGTGACTCCACCCCCTCCCCAGATCAGTGACCCAACCCCCTCCCCAGTTCAGTGGCCCAACCCCCTCCCCAGTTCAGTGACTCCACCCCCTCCCCAGATCAGTGACTCCACCCCCTCCCCAGATCAGTGACCCAACCCCCTCCCCAGTTCAGTGACCCAACCCCCTCCCCAGATCAGTGACTCCACCCCCTCCCCAGATCAGTGACTCCACCCCCTCCCCAGTTCAGTGGCCCAACCCCCTCCCCAGTTCAGTGGCCCAACCCCCTCCCCAGTTCAGTGACTCCACCCCCTCCCCAGATCAGTGACTCAATCCACTCCCCAGTTCAGTGACTCAATCCACTCCCCAGTTCAGTGGCACAACCCCCTCCAAAGTTCAGTGACTCCACCCCCTCCCCAGTTCAGTGACTCCACCCCCTCCCCAGATCAGTGACTCCACCCCCTCCCCAGATCAGTGACCCAACGCCCTCCCCAGTTCAGTGGCCCAACCCCCTCCCCAGTTCAATGACTCCACCCCCTCCCCAGTTCAGTGACTCACCCCTATGGTGCAGACTTGAGAGAAGCTGTTGCAGAAGGTGTTGTTTGGCTCCTTCAAAGGGTCTGGACAGAGGGCCATATTTCCAGTGGCTTGGGTCAAGGGACATAACAGCACAACAAGACATCCTACATCATGACTTGGCTAAACTTTATTACTATAAAGGCTAAACTGGCTGGTGGGGGCTTCACCAGTAGATATAGCTAAGGGTAGCAATAGTGGTAACTAGTTTCGCGCGGCTTGCCCTCATCAGACTGATTGCTTAGGGGCGTGTTCGTCCTTAAATACCTGAATATACCAGCGAGTTCGTTTGTTCTATGATGTGTAAGTCTGTCATTGGTTGTAATGACAGGTTAGTGGTGTGTTATGACACGCCGTAAATGGGTCACCGGTGGTGTGGCGTAATATGTGGTCGCCGGTATTGGCGATTTGTGTGTACTCCCGCGAATGGTGGTCGCCGGCGGTGGCTCTGTAACTGTGTATGTATAAACCGGCGGGTCGCCGGTGTAAGTGTAATAAAGTTAACAAGTGGATGTTAGGTCGCCGGTGGCGCTCATAAGTAGTCGCCTGTGAAGGAATGACCGGCGGCTCCCCGGTTTATGTTGTAGGACGCCTCTAAGTTTATGAGAGTGATTAGTAGAACACTGGTTTGTTCTAAATCGATACAGTTATTTATTAGCAAAGCTGTTGTTAGGCAAGGATACGGGATTGTCACCCCAGTCATATCAAAACAAAAGGGCCATTTAGCCAATTTCTGAGACTCAAGAGAATCTGCTCTTCCGAATCAGATTATGACACACATAGTAGGAATCTCATTAACTACTATCTCAAAAGGGGTTACCCTAATAAAACACTACAACACAACAAACACCGGGCAGACGTTTGCAATAGAGTATCACTCTTAGCAACCATACCTAAACCTACTCCAATCAGGAAACAGGTGCTCATTAGCGACTACAATCCATTGAACATGGAGCTCAACAGGATCATCAGAAACCGGTGGCATCTACTCACCGGTTCTGACACTTGCAAAAGTTGCTTCTCTATTCCCCACGTTTCGGCCTACAGAAGGAATCCTACTATTAAGGATTATCTTGTCAGAACAGTACTCAACTACCCACCCACCAAACCGCAAATCAGCGGCAAAGTAGTCAACTTCATAAATGAGAGTTGCAAAAGAGAGGGATGCAAGATCTGCAACTCCTTAGGCAAAACACATTCGTTTCGCAGCTCCACACTAGGCAAAACATTCAAAACCCACAAGTTTGAATGCACAAGCAAAAATATAGTTTACTTGCTTACTTGCAACAAATGCAAGAAACAATATGTTGGAGAATCCAAAAGAGAATTTCAGACCAGACTGAAAGAACACTTTGCAGACATCAGCTACAAGAGAGACAAACTTGTAGCCAATCACTTTAACAGTGATGATCATAGCACCAAAGATGTTAGGTATAACATCATAGCACAGCTCAAGGAAAACCCTGAGTCTACTGACACCACAGTCAAGAGGAGAGCACTTGAACTGAGGTGGATATTTGAGCTAAAAACGTTCCACCCGCACGGTCTCAATGACAGAATGGTTGGCTGATTAAATCCCCCTTTGGTCAACTTGCTACTATAAAGGCTAACCACCCATTCCACATCTTCAGGGTACAGTAACACACAATCATGTGTGTTTGTTATTTAACACCGCACTCAGCAATATTCCAGCTATATGACGGCGGTCTGTAAAGAAAAAGGTCTGGACCAGACAAGCCAGTGATTGACATCATGAGCATCAATCAGCACAAATGGGATACAATGACATGCATCAACCAAGTCGGGGAGCCTGACCACCCGATCCCGATCGCCTCTTATGACAAGCATAGTTGCCTTTTACGGCAAGCATGGGTTGCTGAAGACCTATTCTACCCCGGGTCTTCACGGAGTGAGACAAGCATGGGTTGCTGAAGACTTATTCTACCCCGGGTCTTCACGGAGTGAGACAAGCCTGGGTTGCTGAAGACTTATTCTACCCCGGGTCTTCACGGAGTGAGACAAGCATGGGTTGCTGAAGACCTATTCTACCCCAGGTCTTCACGGAGTGAGACAAGCATGGGTTGCTGAAGACCCATTCTACCCCGGGTCTTCACGGGTTTGACACACTAAGCAATAGGGTCAGAAGGAAGCATGAATACCAATAATATTACAAATGATCTCTTTCACCAGGGACCAGTTCTGCCTAGTGCAGTGGGTCTGAAGAGGGGTTGTATCCACAGTGGAAATGAGTGAGTGAGTTGGGTTTAACGCTGCTTTTAACAGTATTCCAATTATATCACGGCGTGTCAGCTTAATGTGGGAGGAAAGCCCGAAGTGATGCAGGTCTCAGACGTTTACCACTTTGGTGAAACCCATGAGCACGGGTATGGTGCTGACAAACCTAGAAACATAATCGGGGCGAACCGGGATTCGAACACACAATCATAGGTTTCTGGCGTGTCCAAGGGACGCAACTCTGCACAGCGAATCGCGGCGCTTTAGACGACTGGGCCACCTGTGCCCCCCAGTGAAAATGACCAAGTCAAAACACATTCCTGTTGTAAACACTGTAAAAGGATATTCGCACGTGGAGTCCTTGGAGCAGTCATCTTTCTTCTTGCACAGGTTTCCAGTCTGGAAGGTACAGTCCTTGTTGCAGCAGGGTCCGGCCGTGGGACTGAAACACAAACATCAAGCCGCCATTACTAGTCAAACATCAAGCTGCCATTACTTGTCAAACATCCAGCTGCCATTACTTGTCAAACATCCAGCTGCCATTACTTGTCAAACATCCAGCTGCCATTACTTGTCAAACATCAAGCTGCCATTACTAGTCAAACATCCAGCTGCCATTACTTGTCAAACATCCAGCTGCCATTACTTGTCAAACATCCAGCTGCCATTACTCGTCAATCATCAAGCCGCCATTACTAGTCAAACATCCAGCTGCCATTACTTGTCAAACATCCAGCTGCCATTACTTGTCAAAAATTTACTAGCATTACAAGTCAAACAATATAGCTATCATTTCTCATAACAACATTTGGCTATCATTTCTCAGCAAGGGACTATCAACTTCCCCAACGTTGGCCCCCTTTTGAGAGACACACATACCTGCACTGTTTGTTTGGCCGTAGCGTGCACTCTTTGCCTCCCACGCTGCCTTTACCGAAGCAGCACTCGTCCGTCTGGTCGCAGTCGCTGGCGTAGCCGCAGTCGCACTCCTCCCCTGCCTCTGTGATGCCATTGCCGCAGAACGCCGACTTAGAGGCTGCATGGATACATAACAATGTTACAACACATATTTTTATCTACACCTTACAGCCCAAACTTCGCCCCCAGTGACTATTTTCTGTTCCGGCAAATGAAATCTGCCCTATGTAGACGACGCTTCCAGGATGATGAGGACATAAAGGCTGCCACAGAGGCGTGGTTAGAGGGCCAATCTGCAGATTTCTATAAAAGTGGTATTAAAAGCTTGAAGGACAAATGGAATAAGTGTATTGGGGTGAATGGAGACTATATTGAAAAATAAAAGAGCAAAAGATATTCTGCGAGTTGGTTTTATATTTAAGTTGCAAAACTTATTAAACGCCCCTCATACATATATGACATACTCCACATTGTGACAACTAGGTCTGTACGATTCACACGCATATTCAGGGAATCCAACCGTATCCATTCATGAATCGAATTCGTTTATCGAACCGAATATTTATGAATATGCAAGCATGTGTATTTACATACCCTATACCTAAAAATATCCATAAGAACATATTATATGCATAGATTTCTTCAAAGACAAAACTCTTATAATATTTAATTTGACAGTATTGTGGTCACTGGTCATTGTCGCATTTGAGCAGATACTAGTACCTGAATAAGTGCAGTATATAAATTTTATAATGTATTAATAATCATCAAACCATGTCAAATAGTTTATGTTGTTATTCTTTCATTGAATATAACAAATAATACATCAGCTGCTGACTTGTTATTGTATTCGGGAATTCATATTCGTATTTGTTACCCTATATTTGTGATATGAATCATATTCGCCTCATAGTGTATTTGTTGCAGCCCTAGTGACAACCTATGCTTTCTTAAACATAGACAGATAATCAACATTGTTCCAAGATAAATTTCCTAAACGCAGACACATTAACAGAATTTTCACAATATATATCCATCTCTCACACAAGATGGAAAAACAGCATTGCTGCAATTCATACTTTCTCAAATCAAGACTGATACACAATATTGTCCCAATTCAGAAGTTCACTGGATGGAAAAATTACATTGCTTCAACTTTACTGATACTGGATGGTTCAAAATCACAATGATATAAGGGTAACGCTATTTTTCAGGACATTATCATTTGCAGAAGCCCGAGGTCTTCCATTAACTGCCCGACGAAGGAGGGCAGTTGAAAAGACCGAGGGCTTCTGCAAATGATAATGCCCTGAAAAATAGCGTTACCGTTATTATAGCTAAAATGGATGGAATTTGTTATCAAATAAAGAGAAACAACAATGTCGATTTTGAAACATTTACTGGAATCAACACGAATGTCACTGACCCACTTTTACAAATATGGAAACGTCATAGAATAAACCAGATGACATCACTATTGAACGTTACGTCACCTATCCCTATCCAATGACGTCACCTAACAACGGGCGTGATAATGGCCCGTCGTCAAGTAATATGAGGGCATTATCAAGTTACAGTGGCCCGCTCATTTCTGATAACATGAGGGCGTTTTTATGATAATTCTATCCCATTTTAGCTATTAATAATGATAAAACCAGAGCTACAGATAAGCTGCGTATTTGCGTAAAATACCCCTTGAAAAATATTCAAAATTACTTTCAATTAACTTGCATACAGAAACGCATACATTAAATGAAAAACACAAATGTATAAAAACAGCACACGTAAATACCCAATGAAGCTTTTTCAGCATGAATACAAAGGAGATAATTTCCGAAGCACAATTACGAGCTAATTTACTTTCCAAGTCAAGCCTTTATTTATATACATCTAAAACATTATCTTTTTTTTTTTTTTAAATCTCAAAATGTTAGCATATTTGGCGAAAAGCCAAAAGAGTGATGAATAGATGAGTGAAAAAATATTGGTTACCCAATGAAAAATGTAATAACCCAATTAAAATAGAAACCTTCCAGTAAAAACTTAATTGCTCAAAAAGTTATCTGGAGCTCTGTAAAACAATTGACGACAAGGATTTATCTGGATCCGCTCAGAGGCTGATATCCGTCAAAGTCTGCTGCAAATGACAGTACAAATTCCCAAATTGAGATGAGTGAGTGAGTGAGTTGGGTTTAACGCCGCTTTTAACAGTATTCCAGTTATATCGCAGCGTGTCAGCTTAATGTGGGAGGAAAGCCCGAAGTGATACAGGTCTAAGACGTTTACCACTTCGGTGAAACCCACGAGCACGGGTATGGTACTGACAAACCTAGAAACATAATCGGGGCGAACCGGGATTCGAACACACAATCATAGATTTCTGGCGTGTCCAGGCGACGCAACTCTGCACAGCGAATCGCGGCGCCTTAGACGACTGGGCCACCCGTGCCCCCCAAATTGAGATGAAACATTTTCCAATTTTGTCAATATGAGTATAATTAGTGTGACTGCTTGGTTGATGTGACTTGTATTTACTGATAACAGGACTATCAAAGAAAAAAAAATTCATTTTAATTTTAATTTTTAATTGTACATTGGATGTAATGCTAAAGTAGAACATTAAAATTATGAGAAAAAAAGAACCTAAAAAAATACCAATTTTGAACAAATTTCTTTCCCAAATTGCCCACCAGGAGCATTTGATAAAAATCCCAGATAAATCCTCGGACAACTACAGTGATCCCTCGCCACAATTCTACCTTCGGGGTCCAAATAATTGATGAGCGTTATAGATGAACAGCAGTTTAACGATGGTCGAGTCGTAGGTGGTAGATGACCAACAAAACAGTATACATGCTCTGCCTACCTAACACGATCTATGTTGCACGTTTCAGAGTTTAAAAAAAAGATTTGAATAGAAGTTGTTTATAATTCATAGTGTTAAAAAAGATTTATCGAGTATTAATATGCGCTTTCAAAAAACCACATCATATCCCTTCAGCGAATTCAGGTGAATAAACAGGTATAATTTTGGGGAGCCATGCTTTACCGCTCGCAGTAACCGAGTTAGCGATATATTGAAGAGCGCAATAGCGAGGTAACACTGTAAAAGTAAATCATCTTTGTCTGCGGTCAAGTTTCTGAACTCACAGTTGAAACAGTTGATCTTGCTGTATCGCTTGTTGACAACTGCGTCGAGGACACGGGTGATGTTGTCACGGCTGCAGGTGGAGAACTCGTCGTTATGGTTCTTGTCACCGAGGGTTGCAGATGCAAACATGATGTAGTTACCTTGGGATGCGTCGGGCTGACTGGTCCCATAGGGGGCACACGTAGGGCCCTTGTCGTGCTGTGAAAAGAGTAAACATGTTAGACAGGGTGTTAGACAGGGCATCACACAAGGGGCACATGTAGGGCCCTTGTCGTGCAGTACGTAGAGTAAACATGTTAGACAGGGCATCACACAAGGGGCACATGTAGGGCCCTTGTCGTGCAGTACGTAGAGTAAACATGTTAGACAGGGCATCACACAAGGGCACAAGGCGTACTGTACGTAGAGATGTTTAACGCCGCACTCAGCAATATTTCAGCTATATGAAGGCGGTCTGTCAGTAATCAAGTCTGGACTAGACAATCCAGTGATTGACACCATGAGCACCGATCCACGCAATTGGGATCGATGACATGCATCAACCAAGTCAGCGAGCCTGACCACTCGATCCCGTTAGTGACAAGGGTCTAACGGCATGACAAAGGCCCCACATGTGCCCCCGTGTGATACCCTGTATTGTTGTTACTATCAGCAGGAAAATGATGGTATTTAGCGCCTACAAAACAGACACCAACTTGAGACGTACCGGAGATCCAAAGTTGTGTCCGACTTCGTGAGCAAAAGTGAGCTGTGATACCCGGGCCTGCACAGGCTTGCCGTAGTTGACGATGGTGACAATCCCCGTGTTGAGACTCTTCCCCACACGCTGGTTGCCCTCGGGGTATTCCTTGAACTGTTCGCAGATACCGCCAGCCGCCTCTGTCAATACACAACAACATGCTTACCTTATTAGGGAAGTGAGATACAACCACTGACTTCTGCAAGTCTGAACACCAACCATTTGAGAACTCTTTGGTGCAATTCTAACCCTGACCTTCACGAGATTAGTCTGAAAAGTTTTTAAGACACTTTCTATAATTAATGATACATTAACATAGGATTTATATCTTACTTGTCTCCGAACCGACCCAAGCCAGTCCCAGGGTCCCCTGGATAAAGTCGCGGTACGTGAAGACGTACGCCAGGCAGAAGTCGTCATGGTTGTCCATGGAGTTGAGGTTTAGGAAGTTGCTGACGTCAATGTTGGGATTGCACCATGCACTGGCACTAGCGCTACTGCACCTCTCTGTTGCGGAAGTCATTATCTGCGAAATAAAATATGATTTCCCATAAGCCTCTATAGTATATGGTTCGTTTGTTGTTTAACGCCGCACTCAGCAATATTCCAGCTTTATGACAGCGGTCTGTATATAATCGAGTCTGGACCACACAATAACATAAGTCGTCTCTTACGACAAGCATAGTCGCCTTTTACGGCAAGGATGGGTTGCTGAAGACCAATTTTACCCTGGAACTTCACGAGACGTGAAAGTAGTACCCACCTTTAAAGGCTTGATTATGATGTACAAATCAAATTAATAAAAAAGCAGCAAGTATTGCTGACAATGTAAAAGTCAGCCATTTTTCTGCCTGTTGCAACTCAAACCAAAGGGCAGTAACTCTATTCTGACTCTAAAACCTGAGTTTTCTGACACATAATTTAAGTTTTATTTATAACTAATTGTGACTATTGAAACTATCGATTGTTATATATACTATGAACAATACCATTGCTGTATTAAATTTGTATCGATGTCATACAATGGTAGGTCATACGGTTGCAATACATCGATAGTTTGACATATTGTTCCACTCCTCTCGGTTAACAACCACTCACTCTTGTTCTCTGAACCAGGAAGTTGATGCCCTTGTATGACAAGGAGCTATCGTATGTATTGAAGGTCGTCGTGGAGTAGATCGACTTCAGGGCTGCCACGTGACTTGCGAAGAACGCCAATATCTCCTCCTTAGCTCGCTCGTCACTCTATAACAAACAGGAGTTACCTCCCCTTCTGTATTACATTGGCTATACCAGCAGGAGTTACCTTCCCTTGTATATTACAATGGTACAACAAAAATATTACATTAGATATAACAGGAATGAATGATAATCATGATAATTATATCAACACAAAAAGCTATGGTATCACACATACATCCTCGTCAGTGTTGTTACTGGTACTCCTTGTCTATGCTGTACAACAATTCTATAACCAATCAGAGATATGGCATAGCATGTCTTCTTCACTAGTGTTGTTCCAAGGTAGTTAATTTGTATAACAATGATATCACCGGAGAAACACATGGTATAACATGCTATACACCAGTGTTGTTCCAAGGTAGTTAATTATGTATAACAATGATATCACCGGAGAAACACATGGTATAACATGCTATACACCAGTGTTGTTCCAAGGTAGTTAATTATGTATAACAATGATATCACCGGAGAAACACATGGTATAACATGCTATACACCAGTGCTGTTCCTGGGTCAATACCCATCCTTGACATGGAACAATTATCCTTGATGTACAGCAAGTAACCTTGATGTAGAACAATGATATCACCTGAGACACATATGGTATAACATGCTATACACCAGTGCTGTTCCTGGGTCAATACCAATCCTTGACGTGGAACAATTATCCTTGATGTACAACAATTAACCTTGATGTAGAACAATGATATCACCTGAGACACACATGGTATAACATGCTATACACCAGTGCTGTTCCTGGGTCAATACCCATCCTTGACGTGGAACAATTATCCTTGATGTACAACAATTAACCTTGATGTAGAACAATGATATCACCTGAAAGACACATGGTATAACATGCTATACACCAGTGCTGTTCCTGGGTCAATACCCATCCTTGACGTGGAACAATTATCCTTGATGTACAGCAATTAACCTTGATGTAGAACAATGATATCACCTGAGACACACATGGTATAACATGCTATACACCAGTGCTGTTCCTGGGTCAATACCCATCCTTGACGTGGAACAATTATCCTTGATGTACAACAATTAACCTTGATGTAGAACAATGATATCACCTGAGACACACATGGTGTAACGATGGTATACACCAGTGTTGTTCCTGGGTCAATACTCATCCTTGACGTGGAACAATTATCCTTGATGTACAACAATTAACCTTGATGTAGAACAATGATATCACCTGAAAGACACATGGTATAACATGCTATACACCAGTGCTGTTCCTGGGTCAATACCCATCCTTGACGTGGAACAATTATCCTTGATGTACAGCAATTAACCTTGATGTAGAACAATGATATCACCTGAGACACACATGGTATAACATGCTATACACCAGTGCTGTTCCTGGGTCAATACCCATCCTTGACGTGGAACAATTATCCTTGATGTACAACAATTAACCTTGATGTAGAACAATGATATCACCTGAGACACACATGGTATAACGATGGTATACACCAGTGTTGTTCCTGGGTCAATACTCATCCTTGACGTGGACCAATTATCCTTGATGTACAGCAAGTAACCTTGATGTAGAACAATGATA
This sequence comes from Haliotis cracherodii, assembly GCF_022045235.1. NCBI lineage: Eukaryota > Metazoa > Mollusca > Gastropoda > Lepetellida > Haliotidae > Haliotis > Haliotis cracherodii. The sequence continues at coordinate 27,843,373 of NW_027266269.1, read as the reverse complement.
TCACCTGAGAAACACATGGTATAACATGCTATACACCAGTGCTGTTCCTGGGTCAATACCCATCCTTGACGTGGAACAATTATCCTTGATGTACAACAATTAACCTTGATGTAGAACAATGATATCACCTGAAAGACACATGGTATAACATGCTATGTCCTCACCAGTGTTGTTCCTGGGTACTTCTCGTTCTTCACGTAGTTCCACAACATCGGGTCAGAGCGCAGGTAGAGATAACATGTGTTCTTTGTGCCGAGGTTCTCGGGTGCCCTTTTCTGGCGGTTCAACTGCTCGGTGTATTTGTTGTGGGAGTGTAGGGGTTCCTCATGATCCATCGTTGCCTGACAGAAGAAATTCATGATGAGCAGGATAGAAATTCACACAATCTGTACATCTAATGTTAAAGGAATTCTGAGGGTTCGTAGAGTATAAGGCTGCTGGGTAACTTGTCTGGGGATTATTCTGCCCCCCACCTCCTGTCTAGTCGCAGGAAGATTCCCACCCACTATACCCCCCTAGAAGTCTCAGTGAGTCTACTTGTTGCCCACTCAAACTCTAACCTGTTCTGACCTGGAATCCTCATGAGGTGACAAGCATAGGTTAACCTGGAAACCTGGAAACCCCACGGGGAGGAAAACAATGGGTTGCTGGGGACCTGGTCTAACCTCGAAACCCCACGGGGAGGAAAACAATGGGTTGCTGGGGACCTGTTCTAACCTGGAAACCCCACGGGGAGGCTAACAATTGGATGCTGGGGACCTGTTCTAACCTGGAAACCCCACGGGGAGGCCAACAATGGGTTGCTGGGGACCTGTTCTAACCTGGAAACCCCACGGGGAGGCTAGCAATGGGTTGCTGGGGACCTGTTCTAACCTCGAAACCCCACGGGGAGGCAAACAATGGGTTACTGGGGACCTGTTCTAACCTCGAAACCCCACGGGGAGGCAAACAATAGATTCCTTACCCGCTTTGCTCTGTTTGGCGACTCATATGCTGACTCTGCCACGCGCCTCATCCATTCAAAATGGTGGTCGTTGCCGCAGGTCGCCCTGTCTGCCTCACGCCGATGTCTGCAACAAGAAGTGAATTGGGGGTGAGGCCATTTTCATGCAAGGGAGAACACAGCAGGACACTGACATTACATCATAAAAGAGTGAGTGAGTGAGTGAGTGAGTGAGTGAGTGAGTGAGTGAGTGAGGTGAAATGGGGTTTAACGTCACGTCCAAGATAAGTGCACTTATATAGCGATGTTGAGTGAGTGAGTGAGTGAGTGAGTGAGATGGGTTTAATGAACAATTATCCACTTATATCACAGCGTGTCAGCTTGAGGTGAAACTCAACATTGGAGGTTTGGTGCTAACAAACCTAGAAACATAATTCCGGCAAACCAGGAATCAAATTCAATATCACAGGTTTATGGCATACACAAGGGACCCATGAATGTCAGATATTATTTCTCATTGTAAATAACATGCTGTATCCACACTATTTTTGTCAAATTTTGATCAGAGCTCCAGAGAAGTTGATATTTTGATCAGAGCTCCAGAGAAGCTTAAATTTTGATCAGAGCTCCAGAGAAGCTGATATTTTGATCAGAGCTCCAGAGAAGCTGATATTTTGCGTAAAATATGTAAAACAATTCACCCCAGCCCATCAATTTTAAGTTGATTGCATACATAAACCCAGGAAAATTAAAAAAAAACACCAAAAAATAGTATCATAACAGTGTGCATAATTACCAAATGTAGCCTTTTGAGATTGAGTAACCAAATTTTTTAATTCATTTTTATTTACTGATCGAATATAGGCATCACCTATACCTGTATACATAAACTCTACTGCAGTAAATCATGCACTAACGTGATGTGTCTCGCTTACTGCAACTGACCCATATATCGCCGTTTTGAGCTCATACGACATCGGACACTTTTACGGCAGCGAAGCAGAGAAACCGAAATATCTGGAACCCTTTTTCACAACGCCACCAAACAATCACAGTCAGTAGCTTTACCCAAAGGTCCGAGTCGAGTAAAACTAATCTTAAAAATATTCTATATGTTAAGAATAAAAGTCAAAGGAAACAAATCTTGTTTTGGGGACAGACTGTAATCAAACTACTATTTATCCTTATGTTACAAATTGTACAAGAAGCCCAACTGATGATGATGGTTTCTTAGGACAATGTTGTCCTCACGTAGCGTCATTCTTACCTGTAAGGGTCAAGGTCAACATGTCTCTCATCGTATATCACAGAATGGAAGTGTGGGTTTTGCATATACTGTTCTGCCGGTTCTATATGGTAGGTTGTCTCCCCTGGGATGTGAACATGACCTCGAGTTGTGCCGTTGATGATGGAAAGGTGAACGTAGCTGTGAGGCACACCTGGAATACACAACAAGAGTTAGCTGTGTCAGACTGCCAGCTGTCTCGGAATATTGGAGTAGTTGGAATTGGAACGAAACAGATGCATTTTTCATTAACATCAAATAACCAATCTCCATAATAGATCTAGTGTGTGCTACGGCCTCAGCAGAATGGCCTAATGATCTTCATAAACACTACAGGGTATAACAGTTGTTATCCAACCCAAGGCTAAAAAAGACTTACCTACAAGTGATCCTTGATTCATAAACACTACAGGGTATAACAGTTGTTGTCCAACTCAAGGTTGAAGGGATTTACCAACAAGTGATCCTTGATTCATAAACACTATAGGGTAAAACAGTTGTTATCCAATCCAAGACTAAAAGGGATTTACCTACAAGTGATCCTTGATTCATAAACAATGATCCTTGATTCATTAACACTACAGGGTAAAACAGTAGTTATCCAACCCAAGGCTGAAAAGGATTTACCTACAAGTGATCCTTGATTCATAAACACTACAGGGTATAACAGTTGTTATCCAACCCAAGGTTGAAAGGGATTTACCTACAAGTGATCCTTGATTCATAAACACTACAGGGTAAAACAGTTGTTATCCAACCCAAGACTAAAAGGGATTTACCTACAAGTGATCCTTGATTCATAAACATTTCAGGGTATAACAGTTGTTATCCAACCCCTATCCGACTCACCTACAAGTGATCCTTGATATATATATGATGTATCTACTGGTTGAAAACGTCCATCAAAGCCGGATGTCACATGATCCGGGCTGTAAACGGACGTGTCCTTTTCTAATTTTATGTGGAAATCTCTGTAAAAATAGAAAATATATAATAAGATAAGTTAATCTGAATTCACATCAGGGATTTTAAAAACAATCATTCACCATTTACTGGATACATGAAAAGTGAAAATTATACACACAAAAATAACATTATCTAAAATATACTTCAGGGTGAAGTTTCAAGAATAAGATTTTTATAAAGTTGATTTTGTATATAATCAAATCCAAATGTTTGATAAAGAATTTTAGTGATATCAAATATTTATTAATACTTTTGTTACATTTTTTAAGATTTTGTAAACTTGGAACTACTTACAAGGGGTGGTGAAACATCCCTCCGTGTTAAGAAGGGAAAATTAATGTTTCAAGGTTTTACATTTGCAATGAAAAATATTAATTTGCTAGTAGACAACGACACAAAACATATATAAATAGAATATTCCATGTATCTCGTCAATTATCATGTTTTTCTCATTTCGTAACGGGGGAAGGAGATATGTTCACTCGAATATCTGCTTACCCATCACTCGATGTGAGAAACATGATAAAAGACATGACACATGAACATGTCTGGATATATTTCACATTAAAAATGATGTATATAAATGTATTATATTTGTGTGAGTGAGTTGGATTTAACGCCGCTTTTAACATTATTCCAGTTATATCACGGCGTGTCAGCTTAATGTGGGAGGAAAGCCCCAAGTGATGAAGGTCTCAGCTGTTTACAACTTCGGTGAAACCCACGAGCACGGGTATGGTGCTGACAAACCTAGAAACATAATCGGGGCGAACCGGGGCTCGAACCCACAATCATATGAAACCAACTCTGCAAGGCGATACTTTTTCAATAGAAAACCACATCATTTCTGAATTTGGACAAAGTTTTCAATACGCTGAAACAATTAGATAGCAATTGGCATACAAATCAAAATGAAAAAAACTCCACAGAACAAATCCAGGGGAGGGAACTCTGTCAAACAAATCCAAGGGAGGTTACTCCACTAAACAAATCCAAGGGAGGTAACACTTCCCTCATTCTTCAAGTGGACCTCACCTGTTGAAAGCTTTAAAGCGCAGATATAGATGTGAGTCTAGAGACCGACGCACACGTTCATGGTCTCGGTGAATACTGACTGTGTCCAACCTCAGCTCCTCATAATGATTGATGTAGTCAGTCAAGGATTTTTGTTCTGAAAAGAATACAAAAATTCAACATTTTCATTTACCATGTTCATATTAACCTACATTCGATTTGTTTAACAAAACTATTGTCACAGTTCCCAAACAGGAGCTATAAGCCTTATCATTAGCCATGACAATATCAGGTATGGGATATTTTATGTTATCAAGGGGGTGGTCGGGTAGCCAAGTGGTTAAAGCATTTGCTTGTCACGCCGAAGAATCGAGTTCCATTCCCGACATGGGTATAATGTATGAAGCCCATTTCTGGTGTTCCCCCCCAGTGATATTGCTGCAATATTGCTAAGTATAGGAGAAACACGCTCAAGAGGTTTTGGTAGACAGCGCATGCCCTGGGGAGAGGGACAAACCAAGGGGGCGAAGCCCCTGCAGTTTTTCCCGACCCCCAGGGCATGTTCTGTCTACCAAAACCAAGGGAAAGTATTTTTCCATACTTATAAACCGAAAATAGAAACTTAAAACAACATTTATCAACATTTTTATGTTTCGAACAAACTTTCCATGAACCTCAGGAAACGTGTGTAAAATATCTGTTGCTGGCGTACGGTGCTTGAAAACGACATTCTAAAAACCAGTGAGGCTTATCAACACCTCTGTAGCTTTGTGGTACACTCACTGGGCTACAGATATGAAGGTTGCAAGTTCGATCCTCGGGAATATAAAGAAAATATTTGTCAATTGATTTTACATTTCATTACATGTTACAATCTGAACGGAAGTGATATTAATAAAATACCCAGGACATTATATAAAATCACTGGGATATTATAGCAAATATGACTTGAATATCCTATAAAATCCCTGGGGTATTATATAAAATCCCAGGGACATTACAACGTCCCTGTTTATGAGATTTAAGCCGACTGGAAAGTAAAACCTCACAATAGGTTTTAATGCCTATAGAAAGAAGTCTCTTACTAGCAATCCCAATGAATAGGTTTATAAAAGTGGTTTAAAACCTCACTCACTCACTATCTGAATGATCTGAGCAAGCCTAGATAAGCCCCTTTATCATATAATGGGTAGGTTTCTCGGCAGGATAAAGCCAACGGATAAAAACGATATCCGTTGGGGTCATATGCGGATAGAGATGCAAATATCAAAGGTCAAGTAGGACTACTTTCACTGTTTGTAAACAAACATGGCGTCGCCCTCGTCATTCGGCGATCGAGTCAGAATTAACCATCGGGAATCTGGATAAACTACAGGGATAATTGCTATCATTATCAAAAGAACAGTCTAATATACTGAGAATCAGTGTCTAACTGTGACGTAGCTAAGGCATTTTATAAGTTTTGACAACTTTGGAGATATAAATTTTGAAACAATTCTGCGAGGGCACGAGGCCTAGTTAAGCGGGGTCAGTGCTTGTAGACCTCTGCGGCTTAAAACCTTCTCCACATATTAAAAAAGTTGGATTGGGCCGAACTATGTTTGAATTGTTACCTTGTTTCGTTTTGTCGCTGTGTGTACATCTGACTACACTTCTTAACGTAATGACAGGACAGATCGACTGTCAACAACGTCTGACAGTGGCCGTGACGTCTCATAGACTAGGGTTAGAGTAGCTTCCCTTTGACAAAGGGCAGTTACTCTAGCGGATCGACCGATGGATTCCCGCGAAAGGCAATTAAAAACAACTGTTGTTTTGCGTATATGTTGCTTCGCCTCTGTATAAGAAACAGATTTTAGTTGGAACTATTTTGGCTACTGTCACTGTCCGACTGACACATCACTTACCCTGTGACGTAATAAATATTAATGCGCGCATTCCAGGAAAACTCGCAATGTTTCGGTAATGTTTGTGAGAGAGGGAAAGCGATTTTGAAGCACAGAATTAAAGAATGACATTATATGATAAAGAGGTTATCACGCTTGTGTGTTTGGGGATGGTAAATATCCTGTATTAGGAATAAAATGTTTATTCCTAATGCAGGATATTTACCATCCCCAAACACACTCGCGTGATAACCTCTATATTTTCTGTCATTTTACAGCTTCATAACAATGGGCAGCTGCTTGAAATCTGTGTTCAAGCTGTCACAATTTCATTTTACTATCACATTTACAAAAACTCAATCTAACATCTGGGCAAGCTAACTGAAAAATAATCGATTTCTATGCATGCCTGACAAACTGATTTTATACCCTCTTTCGACAAGCATGGGTTACTGGGAACATATATCCTAACCCGCAGAATACCCCATCAAGGGCAGCCTACTGAATCTAGTACTTGGTGGACATGTTAAAGGTGTTCCCCAATCTGCTGAATCTAGTACTTGGTGGTCATGTTAAAGGTGGTCTCCACTTTGCTGAATCTAGTACTTGGTGGTCATGTTAAAGGTGGTCCCCACTCTGCTGAATCTAGTACTTGGTGGTCATGTTAAAGGTGGTCCCCACTCTGCTGAATCTAGTACTTGGTGGACATGTTAAAGGTGGTCCCCACTCTGCTGAATCTAGTATTTGGTGGACATGTTAAAGGTGGTCCCCACTCTGCTGAATCTAGTACTTGGTGGTCATGTTAAAGGTGCATTCGTGACCAACTTGTGTTATTCCGGGACAAGCCGAATAGCGACTCGTGCCCCTTTCATGGCCATTTTTGAGACCGGGTTCCGTCTGAGCACAAACGGGCATACCTAAAATAATTGTCAACTCGTCGCGTTATGGGTTCACATGTATTTCCCCACATATTATATATATTTCAGATGCAATTTAAAGCACATCTGGACATGCAGAATTATACAGTATGATTAACCACATTTAACTGTGCCTTGGGTATATTTTTATATGCAAGACATATGTAAAATCAAAAATTATTTCTGAGGGATTCTTTGACTAAGAACTTGAAATCATATGCGTGTTCTGATTGGTTTGTCGTATGTTCGCACATAACATTCATCGATAGGGGGACGAGTCTTCTTGCAGGTTACGGAAAGGGGCGAGTGGTGACGAATGGTTAAAGGTGGTCCCCACTTTGCTGAATCTAGTACTTGGTGGGCATGTTAAAGGTGGTCCCCACTTTGCTGAATCTAGTACTTGGTGGACATGTTAAAGGTGGTCCCCACTCTGCAGGATCTAGTACTTGGTGGCCATGGTATACATGCCAGTCAATGGTATACACGCAATGAGGACAATGTCCCGCAACCTATCACAAGCCATGTCATCACTTAGTGACTGTAATTCTCCCAATGACCAACACAGCAAATCTTGAGAACCTCTCCTCCCTAACACAAACAATACACCATTCCCTTTCCAGCTGACTGATCAGGCATACCTGCATGATACGTGTTAAATGACAAGCACTCCTGAGAGTGACATTTCCGTCATCGTTAATACATAATTGGCTGATAAAACCTGCAGGGCTGATGTGTTCACTGGAGCATGCTGGGACCTAAGCGCCCCCTAGTGTCTGAAATATACGAACATTTCCATGCAAGAATGCCTGTCGCTAATTCAAGAAGTAGATATGTATAGCTGATAGCAAGAGTCAGTATGGAGTCGGACCTTCAAAGAATCGTCACATGATTACAACATAGGCTGAAAAAGTCAGAAAACATGAAATGTCTCGAACACTTATTGTCTACCACCTATGATCTCAGTATACCGTATTCGACGTAATAAGCGCCCAGGGCGCTCTCAAAATTAGAAATAGGGGGCTCTTATTCGGATATTATTTTGGTGGAAAAAACAGAGTTGAAAGATAAATTTCGTGGTTTATGCTGACGGCCTGACTGTTTATATACTACAGATATATTTTTCCAGAATTTAAATGCCCATAATTAAGAGTGCATATAACAGACGAGTGCGTATTATACACGAATAAATAGGTATTGTGTACACTGATCAATCAGAAGGGGTGCTAATTAGGATTGTTCACTTGCCAATATATCAGCAAATATCGCCGTGGGCGCTTATTAGAGCTGGGCGCTTATTACGTCGAAAACGGTAATTGGAATTTTTTTATACTCCATTTGATACCTCTGTGTGTGAAGATCTCACAACCCCTCCATGGCAGGTCACGTCAAGTGAAGTGAGAGAACTTTGACACCTTATCAAAATGAAGGAAGTATGCAGCCGTAGAAATTGGCACTAGTCCTGTATAGTCTGGAAGGTGATTTAAGGTACCGACGTTTACTACAATATCTGAAAAACTATCGGACCTACTCCTGTCAAAGTTCGTATGAGATTATTAAACAGTCATACGTGACTGGATATTACATTTAAAGACAATCGGTGCATGAATAAAAAATCTGTCTATTTAGCTATCACTATATTATATATCTCATACCAACTTTGACTGGAGTAGGTCCGATAGTTTTTCAGATATTGTAGTAAACGTCGGTACCTTAAATCACCTTCCAGACTATAGTCCTTGCCAAGCTGACCAATTGTTAAGGTATCATAAGGACTAGCAGAAATTTGCCCTTTTAAAGCGTTTTGCTATATGTTATCATTATAAGGACTAGTGAACTGAAACTGTTAGTTTCAACAGCTGAGAATGATTTCGTAAGCCAATCAGATGTCAGCTTTCTAAAGACTTTGATTTCATTTTTATCACCTTGATTCAGAAAACACAAGAAACACATAACAGAACACAAATATCCCTTTGATGGTACTCACTTTTGAGTGATGAGGCTAGCGCTGGCTCGTTCACCGATGCATCAGTGGATCGCGATATTTTACTTCGAGATAGAAGTATCGATCACAGTTGCACACAAAGTAAAAAATATTGGTTCATACCTTAAATGTTTACGGCTTGGCTGTTACACCAAACACTAATTAGTAGTGAAAATTAGTAGAGAGAAAGTAAGTATTTTCATCCATTGTGCCATACTTGACACTGCCAACTGTAAATCGTCAGTGTGCCATGTATATACTATTCTATCTGTGAGTGAGTGAGTGAGTTGGGTTTAACGCCGCTTTTAACATTATTCCAGATATCACACCGTGTCAGCTTAATATGGAGGAAAGCCCGAAGTGATGCAGGTCTAAGACGTTTACCACTTCGGTGAAACCCACGAGCATGGGTATGGTGCTGACAAACCTAGAACCGTGAGTCGAACCCACAATCATAGGTTTCTGGCGTGCCCAAGGGACGCAACTCTGCACAGCGAATCGTGGCGCCTTAGACGACTGGGCCACCCGTGTCCCCTATTCTGTCTGTGAAAAAGATGGCTTATGCAACACAGATAAGAGCACATATAAGTATCGTGATACGTATCAGATCGTGAACAAGGTATCATGATACATATTGGATCGCACAGTTGGTGTATTGTCCCAGCCCTTGTTGATGCCAAGGCACACAAAAACAACCTTGGAATCCTACGGCAGTCCTCATTTGTACCAAGAAAAACGAAGACTGGATGCTGATTGTTTCTAACACGTCTATTGTCTCCCACCCCACCCCATGTAGAGCCTCGACTGTCTCCAACCCCTACATGTTGACCCCCATCTCAACCAGGATGTAGTACTCTACCTGTGTTGCAAGCAGAAATGACTCATGCTTGTTATTGTCAACTTGGAAGTAATGTGATCCGTCTTGTTAGGCCTTATTGGTATGTATATATACTCAAAGGACGTCAAGCAGAAATACACAAATGAATTGGTAATATTGGTCATAAATATGTCAACTAAAGATTTTCATAATGGTTTCATGTGACTCTACACTCATGATACTTTGAAGAATGAGAGATATATATAGATTTTTGGGCATGGTCGAGCTCTGATCCCCCCAAATCTGGTCGTCCGTGCAAAAGGTCCTCCAGGACGCCATGGCTTGATTTGTGAATCCAACTCCACGACCTTAGACAAAAAGTTAAATCCTGTAATACCTAATGACCTGCTGAAGGAAGTTGACAGCTAACTAGACCTGATAAAGTTTCACTGTGAACAGCTAGACCTGACTAAGGACCCTCGATGACAGCTAGACCTGATAAATCCCACTGTGAACAGCTAGACCTGACTAAGGGCCCTCGATGACAGCTAGACCTGAAAATGTCCCACTGACGACAGACCTGATAAAGTCCCACTGAAGACAGACAGACCTGATAAAGTCCCACTGAAGACAGACAGACCTGCCACAAAATCCCACTGCTGAGGCAAGCAGACACGGGAGATATAAGTCATAACATATCATCATTCATGGGTAATAAACTGACCATAAAGTGAGATATACTGGGCTATTGCATACTCCTAATGTCCACTATATAACAGTCTGGTCTGGTCAGCTCTACTAACAGTCACTGTGTGGGGGATTAACATGACACAGTATCATCAACTGGATTGACGTTATTCCAATACTTAGATATTATCATTATTAAACAACTTGTGGTACATTGGCATGTCTCATTCTATAATTTACTAAAGAAATAAGGGACCATGAATATTTTTGAGAATATTATTATGAAATTGTGTGCTCAGTCTTCAAAAAAAATCCCTGTAAATATTCATGATCTCAAACCTTTCTTTTTCAGTATATTAGGAAAAATAAATTGTGCCTAACTATAACATTGGCTGCTGTGGTAGAGCTCGAAACAAAGCATGGAAGTAAGATGTCCTTGGAACAACCTCATGTTAATTGTTAAAAACTTCAGCAGTCTTAGATTTTTATGTGTAAGCAGTGTTCCTGCTGGCTTTTGAAACTGCCAGTAATTGTGGTCTGGCAACTCTAAAAATTACCAGTCCCCCCTAATTTTTGCCAGTCCCAACTTTCAACAAATAAAAGTACGCATGAAAATTATTAGGTTTTATTTCTTTCAACATCATGTTCATTGCAAAGATGTCATCTCGGAAGTGACTTAGATCTACACGTCATTCACACAAACTTCATTCACAATTTTCTCTCTCTTTTTTAATATTTCGAGGCAAAGTTGCTACAAATGGTGGTAACAGACAAGCTGACTTTGTTCGAAAAATGTACTAAAATGAATATCACCGATGTTTTGTTCAACGACAAATATTTAAAAGGTACTTTATTTGCCGGTCCACAGGGACTGGCAGTCATATAAATTACCGGTCCAAGCCTAATTTTATCGGTCAAAAACTGGTAATTACCGGTAAATGGGAACGCTGTGTAAGCCAAACCTCAACGACCCTAGACCTCCTTTAATTTTGAATTCTGTACGGGTTGTATGGGTCTACAGAAAATGAGCGACAACTGGTTCGTTGGTTGTTTAACGCCGCACTGAGCAATATTCCAGCTATAAGACAGAGGTCTAAAAAATCGAATCTGGACAATCCAGTGAGTTGAGTATTAGCATGAGCATCAATCCACGCAATTGGGATCGAAGTCATGCATCAACCAAGTCAGCGAGCCTGACCACCCGATCCCGTGAGTTGCCTCTTACGACAAGCATAGTTGCTTTTTACGGCAAGCATGGGTTGCAAAAGACCTATTCTACCCCAGATCTTCACGGGTAGAGTGACAACTGGATTCAGCTGAACAAGATAACAAAGATAAAAGTAACACATAATTTAAAAACTTCCGTCAACCACAGAATAATGTGATTAATATGTAACAACTAGTTTCATGTAGACATATGGTTTTAGGCTGCTTTTAGAAAAATCCAAGAATATCATGGCGGAGGACATCTGAAATGGGCATCGCAAATTAACGCTTCAGAAAATATAAGAGAACAAAAGTAACTTCTCCACCTATTCAACAAGTCCTCAGAGTAAAACAACAGTACTTTTTCATATTCATCCACCAATTAAACATGTCCTCAATCAGAATAATAAAACAGTACTTTTTCATGTAATCCCTAATAAAACATGTCTTCAATCAGAATAATAAAACAGTACTTCGTCATGTAATCCCCAATTAAACATGTCTTCAATCAGAATAATAAAACAGTACTTTGTCATGTAATCCCCAATTAAACATGTCCTCAATCTGAATAATAAAATAGAAATTTGTCATGTAATCCCTAATAAAACATGTCTTAACCAGATAATAAAACAGTACTTTGTCATGTAATCCCCAATTAAACATGTCCTCAATCAGAATAATAAAACAGTAATTTGTCACATAATCACCAATTAAACATGTCCTCAATCAGAATAATCATGATAATAAAACAGTAATTTATCACATAATCACCAATTAAGCATGTCTTCAATCAGATAAAAAAAACAGTAATTTGTCATGCAATCCCTAATAAAACATGTCTTTAATCAGATTAATAAAACAACAGTACTTAATCACAAAATCCTCCAATCAAAATTGTAATAAAACATGATCAGGCACCCATCAAACATTGCCTATATCAAATGAAAACAACAGTACTTTATCCCTCAATCAAACATGTCTATGATTTGATTACAATGTTTTCCTAGGTGTTGGACAACTTTTCCAAGATGTTCCATCCCATGGCTAGCAGCAAACAGAGGTCCACTGTGAGAGGCTGGCCGGGCCGAGGTGGGCCACTCAGTAAGCCACATCAAACACTCCGGCTGTCAGTGTTTGCCCAATCTCTAAATCCCCATCTCTCGCCTATTGATCCGACAACTTCATCATTTAGCCTGTGTGTGCTTCCATACGGGATAACACGGCCCCTCCGCATCTCAGTGAGTGAGGGAGCTGTCCGCTAGGTAGTACCGCTATAGTGTGCCGAAATTGATGCCAATATTTATATGTTTAGGCAAGTCAATACAGAACAATTTGGCACAGTGTAATATTAGTTTGTATAGACCCGATACAACAGATTTAGCCTTGAAATATGGTACTCAATATACAGAACATTTTGGCACAGTGTAATATTAGTTCATATACAACTGATACAATAGATGTAGCCTTGAAATATTGTACTCAATATACAGAACATTTTGGCACAGTGTAATATTAGTTCATATACACCTGATACAACAGATTTAGCCTTAATATTGTACTCAATATACAGAACATTTTGGCACAGTGTAATATTAGTTCATATACACCTGATACAACAGATTTAGCCTTAATATTGTACTCAATATACAGAACATTTTGGCACAGTGTAATATTAGTTTATATACACCTGATACAACAGATTTAGCCTTAATATTGTACTCAATATACAGAACATTTTGGCACAGTGTAATATTAGTTCATATACAACTGATACAACAGATTTAGCCTTAATATTGTACTCAATATACAGAACATTTTGGCACAGTGTAATATTAGTTCATATACACCCGATACAACAGATTTAGCCTTGAAATATTGTACTCAATATACAGAAGTTTTTGGCACAGTGTAATATTAGTTCATATACAACTGATACAACAGATTTAGCCTTAATATTGTACTCAATATACAGAACATTTTGGCACAGTGTAATATTAGTTCATATACAACTGATACAATAGATGTAGCCTTGAAATATTGTACTCAATATACAGAACATTTTGGCACAGTGTAATATTAGTTCATCAGTGTTCATATACACCTGAAACAACAGATGTAGCCTAGAAATATTGTACTAAATATACAGAAGTTTTTGGCACAGTGTAATATTAGTTCATATACACCTGATACAACAGATTTAGCCTTGAAATATTGTACTCAATCATGATTTTGGTGTAAATTTAACAGCCTAAGCCTTCATATACCATGTTTACATGTTAGCTGGTTACAAAGTAAATACCACACCTCGTCAAGCTGGGTGTGTGCATGACAACGTCATCATTAGTTTAATTATTCACGCAATAAGCCTGTGCTGTGTCACATACACTGTTGTTAGTGTTAACCATTCATTCATGTTGTCTTCACCAGAAGCAGCGGGCATAACAGCTCTTGTAAAGCTTGATTGACTGTACCGTAAATGTCTTCCTATTTGACCCTCAGTTTTGTCGTCAGTGAGTCACAACCGATTGTACACTCCATATACCTTAAATGTACATCATAATTCCAGTTGAAGGAGGTGCCGAGTTGAAATGAGGTTTAATGTTCTTTAATAGGCATTTAGAAGTTGGAAGAACATGAATACATGACACCTTTTTTATGTATAGCAACTTCTTTTATTCTTTGTACGACGTTTCAGAGCAACCTCTTGCTCCTTCATCTTTGTTTGGTTTGTTGTTTAACCCCACTCTCAGAAATATTCCAGCACTATGAAGGCGGTCAATAAATAATAGAGTCTAGACCAGACAATCCAGTGATTGATATCATGAGCATCGATCCACCCAAATGGGACACGATGACATGCATCAACCAAGTCAGCGAGCCTGACCACCCGATCCCGTTAGTTGCCTCTTACAACAAGGGTGGTCGCCTTTTACAGTAAGATTCAAACCCACAGCCAAAGGTTTCTGGCATGCCCAAGGGACGCAACTCTGCACAGCGAATCTCGGCACCTTAGATGACTGGGCCACCCGTGCCCCATAAGTTATAAAAAAATGTGATAAATACTAAAGAGCTACATAACAATAATGTGTATATCATGGTATATTTTTCAAAATAATGCGGATGATGGATTACACGACTTGCATCCACTGACTGTATCGAGAAACATAACTGTGTATTTTCAACACCAAATGAATCCAATATGCTTGTCATGTGTCATGTGTAACCTCTGTGTTAGTACAACCTCTAGCAGTGTGTTAAACCATACCTGAGTGCCAGCCAACCTTGAATATGAGATAAGAATAAGTAGACTGGTGTCAGGTACAGTCAGCAAACATGACCTCATGATAACCATGACGATGCAGAATCAACATCAAAGGGGAGGCGGTCAAGGGTGGCTTGGCTCACTCCATCTTACAGTTGTAGGTCATGTGACGTGGGAAATACTTGCAGGGATGTTCTGGTGTGCTTCAGCATTTGAGTGTGCCAACAAGCTCTCTTTGTGTCCATCTCTAAACACTCTGAATGATATTTCATCATCAGCTTGATAATAATCAGCTGTGCTCTTAAATTTCAAAATGTATATCCAGACATTATTGTGAGTGCCTGTGGTACCTGAATACTTACTTATACCTGTGTATCTATATCTGAATAGTTGGTTATACCTGTGTATCTATATCTGAATAGTTAGTTATACCTTTGTAGTTATACCTGAATAGTTAGTTACACCTTTGTAGTTATACCTGAATAGTTAGTTACACCTTTGTAGTTATACCTGAATAGTTAGTTACACCTGTGTATCTATATCTGAATAGTTGGTTATACCTGTGTATCTATATCTGAATAGTTAGTTATACCTTTGTAGTTATATCTGAATAGTTAGTTACACATTTGTAGTTATACCTGAATAGTTAGTTACACCTTTGTAGTTATACCTGAATAGTTAGTAACACCTTTGTAGTTATACCTGAATAGTTAGTTATACCTGTGTAGTTATATCTGAATAGTTAGTTATACCTGAGTATTTATATCTGAATAGTTGGTTATACCTGTGTATCTATATCTGAATAGTTAGTTATACCTTTGTAGTTATACCTGAATAGTTAGTTACACCTTTGTAGTTATACCTGAATAGTTAGTTATACCTGTGTAGTTATATCTGAATAGTTAGTTATACCTGAGTATTTATATCTGAATAGTTAGTTATACCTGTGTATTCATATCTGAATAGTTAGTTATACCTGTGTATCTATATCTGAATAGTTAGTTATACCTGTGTATCTATATCTGAATAGTTAGTTATACCTGTGTATCTATATCTGAATAGTTAGTTATACCTGAGTATTTATATTTGAATAGTTAGTTATACCTGTGTATCTATATCTGAATAGTTAGTAATACCTTTGTAGTTAGTTATACCTGTGTATCCATATCTGAATAGTTAGTTATACCTTTGTAGTTATATACCTGAATAGTTAGTTACACCTGTGTAGTTATATCTGAATAGTTAGTTATACCTGAGTATTTATATCTGAATAGTTAGTAATACCTTTGTAGTTAGTTATACCTGTGTAGTTATATCTGAATAGTTAGTTATACCTGTGTAGTTATATCTGAATAGTTAGTTATACCTGTGTATCTATATCTGAATAGTTAGTAATACCTTTGTAGTTAGTTATACCTGTGTATCCATATCTGAATAGTTAGTTATACCTGTGTAGTTATATCTGAATAGTTAGTTATACCTGTGTAGTTATATCTGAATAGTTAGTTATACCTGAGTATTTATATCTGAATAGTTAGTTATACCTGTGTATCCATATCTGAATAGTTAGTAATACCTTTGTAGTTAGTTATACCTGTGTATCCATATCTGAATAGTTAGTTATACCTCTGTAGTTAGTTATACCTGTGTATTTATATCTGAATAGTTAATTATACCTGTGTATCTATATCTGAATAGTTAGTTATACCGGTGTAGTTATAACTGTGTAGTTAGTTATACCTGTGTATATATATCTGAATAGTTAGTGCATCGGTGTATCTATATCTGAATAGTTAATTATATCTGTGTAGTTATACCTGAGTGAGTGAGTTGGGTTTAACGCCGCTTTTAACAGTATTCCAGTTATATCACGGCGTTAGTTATACCTGAATAGTTAGTTGCACCTATGTATTTATATCTGAATAGTTAGTTATACCTGTGTATCTATATCTGAATAATAAGTGCACCTGTGTAGTTAGTTATACCTGTGTATTTATATCTGAATAATTAGTTATACCGGTGTATTTATACCTGATTTTTTACACCTGAATCATTTTACCTGTGTAGTTAACTAAATAGTAAGTTATACCTGTATACCTCACACGCCGCTATAAATGTGCAGTGATCTTGAACTCGACATTAAACTCCTCTCATCTCACTTGATATAACATGCTTCCGCCTTTCACTGTCAATGACAGAAATTCTGCTGTGTATGGGAGACTATCACCGCTAACACTGTCCAGATGTAACTTTGCCAGTGTTCAAAATAAAAGGAGGTCATTCATGTTTGCCTCGGTGGTATTTTGATCTAGAGGCCCCTAAATATTTTACTTACAACATTTCGAGGACCCACTGACGTTTATGCTTAATTTGTTCACGATTTACGAGTGGTTGATCTTCAGCATAAGCTACAGTGTACTCAGTGAGTTCATTAGTGGTATCACACCCAGGCTGTTAATATCAAGGTCTGAAATTTGATCAAAACTGAAACAAGTTACAAGATCCCTGAAGCTAAACACACCCAGGGATTAATCTTGGATTTCAAATAAGTGCCCTTGGCAGGCAAATTGGGAAACAATCATTATTTTGTTAAAAATTGCGATTTTGTTTATAAGTTCTTATTTTCTTAAATTCAGTGGTATTTTTACATCTAGTTTAACACGCTTGAAGCAATAATGTAGACATTAGCATTGAAGCCTTTTCCTCATACTTATGCTGTTATCTATGAAATCCTGTTATCCCTTCTACAAAAGCCATAATATCATTCATAAGGCTAAAGAAAATAATAGTCTTGGTTCTCAGGCATGAGCCACATCATCATAAAGTCTGCATGTTTTGTTTATACTTCCATTTTCAAAAAAATATAAAAATCCTAATACTTAAACACAATGCACACAAAAAAAATTGAAAATGGAAACAAAAACGAAAACGAGTAATGAACTTTATGATGATGTGGGCAGTGCCTGAGAACCAAGTCTATTATTTTTTTCAGCCTAACTATATCAACATAAACTGGGAATTTCTGCACCCAATTCGGGAATAAATGCTGACATTAGCTGCAGACTCATGGACTGAATATAGAGTTGAGGTGAGGTGAAATGGGGTTTAACGTCGCGTCCAATATTATTGCACTTATATAGCGACGTGCATGCACGTGTGTGTGGCTGCTTGTACTAGTCCGTACTGATGCCGATTTATAGGGCCAGCACACTGAGATACCATGCCGCAGTTTAGCATGAATACCCCACTCAGACACAGTATACTGACTCCGAGCCGACCAGTCCTTGTTTTAGCCCTTTAATGCCGAGCGCCAGACAGGGTAACAACAAGTACCATCTTTTAACGTCTTTTGGTATGACGCGGCCGGGGATCGAACCCCGGACCTTCCACTCCCCGGGTAGACGCTCTACCACTAGACCAGAGGCGGTCCGGAATATAGGCCTCTGAGCAGGTCCAGATGAAACCCTGGAACCATTTCAGAAACAGCCTGTCTACAAAATCAAACAAAAGACGGCACATGTTACATCTCTGACTTCCTGGACAGGTTAACCTCAACACGGCAGATACCATCAGTAAACTGCCTTAGGTCAAGTGAACATCTGGCACTTGACAATCACTCACTGCAAAGAATGGATTGAGTCAGTCATGAGTCAATCATCAAACAAATCAAATCCCTTCATCACCACCTCATCACATGACACTTGAAGATCGACTCGCTGAGTGATGAATAACAGCTATTATTACCCTCTCAGCTACACCTTGAACACACTGACATATGTAATACGACCAGGTGCGTCATGAGACCACAAGCATAAGAAAGCCGAGGTAGAGCTCCTGTCACGCAGCGTTAGAAATTGGCACTATAGTCCTTGCTAACTCCAATAGTTAAGGTATCATAAGGACCAGTAGAAATTTGCCATTTTTAAGGGTTTTGCTATATGCTATCATTATAAGGAATAGTGGACTGAAACTGTTAGTTTCTATCCCTTCTGTGTCAACCTATTCACTAAATCGCTGGCGAGGAAGTGTTTGCAGGAGGTAAATAGGCCTGTATCACCTGATATCAACCGGGCACCTCCCCCTCTCCCATACAGTCCATGTAGGCAGTTATCACTTCCCTTGATGTGTGAAAAAGAGGAAATACATGTATACTCCATGACCTTATTCAAACCAATTAGCAGAAGAAACAAAAGCAGTTTCCTCAAAGAAAAGCATTATGCAACTGAGCACGTACCACATATCTAGGACACAATTTTTTTTGTTGTTGCATAAGGCTTAGCGGTAATAAATATAGCTTCGGAAAAGGACTAATGTTTCATGCACATATGAATTTTATGCCTGTTTATCCACGTAATTGGGATACGATGACATGCATCAACCAAGTCAACAAGCCTGACCACACCGTTAGAAACCCCTTCCGATTGATCAATGTACACAAAACTTATTTATTACGCACTTGTGTGTTATATGCACCCATAATTATGGGCAATGAAATTCTGGAAAAATATATCTGTTGTACATAAACATTTCAGGCTGTCAACTTTATCATGATAAACCATGAAATTTATCTTTCAACTCTGTTTTTTCCAACAAAATGATATTCACAAGTTCACCTCTCCTTCACGGGTCTCGTGTATATCATCAAGGTGAGTGAGTGAGTGAGTGAGTGAGGATTTACGCCGCTTTAAGCAATATTCCAGCAATATCACGGCGGGAGACACCAGAAATGGGCTTCACACATTGTACCCATGTCGGGAATCGAACACGGGTCTTCGGCGTGACGAGTGAACACTTTAACCACTAGGCTACCTGACCGCCCCTCATCAAGGTGAGGTCTAGAGACGGGCATATTGAAACATCCTCTGTTGGTGTCAATATAGGAGAAAGCAGGTCATATGACCCACATGGTGTCTTCTCATGCCCTTCAGATTTCAAAGGCAGGGATTTATCTCGGATTCCAAACTGAGCGCTCTTGGCAGCCAAACTGTGAAAAAGGTGGTTTTTTTCAAAATTTGGATTTTTGTCAAAGTTCTTTATTTCTTTATTTCTTTATTTCTCAATTTAGGACTTCGAATATTAACATTGCATTCAATGTACTAGTGTGAAAATAAGCACTGAAGCCTCTTGGGCCTATTGTCAGCGAAATACAACTTGCCTCTATAAACATGATAAAGCCATAACATTCATGACATTGGTTATCATTGGTTTATGACTAATATCACATGTAATTTTCTAGTGATTTGGAATGTTTGAATGTAATAAACTGAATCATTAGCATGATTAGATTTATCTGAAACTTCCTTTCAGAAAAGAAATGTACAATGCTACAGTATCCATAGACTAACATCTAGTCTCTGAAATGAACATATTTTACCGAAAAAACAGTTGTTAAATAAGTTGTAAAATATAATGAAAAGGAGCCCAGAGACTTTTCTTCTCAGGCTGCAGTAATCTAGACTTGCCAAACATAAAAGACTTGCATGGGCTGTATTGGATATAATTGTTTCAGGGTCTGTATGACAGACTACAGTAGCCATTTAAGCCACTTGTCCGAACCCCTACAGGGGTTTAGGACCTGTCAAGATCAGGGGTAGAATAGGTCTTCAGCAACCCATGCTTGCTGAAAAAAAGGCGTCTATGTTTGTTGTAAGAGGCGACTAATGGGATTGGGTGGTCAGGCTCGCTGACTTGGTTGATGCATGTCATCGATCCCAATTGCGTGGATCTATGCTCATGATTTCAATCACTGGATTGTCTAGTCTAGACTCGATTATTTACTGCAGTGATATAGCTGGATTATTGCTGAGTGTGGCGTTAAATAATATACAAACGAACACATACAGGGGTTTAGTAAGCTCAGCTAATAATAGTCCACATGACACCAAATTCTCCTGAAAATGATGCTTAGAGCCAAGTTCATGCTATTAGTCTCACAAGTATATGTCCAGAGCTCCAGATAAGCTGCGTATCTGCATGAAATACGGATCATAAATGCAGAAATACGCAGTAAAATAAAATCCATTACAGATACGCTACAAAAATAAAACTTGTGCATATAATCAAAATATTGTGAAGTAACCCTGCGTATTCGATTAGAGTAACTTATTTTGAAATTATAAAAAGGCATTCCGTCAACCTTGCCAAACTCCACGATTACAGTTCTATCATGGTCATTTGCCATCACACTTTCTTGTGGTAGTATCATGGTATTCTTGAGTCCTATAAAGCTCTCGAACCCAGACGACACCAGTTTGCAGGGACTAGATGAATAGTGTTTTTAAATATTTAACTTAAATACCCACATGTGTAAAAACTAGTGGGTAACAGAAATTTGAATACCCAGATAGAATTACCGATACCCAATGATTTTCAAATGCATGGGTAAAATACCCACAACACCAAAAGCTTATCTGGAGCTCTGTATGTCACACTGATTACTTAAGACTTTTCTAACTCAGTCCTGAAGTTACAGTTCAAACAATGATAGCCTTTCTACAACAAGCACAAGGCACTACACCTATGGTGTATACTATACTGTAATGTACATGACAAGCTGTTGCTCCAGCTATCGCCCAACAACCCCCATTTAAATGTCCCCAGGACTGTTAAATATGAGGTAAACCCCTGACGTGTGATTCAGGACATATTCGCCATGCCCATTATACACCACGCTGCTGGTAGATAAGCACGTATTCAGTGTTCTACAAAGCAAATATTTGCATTGCCGCAGCATAAATCCCTGCTCTGAGACAGATATCGACAGATATCGTGACAGACCTACAAAGAAGAGCACGCTTTATACACATCAGTACTTGTAGCAGAGTAACTGTTAAACAGGATCAGGGCTGACTATTACCAAATCTGGCCCTTACCATGCTTACTAGGTATCATTTATCACCACATTATGACAAGGGTAGTCAAGCTAGTCAAGGGAACTGTCTGTGTGAATGTAGTTGTATTATTGCTTATAACAAACCTGGACATATGTTTACCAAAGAGAGGACGTTCTTTCACAGCTCTTCAAAGAGACAGGCTTTAACCACATAGCCCCTATGACGGCTATGCAGCAAGAAGATTAAGTTAACATTTGCAAAATAGTGAGTGAGTGAGTGATTAGGTTTTAAGCAACTTTTAGCAATATTCCAGCAATATCACGGCGGGGGACACCAGAAATGGGATTCACACATTGTATCCATGTCAGGAATTGAACCCGTGTCTTCGGCACGACGAGCAAACGCTTTAACCACTAGACTACCCGAAGCCCCCTATGCAGCAAGAAGATTGACTAAACATTTGCAAAATAGTGAGTGAGTGAGTACGGTTTTAAGCAACTTTTTGCAATATTCCAGCAATATCATGGCAGAGGACACCAGAAATGTGCTTCCCACATTGTACCCATGTGGGGAATCAAACCCGGGTCTTCAGCGTGACGAGCAAACGCTTTAACTACTGGGCTTTCCTACCGCCCCATTTGCAAAAGACTCCACTGGCTGAAACATTCGAAATGAGTAAGATCTTAGTTTAGATTAAGATATGATTTTACGCTGCTTTTAGCAATATTCCTGCAATATCACGGCAGGGGACACCAGATATGGGCTTCACACATTCTACCTATGTCGAAAATTGAACCCAGGTCCATTAAACAACAAACAAATGAATGATACAAATTAAGCATTGTATTTATCACCCAAACTCCTCAGAATCTGTAAATCAATAGCTAAACCAAGTGATAAACTACTGTTATATGTAAATGTTATAGGGTAATTATCAACAGTAGTGAGTGATTGAACTCAGGGTTAGAAATTGGCACTAGTCCTGTAGTCTTTGCCAAACTGCCCAATAGTTAAGGTATCAGAAGGACTAGTAGAAATTTGCCATTCTTAAGGGTTTTGCTATATATTATCATTATAAGGCCTAGTGGTCCAAAAATGTTAGTTTCTGCTGCTGGAACTGCTGTTAAAAAATATCCAGGGGGAGGGGGAGAACATCAGTGTCTTCAGCACGACGCATGACAAGCGAACGCTTTAAACATTAGGCTACACCACCATCCCTGATCAAAGCAGAGCAACAGGCTGTATCAGGAGCTGTATCAGAGCTGTATCAGGAGCTGTATCAGAGCTGTATCAGGAGCTGTATCAGGAGCTGTATCAGGAGCTGTATCAGAGCTGTATCAGGAGCTGTATCAGGAGCTGTATCAGAGCTGTATCAGAGCTGTATCAGGAGCTGTATCAGAGCTGTATCAGGAGCTGTATCAGGAGCTGTATCAGAGCTGTATCAGAGCTGTATCAGGAGCTGTATCAGGAGCTGTATCAGAGCTGTATCAGAGCTGTATCAGGAGCTGTATCAGAGCTGTATCAGGAGCTGTATCAGGAGCTGTATCAGAGCTGTATCAGAGCTGTATCAGGAGCTGTATCAGGAGCTGTATCAGAGCTGTATCAGGAGCTGTATCAGAGCTGTATCAGAGCTGTATCAGGAGCTGTATCAGGAGCTGTATCAGAGCTGTATCAGGAGCTGTATCAGAGCTGTATCAGAGCTGTATCAGGAGCTGTATCAGGAGCTGTATCAGGAGCTGTATCAGAGCTGTATCAGGAGCTGTATCAGGAGCTGTATCAGGAGCTGTATCAGAGCTGTATCAGGAGCTGTATCAGGAGCTGTATCAGGAGCTGTATCAAGAGCTGTATCAGAGCTGTATCAGAGCTGTATCAGGAGCTGTATCAGAGCTGTATCAGAGCTGTATCAGAGCTGTATCAGGAGCTGTATCAGGAGCTGTATCAGAGCTGTATCAGGAGCTGTATCAGAGCTATATCAGGAGCTGTATCAGGAGCTGTATCAGAGCTGTATCAGAGCTGTATCAGAGCTGTATCAGAGCTGTATCAGGAGCTGTATCAGGAGCTGTATCAGGAGCTGTATCAGAGCTGTATCAGAGCTGTATCAGGAGCTGTATCAGAGCTGTATCAGAGCTGTATCAGCACATCACATGATCTACACCTTGTGGCTACGCATCCTCACATTGTTTCACAAGCCTCTCAGCCAGAGGCCGCACAGCCTGTGGAGAGGCCTTGATGAATTGGTCACAGGCTAATGACTCTCAAAACAATGTCTGGAATTCTGGCTAATGTTTCAGAGAGTATGGTTCAGTACATTCAAACAATTGTATGAAGGAATGCTATGTTAAAGAGAGATACCCTAGTATCTTGTTCTTTAGAATCTGTGTGTGAATGTATTGGAGTAACAAATGCCTCCCAACCCCAGGGGTACATGCCCCATCCCCTCAGGAGTAAACTCCAGCCAAGGATTTCCATTTGTTAATTTTCTTGGACATCCACTGATTGTCATTTAAAATGCCCTAAAGATATATTTTCAAATCAGGTAATGATATAGAACTCTCGAACAAGGCCCAAACACTCTCAATTACACCCCCCACCCCCAATTACACCCCTTCCCCCCGAGTACAAGCCCTACCACCAAGTACAATCCCCACCACCAAGTACAAGCCCAACCCCAAATACAAGCCCCACCCCCAAGTACAAGCCCTACCCCCAAGTACAAGCCCCACCACCAAGTACACCCCCCACCACCAAGTACAAGCCCCACCACCAAGTACATGCCCAACCCCAAATACAAGCCACACCCCCAATTACACCCCCAATCACCAAGTACAAGCCCTACGCCCAAGTACAAGCCCTACCCCCAAGTACACCCCCCATCACCAAGTACAAGCCCCACCCCGAAGTACAAGACCTACCCCCAGAACAAGCCCCACCCCCAAGTACACCCCCCATCACCAAGTACAAGCCCCACCCCCAAGTACAAGCCCTACCCCCAAGTACAGGCCCCTAAAACCAAGTGCACCTCCTACCCCCAAGAAAAGCCCCACCCCTATGTACAAGCCCCACCTCCAAGTACAAGCCCCTACCCCAATTACACCCCTACCACCAAGTACAAGCCCCATCCCCAAGTACAAGCCCCAAAACCAAGTGAATGCCTTACCCCCAAGTACAAGCCCCACCCCCAAGTACAAGCCCCACCCCCAAGTACAAGCCCCACCCCCAATTACACCACCCCACCCACCACCAAGTACAAGCCCTACCCTCAAGTACAAACCCTACCCCCAAGTACAAGCCCCAGCTCCAAGTACAAGCCCTACCCTCAAGTACAAGCCCTACCCCCTAGTACAAGCCCCACCCCTAATTACACCCCCTACCCCCAAGTACAAGCCCCAACACCAAGTGCATGCCTTACCCCAAGGTACATGCCCCTACACCCAAGTACAAGCCCCACCACCAAGTACAAGCCCCTACCCCAATTACACCCCTACCTCCAAGTACAAGCCCTATGCCCACGTAAAAACCCTAGGCCCAAGTACAAGCCCTACCCCCAAGTACAAGCCCTACCACCAAGTACATTTTTCCAGGGGTATTGTACTATTTACCAGCAGTTTACAAGGCTGTGACAGCATGCAGGGAAACACCAGACTATGGTCCACTTTTGTTAATAAATAGCACCTAGCAGCACCCACTTGAGCCTGACAAGAGGTCAGGCTGTTCCTGCGATGTAGGGAAGTGGCGGAAGTCGGTAGCTACACATTACAAGGTGCAACCATCACCCACATACCGGACCTCTGTCAACATGGACGTCATAGCATGAGCTGTTATTAACTGAACATCAGCGCTAAAACTGTCCACACTTAGACACCACCCGACTTGTCCCTGACTAGTGGGCACTTGTCATCCTGCCTGTCATGCCTACCCTCAACACCCCACCTTGTCATTCTGCCCTTGTCCACCTCACTACCCCACCTTTATAACAACCACCCTCAATACCCCACCTTTATAACAACCTACCTCAATACCCCATCTTTATAACAACCTACCTCAGTACCCCACCTTTATAACACCCATCCTCAATATCCCACCTTTATTTTACAACAACCTACCTCAATACCCCACCTTTATAACACCCAACCTCAATATCCCAGCTTTATAACAACCACCCTCAATACCCCACCTTTATAACACCCATCCTCAATATTCCACCATTATTTTATAACAACCTACCTCAATACCCCACCTTTATAACACCCACCCTCAATACCCCACCATCAATATCCCACGTTTATAACACCCAGCAATACCCCACCTTCATAACACCCAGCCTCAACACCGCACCTACATAACACCCACCCTCTATATCCCACCCACCCTTATTACCCCACCTTCATAACACCCACCCCCAACACACCACTTTCACAACACCTGGCCTCAATAGCCCACAATAGCCTCAATAGCCCACCTTCAATACCCTACCTTCATAACACCCAACCTCAATACCCCACCCACCCTCAATATCCCACCTTCATAACACCCACCCTCAATACCCCACCTTCATAACACCCACCCTCAATATCCCACCTTTATAACACCCATCCTCAACACGCCACCTTCACAACACCTAGCCTCAATAGCCCACCCTCAATACCCCACCTTCATTAACACCCACCCTCAATATCCCACCTTTATAACACCCACCCTCAACATGCCACCTTCACAACACCTAGCCTCAATAGCCCACCCTCAATACCCCACCTTCATAACACCCACCTTCAATATCCCACCTTCATAACACCCACCCTCAATACCTCACCTTCATAACACCCACCCTCAGTACCCTACCTTCATAACACCCACCCTCAGTACCCTACCACGGAATCATATCCACCAGGTTGAAATATGATTGTTTCTATAACATCTAAACCCTGAACTGGTGATAACCTCTGTGACCTCTGTTACATGCCGAGATCTGTGTAGATTCTGTACAGCCACCAGGTCTTTATGACACACGCTGGTAGAGTCAACATGTGTATGTATGTGTCAGTACACACCTTATACAAATTGCACAATGACGATTTTACAAACAATTCAATAAGCACTGCCACCAATGAACGCACTTGAACACATACTATGATACAGCAAAACAATCAATCTTTGAACAATGATGTTGGTCTTAGAACTAAGACTCTCTACATGAATTCGCATACCAAGTAGGGCTGTGTATTGACCTGGGCCCACTAGCACAAAACGATCTTAGCGCTAAGACTATTGTAAGCCTATGCTAAAGTATGGGAGTTACGATGATCTTAGCGCTAAGATCGCTTTGAGCAGGTGGGCCCTGGATGTGATATATTGTCCTACTTTAACCAGTATTGATACGAATTACATTTTCATGAGTTGATCAGAGTTATAACCTGTATTAATGTCAGAGACCATCAAGCTCCAGCACGAGACATCTTCGTTATACTTTCGTTATAGAGAGCTCTGCGAACGGGCTGTCTCAGTGAGGAGCTTGATAGTGAGTGAGTGAGTATGGTTTTACGCTGCTTTTAGCAATATTCCCGCAATATCACGGCGGGGGACACCAGAAATGGGCTTCACACATTGTACCCATGTCGGGAATGGAACCCAGGTTTTCCGCTAACAAGCAAACGCATTAACCACTAGGCTACCCGACCGCCCCTTGATAGTCGCGATGTGTATACACTAATTGATAATAAGATCATCAGAGTCAAGTTGTATCAGAAAGATACTCCATATCGAAAAGGAACACATAAATATATTTATCAATATTTGCCCCAATATAGTGCTAGATTTAATAACATATCGCAATATGTATTACTAAAGATTTGCATCATGGTATACCGGGGTATCGGTAATACCACACACCCTTAATCATGTTAATGCCAACTGACAAGTATTTGCAAATAGTTATTACCCACAATATATTAGGAAAAACAGACTCATAATCATGACAATGTCAGCTTGTGGTCATACTTATTACCGTATCCGATGTAATATGCGCCCCCGGCGCTCTTAAAATTAGAAAAAGGGGGCTCTTATTAGAATATAATTTTGAAAGTTGAAAGATCGTAAATTTTGTGGTTTATGCTGACAGCCTGAAATGATACAAAAGAAAAGTCTGTGCGTATTACACAGTATTTCCAGAATTTAATTGCCCGTAATTAAGGGTGCATATAACACACGAGTGTGTATTATACACAAATAAAAAAGTCTTGTGTACATTGATCAATCGGAAGGGTTGCCAATTGGGATTGTTCACCAGCCAATATATTAGCAAATATCGCCGTGGAGCGGGGACGCTTATTACGTCGAACACGATATCAGAAACATTGCGAAGCCCTTATGTCAACTTATTCGGGCGTTTAAGAAAGAGTTAATTGAGCAGGTAGACACAACATGAACACTAAAATCAGTCCCTGGTCTAATCTGCATATTATCGGATCGTGAGTTGAGTGGTTCATGGTGCTGATAACACAATCTCTAGGTGAGGTGCGAACTATGAGTTATCATGTCCTAGTCCATGACATGCAGAACGTTGCCACTCTGATTACCTGTAGCTTGTGTTGTTGGACACACTCTGCATGTTCATTAATATCAATTTAGGATACAGTCCATGCACCCAACGCCACCATATCACAATCAGTCATGAGTAGGAACAAGTCATCATCCTGGCTGTTGTGTAATGTGTGGTATATGCCATGTTGTAAAGAGTGCGGTATATGCTGTTGTGTATGCCATGTTGTAAAGTGTGGGTTGTATGCCATGTTGTAAAGTGTGGGTTGTATGCCATGTTGTATATTGTGTGGGATATGCCATGTTGTATAATGTGTGGTATATGCCATGTTGTATATTGTACAGCATATGCCATGTAAAATGTGTGGTATATGCTGTGTTGTATATGCCATGTTGTATAGCGTGGGTTGTATGCCATGTTGAATATTGTATGGTATATGCCATGTAGTAAAATGTGGGGTATATGCTGTGTTGTATATGCCATGTTGTATAGCATGGGTTGTATGCCATGCTGAATATTGTATGGTACATGCCATGTTGTATATTGTGTGGGATATGCAATGTTGTATATTGTCAGGTATGTGCCATGTTGTAAAATGTGTGGTATATGCTGTGTTGTATGATGTGTGGTTTCTGCAATGTTGTATATTGTGTGGTATATGCAATGTTGTATAATGTGTGATATATGCTGTGCTGTATAATGTGTGGTATATGCCATGTTGTATATTGTGTGATACATGCCTTGTTGTCTATTGTGTGATGCATGCCATGGTGTATAATGTGTCGTATATGCCATGTTGTATATTGTTTGATATATGCTATGTTGTATATTGTGTGATGTATACCATGTTGTATATTGTATGATGTATGCCACAGTGTATAATGTATGGTATATGATATGTTTTATCTTGTGTGACAAATGCCATGGTTATAACAATGAGTGAGTATGGTTTTACGCCAGTTTTAGCGATATGCCAACAATATCACGGCGGAGAACACCAGAAATGGGCTTCACACATAGTACCCGGGTCTTCGGCGTGACGAGCGAACACTTTAACCACTGGGCTACCCGACCACCCCCCATGACAATAACAATGACCTTTCACCTCTGTGCTTCATTACAAACACTGCTAATGGTAAAAGTGGTCATCAGGGAATTTACTGGTCTCAGAATAAACTTATCTTACTATTGACTGTTTAATATCAGGCATACTTGTCCAGACTGTAATCATTCAATTCCTCTCCAGGCTTGTTTTAGATCAGTTCATATCATAGGACACTGAATGTTTTTTAAAAAATATATTTTTTCAACTTTGGTATTAATACCGTTTTCGACGTAATAAGCTCCCAAAATTAGAAATAGGGGGCTCTTATTGGAATATTATTTTGGTGAAAAAAAAAGTTGAAAGTTCGTAAATTTCGTGGTTTATGGTGACAGCCTGAAATGTTTATATATATATTTTCCAGGACTTAACTGCCCATAATTAAGGGTACATGTAACACACGAGTGTGTATCATACACAAATAAAAATAAGTCATGTGTACATTGATCAATCGGAAGGGGTGCTGATTGAGATTGTTCACTAGCCAATATATTAGCAAATATCGCCGTGGGCGCTTATTATGTCGAATACGGTATAATAGAACGTCCTATCAAAAGTTGATAAAATCAATATCATTCACAAAATCTCTCTCGCAAAATCCTTGTAATATTTTTGTCTGAAATATTACATAACATTATCAATTATTAGTCGGCTCATTTTGTCAAATTCTTATTTGGACTTGTATGGCAAAACCCAAGGTACAGCAGAATTTCATAGTTAGGGTATGGTCTTAGATTTGATTATGCAAGTCTCTTTCTGAACACCTGTGGCTGGCTGTAGAGCAATTGGGTCACACCGACCCCCAACTGTCTCAATGACTAGTGAAGCATCACATTTCACTATTTTTGGACTGGAAAGGTGACAAATCCACCTGTGATTATTCAAGTGTGACAGCCAGGTGAGAAACAGAGAATGCAGTCAACTGATACCAGACCATTAGACCACAGTAATCATGGTAAATTACATCGTTAGATGTGGTAGAGGCCCTCAAGCTCTCAAAATCTTGAGCTTGTGACAATATTACATCTGTTATAAGATAGCTACTAAAAAGTGTTTCAAATTAAAAGGGGTCCTCATTTATTATTTGAATGTAACCCCCAGAATCTTTAACTTTTAACATTCGGCTTATTTTTGTGCACTGGTCAATAACAGAAAGCTATATCAGTTACCAGTGTTTTACTTTGACTTACGAAACTGGGGTCCGGGGGAACCCAATAATTAATTTTAAGAGTCCTTGCAGGCAATATGAGGGTCCTGTAAAGTAATGAAATACTGTAGTGTACTGTATGTTTTAATAATTACTTTAATGCCTGGAATGAATCAATGATCATGTGGACAGTGGTCATGATTGATGGATGAAATAACAGACACCCATAACTGCTCTTGATGCACTGTAGGTACAGTGAATATAATTGTACATCCCAAGGGACGCAGGATATATTATTTTTTGCGTCTGTTCTCTATATTTGAGCGTCATAACCCTGAGTTACCATGGTTACGATGAGTGTTTGAAATTAAGGCGGGTTCTTGGGTTTATGGGGTTTGCTGCTACACCGTTTGAATCTAGTGGCCCTCCAAATTTTAACATCTTGATTACTACAAGGATCTGATCTGATGTCTTTGATCATGTTCCTACACTGAAAAAGCATTAAATAATGAATAAAGAAATCTGTGTTTTGTGTATGGTTGACATCTGAAACAGTCACAGGGATTCAAAGCCATGATATTTTTACAGACTTCAACAAAATGAATAGACTAATCACCTGCTATGTTTTAGTAGTGAGTGACTGAGTATGGTTTTACGCCGCTTTTAGCAATATTCCAGCGGCGGGGGACACCAGAAATGGGCTTCACACATTGTACCAATGTCGGGAATCGAACCCGGGTCTTCGGCATGACGAGCGAACGCTTTAACAACTGGGCTACCCCACCGCCCCTGCTATGTTTTAGCAACATGATCAAGGCTAGGCAATGTGTCAGAATTATCCAGTGTATCATATCTCCATTCTGTTATGAACAGTCCCAGCACAGAATTTCTTATGAGTTTTGATGCATAACTAAAATTGTGGTTTTGTCGGAGCAAGCCCTTGATATATTTTATGAAACAACTTTCAGGGTTCACTCTTGGAATTTTCTGACATGGGCCCTTTATGTGAAACTTTCAAATATTCCAAAGTTACACCCACACTTGCCCATACAGCACAATGTTTAAATGATCCATTGTATTTGAAAATGTGGACCTTCTTTTCAAATTTGGGGGCTAAAAGCACAAGGATCCACCCTAGAAGTATTCCTGGATTTTGAAAACCTGTTTCCTGAGTACTAAGACATGGAGAGAAAAGTCCTCCCGCTAAAAGACGTTTCACTCTGTGACTTTAGCTATTGTCTGTAGCCGAGTCTAGTAAAATAGTTTTTGGCCCGTCAAGCTTCGGTAATAAAAGTACATAGATTGACACAAGGAGTGTGACGATACACCAACGCATCTGTGGATTGTGATTTTTTTACTTCCCGATACAAGTTCTGATCATATTCGTACGCTGAGTAAAACATATTGATTCTTACCTTAAATGTTTGCTTTAAGAACAGTAACACCGAACACTATTCATGGTGAAAATGTAGCTCATAAAACGTAAACAGTTTTCATCCATTTTGTCTGAAACTGCCAACTCTAAATCGCCAGGGGCCAGGAATTTTACCATCCTGTCTCCATAAAAGATGGTTTCCGCACCACAGATATGAGCACATGCAAGTATCGTGATACGTATCAGATCGTGAGCAAGGTATCTGGATACATATTGGATTGCAGCTGGTGTATCATCCAAGCCTTAGCTAACACTGAGATCTACTAAAATTGATGCCAAGTGACAGGTCAGGTCGGGTAGTACATGTTGTAGTAGACAAGGTTTTTCATGGGACAGTGTTCTCTACTGTCACGAAATTTGAAATATATTTTAAAGGTATTTTGGATGACCACCAGTCAATGTCCTAGATATAGTACTGACCTGAAACCCTTTAGGTTGGCTGCAGCAATATATGAATTTATCCCCCCCCCCCCCCCCATTACATTTTTAAACAAGGACCAGCTGAGTTTATTGCTCATTTTCAACCACTGTTTTGGAGTAATTATGATTTCTTTGTTGTTAAACGCTGCGCTCAGCAATATTCCAGCTGTATGACGGCGGTTTGTTAATAATCAAGTCTGGATCAGACAATCCAGTGATCATGCGCATTGAGCCACACAATTGGGATACAATGACATGCATTTACCAAGTCAGCGAGCCTGATCCTGTTTGATAGTGACGGATCTTGTAAATATATATTTGTGCTAGGACTGAGACGGGTAACTGAGACGGGTAACTGGGTCGAATGGGTACTGAGAAGGACCTGGGTAGACGCAGGACTACCTGACTCGTGGGTCGTCACGTGATATATAATGTATAATGACAAAACTATATGGTTACACACCAAATCACTAATGTTCGCATTCCTTTCTGACAATGCACCCATTCCTTCTGACTTTTATATGTTTGCATAAAGATAAAACTTCAGTCAACTTCAGTGTTTGCATGACCAGATCTGTTTATAATGTATCTAAATACATTTTGACAGGAGTACGGTCAAACTATTCCCAATCGGACATTTTGTACTTATCCCTTGCGACCTACAGCGGGCATCCGGGTAGGGTCGGGTAACAGGGGGTGTGGGTACACGGGTAGTAGATTTAGATTCGTCCCAGCTCTAGTCCCTGAACATGACAACACTGACGTTAGTGTCAACATGTCGTAACATCATCATCAAAAACCTCAAAACATGATGATTCAGACTGCGAACAAACAACCACATCAATTTAAAACAATGATCCTTTCAAATCACGTCGCAACGTCGCTAGGTAGATATAGTATTCTGTCCCAAATTGAATCCCACTTCCATCCTTAGTATTTTGTCGCCACCTTTGAAGTCACTTACCTGAAAGTCCAAATAACTGGACGGTACTGCATATAAACACGACGAGAAAACTCCTCATTGTAGCGGCCTCTAGCTGCTAGGGACTTGGTTTGAAAGACAAGGTGATAGACAAGTTCCTTAGGAACCCCTTGGTAAATTCCTCGCTGGTTTAGTTAAATATCCACATCAGTGAGACGATTTTTCAAGGGTCTATCTACAATCAAGAACGATCCGATAGCCTTCAACCATTGAGCACGCATGCGCACTACTTTCAATGATGACGTCACGTACGTGATCTTCCGGGTTAAATATAGTTCATAAACATCGGCCGCGATAAACTGCTACATCAAGTCGACACACCTTAACTTTGAGAGCAATAGTTCTAAAGTTAAAAGGTTCGTATCGGCGTTTGTTGACGACCCGGCAGATGGTTATTACAAAGGGAAACTGGTTTCAATAGATAGAAATTAGTGCAATATAGGGGAACAAACAAGTTCAATGGTTCTTCAATCATCAACAATATATATATATATATATATATATATATATATATATATATATATATATATATATACACACTCAAACAGGATCCGTGTTAATAAAATTAGCATAATGTTTGACCAATTTTCAGCTTTGTATAGATGAGTCTATCCTGTTTGTGTAAGTATATGTATATTCGTAAATTGTTATCTCTAAAAAACATATTAAAAGTTGTTGAGATAAAAACAAACCAGTTTTCTCATTAAAACACCATGTTAAAAATCTAGTGATTAACGCACGACTGAATATTTTCGGATAAAATATGCATATCTGTGTAGACAATTGATCAGTTGTAATGAATAGGCATGTCCTTAAAATAATTAAAAATAGCACTTGGGGAAAAATAATTCAGGTGTTTTGGGTAGTATTCGACAAGTATTATAATTTACAGTCACACTTTTATCAGGGGTACTGGACAATATGTACCTACGGTAATCCGTACCCAAACTTTTATTAATTTTTGAAGAAATGTTGAAGAACTCGTACACACCCGTTCGTACCTAATCAACTGGAGGACTCGAACCGAATGAAAGTGGGTGTTGATTTCGATTCCACGACATGTGTTCAAATATTCTGAAGACATTACTTTGGGGTCCATGGCATTGGGGTCCATTATTTAAAATTTTCAAATGAGGGAGATCTCGAACATCCCCTGACCTGGATCCGCCATTGACGTAAACACAACACTTATCACGAAATGGAAACTAATACTTTATGTAAGCACGCCCCAAACACTGTATTCGACACCCAAAACGTGACACACGGATTGTGCGACGGGTGTCACCTTCACACGCGGATCCTGAGGAGGGTCGGAGTCAGAAAACTGGGGTATCCATGTTAAAATGCGACATGATATTTCAGTGGGCTAGCACTATATAACGCATTTCCGCATTGGTGCGGACTTTTACAAGCGCGCGCGCACGCACGCACGCACGCACGCGCGCCCCGGCTGCTGCATACAAAAATACGTCATAATGTGGTACTTGTTGTTACCCTGCCTTCCACTCAATATTAAGAAGATTAAAACAAGGTGTGGTCGACTAGAAGACAGTATACTGTGTCTGAGTGCGGTACTAGAATTCATCATAATTGCAGCATAGTATCTCAGTGTCCGGGCTATAAATCAGACACACACAAATTTCAAGATGCTTACAACATAACGTCAAATTTCAACATAACATCTTGAAAGTTCAAGAAAAAGAGAGAAAAAATTTATGTCCCTAAAAGGCTTCCGTACAAATATATGTGGGTTAGATTGGATATAATAAAACTTAAATTAACGGAAAGTGGGCCATAGATAATGTCATTGTCATTTGTGAGAATCAGCAAACAAATGTAAGAAAATACTGTTTTCCACAAGTTTTATTTTATTCTTCATTTGAGAAATTAAGGGACGACTGTCACCCATGTCAAGAGGGAGAAGTCTACAGATTAAGTTGGTGACGCAAGCTAGGCTAGGTTCTGTTCTTGCATTATTTCATTTTGTTAATTAATTTAATTTTAAGAACGGTCTGTATTTCTTCCTGATTTGACTGGTAGCAATTTCCATTACGAGTACAACGACATACGACACATGTAGGAAGGGACATAACTCTTGGTAATGACTTCACAAATCTCGTCAAACAGCGTTTCTTTCATTGGTGTATTGAATTCATCTTACCCATCACACCTTCATGAGAACCATACATATATATCGTATCTAGACCACGGATTCAATAAAGTTGTTCTGACCCACCTAGTTGTCTGTGCGTCTGTCAGTCGTATTTGTTGTGCGGACATAATGTGAATATTTTACGTCCGCTTCGGATACACATCGACGGTGGAAATAAAATAAAGACTGCGATTTTTCGTTTGATGAATTTATGCTCGGTTTTCATCATAACTTATGAGCTTCCAAATATTTTATATTCATTTTGAAAATTGATAAAATTCCTCACAATTAAAGATATATAGATTATCATACGAGCATGTGTGTCTTACTGGTTTTACGAAACGAGTTTCAGAATTGAAATACATGAATTCTTACACGGGTTTCTTAAAGATATTTTACCACACTCATTTCTCGTTAGATACCATTTTTACGAAACCCGTATTCGTTCTATGGTATCTGACTTCGTTTTCGCTCGGAGAGGGGGCAGGGGTGGCCCAGTCCTCTGAGGCGCCGCGATTCGCCGTTCAAAGTTGCGTCCCTTGGGCACACCAGAAACCTTTTATTGTTTATTTTGTTGTGTTTCTAGGTTTGTCAGCACCATACCCGTGCTCGTTGGTTTCACCGAAGTAGTAAACGTCTGAGACCTGCATCACTTCGGGTTTTCCTCCCACGTTAAGCTGTCACGTCGTGATATAACTTGAATAATGTTAAAAGCGGCGTTAAACCCAACTCACTCACTCACTCGCTCGCTCGGTCAGATAGTATAGAAACTCGATCCACTCGTTTCGTAAAAATGGTACATGAGTATAGTATTCTCCATTTATGACCCATGCATGGATCCTACGCCGCCGCACATCATTCCCATCATCCCATTTCGAAGGCCAGTGTGACGTCATCGGTTGCCAGGACGTCACAATCGTATGACACATATATTTCTGCCACTGAAACTGGGTAGCTATACGTTTTACAGTTTACAAACCGAAAAAGTTGAAAGATGGATTTGGGATGATAAATAGAACCTCATCCTCACGTCTTTTTATGTGAAATATTTCACCGGATTCAGCCACGGAGGCTTCCACAAAAATGAAAGTCCGACAACTGGTAGTGTAGATCACGTACTTTGTGTACCCCTCTGACAAGTGTTAATTGGCACGGCTCCCATGTCCGAAAGCTATGAACACACAATGCCATTTAGAAAGTGGTCAAATTTATATTTATATTGGGACTCAACCCCCCAAAACACTAGAATCTGTACTGTACTAGGAAAAAATATAACCTCGAAATATATGACCGGAGTCTAAAACTGTGTGTGTGTGTGTGTGTGTGTGTGTGTGTGTGTGTGTGTGTGTGTGTGTGTGTGTGTGAGCCCCGCGGGTCAAGGTTTGAATATCATTTTCAAAGATACACGCACAACATATATAAAGCAATACGAATGGAAACAATTAAGACGAATAAGTGAGTTGGGTGTAACGCTTTGATCATTGCCCTTCAGTGTGTGTGTGTGTGTGTGTGTGTGTGTGTGTGTGTGTGTGTGTGTGTGTGTGTGTCACGTTTAACGCTTTTAACAGTATTCCAGTTACATAACGGCGTGTCAACTTCATGTGGAAGGAAAGCTCGAAGTGATGCAGGTCTCAGACGTTTCCCACTTGTAAAACCCACGAACACAGGCATGGCGGTGACAAACCAAGAAGCATAAACAGTTAAGTTAGTAAATGGCAGCCTTTTTGGCTTGTTTGTTTTAGCTATGAGCATGCACCTGCTCAGTAAAAAAACTGTTTCAACCGTTTAGATGGCATAAATGTTTAACGTCATGTCCAGTGCACAGCGGTATGAGAGAGGAATCTTTAAATCAATGTTTAGCCTGCTTTTATTCATATATCAAGCCATATCAATATATCATATATCCGTTCTTTCTCACAAGACAAGATTTAATCTTTCACGTTGCGAAAACCTGCGATGATATCTCATGTTTTGTTTCTTTGTTGTCAAACGCCGCACTCAGCAATATTCCATTCCAATTTACCGATTGATATCGACTTACGCAATTGGGATACGAGACTGACAACCCGACCCTCTTACGACAAGCTTGGGTGGCTCTCGACTTATTGTAATTAGGCGAGGTGAGGTGAAATGGGGTTAAACGTCGCGTCCAAGATTATTGCACTTATATAGCGACGCGTATGCACGTGTGTGTGTGGCTGCTTGTACTAGTCTGGACTGATGCCGATTTATAGTGCTAACTCAGTGAGATACCATGCAGCAGTGTAACATGGATACCCCACTCAGACACAGTATACTGACTCCGAGCCGACAGTTCCTTGTTTTAGCCCCTTAATGCCGAGCGCCAGACAGGGTTACAACAAGTACCATTTTTTAACATCTTTTGGTATGACGCGGCCGGAGATCGAACCCCGGACCTTCCGCTCTCCGGGCGGACGCTCTACCACTAGACCACGGAGGCGGTCAATTGTAACTTGGATATTTAGGTCGTGGGAATCTCATGTAAACGGCGTGCCCCTTGTGTCATGTGGCAGGGTCTTGTGTGGTTTATCAATGATTGTAGCTGTGTTGCATTGTTCCTGTAGAGATTCGGTAGGCGCTTATTGCATTGTGTTTGGACAGTGTTCAGTCGTCAGGAAGTTATTATATTCAGATACTGGTGTGGTGTCCAAACTTACTGTTCGGTATACCGCGGACGATGATGGTATGTTCCGGAAATTTCTTTAATGTCCTAGGACCGGACTGTTTAGGGCACGATCTGGAAGTTTACAATGACTTGGTAGGTTGTATATCTCTCACGCATGTCATCGCTTTGGAACCAGCTTTCATGTGAGGATCGCTCATCATCCCTGACTACCTGCCTAGCCCTTCTCGGAAGCTTGGCCACTGTCGCCGCTGTGTGAATATGTATTATTATCACTGACTTTTGGCATCACCACTGATTTTTGTGCCATGTTCGATTCCCGACATGGATACAATGTGTAAAGCCCATTTCTGGTGCCTCCCGTCGTGATATTGCTGGAATATTGCTAAAAGCGGCGTAAAACCAAACTCACTCATTGCTCATGGTGGAACTGGAGAGTGGGACATTGTCTCTTTGCATTGGGATAATTAAATGCTGGATTGACGACCATCATCAGCTTGAATCACCAGACATGCAAAGTGGATTTGGAGTGACGAATTAAGAAGACTGACAACAGCACTTAGTCTCGTTTCTCCTTTAGTGAAGCGTACATGTAGTGAAGCGAGGTGAGTTTGTGAGTATGGCTTAAGTCCGCTTTTTATGGCAATATTCCTAGAATTTCACGGCGGGTAACACCAGAAATGGGCTTCACACATTGTACACTGATACTCCCAGACCTAAAGAATGTATGAAGGAAAATGAATCCAACTCATTTGAAGAATGATTTGCCAAGTTCAGTTTGAAATTAAGCATCTATTAGATCCGGGGTAGAATAGGTCTTCAGCAACCCATGCTTGCCGTAAAAGGTGACTGTGCTTGTCGTAAGAGGCGACTGACGGGATCGGGTGGTCAGATTCGCTGACTTGGTTAATGCATGTCATCGATCCAAATTGCGTGGATCGATGCTCATGATATTAATCACTGAATTGTCTGGTCCAGACTCGATTATTTACAGGCCGCCGTCATATAGCTGGAATATTGCTGAGTGCGGCGTTAAACAACCGAACAACCAACCAGTGTGTTCCTGAACACAACTATATTGTTCATCTAAAAGATGGTATAAATTAGATCGCTTTAATTAGACCAAGTCAAGAGGGAATATTACTTAGTATTGAAATGTTTGAATTTGATTCATAACATTTACTCGAAAAAGGGTCAGATATTATATATAATTTAAAAGTGACCTGCACGGTAATTATAGAATGGGTTATAGAGCATGGTACACTTTATGACTATATTTATCTTAAAATCGGACGGTTTTTCACCGAAGTGGTAAACGTCTAAGACCTGCATCACTTCGGGCTTTCCTCCCACATTAAACTGACACGCCGTGATATGACTGGAATTGTGTTAAAAGCGGCGTTAAACCCAACTCACTCACTCACTGAAATGGCTTTCTTTAAATTCCTAACTTGTATGAGTTTAATGCCATATATTTTGTCATTTTATCTTCGTATATAGTTAGATATACGGTTGGGCTGGGACGAGTACAAATTTACTACCCGGGTACCCAACCCCTATTACCCGACCCTATCCGAGTACCGACTGTAGGTCTCAAGAAATACAAAATGTCCGATTGGGATTTTTTTTAACCACAGCACTTGCAAAACATATTTAGATACATGTATTAAACTATCTGGTCATTCATACACTGAAGGTGAAACCATATGAAAAGTCAGAAGGAAAGGGTGCATAGTCAGAAAGAAATGCGAACATTAGTTACTTGTAGTGTAACCATAGAGTTCCAGATATTTTTTGTCATTAAACAATATATCACGTGACTAACCACGCGTCCGGGTAGTCCTGTGGATACCGGGTCCTACTCAGTCCCCACCCGACCCGAGTTACCCGCCCCAGCCCTAATAGACAGCTGTGTCGGACAGATGGAAATTTGTATCACTATAGATGGAAGTACTTGATGCGTTTCAAATCTTATTTCGTTTTACGATTCATTTTATACATGTAACCTAGCACAACCACACCCGACTTCCTGATTTTCAAGCGATTTACTCGAAATAACTCAATTAAGTTGTTCGTTTGTGGTTTGTGATTGTTCTTAATGTCATGTGTGTATGTAAGATTATGGAGTAATTAGTCAATAATAACGTTGGCCCATCTTTGCCATGCCCGGCAAGGCCCGACTTTTCATTAATCCCGAATGTCATTCACAACTCGGTCAGTGGTAAACACTCCATCCGTTCCCACGTCCTGGATCCGCTTCAGTCCATTCAATACTTAGAACAGGAGAACGTTGTTCCGGGTGCATACAAAGCTCCGCACCGCGCATATAGAAATCATATTGTTATGCAATATAAGCAACCCACAGTGTTCGGAGCTGTCAATTGACCCGGACACAAAACAAAGTGCTCTCCCTTGTTCCTGCGCCCTCTAGCGTCGTCTGCAAACGAGTGGAATCTGTGTTTGGAACAGGATGGCTGAAACATTTCTTCCTCACTACGCTGATGGTGAAGTGGTGAAAGGGTTTGGTCGTGGCAGCAAGGAGCTCGGTATTCCAACAGGTAATGTGATATGATCGCAGCGAAAGGAGTATACTTAGAAATGAAATAACTAGGCCCTCAATGACGAGAGAAACCTGACTGCCGTGAGAAATTTCTAGATAGTTTTTCATGGTGATTGACTCAGTTATATATGTAGTGACAGCCGTGATCCGGTAAAAACAAGTTTGTCTGTTATGCCTTTGATAATCACTGACACATATCTCAAATGTACATTGTGGTTTTATAAATAGGTTAGCCAGATATTAAGTGGATATGCGAGGTCAAAATATTATGTAAACAGTCATTTGTGCCGAAAAGGTCGTTGTGTATACACTATACAGAAATGACCCCAGCCAGAAATGTACCCTTACTCATGTTAATGAGTCCATTCCACCTGGGGTATATATCTGTAGCTGACAGCGACCCCTTCAGTGTCATTTGTGTCTTGTGTACACGCTATTGGCAATATAAATGGGAACGAGG
Source organism: Haliotis cracherodii (assembly GCF_022045235.1). Taxonomy (NCBI): domain Eukaryota; kingdom Metazoa; phylum Mollusca; class Gastropoda; order Lepetellida; family Haliotidae; genus Haliotis; species Haliotis cracherodii. The sequence goes on along the minus strand of NW_027266269.1, from coordinate 27,802,139 downwards.
TGACTTTTGAGTGGTTTTTGATTCAACTGAGTTTGAAACATGTAGAAGGCTGGCCTTTTCCCTTAAGACTCATCCTGACACTACATTATATCTGTTTTGATGTGTCTGCTGGGTACTCGAGAGCTGTAAAAGGGCCCTTCACTCAAGAGGTGATGTAGGTCGGGTCATGTCTCAACTATACTATAGAAATACATAGAAATTTTGGTATTTGAATACCCTTGGTCTGAATTTTTAGAAGCCTGACCAGTCTTATCACATCCTTGTGAAAGTCAAACTGATATTTCACATTGTATCTTATCATTGTGGCCCCTTGCTTAAAGGGGCACTGATCTAACGCAATTCCCCGGGACTGGTTGTTGCCTTTGTTACTGTTTTTTCCCAGTGAGTACCCGGATGTATAGCAGAAATCTAGACTAGTTCGCGACCTCTGCTGCACCATTCGTAAGCGCATTAGTCACTTTTTTGGATACCGGTAGTAATAAGGGCGTATGGTCACATTGATCAACAAAATGAAATACAGTTTTCGAGATAATAAGGAAATGTAGGTATCTTTGTGGGTAGCATCGGTAATGTTGACGAAGTTTTGATAAGTCACTTGCTTGGTAATTTTGCGATTTTCGTTTACACAATTTTGACTTGCAACATAAAGAAAATAAAATACCATGATTACAACCTACCAAATTTATGTGTATAAATTTTGGGCAGCTTCCTTGTTCGAGGAATGTATCCGTGAATATCCACACAAAGGAACAATATCCCACTCGTCTGCAGCTGGACAAAGAAACTTATTCGATGTCATGTGCCTCTGTAACAATCAAATATTTAAAAAGATATATATCGTTTCAGGATATTATAACCCGTGTTCGTTTCTCAAATGATCACTTGGATTGCGCTAGGTGTTTCACATACCGGTAGGTGTCAAGTCTCAAGGGTCGGTTGAGAAAGCCCACGTGACAACTATTTTCATAACGTCCACGGTTCCTAAAAAATCCATTGAGTGATAGATAACAATCTTTTGACATATCCAGTTTGCAAGATAACAGTGATTTAGATAACAATGAACAACCAGTCAGTGTATTATCGGTTACCCTTTGAACAAGGTATGTTGTTTTTACATCTGTACTTCACACCATGATATGAGTGTATTCCCTAGGTTTAGTAAACCTACCTTCACGTGTAAACACTTACGTTTGACATATCCACTGTGCTAGATAACAGTAATTAATCAATCAACGTATTTTCTGTTAATCCTTTGATGACTAGGAACGATCCGTTGATTTACAAAAAAAAGTAAATCAACTGATCATTCATCTCTTGCTGGGCTGCCACGTGCATATTACATAACACACATTTCACCTCCCTTCAAACCTGGATTTAGATTGAATAATTACCCCAGACACAATAAATGCCAAATGGGAACATTTGTCAGGTAATCTAAGTGGTGCTACCACTAATTGTACCTGTAATAAATTCATTAACTGAGCATCAAGTGAATGACGACAAATACACAAGTGTAGTGTTATACGAGAAAACGTGGATGACAACAAGGGACTAGTAATCGTATTATCGACGCAATCCGAAAATGCTTTCACTGCATGGATACTTTTTTTAGTATTAAACTATAACCATCTGGGGTATTTCCAAATGACGACATCCGATGAGTTCCGCCGTTCTTTTTATCTGTTTGTTTTGGCTGAAGAAATTAATTAACATGCGCCCTTTGTCGAAATCTTTATAGATCACAGTTAACCAATCAGGGTTTATGCAAAATTGCGTAAAACAAATATTGCCTTCAGCCTCCAAGTTTATTTAACTGTCCTTGCAGACGGTAGCCCAGTCTCTGGTCACGCTCAGACCGTGTTTGATATTTGCAAGACATCAATTGCAGTAATGATACGAAGTAGGACCAGCTGTTCCTGGGTTTCCCTACAGACAGCCTGACGATCCACATTCGCATAGAGATGATTTCAAATTTTAGTTTCAATGTGACAGCTTGTCCTCTATTCAAGTGTGTTTGAACTTATCTGAATTATAACAGACTATGGTACTGATTAAGGGGCCCAAATTTGACTGGTTACCGACTTGTAACCCCCCCCATCAAGACCCTTATCTACTATCCACTGCTCTGTCAAGCCCTTGCTGAGTTCCAGGTGGTTGTGTAGAGGGGTTCTTGTCATGACTGTGCAGATTTAAGGGGTCACTAGATTCAAATAGTTCAAACCTCAAGGACAACCAGTACCCTTGTAATTTCAAATCTGGTCAATGTTTTTATTTTCCCCAAATCTAGTTATTGAACATAAACCCCTATTTCAGAATGAATTGTGGACTAGATGGATATGATCAATGGTGCCTATGTTTCTGTTGTATTGGTGGAAATTTGTTGACTGCCATGTTAAGTAAAGTTCACTTGCTCTTTATAGTCAATCAGGTACACTTGAGTTAATTACCAAATCTTTCAACAAACTGTATTTGGTCTATTAGTTCCGGGGTAGAATAGGTCTTCAGCAACCCATGCTTGCCTTATAAGGCGACTATGCTTGTCGTAATAGGCGACTAACGGGATTGCTGACGTGGTTGATGCATGTCATTGATCCCAATTACGTGGATCGATGCTCATGATGTCATCCACTCTATTGTCTGTTCCAGACTGGATTATTTACAGACCGCCGTCATATAGCTGGAATATTGCTGAGAGCGGCGTTAAACAAAAAAACCAAAAAACTGTATAATCAATTAATTTCGTGCAAGCCATCGAACCAGAATCTATTTTGAGGCCAGGCATCTATTTATTGCTGGCACAGTAGCAACTCACACTACCTTACCATCCCAAATTCTTCATTCATACAATTCAATTCATACAACATGTACAATGTACAATTCATACATCTGCAGGTAACATTTTTAGGTACCAATATCACACAGCGTTAGAAATTGGCACTAGTCCTGTAGTCCTTGCTAAACTACCCAATGGTTAAGGTATCACAAGGTCTAGTAGAAATTTGCCATTTTTAAGGGGTTTGCTATGTGTTACATTATTAGGACTAGTGGGCTGAAACTGATAGTTTCTACCCCTGTCACAGTATAAAATCGTTTTTTGAGACACAGCATCTCTTTTTTGGACAGAGGGTCAATTGGAGACCAAGCGTCTAATAGAGGAAATACAGTACATGTGTAACATCATCATGTTTACATGAGTGAGTGAGTATGGTTTAACGCCGCTTTTAGCAATATTCCAGCAATATATCTGAAACGCTGTGATATGAATGGAAAAACTGTTTAAAGCAGCGTTGAACCCAACTCACTCACTCACATATGGAATACTGTTAAAGGCAATGTTAAAACCAATCTGTTTACTCAGTCATTTAGAGAATGAGAAATAGAGATGTGACCTTCTTAAAATAAACTCACTAACTCGAATTATTTTCATATGTTCAGTTGACATGTTTGTCCACATTACTTTTGTTAAGGAACGTCAATGGCTAGGTAATATAAACATCGTCTCAGTATATTTTTTGAAAGTGATTTCCAAGGGACCAGTTCAAAAGTTTGATGTCGGATAAAAAACTTAATTCCTTATGTTTGGAGACATACCCTTAATTCTGAAAAGTTTTTGTCCTTTTTTTCAGAAAGTTTATTTACGAAGTGTGGATAATCATTTGTACGGTTTTTACCGAGCAAATCTGTCAATCATATATAACACACTGCACCAGATGGACTTATGACGGCTATGATAAAATTCTACATTGTGGAAAGACTTTTTTATTAAAGATAACTCCTAACAGCTTATGAATGAAAATAGGATCGATTTAGTTCAGTTACTAAATAGAACATTGAGAAATCAGGTTAGTTGATTTTGTCAGATGGAAAACGTGCAGGACCCTGGGGCACCCCTAAACTTAATTTTTTATCCGACATCAAACTTTTGAACTGGTCCCTTAGAAATCACTTACAAATCAAGTGTGGTATCCCTGACCAAAAGTGTGGTATCCCAAATATGTTTTTTGACTGTGTCTTTTCACTGAAATTCCAAGGATTTAAAACCCTGTACATGTATTCAAAACTGGTTCAGTTTTCCGCGCATTTCATCTGTGAGATCTTACTGCAAATTACACACTGGGGATTCTGGGTTAGAGCGGAGGTCCCCAGTAACCTATGCTTACAATAACAGTTGACGAAATGAATCCTATGGTCAGACTTTGTGCTATCATACCCCAATCATACCATAATATCAATCACTGGGTTGTATGGTCCAGACTGTATTATTTACATGCTGGGATGATTTAACTGGAATACTGCTGAATGTGGCGTTAAACAAAAACAATGTGTGACAAATCATAGTGCAATGAACTCTGATTAGGTGAACATGGTGAAAGTCACGTCTTGTAAAAAACTGGGGCGGTCGGTTAGCCTAGTGGTTAAAGCGTTCGCTCGTCACGCCGAAGACCCGGGTTTGATTCCCGACATGGGTACAATGTGTGAAGCCCATTTCTGGTGTCCCCCTGCCGTGATATTGCTGGAATATTGCTAAAAGCGGCGTAAAACCATACTCACTCACTGTTGTAAAAAAAACAACATCATCTTAATAATAATATAAAAAATAATGATATATGTGTGTATATTTCAGCCAACTTCCCCGAGGATATTGTTGAGAAGCTTCCGGCAGATCTGCCGACTGGAGTTTACTACGGCTGGGCCAACGTGGACGGTGGAGACGTACACAAGATGTGCATGAGTGTGGGCTGGAACCCCTACTACAAGAACACCAAGAAGACCATGGTACGTGGGGGGCGTTGTGTGCACAGATTTACCCAGCTCTGAATACTTGCGGGTCCTGGGGACTCCTGGTAATGATTTTTAGGGTGCCAGGGTGTCCACTGTACCTACAGCAAATGAAATACAAACTCTATGTGTGATGCCGGAGACGGTATACCGATATATGTCTCTGGTGATGTCTGATGCTTCTTTTTGTTTGAATCAAAATTTAAAGACTGAGTAAAGAAGATCTCACATGGACTATCTCAACATGGATAGTATTTTGTATCAGAACAGAAATATCAGATAAATTAAATATATATCATTATATGTTCCAGTTAAATCAGATAAATCAAATATGTTCCAATTAAATCAAATAAATGTGTTCCAATTATGTGATTTAATTGGAACATATTTATTGGATTTATTTGGAACAAATATATTTGATTTAACTGTAACATATTTATTTGATTTAAATATGTTACAGTTAAATCAAATAAATATGTTACAGTTAAATCAAATAAATATGTTCCAGATAAATCAGGTAAATATGTTCCAGTTAAATCAGGTAAATGAAATATACATCAATAGTCAGTGCTCTTGTGCCTCTATTGGAACAGTCAGTGACTATTGTTGCGTCCATTCTTTTCTGTTATGCATACAGGACGCAATATTTTGTGGACCCGTGAAGATTCTGGGGTAGAATAGGTCTTCAGCAACCCATGCTTGCCGTAAAAGGTGACTATGCTTGTCGTAGAAAGGCGACTAACGGGATCGGGTGGTCAGGCTCGCTGACTTTGTTGATGCATGTCATAGATCCCAACTGTGTGGATCGATGCTCATGATATTATTCACTGGATTGTCTGGTCCAGATTCGATTATTTACAGGCCGCCGTCATATAGCTGGAATATTGCTGAGTGCGGCGTTTAACAACAAACCAGAACCAATATTTTGTGTCAGGAGTGTGTGGTTGTTGTGTGACAAGACATCAGTGGCTATTGGGAACTATCAGTATCAAGGTGGGTATGGGTGGGGTGGAAACTCAAGATGGATGACAAGCACCTGCACTGAACTGTCCCACTGTAGGAATATGGACGTTGAAGACTGTAAGCCAACTCCTTGTTCATTGATACTATGGCTTCTACAGGTTTAAGAGAGAGACACAAGTCACAACAGGGGGGGTTTGTCCATAGTGAAGTAAAAATAGACTTGATGATCTCTGCTTTTGTGTGATTTTATCGTGTATTGCTGGATGTTTGGTGTATTTTCAGGAAACACACATAATGCACCAGTTCCCGGAAGATTTTTATGGATCACGACTGAAGATTGTAATGGTGGGCTACATCCGGCCCATGTCGACATTTGCATCTCTAGGTGAGAGTTGTCTCCCTTTTTGATAAACAAATTCTATTACTTTACAAAGATGTCAAAAGATGAGCCCACGACTCGCTACACACATCTTGTAGTAGTGCAGTTTAAAAGTAAACTTGATCCACATTAGTGAGACTTTGGTTTTAAGCCACTTTTAGCAATATTCCAGCAATTTCACGGTGGGGGGCACCGGATATGGGCTTCACACATTGTGAACCCAGATCTTCGGTGTGATGAGCGAACGCTTTAACCACAAGGCTACCCGATTGGCCCTTTAGCCACATGAAAGCCTATTGGCACCACACGCACATCTATGTACTGTGAAGAGTTACCTCTCTTAGCTGTGTCAGGATGTGCCTAGAATTTGATCCTTCGTTTCTCAGCACACTGTGATTGTGGGTTACACCCAAGTTATTAATGTGCACATGCCGAGACCATGCCTCTGTCCATCCCCAAGTTGAGTGAGCTTGTGTCGGGCCTTGCCATCGTCATCGAGGCAAGTGAGTTAACTTACTTTAAAAGTCCAGTTTCCACGTGAACTAGGCTGGAATTCCTGGGCTCGATCGTAGCGCCACCAGTGGTTATTACGAGGTATGTCCCTACTAAGCCTCCTTTATGGACCAATCAGATTCCACCTCTCGTATCACATGCATTTGTTTCAAACAAAACGGCGGTGCCAAGTCAAAACGATCTGATCGATAATCAAGATCTATATTGTGATAAAACAGGTCTTTAATCATTAACTGCATCAAATCAAGTGAGCACCTTGATTTAAAACATGAAAAGATTTGGAAAATATTTGTTGACAACAAGTTGGCGGTGCACATGATTTACAAATCCTGCAATCGATCAACATCTGCATGACAGTTTACGAACCGGATTTCAATTTCATTGCGCGATTTTGATTGGACTATGCATAGACTCGTTAGTCCAGCCATAATATAACTCCATAATATCAGCCCAGTTCGGCAAGGGTGGAAACTGGATTTTTATAGTCAGTTAACTCTCTTGCCTCGGGAAGTTGTGCCATCTAAGAAACGACTGGACTAATGAAAATAAATAGGTTTGACACATCCAAGGTTTTGAGGGGCGGTCGAGTAGCCTAATGGTTAAAGCGTTCACTCGTCACGCCAAAGACCCGTGTTCGATTCTCGACATGGGTACAATGTCCCCCGCCGGGATATTGCTGGAATATTGCTAAAAGCGGCGTAAAACCATACTCACTCACTCACTCCAAGGTTTTGACTACTTGTGTAAATTCCAGACTGTATGTCTAGATAAATATTGTTGATTTTGCAAAACATGCTATCATATGAATATTGTGATGATTCCCGACGTGGGTACAATGTGTGAAGCCCATATCTGGTGTCCCTCGCCGTGATATTGCTGGAATATTGCTAAAAGCGGCGTAAAACCATACTCACTCACTCACTCACTATGAATATTGACAGTGGTAGAGCGATTGATCAGATAATCAGTTTAGAGATTCGGTCGTGACCATCAAAACGATTATCAATTGCCGATATATCTAACTCAAAATCCCACATCACTAGTAGCTGAAACAGCTTGTGATCATCCAGGCTTGAGGCTACTGTCCATTTATCATTGTATCTGCATGCAGCTGGTTTTAATAGTATGTCACATCTCACTGGCATGGTATTCTGTGTCATTGTATGGCACTAGCTGTTGACACTTACCGGTATATCAAGGGTTAATCTAAGAATCAAAAGTAAGTGAGCTAGGCATGCAATGTTGAATAAACACATTTTTGAAGTTCTTATTTTCTTAAATTCAGAGGTTTCTTTACATTTTATTATGAAATTTCATTCAGTGCAATATTATAAAGCTAAGCAGTAAAACCTCTTACCCTTTATTGATCCTGCTATCAATGAAATATAGGTCACCACCTGTCCATAGCCATAAAATTAGTTGTTAATTACAATATGAATTAAAACCTCTTACTCTTTATTGGTTCATGCTATCAATGAAATATAGGTCACCACCTGTCCATAGCCATAAAATTAGTTGTTAATTACAATATGAATTAAAACCTCTTACTCTTTATTGGTTCATGCTATCAATGAAATATAGGTCACCACCTGTCCATAGCCATAAAATTAGTTGTTAATTACAATATGAATTGGAAAATTTATGATTCATTTTTGGGAATTTTTAGACATTTGCTGCTGACCTGGGATCGAATATTGGCCTCTCAGCAGGTTCAGATAAATCCCATAGTGTTCACACCATAAAAATGAACAATACTTACACATACCTTGATCACTGGATTGTCTGGTCCAGACTTGATTATTTACAGACCTCCGTCATATATTTCTGGAATATTGCTGAGTGAGGTGTTAAACAACAAACAAACAAACAAAAAGACAACATACCTTGATAGAAACTTACATTTTTAGTCCACTAGTCCTTATAATGATGATATATATCAAACCCCTTAAAATGGCATATGTGTTCTAGTCCTTATAATGATAACATATATCAAACCCCTTAAAATGGCATATGTGTTCTAGTCCTTATAATGATAACATATATCAAACCCCTTAAAATGGCATATGTGTTCTAGTCCTTATGACACCTGAACTACATGTATTAGGCAGTTTGGCGAGCACTTATATTACTATGGACAGTTTCTACTCATTGTATTGAGCACCCTAAATAATGATTTTGTGCCTTGTTTAAGGTTAAGGGGCCGTCGGGTAGCATGTGCACGTTAATAACTTAAGTGTAACCCACAATCACAGTGTGCTGAGAAACGAAGGATCAAATTCTAGGCACATCCTGACACAGCTAAGAGAGGTAACTCTTCACAGTACATAGGTGAGTGTGTGGCGCAAATAGGCTTTCATGTGGCTCAAGGGGCAATCGAGTAGCCTTGTGGTTAAAACGTTCGCATGTCACACCGAAGATCTGGGTTCGAATCCCGACATGGGTACAATGTATGAAGCCTATTTCTGGTGTCCCCCGTCGTGATATTGCTGGAATATTGCTAAAAGCGGCTTAAAACCTCACTTTCTCACTCACTCACTCACTCACTCACTCACTCACTCACTCACTCACTCACTCACTCACTCACTCGCTCGCTCGCTCGTTCGCTCAGTTGCTCGCTTGCTCACTCTGTTGCTCGCTTGCTCGCTCACTCACTCACTCAGTTGCTCGCTCACTCACTCACTCACTCACTCAGTTGCTCGCTAGCTCACTCACCCAGTTGCTCACTCACTCACTCACTCACTCACTCAGTTGCTCGCTCACTCACTCACTCAGTTGCTCGCTCACTCACTCACTCAGTTGCTCGATCACTCACTCACTTACTCACTCAGTTGCTCGCTAGCTCACTCACCCAGTTGCTCACTCACTCACTCACTCACTGACTGACTGACTGACTCACTCACTCACTCACTCACTCACTCACTCACTGTTTATTAAGGTTCATGTTCATGAACTAAGCCTGGTTTCGGGACTCCCATCCCACTTCAGCTGCATCGTGGGTAGAGTTCCAGGGTGAAGGAAACTCACTTTGAGATCTCTGATATTCATATGAATAGTCATCACATAATCCTAATGCATCTTTTTCTTACTGTTTCAGATGAATTAATTACGGCCATAAGAAACGATATATCAGAAACAGACAAGAAGCTGGATGAACCAGAAGTACAGCACTTTAAAGTCAACAACTTCTTTGCAACCTCTTGATGATGGCTTCCTGTAGATTTCATACACACAATCGTCCAACCTCATTAAAATCAGAACTTTGACAACCATACATATATATCTCTGCATGAAAATTAAACAAACCCTCCAAAGGAGGACGTGTTGGGTCAACCCTCTGTAGGAGGTCATGTCAGGTTAACCATCATGATTCGGAAAGTTGATCTCAAATAAAAAAAACACTAATATGCCTTCGGTTGTTAACACCTTTGGGTGAAGATGTCACGTCACTTTTCAGAAACAATAGAGGGGTGTACAAAGTTTCCACAACAATATTAATGGTTCTGCTTTTATTATGTTCCATTTGGAACTGTCCCTTTTTATTTGTTTTTGAGAGACAAAATTCAGACATGCACCCCTGATAGCTTTGCTTGCTTGTATCGAGAATTCAGATGCAGTGATTGGCTGATTCGAAACATTTTCTCCCGTTGAGGGTTTGCCAGATTTTCAGTCAGAGAGGTATCGCATCAGAGCAATTATTTACTCAGAGTGTCAAATTTGGAAATTTGGCAACATTGATATTATGTTTTACAATGGTTTTAGTTCAGAAATATTATGGTGTATATTTATTTCAAAACATGAATCAATATTCCACTTGAGTGTTTTACCAATATGTGCCGGAACTGCTTTCAACAGCATCAATGAGGCGAAGATCAGTAACGTGTGATGTGTGTAACATTCAAATTTTCTTGTCAAATAATAATTTGATCTCATCTTGTGATAACTGGTGACCTGTGTCCAAATTGACAGTTACTAACAGTTTGGATAATTTATTTCCCTCTAGCAAGTTTCAACTTTGTGAATTAGACAAGACTTTGCAGATGGAACTGATTTAGCCAAAACTTTTCAGGCGTAAGGAATATAGCCGAGACTTTGCAGGTGTAACTGATTTAGCCGATTTAGCAGATGTAATTGATTTAACCAGGACTATGCAGGTGTAACAGATTGAGCCTAGACTTGGCAGGTGTAACTGATTTAGCCAAAACTCTGTGTGTTGACTTTGCAGGTATAAGGAATATAGCCGAGACTTTGCAGGTGTAACTGATTTAGCCGATTTAGCAGATGTAATTGATTTAGCCAGGACTATGCAGGTGTATCAGTTTGAGCCTAGACTTGGCAGGTGTAACTGATTTAGCCAAAACTCTGCGTGTTGCAACTTCTTGAGCTGAGACTATGCAGGCGTAACAGATTTAGCCGAGACTCTGCAGTGTAACAGATTTTGATAAGACTCGACGGGTATAACGGATATTGCCAAGACTTTGCAAGTGTTAGGCTCAATCTTCCACTTGTCAGTGAGTGTCAGGTAGATGGGTAATCTTTCAGCATTGAGCCTCAGAATGTATACGATCTGATGTACGAGAATCTCTGTAAATTAGAATCGATAGATTGTTGAGCCTCTGATTGTGTATGAAGTAATGTATCATGTGCGATCTGGTATTATGGTACCTTGCTCGATCCGATATGTATCATGATACGTGCATGTGCTCTCATCTGTGGTGCTTATGACATATTTTTCAAGCACAGGATGTGCCAGATACCTGGCACACCAACGATTTACAGTTGGCAGTGTCACATGTGGCACAGTGGATAAAAATATTTACGTTTTCGCTTCTAATTTGTGTGTGGGATAACAGTTATTGAAGCAAACATTTAGGTTTACTCAGTGTACGACTGTAATGAATACTTTCCCTAGAAGTAAAAATTTGCATCAGTGTATCATCCCACACCTACCAAAAAGCAGACCTTTAAAAATAATTCTGCTTGAAATTTTGTGACCTCAAACTTGCATCTAGTCATATGTGGCTCTAAGTGTGTGGCACTTTAGTGCAATAGTCACACATTAGAGTTTATGCATGTGGAGCCTTCATTCCATCAATAAGTAAAGATCTGTAAGGAAATACAGGTACCGTATTCGACGTAATAAGCGCCCCGCTCTAATAAGCGCCCACGGCGATATTTGCAAATATATTGGCTAGTGAACAATCCCAATTAGCACCCCTTCCGATTGAAGACTTATTTATGCACCCTTAATTATGGGCAATTAAATTCTGGAAAAATACATCTGTCGTATTTAAACATTTTAGGCTGTCAGCATAAAGCACGAAAAAAAAATTCAACTCTGTTATTTTCACCAAATTAGTATTTTGATAAGAGCCCCCTATTTCTAATTTTGAGAGAGCCCTGGGCACTTATTACATCAAATACGGTATGCATGCTGACAAGCCTAAATTGGATAATCATGCACCGTCTTATTTTCTTGCTTTTTAGGCAACTTAAATTTAAAGGGACAGGACGTTGACCGTTCTGAAGCTTAGTTTATGAACAGTAGCCCGTAACCCCTGAGCTTACTAACTCTGCTCACCCAATTCTGTTTCTGCTTTGATTCGGGGCGGTCGGGTAGCCTAGTGGTTAAAGCGTTCGCTCGTCACGCCGAAGACCCGGGTTCGATTCCCGACATGGGTACAATGTGTGAAGCCCATTTCTGGTGTGCCCCGCCGTGATATTGCTGGAATATTGCTAAAAGCGGCGTAAAACCATACTCACTCACTCACTCACTGTTTCTGCTTCAGTGACCATACTGGTGTAGGCTTATCACTGACCAGACTTTTCTCTTGTTTGGAAACAAATGTACTTATCCTGTGCAGACGAGTCTAACCAAGCCTTTCGGGTGCTTTACAATTGTTTTGCATAATTTTATAGATATACTACTAGAACTGTGACAGTGACATATATACTTGTTATACAATATAGTTTTACTCATGAAAGTGACCATTTCGCTACCTTCCCCCAAGGCTTCGCGGACAGGAGGATAAATACGCAAATGGAAATAGTTTTTCATATTTTAGGACATTTTCTCATGATGTATGTTTATCTAAATGTGTAGACTCATCCAAAGGGAACAGATGAAAACACATGAACGGACTGTGCAAGATGTGACAACGTGACGGAAAGAGCCCTGGGTAGGAGAGTGGTTGGCTTCATATGACTGAGGCATATTTATACAGTAATCTAGGCTTTGATATACACTTGATTCTTGTCTAATCAAGCTGCCAATTAGTATTTTGCAACTCATCCATAAGAAAAACACACAAGCTTTCTCTTTAATTTTCATCTATTAAAAAACAAGACTGAAGGTTGGGTTTGAGATGTGACACTGAGAAATTATTTCATGCATTATCTAAAGTCGCAAAAAGTCCCTTTAATGTGTAAATCACAAACAAGTGGTGTGTATTTTAGAATTCTTTCAACCTGAGGACGTTAATCTCAAAGGTTGAAAATTACATGCTGTCTCAGCCTCTTCTGACAACTCGGTTCTTTTTTAAAGTTATAACTTGAGGGGGGTAAGGGAAGGGGGTTGTGGGGGAAGTGTTTGAATCATTCTCAGGAGCAATGTTTGTGGTTCTGCTTCATCAGCTGAAGTTGTTGAAAAGTGCTTTCGTCTCATTCTGAGGTACAAAAAACCTTATGGCACAGGGATGTTTTATTTATATTTTTTAGTGAAGGGACCAGAGTCCATTACCTGACCATGAATTACAGCAAGCCAACTGACCAAGGATTTAAACCTATTGTACACTCAAGGACAAAAGAAACATGGAACATATATATAGAAACATAAAGAGAAGTGTGTACGTCAAGAAGAGATGTTTCCAACGTGTACCACTTAATGACAACACGTACAATCAGTCAAGTGTTACCACAGGGTGTCTTTTTTCTTATCACGATATGCTGCATGTGATTTCCAAACTTTACACGCTAGTCTTGCGAGAGGCAAATTGTGCATCTCGAGTCATGGATCTATGACATCACATGTGATGCATTCATGAGCGTTAGTTCACACAGCGTAACAGCTCTTTGGTGCATCAAACAAATCTAATATCTTGTGAATATGAGTAATTTTTCATATAATAACTAACATGTATGCTATTCGCGTTTTTTTTGTCAGTGAGTATGGATGGGCATTTCAATGTTGGTTGGATGTAGTCAACATTGAGTGTATTTCTCACCAGAGGAGAAATGTCAGTTTTGTGTAAAATGCAATCTATAATTTATGTGAATTAGTTCAAACTATTTTTTAATTTTTACACTCCGCAGGACTTGCAATGTATATACTGTAAGTCTTGAAATTAATGCGTTTCCAAATTAATATGACTTTTGACCCCTAGTCGAAAATGCAACTCAATATTAATACGACTCCCCCTACCCCATCCCCAGTGGGATGATGCATATCTTTACCTTAATCCAACCTGACCTTAGTCCAAAAACAGCAAATAGAACTGCTTATTAACGCTGAGTAGAGCACTTCAGTAAAAACGATAAACAGTGTTTTCCTAAAAACAAAACACAGTTTATATGTTTATTCTGTTGACTGGCATAAAGGAAATTCAAAGGAAATAAGATAATTGAACCAACGAAAGTTCATTGATTGGTATGCGGAGAAGGTGTCATTAAACTTGAAGGCAGATGAAAAGACAATGTTGTAGATCTGAGGAGTGTGATGAAGCTTATCTGTGAGCGATGGGTCGTGTCGGCGTTTGACGCTTTGTTGTGTGGGGGACGTTTATCTGGACTGCTGGAGTGTTCAACGTTGTCTAGTTTGACACAAGCCGGTAGAGTGAGCGAGTAGGGTTTAACGCCACTTTTAACAGTATTCCAGTTATATCACTGCATGTCAGCTTAATGTGGGAGGAAAGCCCGAAGTGATGCAGGTCTCAGACATTAACCACTTCGGTGAAAACCACGAGCACGGTTATGGTTCTGACAAACCTAGAAACATAATCGGGGCAAACCGGGATTTGAACCCACAATCATAGGTCTCTGGCGTGCCCAAGGGATGCAACTCTGCACAGCGAATCGCGGCACCTTAGATGACTGGCCCCGGAGTCAGTAGAACTCTTAACCCCAGCAGTGATAACTCGCCGGATCCCCATTGTGTAATTCCTATTGTTTGATGACATTGTTACACACTTGTTACAACTGCTGCTCAATAAACTGTCTGTGTTTATATTTAAGTTGGTATTTCCGCTATCCAAAGTGTGCAGTGAGGCCGTCTTGTTGATAGTCATTTTGGAGACATAAATGCAAAGTTAATTAATGTGAGCAAAGACCACTTGCATTTTCTAATTTTAATTCATGCTCGCGTCAATTTCAAGATTTACAGAATTTGCATCCATTCTCACACATCTCACATTCTCTGACACATCATTTTGCATCTGGTAAAAGACTGTTGATATTATTTCGAGGTTCAGACTTATTGTGTTCAGCAGTACATGGTTGAAGGGTACTTTTGTTGAGAGCTGTGTAGTTGACCACCACACTAGTTGTATAGAAAGTAGTTTCTTTGTAGCTGGGCCGCCTTGGTTCGGAAAGTGGGTTATATAACATCTGCTGGTAATACGGGCAATGTGGACATAATAGTCAGTGTTAACCTCATTTATTATGTTATACAATGTTGCATATACACCAGTCTTAGAAACTTGGGTCCCTAGTCATACAAGTGTGTTCCGATTGTATTTGAATTTAAGGGACTGTCTCAAAAGTTCACTGTCAACAACTAGATTAAAATGTCTTCTATAAATTTTCCCACCTACCTACACCTTGAGATTAATGCACTGGATAATAAGATATTACCGTTTTCGACGAAAGGGCGCCCAGGGCGCTCTCAAAATTAGAAATAGGGGGTTCTTATTAGAATATTATTTTAGTGGAGAAAAAACAGAGTTAAAAGATAAATTTTGTGGTTTATGCTGACAGCATGAAATGTTTATGTACGACAGATATATTTTTCCAGAATTTAATTGCCCATAATTAAGTGTGCATATAACACATGAGTGCTATTATACGCGAATAAATAAGTCTTGGGCTCATTGATCAATCAGAAGGGGTGCTAATTACGATTGTTCATTGGCCAATTTATTAGCAAATATCGGCATAGGCGCTTATTACGTCGAATATGGTAAGTGATTCAGCAGTTGAATTGCAAAGACCAATTCAAATGTAATAAAATATTTCTTTTGAAACGGAACATGACATTTTATTTCAAAAAAGATTTCTTGGCACATGACTGATATCTAACTATTTTCTGTAATGGTGTTGTGACAACAGAACGAGACTTTTTGATTTTTGACTGGATCCACTGTTTTTGATCCGTGGTCTAGTTGTAGAGCGTCCGCCTGGAGAGCGGAAGGTCCGGAGTTCGATCCCCGGCCGCGTCATACCAAAAGACGTTAAAGGATGGTACTTGTTGTTACCCTGTCTGGCGCTCGGCATTAAGGGGCTAAAACAAGGACTGGTGGGCTCGGAGTCAGTATACTGTGTCTGAGTGGGGTATTCATGTTAAACTGCGGCACGGTATCTCAGTGAGCTAGCTCTATAAATCAGCATCAGTCCGAACTAGTACAAGCAGCCACACAAACACAAAACACATACACGTACATGCACGTCGCTATATAAATGCAATAATCCTGGACGCGCCGTTAAACCCAATTTCACCTCACCTCACCTCACCTCACTGTTTTTGACCAGATAGATTATCTGTCATGATCCCAGTATTCTTCAGCATAAATATTTGGCAATGCTAAAAACATGTCAACATTTCTTCCATCATAATTTTATTTGCCGCAACATCAGGTGAAAACAAGTTTTTGATATTCTGGTGATCAATCTTATGTCTGGTCATTCTATCCCCAAATCGCAAAAATGTGAGATTCATGGGATTCTTGTTCACCCAATGTATTAAAGAAACTACGTCTAGTGGTAGACTGTGAACTTTTGCGAAGATCGTGAAGGACCTCCAATGTTTTTAACATTAAAATTTTCACTCATGTCAGTCAAAAACAATTTTGTGTACACAAATTATGTTGTGTGTATCAATCTAATGGTAGCTGACTTTGTTAATGACATTGTTTGGTTGGTTTGTTGTTTAACGGTGCACTAAGCAATATTCCAGCTATATGACGGCGGTGTGTAAATAATTGAGTCTGGACCAGACAATCCAGTGATTGACATCATGAGCATCAATTAGGGCTGGGAGGGGTAACTTGGGTACCCAGGTTGAGTGGGTGCTGAGTAGGACCCTGGTTCCCACAAAACTACCCGGATCCGTGGTTAGTCACGTGATAATATTGTTTAATGGCAAAAATTATCAAGAAATCTATGGTTACACTATAAGTGATAACTGCACACATTCCTTCTGACTTTATATGTTTGCATAATGATAAAACTTCAGTTTATACGTGTAGCTAAATTTATTTTGACAGGAGTACGGTCAATCTATTCCCAATCAGACATGTTTTACCTATCTCGTGAGACCTTCAGCGGGTACCTGGGTAGGTTCGGGTAACAGGGAGGTGGGTACCCGGGTAGTAAATTTGGACTTGTCCAAGCCCTAGTATAGATCCACGCAGTTATCATGACATGGAGACAGTGCATGTCTTGATCGTGTCTCCACAGTAATAATAGTAATAACAGAAATAATAATAATAATCTATTTATAGCACTGAGTTCCAGGTAGGCTGGATTATTTTTACCCTGGTGAATGGATCAGAGTGCACTCAACTTGTATTCTCATCTCCCTGGGGAGTATGCAAACCAAGCTGCCTGTGTGGTGATAGAAGGTTAGCATTCGTGGTATGACAAGGACCCAGTCTTTCATGCTTGGTTTCTCACAATGTTTTGTCTATCCTTATCGTAAGAGGCGACTAAGGATCAGTTGGTCAGGCTCGCTGACTTGGTTATGCATGTCATTGTATCCCAATTGCATGGATCGATGCTCATGATGTCAATCAATAGATTGTCTGGTCCAGACTTGATTATTTTAGAGACCGCCGTCATATAGCTGGAATATTGCTGAGTGCAGTGTTAAATAACAAACAAACAAACAAACACATTGTTTTGTCATATAGGCCGGTCCACTGTCTGTCAATGTAGTCTACATGTCAGTCTGACTTTACCTCTGACCGAGTGGAAAAACATTAGCAGACATTGCCTCAGTATTTACTAATCAGAGATGTGAAAAATTCCCCGAATTGTTTCAAATTTGTGGCTGTGTAAAACGCTAACATTTGTCAGCGTCGGAGATGGTAATGTTTGTTTTATCCTATGTTACATTGTATGTATATTTGTTGTTGGGAAGGATGGTGTTTTGTGATACGAACCAAGATAGAACTGTATGAGGAACATGTTGTTTAGTAAGGGTGAAACAATACACTGGTGCATCGTGAGTTTACATTTGAAGATACGATACGATACGATACACGAAATGTTTTTTTTTTGTATCGATACAAGACAATACACTTCCTAAAATAAATTACGTACAACTTGTTAAATGACCTTGTTTCGTCAGTCAAGGATCGCACAATGTGTTGTAATTATCGTTTCAAGTTCACTTCTATTAATAGCCGCTCAGAACATGTATCTACAGCTAGCTTTTCCTTTTGAACCAGGGCCCTGTTCCACAAAGCGATCTTAGCGCTACAATTGTCGTAAGTCAGTGTAAAAGAATGGGAGTTACGATCGACTTGGCGCCAAGATCACTTTGTGGAACGGGGCCCTGCTCTGAAATATTTAAGTAAGTTTTCATGCGATGTGACGTAAATAAGATTATCGTGATATGTATCATATCGTAACCTATGTATCATGATACGTTTTGTATCGTGACCTTGCTGTATTGTTTCACCCCTATTGTTTACATGAACGAGGCTGTGCAGTACATTGTATGTTTTTGTTAGCTGTCATGGTCTCAAGGAGAGGGGACTAACCATTAAATATTCTCACGGGGTGTTTTTTTTTTTTATTTTGTAGAGACTGAGTTATTTTTCTGTCACTGCTTCAAGATATGTGTAAATATTAGGGCTGTTACGATTCACTCGCATATTCAGTGAATCGAACCGTATCCATTCATGAATTGAATTCATTATTCGTGGCCACTAGAATCGAATATTTATGAATATGCAATCATGTGCATTGACATATCTGTACCTAAAAATATCCATAAGAACATATTATATGCATAGATTTCTTCAAAGATAACACTCATATAATATTTAATTTGACAGTATTGTGATCACTGGTCATTGTTGCATTTGAGCAGGTTCTAGTACCTGGATAAGTGCAGTATATATGTATAATATATTAAAAGTTAACAAACAATGTCAAATAGATTTTGTTATCGTTTCACCGAATCTAACAAATAATACATCAGCTGCTGACTTGTTATTGCATCTGTGAATCAATATTCGTATTCGTTACCCTATATTCATGATATGAATCATATTCCCCTCAAAGTGTATTCGTTGCAGCCCTAGTAAATATACTGATAAAGAGAAGTTAAGGAACACCCGATTTTATTTTCTTTCTTATGACTGCAGTTAATCTGTCATGGCTTGGGGGTATGGCAACACTCAGCCTTCTAATCGTGGGTGTTCCTGAACTTGTTTAGTGTAGTATACAAACAAGAAGGAGCAACAAACAATTTCACAACACATTTTTTCCAGCAAACAATTTGTGTTTGTAAAACCAGTGTATAAAAAACTGCCTGCCTGGCAGTCTGTCAGTCTAATTTGCTGACGGATGGTCTGGCTATTATTGTATTCCCTAAATTTTCTGTGCTTTCGGGGCACGGGTGTCCCACTCGTCTAAGGCGCAGCAATTCGCAGTGCAGAGTTGCGTCCCTTGGGCACGCCAGAAACCTATGATTGTGGGTTCGAATCCCGGTTCGTGTTGATTGTTTCTAGGTTTGTCAGCACCATACCTGTGCTCGTGGGTTTCACCGAAGTGGTAAACGTCCGAGACCTGCATCACTTCTGGCTTTCCTCCCACATAAAGCTGACACAGCGCGATATAACTGGTATACTGTTAAAAGTGGTGTTAAACTCACTTACTCACTCCTGTGCGTTCACGTTTTTATTCAATGTTAAAGGACTTAAGAGAACTTAGCTGTAAACACATTATTCAGTCACTTCCTCGTATGTTGACATCTAGTTTCTGTCCTCGTGCTTTCTTTTGTTTATCCTTTTGTTAGGTATGTTCGTTAGTCTAAAAAGTTCTGGACTGGCAAACGTTTTGTCTGGTCTGGTAACTTTGCAAACTTGTCAGTCAGGTTGTCTGACTGCCATTTTGGGGATTTTATACACTGGTAAGTCCAATGGCAAAATTATTTTATTTTAGTATTTCCTGGGTACAGCGTGTGAAGCCCATTACTGGTGTCCCCCGTCGTGATATTGATGGAATATTGCTGAAAGCGAGCAAAGCTAACTCACTCAATCCTAAAGAATATTAAATGGTCGACAGTCCCATCTTTTCGTGTTTGATGTTTACATTTTATTTTGAGAAATCTAACCGTGTGAACTTAATGCATATGAGACATGATTAATGCTTTAGTAACTTCTTTGAGAGGCATTTAGAAGTTGGAGTGAGAATAAGATGTATGGATGAATAAGTTCTTTATCTCAAATAGGAGCGATGTTTCGCTGCAGGTTCTAACACCGTTATCAAGCAAGTGATGTACAGATTATGGTTGACAAATATGTATACAGTATTGAAGGGAGTGTTTATACAGTTGAGTAGGTTTAAGATGCAGTTACATGTTTTGCCCTTCTGTGTACATAACCATGATAACAGGCTTCTCCACTCCAGCGTAACTGCATCTTTAACGTACTCAACTGTATTGCAAAATGGATGCATGCTCACAGCGCTATGAGAATAATGATAAGAATATTAATAATATGTTGCCCATAGCTTTTTTGTGTTGTTTCTGTGTAGCGTAAACAGATTTCATGATATCATTGTACGAAATAGATAGAATTGTCAGTGAAACATCACAAATAATATTATTTGTTGTGTGGTTATAACAGTGATGATCAATAAAACTTCCCATATGTTTCTAAATAATATTGACACTAAGTGATGGATACGGACTGAATATGTTGTACCAGAGCTATAGATTTCTGCTCCACTGATATGATATAGACATAGATAATATAGAATACTATCCGGTTTCATTTCTATATCACAATATTGGGGAAGCTTTAGGTATTTTGTTGGTGGTCAAAATCTACATATGCAGTTCATTTAGAGTGGTAATTTGCATAATTTACAGTTTTCAAACATTTGGTGCAAAAATACAAATTCATGACATGCGAAAAATAGTAATTATAGCCTCATTTGTAACTTTATTTTGCAAAGAAGAGTCCTTTTTTATCAAGCAGGCATTTGAATTCATCAGCAAAATAACTTGGAGATCCTGTCTATGAAAAAGCATGTTTCATGGAATTTGACAATTATTCAGTCTTGCCATTGATTAGGGCTGGGGTGAGTCCAAATTTACTTCTCGGGTACCTGATCCCCTATTACCCGACCCTACCCAGGTATCCACTGTATGCCTCAAGAGTTGGAAACAAAATGTCTGATTGTGAATTGTTTTAATGCAGCCCTGGCCAAAACTATTTAGATACACGTATCGTACGATCAGATCATGTGCATGCTGAAGTTGACTGAAGCTTTATCTTTACTCAGACATATACAAGTCAAAAGGTATGTGAGCAACATCAGAAAGAAATGCGAACATTAGCGACGTGTAGTGTGACCACTGAGCTGTAGTGAGTTTTTGTAATTAAATCATATATCATGTGACTAACAATGGGTCTGGGTAGTCTTGTGGGTACCCGGGTCCTCCTCAGGACCCCCCCGACCTGAGTACGAGAGTTACCTGTCCCAGCCCGTCTATTCTCAATGTTTTTGTTTGTTTGTTTGTTTGTTTGTTTGTTGTTCGTCCCAGCCCTAATGATTGCCTTGTATGGTAGTAGCCCATTCTCATGCGGTGATGGGCCATTTGGGCCTCTCCATGCAACGCTGCCTGACGGGGGATGTTCAGTGTAATAATATCAGACTAACCTGAATCCAGTCATGTCTTTGTGTGACGTGTGACTGTGATATCAGTATAGTTAGGGACCAGGTTTCAAGTTCTTATTTAAATAGAATATTTCCTACATGTTATGTTATTTTATGTATTTATCTGTACACGCATGTGTTTCATGTTGTTATCACATCATAACCCAGAGTTTTATATTGTTGGAGAGAGTCCTGTGTGTCACGAGAGAGTTCTGTGTGTGATGGAGAGAGTGCTGTGTGTCACGAGAGAGTCCTGTGTGTGTGGGAGAGAGTTCAGTGTGTCGTGAGAGAGTCCTGTGTGTGTTGGAGAGAGTTCTGTGTGTTGGAGAGTGCTGTGTGTGTTGCAGAGAGTGCTGTGTGTGTTGGAGAGAGTTCTGTGTGTGATGGAGAGAGTGCTGTGTGTCACAAGAGAGTTCTGTGTGGTGGATAGAGTGCTGTGTGTCGTGAGAGAGTGCTGTGTGTTGGAGAGAGTGCTGTGTGTTGGAGAGAGTGCTGTGTGTGTTGGAGAGAGCGTTGTGTGTGTTGGAGAGAGTGCTGTGTGTCACGAGAGAGTCCTGTGTGTGTGGGAGAGAGTTCAGTGTGTCGTGAGAGAGTCCTGTCTGTGTTGGAGAGAGTTCTGTGTGTTGGAGAGTGCTGTGTGTGTTGCAGAGAGTGCTGTGTGTGTTGGAGAGAGTTCTGTGTGTTGGAGAGTGCTGTGTGTGTTGCAGAGAGTGCTGTGTGTGTTGGAGAGAGTTCTGTGTGTGATGGAGAGAGTGCTGTGTGTCACAAGAGAGTTCTGTGTGGTGGATAGAGTGCTGTGTGTCGTGAGAGAGTGCTGTGTGTTGGAGAGAGTGCTGTGTGTGTTGGAGAGAGTTCTGTGTGTGTTGGAGAGAGCGTTGTGTGTGTTGGAGAGAGTGCTGTGTGTCACGAGAGAGTCCAGTGTGTGTGGGAGAGAGTTCAGTGTGTCGTGAGAGAGTCCTGTCTGTGTTGGAGAGAGTTCTGTGTGTTGGAGAGTGCTGTGTGTGTTGCAGAGAGTGCTGTGTGTGTTGGAGAGAGTTCTGTGTGTTGGAGAGTGCTGTGTGTGTTGCAGAGAGTGCTGTGTGTGTTGGAGAGAGTTCTGTGTGTGATGGAGAGAGTGCTGTGTGTCACGAGAGAGTTTCTGTGTGGTGGATAGAGTGCTGTGTGTTGGAGAGAGTGCTGTGTGTTTTGGAGAGAGTTCAGTGTGTCGTGAGAGAGTCCTGTGTGTGTTGGAGAGAGTTCAGTGTGTTGGAGAGAGTGCTGTGTGTGTTGGAGAGAGTTCTGTGTGTTGGAGAGTGCTGTGTGTGTTGGAGAGAGTTCTGTGTGTGATGGAGAGAGTGCTGTGTGTCACGAGAGAGTTCTGTGTGGTGGATAGTTTGCTGTGTGTCGTGAGAGAGTGCTGTGTGTTGGAGAGAGTGCTGTGTGTGTTGGAGAGAGTTCTGTGTGTGTTGGAGAGAGCGTTGTGTGTGTTGGAGAGAGTTCTGTGTGTGTTGGAGAGAGTGCTGTGTGTGTTGGAGAGGGTGCTGTGTGTCACGAGAGAGTTCTGTGTGTGTTGGAGAGAGTGCTGTGTGTGTTGGAGAGAGTGCTGTGTGGTGGAGAGAGTGTTGTGTGTCACGAGAGAGTGCTGTGTGTGTTGGAGAGTGCTGTGTGTCACGAGAGAGTTCTGTGTGTGTTGGACAGAGTGCTGTGTGTCACGAGAGAGTTCTGTGTGTGTTGGACAGAGTGCTGTGTGTCACGAGAGAGTCCTGTGTGTGTTGGAGAGTGCTGTGTGTCACGAGAGAGTGCTGTGTGTGTTGGAGAGAGTGCTGTGTGTCACGAGAGAGTGCTGTGTGGTGGAGAGAGTGTTGTGCATGTTGGAGAGAGTGCTGTGCATGTTGGACAGAGTGCTGTGTGTGTTGGAGAGAGTTCTGTGTGTGTTGAAGAGAGTTCTGTGTGTGTTGGAGAGAGTTCTGTGTGTGTTGGAGAGAGCGTTATGTGTCACGAGAGTGCTGTGTGGTGGAGAGAGTTCTGTGTGTGTTGAAGAGAGTTCTGTGTGTGTTGAAGAGAGTTCTGTGTGTGTCACGAGAGTGCTGTGTGGTGGAGAGTCCTGTGTGAGTTGGAGAGAGTTCTGTGTGTGTTGGAGAGAGTGTTGTGTGTCACGAGAGAGTGCTGTGTGTTGGAGAGATTGTTGTGCATGTTGGAGAGAGTGTTCTGTGTGTGGAGAGAATACTCTGTATTGGAGTGCTTTGTATGCTCCAGATGTTGAATAATGTCAGGTTGTTTATATCGAGTTTTGAAATTATCCTATAATGGATGGTGTTAACGATGTGATAAACTAATAAACTTGGTATCATGATCTGATAAATATGCAAATGAGGCAACCTAGCAGGAACTACTTTTAACCTCCATGCATTGATATAATGTTCTCAATAAACTACTGACTTTCCAAGCTTAGACAGATGTGTGGATGACTGTGTGGAAACATGTCTGCAACGTATTTGGCACATCATGATAAACGGAGCAGTTCACTCACTTTTTAATCAGCGGATGATATACAATTGTGGAATGGGATATGATTGAGAGATGGGATTTAAGTGTTGGGACACGATTGTGGGGATGATATGCATTTGTGGGGTAGGATTTGCTTGAGAGATGGTATACTGATTGAGAGATGAAATACAATTGACAGATGGGATTGTAATGCTGTGATACGATTGTAGGGGGTGAGATACAGTTGTAAGTGTGAGATACGACTGTAGGGGGTGAGATACGATTGTAGGGGTGAGATACGATTGTAGGGGTAAGATACGATTGTAGGGGTGAGATATGATTGTAGGGGGTGAGATACAGTTGTAGGTGTGAGATACGATTGTAGGGGGTGAGATACAATTGTAGGGGTGAGATACGATTGTAGGGGGTGAGATACGATTGTAGGGGGTGAGATATGATTGTAGGGGGTGAGATACAATTGTAGGGGTGAGATACGGTTGTAGGGGTGAGATACGATTGTAGGGGGTGAGATACAATTGTAGGGGTGAGATACGATTGTAGGGGTGAGATACGATTGTAGGGTTTGAGATACAATTTTGTGGGAATGACAAACCAGTTGTGGGGTGGGATACAATTGAGACCTGGGGTAGGATCGAGGTGATAGGAGACAAATGATGGTTATCATATGAATCAGGGTTAATGAAATGAGGCAAAAATTGATATGATATTTGAAGATAATTAGGTGAATTGTGACTGAAGAGCCAGCATATGCCAGCATCCTTGTTCATCCAGGGTGTTATTTCTCCTTCCCACTCTTAAAAATATCCTGGAGCCTTGTGCTAACACAGCTTTGATTTCGGAACAGTTTGAATAGCTAAAAAACATACATTGCCATCCAATCAAATTGCTCTTATGAATGATAACTTAACTTCCAAGATGAAGTTAGGGTAGCAAATGAGTCCAGGCTGTTTGTTTGTTTGTTGTTTAAAGCTGCACTCAGCAATATTCCCGCTATGTGACTGCGGTCGGTAAATAATCGAGTCTGCACCAGACAACCCAGTGACTGAAATCATGAGCATCGATCCATGCAATTGGGATATTTTGACATGCATCAACCAAGTCAGCGAACCTGACCATCCGATCCCGTTAGTCGCCTCTTACGACAAGTATAGTCGCCTTTTACGGCAAGCATGGGTTGCTGAAGACCTGTTCTACCCCGGATCTTGACGGGTACCGGGCTTTGTGATAAATGAATGGTGATGTATTACCGTTGATTATCAAGGATGGAGAAACTTGTGTGTGTTGTTTAGGTCGACTACATGGGATAGATAGAGTGTCACGTTAATCGATTTTATTCAATTACGTAGATACAATATCATAGATAAATTGCAAGTAACTTCATGGCATTTGATCGGCTGAAATATTAAAAAAAAATCCAAACAATTAGGCCACGCCCGCTAATGGTCTGCAGTTTCCTGTTAGCTGATATAGAATTAGGCCACGCCCGCTAATGGTCTGCAGTTTCCTGTTAGCTGATATAGAATTAGGCCACGCCCACTAATGGTCAGCAGTTTCCTGTTAGCTGATATAGAATTGGTGGGACTTGTGTTGCTCTATTGCCCTGAACAATGTCGCTGATTTCATATCGTTTAAATTTGTTTGTGTTGATGATGACAAAATCAGCCTTTTATTATTGTTGACATTTATTTAAAAGAATTGACTTCGATATGTTTTACACTGGTTTTTACGTTACTACCTCCTTAAATGCAAAACCATATTGAAGTCAATTTTTTAATATATATAATGGATTTGCTGTTGTACATTTAAGACAGGACTAAATTTGTTAGAATGTTTTCAAACTATGACTACAGGTTTGTATGTCTACCTGTTATTCACATATCGGAGCGGTCGGGTAGCCAAGTGGTCAAAGCACCCGCTTCTCACACTGAAGACCCAGGTTCGATTCCTGACATGGGTGCAATGTGTGAAGCCCATTTCTGGTTTCCCCCGCCGTGATAATGCTGGAATATTGCTAAAAGTGGCGTAAAACTATACTCACTCACTCATTCACATATCACCAATATCCTGACCCTGACCTTTAAGTTATGAATGATTTAAGAAGACCATGTGTGTGCATGACATTGATGGACAATAAACTATGTGCTTGTTCCTGTTGTGTGGACTTATGTGTCAAGGAGGTCTACTCCAGTGTCTCCTGGGTGGACTTGTGTCGAGGAGGTCTACTCCAGTGTCTCCTGGGTGGACTTGTTTGTCAAGGAGGTCTACTCCAGTGTCTGCTAGGTGGACTTATGTGTCAAGGAGATCTACTCCAGTGTCTGCTGGGTGGACTTATGTGTCAAGGAGGTCTACTCCAGTGTCTGCTGGGTGGACTTATGTGTCAAGGAGGTCTACTCCAGTGTCTCCTGGGTGGACTTGTGTCAAGGAGGTCTACTCCAGTGTCTGCTGGGTGGACTTGTGTGTCAAGGAGGTCTACTCCAGTGTCTGCTGGGTGGACTTGTTTGTCAAGGAGGTCTACTCCAGTGTCTGCTGGGTGGACTTAGGTGTCAAGGAGGTCTACTCCAGTGTCTGCTGGGTGGACTTGTGTGTCAAGGAGGCCTACTCCAGTGTCTGCTGGGTAGACTTGTGTGTCAAGGAGATCTACACCAGTGTCTGCTGGGTGGACTTGTGTGTCAAGGAGGTCTACTCCAGTGTCTGCTGGGTGGACTTATGTGTCAAGGAGATCTACACCAGTGTCTGCTGGGTGGACTTGTGTCAAGGACGTCTACACCAGTGTCTGCTGGGTGGACTTGTGTCAAGGACGTCTACTCCAGTGTCTGCCAGGTGGACTTATATGTCGAGGATGTCTACTTCAGTGTCTGTTGTATGGACTTATTTGTCAAGGTTTTCTACTCTACTGGATTCTGGGTAGAATTAATCCCTGATAACCTTTGTTTGTTTGTTTGTTTGTTGTTTTACGCCGCACTCAGCAATATTCCACCTATATGACGGCAGTCTGTTAATAATCAAGTCTGGACCATACAATCCAGTGACATATCATGCCATATCACAATTTGGATACGATGACATGCATCAACCAAGTCAGCGAGCCTGACCACCCGATCCCGTTAGTCGCCGCTAACACAAGCATAGCTGCCTTTCAGGACAAGCATGGGTTGATGAAGACCTATTCAACCCCGGATGTTCACAGGTCCCTATGTTTGTAAGGGACCGACCATTTGATAGGGGTAGTGGCATTTTATTTGGAGACTATAAGCCTAAATATTCTTTTTAACAAAGCCTTGCAACAATGCAATCTTTGTGGCAGACAATTTCTTTTTACTTTAACAGTCTGAAGCATAATCATTTTATTCACGACATTTCTGAGACACTTTTTTTCCCCCAAAAACCCTCAGCCTCCCCCTTCTCCCATAATATCACATGGTCGGACTCTAAGAGGCAGTGTCAATAGAAGGATGTGGTTGGAGTTGGTGAGTTTGTTCATAGTGTGTCATTGTGCCTGACAAAGGTGTTTATACTATAAATCACTGTTCTGTCTGGCCCAGGTTTGATTATTATACCCCGTCACGAAGTGGAACGGGGGATATATTTTAACGGAATCCGTCCGTCCGTCCATCCGCTTCTCAATGGGACATATTTTCTCAAAAACTATTCAAGTTAGAGGAATGAAATTTTATGCACTGATGTAACTGGTCACAACCTCAAAGGGGTTTGAAAATTGGTATCGCACATTCATATTTTACAGTTATGGCCCTTGTTCCATGCTTTTCAACTTAGTGCATACTGAGTGAAATGGGGACAAGTTTTCTTAGCAACCACTAAAATTAAATGAATGAAAGTTATATAAGAGATACTTGTCAAGACTAAATTTGACAATTGGTGCCGTCAATTATTTTATTAAGAGTTATGGCCCTTGCTTTGTGCTTTTCAACTTGGTGCATAGTGTCTGCAATGGGGACAGTTTCTCTCAGAAACTACTGACTTGAGCCCTGGGTGTGTTATCACCTTTCTGGTTAGATGGGTAAATACCCTGGACACATCGCCACCACAGCTTCGTTTTGGAAGTAATGTCCATCTTTCTTTTCACAGAATCTATCTGTACACGTTTTCTCCGCTCATGAGCTGGACATCAACGACCAGTAATAATTAATCTTTTAATTGAGAGTTCTCATAGATGTAATTTCAAAATTTTGAGCAAGCCCTCAATACAATATGTCTAATCAAAAGACTGTTATCAATGAAACTAATATTCTCCTGGGAAGAATAGGGCCTAGTACCTCATGCCTCCCTCCCTGTGTTGGTTGGTTGGTTTGTTGTTTAACGCCGCACTCAGCAATATTCCAGCTATATGACAGCGGTCTGTAAATAATTGAGTCTGGACCAGACAATCCAGTGATTGATATCATGAGCATCGATCCACGCAATTGGGATCGGTGACATGCATCAACCAAGTCAGCGAGCCTGACCACCTGATCCCGTTAGTCGCCTTTTACGACAAGCATAGTCGCCTTTTACGACAAGCATAGTCAATGTGGAGCTAACGTAAAAAGGAAGTGAACAGTTTGTGTACGGGCATGACACTTACGATAAAGGGAGACAATTTAAGGGGAGGTAACTCTTGTATGACAATAGTTCCCTCAAAGTGTTATGTTCACAGCAGTAAAATATCAAGTGTTATGTTCACTGCAATGAAAATATCACTTTTCTAAACTTCGGGAAACTTAATCTTTAAGACTAAAGTATATAAAAAAAATGAAATTCCCATTTCATACAAACTTTTAACGTGAAGGTTACCACCCAAAAGAAATGGGTTTGCTTTCAGAAGAACTGCACAATGTTCATCTCTGAAATGTGGAACATTTGGAACGAAAATGGGCTGTTTGGAGCTTCTTCGCTTATCTCTGTACATTTCTTACATGTGTGATACAGTGTATACTTCTTACATGTGTGATACACAGTATACTTCTTACATGCGTGATACTGTGTATACGTCTTACATGTGTGATACAGTGTATACATCTTACATGTGTGATACTGTGTATACTTCTTACATGTGTGATACTGTGTATACTTCTTACATGTGTGATACTGTGTATACTTTTTACATGTGTGCCACTGTGTACACTTCTTACATGTGTGATACTGTGTATACTTCTTACATGTGTGATACTGTGTATACTTCTTACATGTGTGATACTGTGTATACTTCTTACATGTGTGACACTGTGTATACTTCTTACATGTGTGATACTGTGTATACTTCTTACATGTGTGCCACTGTGTACACTTCTTACATGTGTGATACTGTGTATACTTCTTACATGTGTGATACTGTGTATACTTCTTACGTGTGTGATACTGTGTATACTTCTTACATGTGTGACACTGTGTATACTTCTTACATGTGTGATACTGTGTATACTTTTTACATGTGTGCCACTGTGTACACTTCTTACATGTGTGATACTGTGTATACTTCTTACATGTGTGATACTGTGTATACTTCTTACATGTGTGATACTGTGTATACTTTTTACATGTGTGACACTGTGTACACTTCTTACATGTGTGATACTGTGTATACTTTTTACATGTGTGATACTGTGTATACTTCTTACATGTGTGATACGGTGTATACATCTTACATGTGTGACACTGTGTATACTTCTTACATGTGCGATACTGTGTATACTTCTTACTTGTGTGATACTGTGTATACTTCTTACATGTGTGACACTGTGTATACTTCTTACATGTGTGATACAGGGTATACTTCTTACTTGTGTGACACTGTGTATACTTCTTACATGTGTGATACTGTGTATACTTCTTACATGTGTGATACGGTGTATACTTCTTACATGTGTGATACTGTGTATACTTCTTACATGTGTGATACTGTGTATACTTCTTACATGTGTGATACGGTGTATACATCTTACATGTGTGACACTGTGTATACTTCTTACATGTGTGATACTGTGTATACTTCTTACATGTGTGATACTGTGTATACTTCTTACATGTGTGATACTGTGTATACTTTTTACATGTGTGATACTGTGTATACTTCTTACATGTGTGATACTGTGTATACTTCTTACGTGTGTGATACAGGGTATACTTCTTACATGAGAGACACTGTGTATACTTCTTACATGTGTGATACTGTGTATACTTTTTACATGTGTGATACTGTGTATACTTCTTACATGTGCGATACTGTGTATACTTCTTACATGTGTGATACTGTGTATACTTCTTACATGTGTGATACTGTGTATACTTCTTACATGTGTGATACTGTGTATACATCTTACATGCGTGATACTGTGTATACATCTTACATGTGTGATACTGTGTATACTTCTTACGTGTGTTATACAGGGTATACTTCTTACATGAGAGACAGTGTGTATACTTCTTGCGTGTGTGATACTGTGTATACTTCTTACATGTTTGACACTGTATACATTTCTTACATGTTTGACACTGTGTATACTTCTTACATGAGAGACACGGTGTATACTTCTTACACAGTCCTGTTGCAATCCTGTTTATATTTCTTGAAATTGTGATGACGTGCACCTTCGACTTATTCTGTACTGTGTATCTATCTTCCTCTACAGGAATTTATCTTACGTATAATATTTGAAAAGAGGTCTAGTTTCTGATACATGTCACTGGAATTCTTGACGAAATATCTCAAGAAATATAACAAAACATGTTGTCACAATTAAATATAATTTTTATTCTTCTAAAGTTAAAAGAAAAGCCACACATTCACCTTAGACACATAACATACACTGGTTGCCAGGTAACCTGTCATCACTTGTAGACACAAGTTATCTCCCCTCGGTTCCACACTGATTACAGGAAATGGAGGTAGAAAGAGGGTTTACTACACCACAGAGATGTCGCTCTACAGTACGTGAAAATTACTCAAGGGAGACAACTTTTAATGTTTTTCAGCCATTGCCCTTTCAACAAAGTTGTTGGTTGGTTTGGATTGTTGGACACGCCGCACTCAGCAATATTTCAGCTATATAACGGTGGTCTGTAAATAATCAAGTCTGGACAAGACAATCCAGTGACATATCATGCTCATCGACCTACACAATTCGGATATGATGACATGCATCAACCAAGTCAGCGAGCCTGACCACCCGATCCTGTAAGTCGCCTCTTATGACAAGCATAGTCACCTTTTACGGCAAGCATGGGTTACTGAAAGTAGAATCACACGTTGAGGCCTTATAGGTCACAGAAGAGAGGCAACATGTCCTTGTCAGTAACACCCATACCTCAATAATGGCACAAGTAGCCATAAATATTTTATGACCAGATTTGCTGATGTTATGAAACTTGATTGAAGCGTATCGATAAAGTTACATTTATCAACATTTAAACCAAAATTTTCCATGACGTTATATAGGGACAGAGACCATA
Source organism: Haliotis cracherodii (assembly GCF_022045235.1). Classification (NCBI taxonomy): domain Eukaryota; kingdom Metazoa; phylum Mollusca; class Gastropoda; order Lepetellida; family Haliotidae; genus Haliotis; species Haliotis cracherodii. The sequence continues at coordinate 27,770,470 of NW_027266269.1, read as the reverse complement.
ACATAAAAATCTATTTTATGGTCTCTGGTGTTTTATCTCCTTCCAAAATGACCATTGAGTCAGAGCGCAAATATTTTTGGCACCTAAATCCAATATCAACTGCAGGATTAATTATGAAAGACACTTGCGAAGTGCTACTTGCTGATCGATTAATATGATTGATGGAGACCAAGAAATAGAAAGGCAGATCTTATCAAAAGCAAGAAGGTCACCAGATGAAACAATAAAGAACCGGACTTGTCCATTAGGTGTACAAGTGATGGCAGGTCAACTCTGACCATGAAGCAGGCTAAGCAAGACAAGGCTAGCAGCATGTGTATGAACTAGGAGACAGCAAGGCAGGGCGTACCTTCCACGATGATGGCGAAGCAGTGGTACCATCAAAGACGTGTTACTTGCCATCCTAGAAGAAAGTGATCGTTCGACAAAGCAATCGACTAGTGAATCCTATGTTAAAGTGTAGAATGGCATAGACGATGCCTTGTGAACAAGCACTCGACTCATACGTCCCATGCTGCTAGCGGCGCAGAAGTAGCCTCATCGATAAGCAGCCACCCACTGATTTGCATGATGTGTTGCCAAGCAACGTTGTCCCTACTGCTGCAGACAATACTATGTGTGATGAGGATACATGTCATATTTACATACATACTTGTACATTGTTGAACATAACAAGCGACCGTCTCCATGGTAATGTTGAACCAGCCGGTGCCAGGTTCTACGTGTCCATGGCAACAAAGACAGCCAATCGTCTCTCGGTACCCCACTACTCAACAATGATTCGTTGTCCAAACTGGTCAGCTGCTTCTGTTGCCATGGTATCATCCAAAGGAACGCTGGCACCAGCTGAGATGTCTTCACAACAGTGTTATCATATAATTCCTGTTGCCAAGCAACACTTTAACTACTATATTTAATGACATTGGAGTCCTTTAACTATCTGAGCACTAAAAATGCATTTAATGCAAATAAAAATAAAATAACATGGTGAATTTAAAGTCCTTCCGACTAGCATTAATGCATACCATCTTTCTAGATTATCTGTTTATTGAACTTACCCAGTGCATACACACTACAGGTTTACACTCAGGTTGGATAGATGAACTGAAAAGTCAAAGGCCAAATACCACGATCGAAGTGATGGTCTAGAAACATGGTAAGCATTCCTTTCAACAAACATGGGACAAATACAGTCCCTCAACTTTATCCTTGACCATAATATTCCAAACTTGCATGGTGAAGGTCACAAACACCGGGTTCCGTGTGTATCACATGAACGGCTAATCTGAAGCCACACAAATATTCCAATTTTCCCTACTAGTCAGATCGTGAAATGCTGACTGCAAACAACTGGCATTTAATGCCAACAGTTTATGTGACCATAATCCTACTTTACGAATTATACTTGTGATGATTTTATCAAAAGTTTTAGCATCAATACCATTTTTTTCCCACAATGTTCCATGTCTAACATCTTTTTTGTAGAGCAATTGTGTTATATGGTAATTTTTAATACAGCTGTATAATATAGCTCAAGATATAACCTGATTCAAAACCACTAACACATGCTGTGTGATGAAAAACAAAGTCACAAGAAAATACTTGTCCTACCAATAACGCTGGGACGAGTCTAAATTTGCTACCCGGGTATCCGACCCCCTATTACCCGCCCTTACCCGAAGAACCACTCTAGGTCTCAAGATAGGTACAAAATGTTGAAATGGGAAGTTTTTTACTGGCAAAAAGTATTTATATATAGTATAAAACGATCTGATCGTGCCTATACAGAAGTTGACTGAATCTTTGTCTTTACTAAAACATATAAAAATCAGGATTGTGTGCACACTCAGAAATGCCAACATTAGCGACTTGTACTTATAAAGTGTAACCATGGTATTTTATTGTTAATGTCCTGAAGAAATATATCACATGACTAACCACAGGTCCAGGTAGTCCTGTGGGTACCCGGGTCCTACTCAGTACCCACCCAACTCGAGTACCCAAGTTACCAATCCCAGCCCTACCTACCTATATTAAATCCTAATGACAGTGAAGAAATTATTTCTTTAACATTATACATAACCTGGAAGACAAGGTTAATAAGGCTGAAACAAAGTTGGACATGTTAGTTTACATTCTGATTCTTTCTTAAAAAGAGACAAGGCTCAGGATATGTGCAGTCAAGGCTACTTAGTTTCTAGCCATTCAAAAACCACCTTTAAGTCCCAGTTGAAATTCCGTTTTCACAATAAAACCTTGTAACAGCTAAGTACAATACGACCTCCAAATGATAAGAGACACAAATTCTCTTAAACCATCATCACATCGAAGACGAGAAGATGCAGTCAGATGTAAAGGTTATGTTTGTCACGGTAACCAGCATTTACCTTGAATGGTTGTTATGGTAACCAGAAAAAAACATTTACCTGACATCTGTCAGTTCTATAACCCCCTTCGCCAGACAGGCCTAAACTAACTGACTGCCTCTGACTGAGTTTGATTTTACGCCGCTTTTAGCAATATTCCAGCAATATCACGGCGGCGGACACCAGAAATGGGCTTCACACATTGTGCCCATGTCGGGAATCGAACCTGGGTCTTCGGCGTGACGAGTGAACGCTTTAACCGCTAGGCTACCCGACCGCCCCCCTAAACTAACAGATGTCACAAACTACTCAATGCATTCTCTCGCTTCATATGAATGTAAATACTTCCAAGGTCATGTAAATCTAACAAAACAAGTTTTTCTGCAGATGGTAATTCATGCTACCCTCATTGAATTTCGCAAAAACTGACAGCTATCGGTCTCCATTAAGGGGAGATAACTACCAACACTCTCATCGATGCTGACGGTACAGAACGGACGGACAAGCAGATGCGCAGTTATAAGCTAAAAGCACTACAAGCAATACTGATAGATAGGCTTAATCTAGATTCATGTCAAATATAAGTTTTACTAAGTACTTACATGATCCATAATTACAAGAAGTTCCCACAAGCGTGTTCAACCTATATGTTCTAGATTAAGCCTTCAAGTGCTCTTAACTGATCTCCCCAGCCTCAATCCCCCAGCACGCCAAACAAGTATTCCAGCCCACCTGTCGCCCAATTTTCTGGATGGTCAGTGTTTTCACTAGTATTTCAGTCATCTTAATATGTCTGGCGTATTTAGTAAAATGGTGCTAGCACACGCTATGTAGTATGACAGGCAGACCTGGAAAGGATATCTCTGTCAGCATCAAAGGTCGACCTTTGCACTCTACATCTATCAGCACCAAAGTTCGATCTTTGCACTCTACATCTGTCAGCACCAAAGGTCGACCTTTGCACTCTATGTCTGTCAGCACCAAGGTCGACCTTTGCACCCTATATCTGTCAGCACCAAGGTCGACCTTTGATCTTTGTCTGTCAGCGCCAAAGGTTGACCTTTGCACTCTATGTCTGCCAGCATCAAGGTCGACCTTTGATCTTTGTCTGTCAGCACCAAGGTCGACCTTTGCTCTTTGTGTGTCAGCACCAAGGTCGACTTTTTCATGCCATGTCTGTCAGCACCACAGATCGACCTTTACACTTTATGTCTCTCAGCACCACAGGTCGACCTGTCAATTTTACTCTATGTACAATCTAGTTGTCTGCCATACTATGGTACAGGAGAGATCAGGGAGCGCATATGCAACAGTAGCAACAGAAGCGCATCGTGCTTGAAGCGGATGAAGGCCAAGAATCACAAAGCATCTACTCCCAGGATCACCCCATTTAAACGTTCCTAGTCTACCTGTGCACACAGCTATAAAATGATTCAATGATTAACTACATTCCTCTCCATACATTGTAACATTACTTGGGCGCAGACACTGAATTGCCAAATACCTGAACAACAAAACCATACTAACAAGAACAGACCAATTAAATGATACACATTCAAACTGACATCATATTGTTATGAGATAAATCCTACTGTCTGTGAACCACATAGATATACACTTTAGCACAAAGCACACATATATAACAGCTCAAGGTCACCCAAAAGGTAAAGGTCACCCAAAAGGTCAAATGAGGTTTACTTAGGTCAAGGTCAGCCTTAAAAAATGAATAATCGAAACATGCACAAAAGTCAATACAATCAGATCTGTGCCTAACAGTGTGTACAATAAAGTGTCACTTACTTCTGTGGTGAACTAACAACTGAGAGCTGCTTCGGGGTTAAACATTGTTATACACTGTTACAATTGAAAAAGTGCATCCTTAGTTTCCTAGTTGCCATATGACATATTGTACACAGTTGTCTGAGGAATCAACAAAGTGGCACAATAATTGATACAAAGTAGAACACAAGTGTGTGACAATGAGGGACTGGATTTAGATTTAAAAAGGTGTATGTCCACATTGTTGTATAAAGAGTGTTGCTGCTGCTGATGCTGCTGCTGAAGTGGTGGGATGAAGGCTGTATAGGACGTCTGAGGTAGATTAACTGGAGGTACAATGTGTAATGCTATGTGTCTCACACCACCTTCTACCAACACACACCTGATCTGGTTCTGCTTCCACAACCTTCCCATCCTTCTACCAACACACAACTGATCTGGTTCCCCTTCCACAACCTTGCCATCCTTCTACCAACACACACCTGATCTGGTTCTACTTCCAAAACCTTCCCATCCTTCTACCAATTCACACCTGATCTGGTTCCGCTTCCACAACCTTCCCATCCTTCTACCAACAAACACCTGATCTGGTTCTACTTCCACAACCTTCCCATCCTTCTACCAACACACACCTGATCTGGTTCTGCTTCCACAACCTTCCCATCCTTCTACCAACACACACCTGATCTGGTTCCGCTTCCACAACCTGCCCATCCTTCTACCAACACACCTCTGATCTGGTTCTACTTCCACAACCTTCCCATCCTTCTACCAACACACCTCTGATCTGTTCCGCTTCCACAACCTGCCCATCCCTCTACCAACAAACACCTGATCTGGTTCTACTTCCACAACCTTCCCATCCTTCTACCAACACACAACTGATCTGGTTCTACTTCCACAACCCGCCCATCCTTCTACCAACACACACCTGATCTCGTTCTACTTCCACAACCTTCCCATCCTTCTACCAACACACCTCTGATCTGGTTCTACTTCCACAACCTGCCCATCCTTCTACCAACACACCTCTGATCTGGTTCTACTTCCACAACCTGCCCATCCTTCTACCAACACACCTCTGATCTGGTTCTACTTCCACAACCTGCCCATCCTTCTTCCAACACACACCTGATCTGGTTCTACTTCCACAACCTTCCCATCCTTCTACCAACACACACCTGATCTGGTTCTACTTCCACAACCTGCCCATCCTTCTACCAACACACACCTGATCTGGTTCCGCTTCCACAACCTTCCCATCCTTCTTCCAACACACACCTGATCTGGTTCTACTTCCACAACCTTCCCAGCCTTCTACCAACACACCTGATCTGGTTCCGCTTCCACAACCTTCCCATCCTTCTACCAACAAACACCTGATCTGGTTCTACTTCCACAACCTTCCCATCCTTCTACCAACACACACCTGATCTGGTTCTACTTCCACAACCTTCCCATCCTTCTACCAACACACACCTGATCTGGTTCTACTTCCACAACCTTCCCATCCTTCTACCAACACACACCTGATCTGTTCCGCTTCCACAACCTTCTACCAAGTCACACCTGATCTTGGGTACCATTAAGTAAGGGACCAACCAGTTAATATTCTTCAGGGAGGAAGGGTATGGGCTGGAATTCAAGAATTTTTGGGGACAAACCCATTTCATCGAAAAAATCCCAGGACCCTCAAGAACATCAAATGGTAGGTCTCTAACCTTCTACCAACACACATACCGGATCTGGAACCACCTTCGCCTACCATCCCAAGGGGTGCCATTAGGCCACCATCTATCAACAACCCCAAAAGACCCCATATCATTAGTACTGTACCGAATACCATGTACCACACCTCCAACACACACAACCATGGCTTTATTCCCCTTTTCCCAAAATATTTATTTCTGATCCCCCAAAACTATCCAAAATTTCTGTACAATCGCCATTAGTGATAAACAGCTCTACTCCTTCAAATATGTTTCCTCCTCCCAAGACAGCAAACACACTAACTAGGCTTGATCCGGTTTACCCAATACACTAAATATTAAAAGCCTAACATGGAGTTGCAGGAGTGACGCCAACACCCCAATGAGAGCCATCAGAGCCTGAGTGTGCTGACAGAAGATGGTGAAGGGAGAGTGTTTTGTACTCGCGATACCGATTGTAGCTGCTCCACAGTCCAATGTCCCTAGGCTGGTCTACTGCAGGGAGGCACAGACAGGCTGACCCTGGTACTGACTTTCATAGCAATTCCCAATCAGCACTGCTATAAGTCGATTTATTTCATTTTCTCCAGTACTGAGTAAAAAAAATAATGTCAATAAAATTCAAATTATGTTAAAAAAACAAACTATCATCCCTACCCTTGAAATTTCATCCTCCTAACCCCATGTCCTGCCATCCCCCCAACCAATTTTGAACCCCTTGTCTTCCGTCCCCAAACAATTAACACCTACCCCTCTCTCACCCAAAACAATTAACCATCTAGTCCTCTCACCCCAAAAAACTAACCACCTAGTCCTCCGTCCCCACAAACAATTAAGCACCTAGACCTCTCACCCCAAAAACTAACCACCTAGTCCTCTCACCCCCAAACAATTAAGCACCTAGTCCTCTCACCCCAAACAATTAACCACCTAGTCCTCTCTCACCCCCAAACAATTAACCACCTAGTCCTCTCACCCTAAACAATTAACCATCTAGTCTTCTCTCAACCCAAACAATTAACCACCTAGTCCTCTCACCCCCAAACAATTAACCACCTAGTCCTCTTACCCCAAACAATTAACCATCTAGTCCTCTTACCCCAAACAATTAACCACCTAGTCCTCTCACCCCATTCAATTAACCACCTAGTCCTCTAAACCCCAAACAATTAACCACCAAGTCCTCTCACCCTAAACAATTAACCACCAAGTCATCTCACCCTAAACAATTAACCACCAAGTCATCTCACCCTAAACAATTAACCACCAAGTCATCTCACCCTAAACAATTAACCACCTAGTCCTCTCACCCCAAACAATTAACCACCAAGTCTTTCCCCGACCAAAACAATTATTCTCTCATTGTCCTCCCCGAACAATCACCCTCCAGACCACCCACCCTCCAGACCACCCACCCACGCCTTGTAAGAGCAGTCAGCCTGTGCAGTGACTCTCCTGGAGATCCAGCCCCGAAGACTTAGAACTTTGCACCACGCCTCAAGTACTGGCCCCAAGACAAGCCTCATGTGGGGGCCAGTAAAGAAATAAAGTGGTTTGTTTGTTGGTTTCAGATAATTCATACACTGTTTTATAACTGAACAAGCATCAAGAATGCAGCATGTATTTTACACATATTGAAAAGAGGCCAAATCCTATTCTCTGAATAAAAGCATTTCTGTGGTAATTTCATCGATCAGTCAAAATCATCAGTTCACATAGAAATTATCACTAAACGAAGACATTGAATTTATATCAATGGAATTGTAGCCAGCACCCTTCAGACAGAGATTCTGGCTTATCGTACTATAACACATATTGAAAAGAGACAAAATCCTATTCTCTGAATAAAAGCATTTCTGTGGCAATTTCATCGATCAGTCAAAATCATCAGTTCACATAGAAATTATCACTAAACGAAGACATTGAATTTATATCAATGGAATTGTAGCCAGCACCCTTCAGACAGAGATTCTGGCTTATCATACTATAACACATATTGAAAAGAGACAAAATCCTATTCTCTGAATAAAAGCATTTCTGTGGCAATTTCATCGATCAGTCAAAATCATCAGTTAACATAGAAAATATCACTAAATGAGACATTGAATTTATATCAATGGAGTTGTAAGCAGCACCCTTCAGACAGAGATTCTGGCTAACAGTACTGTGTACAGTACAGTAACTGTGTGTGAGCCTCCCAGTACTGCCAGAATTACCAGCCCTACTTGCTGATAAACCTGTTGACAAAGTTGACTTAGCTGTAGATGATAACAATCAGCAGTCGTTCACTCTGTAATACCTAGCAGTAAAGTACAGAATACAAACAAAAAAAAAACCAGAAAAAAACCAGAAACAGTTGCTTTGAAAAAACCCAGTCAAACTTGAATATGTTTGGTTTCACTGGTATGCACTATTCTTGGAGATGATGGTTATGTATATAATATATAGATGTATATATATCTATATGTAAATGAGCCTTCAAAAGCAGAAATATGGATGATAATGAAACAAGAAAGAACAGATATGAGTGGTACCGTCTAGTTTTTATCCTACACAAGCTGTGATTGGTTATTTGTTCCCCCGGGCGATATGACTTTTATCATACACATGTAATATCCACTGTGCGTTTCTGTCAGATATGCCCAGGTTCCCGGCATATCACACCCTGCATAAAAATCCAACCAGACGCATATACAATATCCTGCCAACAATTCTGGTACATGGAACAAAGTAAATAGCAAAGGAGTTGTCTCCCTTGGCAGGTGAATCCCAGAGTGATTTCCCTTGGATCTGCACCAATTTGCAGGACATTCAAATGCAATAGTTCATGATCTACACTGTGAATATTTTTTTTCTAAAATTTACCAACTGTCCCCTCCCCCCCTTGCCCATCCCTTGTCCCCTGTTCCCCGCCTCTATCCCTACCCCCACAGCACGCCTCCTACACCTAGGACAAGATAAGAGGTAAATCACACAAGGAATCTGATGACTGTTTCGTCATGCCTGTTCCTGTGCCGAGGTCCGAGATGGAACAACGTTCCTTGATCCTGATTGGTCCGTTGAGGACACTAGAGGTAGCTATGGAGACAATGCGGCAACGTCTCCACAACACAGAAGAGGTAACCACGGCAACAGTGTCTGTAATACAGACGAGGTAACGACATCGTGGAGAGCTGCACCAACATGCTCTCTGATTGGCCGACAGCAGCAACAGCTCCTCACAGCGTTGTTGTGACAGCTCCTCACAGGGTTGTGGTGACAGCTCTTCACTGGGTGACAGATGCAACTGGATGCTGGATGTGGTTGTATGCAGTATGTCTCGACAGGGAATGACTCACTGTCCTTGCTCGGTAGTCTCGACGAGAAAAACTACAAATCAGCGTTCCCGCTTTCATGCACCAACACTGTAGATTCTTATGACCCATATTCCATTCGGGAGCATATCCTTCACCCTAACACTTTATACCAGCTCACTGTATCCCCCACAATGTGCAATTACTCCACTGGAATCATTCCGGAATCCATCGGAACCATCGCAGAATTCCAACGGAATCCCAACAGAAGCCAAACAATTCTGATTCAGAATCCAACCTGAAAGCTCACAAGATCCAAACAGGCATACAACTCCATCCTAATTTAAATCTCACGTACTCCATTGGAATTGTGTCCAGCCAGTTAGGGTCTGCAATGTTGCCTGTCCTGTTTATGCACGAGTCAAACCGCATGAGTCATTTCGCGTGAGTCGGTGTGGGAGTCTCGCTCGAGGTAGATTCCCGCCAATGGTCGGGATGTAGTGTTCATGCCCAAGACACAGTTACAATTCCTGATTATAAAGAAAACTTGCAGTGAGGTAAGAACTATACACATCGGTCTCTCAATGTTGTTGCAGCAGCTTCTCGACTAGTCTCTCCTAATATCATCAGTAGTTTCAAACATCTGTAATAATTGACATGAGACCTTTGAAAATATATTCGGGCTAAATTCCTTCTGTGGTACCTGAATCTGCTGTTGATATGGTAGAACTCGGACAGATGACACATTCCAAAGTCTCAACAAGAGTTACTTCCCTTGTTTAAAAAGACTTACAGGTTTAAAAGAGGAATCTCGTATTTGAGAAGATGGCTTGATACCAAGAGGTGTTAACACATTTGATACAAAGTTATCTATTCATGAAGGAGTTGTTTCCCTTGGATAGCAGATGTTCAGCCATATTTGTGTTAAACAACATTGAGGCACCGACATTGAGACGTCGACGTCATCACTTGTCACTATGGCAATAGTTAATTAGACGATGCCTCTGAGTGGTCAGAGTGAATAACTGACGACAATTAACCGGCTGCCGGATAGGGGATGGCAACATTGGCCATTCAGTCATGTCATCTCTGTACAGTGAGGTAGCAAGGAGCTGGGGTCAAGGTCACAGCTTAACATGCCGTGTCGTGGGTCAGCTGTGTCGTGATGTCGTCAGTCGTCGCTGTGTCGTCGGACATCTCTTTTGTGCCATCTGTTGATGTCGAGCGGCTGTCGCTGCCGGTGGAGTAGCTTCCGTCTCGCGGTGCCAGCAAGGCCAGAAGCTCTTCAGCCTAGGGGAACGGAAACGAGGGTAGTTTAAAAACAGCATTACAGTAAAATCACAGCATATCAGTTTAATGCAGAAGATTTGTGTGTTTTACACTATGAGCAACATCAAATGCCATCACACGAATGTACACACCATGCCATCAGGCACACACAAATGTACACACCATGCCATCAGGCACACACACATGTACACACCATGCCATCAGGCAAACACACATGTACACACCATGCCATCAGGCACACACCATGCCATCAGGCACATACACATGTACACACCATGCCATCAGGCACATACACATGTACACACCATGCCATCAGGCACATACACATGTACACACCATGCCATCAGGCACACACACATGTACACACCATGCCATCAGGCACACACACATGTACACACCATGCCATCAGGCACACACACATGTACACACCATGCCATCAGGCACACACACATGTACACACCATGCCATCAGGCACACACAGATGTACACACCATGCCATCAGGCACACACACATGTACACACCATGCCATCAGGCACACACAGATGTACACACCATGCCATCAGGCACACACAGATGTACACACCATGCCATCAGGCACAACAGTACACACCATGCCATCAGGCACACACACATGTACACACCATGCCATCAGGCACAACAGTACACACCATGCCATCAGGCACACACAGATGTACACACCATGCCATCAGGCACAACAGTACACACCATGCCATCAGGCACACACAGATGTACACACCATGCCATCAGGCACAACAGTACACACCATGCCATCAGGCACACATACATGTACACACCATGCCATCAGGCACACACACATGTACACACCATGCCATCAGGCACAACAGTACACACCATGCCATCAGGCACACACACATGTACACACCATGCCATCAGACACACACACGTACACACCATGCCATCAGGCACACACACATGTACACACCATGCCATCAGGCACAACAGTACACACCATGCCATCAGGCACACACACATGTACACACCATGCCATCAGGCACAACAGTACACACCATGCCATCAGGCACACACACATGTACACACCATGCCATCAGACACACACACATGTACACACCATGCCATCAGGCACACACACATGTACACACCATGCCATCAGACACACACACATGTACACACCATGCCATCAGACACACACACATGTACACACCATGCCATCAGACACACACGCATGTACACACCATGCCATCGGGCACACACAACCCCCTAACACGGTTGCTAGGAAACATACCTTAGTATTACATCCATCACTGTATACACAACCCCCGAACACAGTTGCTAGGAAACACACCTGAGTATTACACCCGTCGCTGTATACACGACCCCCTAACACGGTTGCTAGGAAATAAACCTGATTATTACACCTGTCGCTGTATACACAACCCCCTAACACAGTTGCTAGGAAACATACCTGAGTATTACACCCGTCGCTGTATACACGACCCCCAACAATGTTTGCTATGTGTGGATCTGTGTTACTTGTATCTTCTGTTTCCTTGGCAACAGGTACTTGTTCTGGTACTGTTCTGGGCGGAACTTTTTCTCTCTGAAAATAAGGAAACCGTTCCAGTACAGGACATGTACATACACCAAAAGTAACTGTTTCTTTGATATTGAGTATGGCGGCAATTTGACATAATGGTAGGTTTTGAGTTGATGTTATTGGAGTGAGTGAGTGAGTATGGTTTTACGCCGCTTTTAGCAGTATTCCAGCAATATCACGGCGGGGGACACCAGAAATGGGCTTCACACATTGTACCCATGTCAGGAATCGAACCCGGGTGTTCGGCATGACGAGCGAACGCTTTAACCACTAGGCTACCCGACCGCCCCTGATGTCATTGGAGTGCTTGAGTTACTTGTGAAGATACTTTTGTCATGATAACGTTTGTGATGTTTCCTGTCATGTTTGTGATGATGTTTGTGATGATGATGTTTGTGATGATGTTTACAATTACGTTTGTGATGTTTGTAATGATGTCATTTCTTTATGTGTTTGTTTGTTGTTTAAAGCAGCACTCAGCAACATTCCACCTACATGACATCAGTCTGTGAATAATCAAGGCTGGACCAGACAATCTGATGATGTAGGTGATGTCATTTGTGATGATGTTTACGATTATGTTTGTGATGTTTGTAATGATGTCATTTCCTTGTTTGTTGTTAAAAGAAGCACTCAGCAATATTCCACCTCCACCTGTAAATAATCGTGGCTGGACCAGACAATCTGATGATGCAGGTGATGATGTTGGAGGGGACTTACCTTGCAGGCACAAGTTGTGGGTGTGGATGGGGATCCAGCCTCGACAGCTATGGTCTGTGCAGCCTGACTCTCTGCCGCCAAGGCATGGTGTCTGTAGAACTGCCTGGGGAAACACACGCCACGCCTCCATTAGTTCATCGTTAGGGGTGGGATAAGGCAAAGGGTACATTATTGGTTCACGAGGACAAAATTAATGATATCTTATTTATGAAGCCTAAAAATACTGTCACAAATTTATCAGAGGTCATTTTCCATTCTATGAGTGAGTGAGTATATTTTAGCAATGTCACGGCGGGGGACACCAGAAATGGGCTTCACACATTGTACCCATTTCAGGAATCGAACCGGGCCTTCAGCTTGACGAGCGAACGCCTTAACCACTAGGCTACCCGACCGCCCCTCCATTCTATGAAACTTAGAAAGCAAAGCATGCACTTACTCGACAACTTGACTTATTTTAAGAGCAGTTATGGTTATTGATGTATATTCTATTGCCTATATGGACCTTCAACTACTTTGTATGTGGTGAGGTGAGGTGAAATTGGGTTTAACGTCGCGTCCAAGATTATTGCACTTATATAGCGACGTGCATGCACGTGTATGTGTGTGGCTGCTTGTACTAGTCCGGACTGATGCCGATTTATAGTGCTAGCTCACTGAGATACCATGCCGCAGTGTAACATGAATACCCCACTCAGACACAGTATACTGACTCCGAGCCGACCAGTCCTTGCTTTAGCCCCTTAATGCCGAGCGCCAGACAGGGTAACAACAAGTACAATCTTTTAACGTCTTTTTGTATGACGCGGCCTGGGATCGAACCCTGGACCTTCCGCTCTCCGGGCGGACGCTCTACCACAAGACCACGGAGGCGGTCTATTTTGTATGTAAATACCATAGGCCTGTGCCCTTCTCAGTGTCATGAAATAAAGACTGGTGAATAGGCCATAGTGAGTGAGTGAATGAAGTTTCGTGCTGCTTATCACCACTGTCGACAATATTCCAGGTATATGATGACAGCCTGCAAATAATCAAGTCTGGACTGGACAAACCAAGGATTGATATAATGAGCAGCAACCATTAATTGGGATCAATTCCAAATTTGTCAGTCACAGACTCAATCAGGATCAATTAGGGTCAGTCACAGACTCAATCAGGATCAGTCACAGACTCACTCAGTATCAATCACAGACTTAATGAGGATCCGTCACAGACTCACTCAGGATCAGTCACAGACTTAATAAGGATCAGTTAGGATCAGTCACAGACTTAATGAGGATCGGTCACAGACTCACTCAGGTTCGGTCACAGACTCACTCAGGATCAGTCTCAGACTCAATCAGGATCAGTCAGGATCAGCCATAGACTCAATTAGGATCAGTCACAGGCTCAATCAGGATCAGTCACAGACTCACTAAGATCAGTCTCAGACTCAATCAGGATCAGTCATAGACGCAATCAGGATCAGTTCTAGACTTAATGAAGATCAGTCTCAGACTCAATCAGGATCAGTCACAGACTCAATCAGGATCAGTCACAGACTCAATCAGGATCAGTCACAGACTCAATCAGGATCAGTCACAGGCTCAATCAGGATCAGTCTAAGACTCAATCAGGATAGTCACTTCACAAGTTGTAAGCTTTGAATGTTAGTAATCAGGCATTAACAATTGATCAGCTATGGGCAGAAATGACGCTATCAATGAGTGAGTAAGTACAGTTTTACGCCACTTTTAGCAATATTCCAGCAATATCATGGCGGGGGACACCAGAAATGGGCTTTACACACTGTACCCATGTGGGGAATCAAACCCGGGTCTTCAACATGACAAGCAAACACTTAAACCAGTAGACTACCCCATGTTATCAATGCTTCTCATCAACTCAATATCTGCCTGAACCAGGGAAGTCAGCTTTCTTCATTGATGCTACAGCATCTAAACTACCACTTTAAATACTGGCTATTGAAAACCGTCCCGTTATTCCCCGACTTAGAGGTCAGTGTCACCTCTGTTTGCAAAAGACAAGGATGATGGTGACGATGATGCTGGTGAGGCCAATAGCTGCCCCTCCTAGAATTCCAAGCTGCTGGTCCGATAGGGCTGGACGCTCTGCAATGTCAACATCACGTCATGTTTTATTTGGCTTATTGGTAGTGGAATGGATACAAAATGATCACACTTAAAAAATACTTAAACATATTCTCCAAATGCTTGCTACGCCCCAACCCATAGATTAGTGATCTCTGACGCTTGACAGTCAGAAGGTTTTTGGATTTCCTATCCTGAGAACCTTTTAGGTTAACAATAATTTGTTCCTGAAACTACTGGAAAATATAGATTTGACAACTTTTTCACAATTTTCTCACTTGACCTGCTGAAGGACTTTGAAAAATGTTTTGTGGATAGAAATTAAATTCTTCCGCTCCAGTTGTGCTACCTGCTGTAGAAAAGTTCTCCATGTGGACAATGAGCTTGGTGGATGGAATCCCCTTTCCTGCCCCATTACATGCTTGTACACGGAAGTAGTACGTCCTGGCAGTCAGGTTCTGCACCACCGCAGCTGTGTCCTGCCCTGAAACATGAACACACGACTCTTACTACCATGGAACATGGATACACAAATCTTACATCCCTGGAACATGGATACACAAATCTTACATCCCTGGAACATGGATACACAACTCTTATTACCCTGGAACATGGATAAACAAATCTTACATCCCTGGAACATGGATACACAACTCTTTCATCCCTGGAACATGGATACACAAATCTTACATCCCTGGAACATGGATACACAACTCTTATTACCCTGGAACATGGATAAACAAATCTTACATCCCTGGAACATGGATACACAACTCTTTCATCCCTGGAACATGGATACACAAATCTTACATCTTTGGAACATGGATACACAACTCTTACATCCTTGGAACATGGATACACAACTCTTACATCCTTGGAACATGGATACACAAATATCACAGCCCTGGAACATGGATACACAAATCTTACATCCTTGGAACATGAATACACAACTCTTCCTACCCTGGAACATGGATTCACAACTCTTAGTACCCTTGGAACATGGATACACAACTCTTACATCCTTGGAACATGGATACACAACTCTTCCTACCCTGGAACATGGATACACAACTCTTCCTACCCTGGAACATGGATACACAACTCTTACATCCTTGAAACATGGATACACAACTCTTACAGCCCTGGAACATGGATACACAAATATGACAGCCCTGGAACCAGGATACACAAATATGACATTCTGGTAAACAAGCTCCTTCCCAGCGCATGACACCTTCATTACACACTCGGTTACACCGCTGCAGTCAGAATCTTGAAATTTGCCCTCTAACACCAAATATGGAAACATTTATACTTTTGTTCACGTCTTTGGGAATGTGATCATTGAGAATTTTGAAAAGGTTTACAACTGACCAGATTTCCCAGATGAATTTACCTTTTTATTTGTTTAATCGGATTGGTTCGCGCTTGCAGACTAACAGAAAATCACCCTTACATTCTTACTATACCATTTACATGATAGTTGAAATGAAATAAATTCAAATTGACAAAGAAAATAATTCAGCGCATGCAAGTTCAACTCCAAGCATGGTTGTGGCCACCTATCACAGTGGGGAGCTTTGAATGGTTGCAGCAATAGTATAGAGAGCTCCGCGAAAGGGCTATCGCTGTGAGGAGCTTGTTAGGACACCTTCAAACGGTTGTATTTCCCTGGAATTTGTACCAAGTCTTTTAACATGTGACCTACCAGCCTGGTACAGTTCAGTCCATGGTGGGTGCTGAATCACCTCGACGTTGTAGGAGATGACATGGCCTTTGATGTTGCCGTTGGGGTGGTGAGGTGGTTTCCACTGTAGCTGCACCTCCCCAGGGGAGATAACTACTGCCTCAACGTTCTCCGGGGGAGAGGGCACTGAAACAGCAGTGAGTGAGTGAGTGAGTGAGTGAGTGAGTGAGTGAGTGAGTGGACTAACGACTCTATACATAGTCCAATCAAAATTGCGAACTCATGCAGATTTCGGTCGACTGCAGGATTTGCAAAGCACGTGCACCGCCAACTCTTCAACAGATATTTTCTAAATCTTTTCATGTTTTTAATCAATGTGCTCACGTGATTTGATGCACTTCGCCATGTAAGACTCGTTTTATCTCAATATAGATCTTGATTATCGATCAGATTGTCTTGACTAGGCGCCACCGTTTTGTTTGAAACAAATGCAAGTGGTACGAGAGGTGGAATCTGATTGGTCAATAGGAGAGACCAAGTTATTAAGAGGGAAATGTCTCGTGAGATGCTCCATTAGATGTAATTCCGTAATGCAGATAAATACGATGGCTGAACGATCACATCCCTAAGTGGGAGAGATATGACATTTGGTGTAAGGAGAAAAGGAACAGATAATCAACTTGAGGATTGTGACATTATGCGGGAAATACCCAACTTAACCCACATGTTCATAAAATGGACATGTCCGACATTCCCGAGGTCGGATTCTATTCAGGGAGTCATCATTATTAAAATTTGGGTAAATATTTTTAAAGCTTGTACATTTTATCAACATCCTTAAAGAGGCAGTACATAATTTTGATTCCTCATATAAGAAATAAACAACACATGGTCCTTGTTTATTGAACAATAAAACACTCGGGGCCCTGTCCTTCATTGTTTATTCTTCCTGCAGTGTTTTATTGTACGACAAACAACTGCCTCATCATTTATTTTGTAAATAGACAATCCTACATTAAACAACTACGAGATGAGTGAGTGAGTGAGTGAGTGAGTGAGTGAGAGCGTATGGTTTTACGCCACTTTTAGCAATATTCCAGCAATATCACAGCAGGGGACACCAGAAATGGGCTTCACCAATTGTACCCATGTGGGGAATCGAACCCGGGTCTTCGCCGTGACAAGCCAACGCTTTAACCACGAGGCTACCCGACAGTGAGTGAGTGAGTGAGTATGGTTTTACGCCGCTTTTAGCAATATTCCAGCAATATCACGGCGGGGGACACCAGAAATGGGCTTCACACATTGTACCTATGTCGGGAATCGAACCCAGGTCTTCGGCGTGACGAGCTACCCGACAGCCCCAGCATTATGTACCTTCCTAATAAGTAACAAAGGCCTGGAAGCCTGACGTTTATAAGGATAAAATGTCCACATTACAGAGATCTATGGTAGAATGGTAGCAGCACCATAGCAACACTTACCATCCTCGAGTGTGCGCACGACGACGGGTTCGCTAAACTGGGATCTGCGGTCGTCGAAGACGGCGCACACGGAGATGTTGTAGAAGGTAAAGGGTTCAAGGTTGGACAGCGATGCCTCCTGGCTATGTCTGTGACAATGAAGAGTGAGTGAGTGAGTGAGTGTGTTGGGTTTAACACTGCTTTGATCAGTAAAAGGTGAAACCTAAGTGAACGGGTATTGTAAACCTAGAAACTTAATCCGCACAGCAAATTGTGCTGCTTCAGAAGAGTCATCTGTGACTCTGCCATTATAAGGTTTAATGTCAACAATGAAATCCTATACCGTAATCAATGTAATAAGCACCCCTCTCCAATAAGCGCCAACGGCGATATTTCCTAATATATTGGCTAGTGAACAATCTCAATTAGCACCACTTCCAGAAGATCAATGTACACAAGATTTATTTATTCGTGTATTACACGCACTCGCGTGTTATAAGCACCCTTAATTATGGGCAATTAAATCCTGGAAAAATATCCGTCGTATATAAACATTTCAGGCTGTCAGCATAAACCACGAAATTTACAATCTTTCAACTCTGTTTTTTTCCACCAAATTAATATTCTCATAAGAGCCCCCTATTTCTGATTTTGAGAGAGCCCTGGGGGCTTATTACGTCAAATATGGTATCTCTGTAATTTACATGGATAATTGCATTCCTGTCAACCCTCTTAATTTGATGTCATATTTACGCGATAAAATCATTCAATGGTGATTTAAATGTGTATAATTTAAGGAGTAAAGTATTTTCATTTCATCAATTGTGTCCTTTCAAAGTAGACCGATCAACATAGCCATGAATGATGTAAACTGATAAAGATATTGGACAGAGAAGAGTTTCCACAGTTCCAAATTAGTAATGAACCAAGACAACAATGGTAGAGAGAGCGAGTGAGTATGGTTTTACGCCGCTTTTAGCAATATTCCAGCAATATCACGGCGTGGGACACCAGAAATGGGCTTCACACATTGTACCCATGTCAGGAATCGAACCGGGTCTTCGGTGTGACAAGCGAACGCTTTAACCACTAGGCTACCCGACTGCCCCCAACAATGGTAGAGGTGGCTGTGAGGTTAAATGGGGTTTATAATTCCGAACCTTCCGCTCTCCTAACGGACACGGAGGTGGTTTAGAGGTGGTCGTCACAACTCACGTCATAAAGGTCTTCTCATCCTTGGAGCATCGATGTTCCAAGTTGATGGGCTTGTAGCGGACAATGTAGTGAGTGACGTCGTTGCTGTTGTCCCCGAGGTAGTTCCACGTGATGGAGATGACGTTGGGGAGGAGGGCGTTGCCAGTCAGCTGACTTGGAACATCGTGGTTGCTTCTATTGGACAACGTATGGAAGATGCTGGTGACAAAGGCAATCTTCTGATGCTCGTGCTCCCCCAGAACGAAGAACTGGTACGTCGTGTCAGGCTCTGAAAAATACACCAGCAGCATGGATTTGTTGATTTGTTGTTTAACGCTGCACTCAGCAATATTACAGCTATATGACGGCAGTCTGTAAATAATCGAGTCTGGACCAGACAATCCAGTGATTGACATCATTAGCATCGATCCACGCAATTGGGATCAATGACATGCATCAACCAAGTCAGCGAGCCTGACCACCCGATCCCGTCAGTCGCCTTTTACGACAAGAGTAGTCACCATTTACGGCAAGCATGGATAGCTGAAGACCTATTCTACCCTGGAATCTTCACGGGTCCCCATCACAGAGGAGGGACGAGGTTCCAACTGACCTAGGGACATGAATGTGATGTCTCTGCGGTAGATGTCCAGGCTGTACATCTGCATGCCGTCACTCTGCTTCAGGTTGCGCAGGAAGATGACCTGTTTAGACAGGCGTAGTTTCCGTGGATACAGCCAGCTCACTTTGGTGGTCGTCATGTTGACCTCATCCACGGTCACATTCAGGTACACATGGCCTGCAGGTCAAGGTCAAGGTCATCAGTTAAAACAGTTTGTTGTTGTTGTTGTTGGTTTGTTGTTTAACGCCGCACTCAGCAATATTCCAGCTATATGACAGCGGTCTGTAAATAATCGAGTATGGACCAGACAATCCAGTGATAAATACCATGATCATGGATCCACACAATTGGGATATGATGATATGCACCAACCAAGTCAGTGAGCCTGACAATCCGATCCTGTTAGTCGCCTCTTACGACAAGCATAGTCACCTCTTACAGCAAAGATTGGGTTGCTGAAGACCTATTCTACCCCGAATCTTCACGGGTACTAGTTTTACCTATAGTGGTCCCCTAGTTATCCCAGGTCCCAGGCAGGCATTTCTGCATCTTTTGTAAATTTGAATGAGGCACTTCAAGTAACACTACCTATCTGCTAGGTCAAGGTAAATGTCGAATCTAGGAGATTGTCAACAGCTTGTAGACCTCAAACAGTTGCACACATGTTAAACTGTCGTCTTATCGGAGACAGTTGTCTTTATCTCGGACAGATGTCCCTATCTCAGACAGATGTCCTTATCTCAGACAGATGTCCCTATCTCACACAGATGTCCCTGTCTCCAACAGTTGTCCCTATCTCAGACAGATGTCCCTATCTCAGGCAGATGTCCTTAACTCAGACATGTCTTTATCTCAGACAGATGTCCTTATCTCAGACAGTTGTCCCTATCTCAGACAGATGTCCTTATCTCAGACAGTTGTCCCTATCTCAGACAGATGTCCCTATCTCAGGCAGATGTCCTTAACTCAGACATGTCCCTATCTCAGACAGATGTCCTTATCTCAGACAGTTGTCCCTATCTCAGACAGATGTCCTTATCTCAGACAGATGTCCTTATCTCAGACAGTTGTCCCTATCTCAGACAAATGTCCCTAACTCAGACAGATGTCCCTATCTCAGGCAGATGTCCCTATCTCCAACAGTTGTCCCTATCTCAGGCAGATGTCCCTATCTCAGACAAATGTCCCTAACTCAGACAGTTGTCCCTATCTCAGACAGATGTCCCTATCTCAGACATGTCCCTATCTCAGACAGTTGTCCTTATCTCAGACAAATGTCCCTAACTCAGACAGATGTCCCTATTTCAGACAGATGTCCTTATCTCAGACATGTCCCTATCTCAGACAGATGTCCCTATCTCAGACAGTTGTCCCTATCTCAGACAGATGTCCTTATCTCAGACAGATGTCCTTATCTCAGACAGTTGTCCCTATCTCAGACAAATGTCCCTAACTCAGACAGATGTCCCTATCTCAGGCAGATGTCCCTATCTCCAACAGTTGTCCCTATCTCAGGCAGATGTCCCTATCTCAGACAAATGTCCCTAACTCAGACAGTTGTCCCTATCTCAGACAGATGTCCCTATCTCAGACATGTCCCTATCTCAGACAGTTGTCCCTATCTCAGACAAATGTCCCTAACTCAGACAGATGTCCCTATTTCAGACAGATGTCCTTATCTCAGACATGTCCCTATCTCAGACAGATGTCCCTATCTCAGACAGATGTCCTTATCTCAGACATGTCCCTATCTCAGACAGATGTCCCTATCTCAGACATGTCTTTATCTCAGACAAATGTCCTTGTCTCAGACAGATGTCCCTATCTCAGACAGATGTCCTTATCTCAGACAGATGTCCCTATCTCAGACAGATGTCTTTATCTCAGACAGATGTCCCTATCTCAGACAGATGTCCTTATCTCAGACAGATGTCCCTCTCTCACACAGATGTCCCTATCTCCAACAGTTGTCCCTATCTCAGACAGATGTCCCTATCTCAAACAGTTGTCCCTATCTCAGACAGATGTCCTTATCTCAGACAGATGTCCTTATCTCAGACATGTCCCTATCTCAGACAGATGTCCCTATCTCAAACAGTTGTCCCTATCTCAGACAGATGTCCCTATCTCAAACAGTTGTCCCTATCTCAAACAGTTGTCCCTATCTCAAACAGTTGTCCCTATCTCAGACAGATGTCCCTATCTCAAACAGTTGTCCCTATCTCAAACAGTTGTCCCTATCTCAGACAGATGTCCCTATCTCAAACAGTTGTCCCTATCTCAAACAGTTGTCCCTATCTCAAACAGTTGTCCCTATCTCAGACAGTTGTCCCTATCTCAGACAGATGTCCCTATCTCAGACATGTCCCTATCTCAGACATGTCCCTATCTCAGACAAATGTCCCTATCTCAAACAGTTGTCCCTATCTCAAACAGATGTCCCTATCTCAAACAGTTGTCCCTATCTCAAACAGTTGTCCCTATCTCAAACAGTTGTCCCTATCTCAGACAGATGTCCCTATCTCAAACAGTTGTCCCTATCTCAAACAGTTGTCCCTATCTCAAACAGTTGTCCCTATCTCAGACAGATGTCCCTATCTCAAACAGTTGTCCCTATCTCAAACAGTTGTCCCTATCTCAGACAGATGTCCCTATCTCAAACAGTTGTCCCTATCTCAAACAGTTGTCCCTATCTCAAACAGTTGTCCCTATCTCAGACAGATGTCCCTATCTCAAACAGTTGTCCCTATCTCAAACAGATGTCCCTATCTCAAACAGTTGTCCCTATCTCAAACAGTTGTCCCTATCTCAAACAGTTGTCCCTATCTCAAACAGTTGTCCCTATCTCAGACAGATGTCCTTATCTCAGACATGTCCCTATCTCAGACATGTCTTTATCTCAAACGGATGTCCCTATCTCAAACAGATGTCCCTATCTCAAACGGATGTCCCTATCTCAAACAGATGTCCCTATCTCAAACAGTTGTCCCTATCTCAAACAGTTGTCCCTATCTCAAACAGTTGTCCCTATCTCAAACAGTTGTCCCTATCTCAGACAGATGTCCTTATCTCAGACATGTCCCTATCTCAGACAGTTGTCCCTATCTCAAACAGTTGTCCCTATCTCAAACAGTTGTCCCTATCTCAGACAGATGTCCCTATCTCAGACAGATGTCCTTATCTCAGACATGTCCTTATCTCAGACAGATGTCCCTATCTCAGACAGATGTCCTTATCTCAGACATGTCTTTATCTCAGACAGATGTCCCTATCTCAGACAGTTGTCCTTATCTCAAACAGTTGTCCCTATCTCAAACAGTTGTCCCTATCTCAAACAGTTGTCCCTATCTCAGACAGATGTCCTTATCTCAGACATGTCCCTATCTCAGACAGTTGTCCCTATCTCAAACAGTTGTCCCTATCTCAAACAGTTGTCCCTATCTCAAACAGTTGTCCCTATCTCAGACAGATGTCCTTATCTCAGACATGTCCCTATCTCAGACAGATGTCCCTATCTCAGACAGATGTCCCTATCTCAGACATGTCCCTATCTCAGACAGATGTCCCTATCTCAGACAGATGTCCCTATCTCAGACAGATGTCCCTATCTCAAACAGTTGTCCCTATCTCAAACAGTTGTCCCTATCTCAAACAGTTGTCCCTATCTCAGACAGATGTCCTTATCTCAGACATGTCCCTATCTCAGACAGATGTCCCTATCTCAGACAGATGTCCCTATCTCAGACAGATGTCCCTATCTCAGACATGTCCCTATCTCAGACAGATGTCCCTATCTCAGACAGATGTCCCTATCTCAGACAGATGTCCTTATCTCAGACATGTCCCTATCTCAGACAGATGTCCTTATCTCAGACATGTCCCTATCTCAGACAGATGTCCCTATCTCAGACAGATGTCCCTATCTCAGACAGATGTCCTTATCTCAGACAGATGTCCCTATCTCAGACAGATGTCCTTATCTCAGACATGTCCCTATCTCAGACAGATGTCCCTATCTCAGACAGATGTCCACATCGGACAGTGACAGCTACCTTCACGGTTCTCGGAGGCCGATTCCTTCAATGTCCTGATGTTGGCCCACGGCCACTCACTGTCGGGAAAGTTGCGATATCCCTCGGTCGTAGAAGCCGCAAGTCGAACACGATAGTCCGAGTCAGGAAGCAGATCTGAAAGATGATGAGAGCATTTGTATTCCAAACTTAGTCTGTCACAAGTGAGTGAGTGAATTGGGTTTAACACCACTATTAACAGTATTCCAGTCCTAGGAAAGACCACAGGGGAAAGACCGAAGAGATACAGGTCTGAGAGGTTTACCATTTTGGTGAAAATCATGAGCACGGATATCATAGAAACATAATTGGCAAATTGGAAGTGGAACCCACGATCATAGGTTTCTGGCATGCCCAAGGTACACAACTCAGCAGACCTCTTGGCCAGCTTTTTCCCAGGGAGCCATTTGGCTCCTAAGTGAAAAGCTTTTGGAGCCAACTGGTTTTATCAGTAGCCAGATTTTTATATGATATCATGTTTTTCTTTATGTTTTCTATAAACCTGTAAAAACATAACCAAGAAATTAATATTATTAATGCTAATCAGATCTTTACTGAGTGACAGTTTGAAATTTGTGAAAGGCAACTACTCTTTGCCAATTGTGCATGCAGTGTTTATTTTGATTTTAAGATCAAATTTTGTTTTTCTGGAATCATTTTTCATACGAGTGTTCAAAGCACCATTGATCCCAATTGCGTGGATCGATGCTCAAATATCAATCACTGGATTGTCTGGTCCAGACTAGATTATTTAGAGACCACCGTCATATAGCTGGAATATTGCTGAGTGCAATTGGGATACAATGACATGCATCAACCAAGTCAGCGAGCCATACCACCCGATCCCATAAGTTGCCTCTTACGACAAGCATAGTCGCCTTTTATGGCAAGCATGGGTTGCTGAAGACCTATTCTATCCCCAATCGTCACGGGTCGTTACATTATCCTCATTTAGGCAGGGTTCAACTCCATCCGTCATTTGTTGTGTGAGACTCTACAAGATGGGTTTGGACACAGCAAGGATCTAGCTCACCAGTAATGAGGTACTTGTAGGTGTCCCCTTTGACTTCTACATTGCTGATGGTATCGGTGTCACACAGGCCATAGTAGATGCGGTACTTGACTATGGTGCCACCTCGCAGTTCCTTGGGCATGGGCTGCCACTTGACCAGCACGGTAGAGGAGCTTGTACTGTCCAGTGTTGGCGTGGGGAACCCTCTGGGGACTGGGGGGAGAGACATACATGTTACCCATAGCCGCTGTTGGTGAGTGAGTGAGTGAGTGAGTGAGTGAGTGAGTGAGTGAGTGAGTGAGTGAGTGAGTGAGTGAGTGAGTGAGTGAGTGAGTGAGTGAGTGCTGTGAATGCTGTGAATGCCACAGACGGGACTAATCTAGCTGTGTCAGAGTTGTAGAGCTGAGTGTCGCCTGGTATCGTGAGATACGATTTGTGATGACGCTACTGGTGGGTGGATTAAGAGTGAGTGAGTGAGTGAGTTTGGTTTAACGCCACTTTTAACAGTATTCCAGTTATTTCACGGCGTGTCAGCTTAATGTGGGAGGAAAGCCCGAAGTGATGCAGGTCTCAGACATTACCACTTCGGTGAAACCCAGGAGCACGGGTATGGTGCTGACAAACCTAGAAACATAATCGGGGTGAACCGGGATTTAAACCGACAATCATAGGTCTCCGTCGTGCACAAGGGACGCAACTCTGTACAGCATTAGCGGCGCCTTAGACGACTGGGCCACTCTTGCCCCCAGATGTATTAAGAGTGTCTACAGTAGGAGGAAGGGGTTGAGGCACCACAGAGTGGGTTAAGAGTGTCTAGAGAAGGCGGGGAGGGGGTTGTCGGGCTGACTTACTGGAGTCCAGTGTGGTGAAGTATAGCACCACAGAGTGGGTTAAGAGTGTCTAGAGAAGGCGGGGAGGGGGTTAGTGGGCAGACTTACTAGAGTCCAGTGTGGTGAAGTATAGCACCACAGAGTGGGTTAAGAGTCTAGAGAAGGCGGGGAGGGGGTTGGTGGGCAGACTTACTGGAGTCCAGTGTGGTGAAGTATAGCACCACAGAGTGGGTTAAGAGTGTCTAGAGAAGGCGGGGAGGGGGCTGGTGGGCAGACTTACTGGTCCAGTGTGGTGAAGTATAGCACCACAGAGTGGGTTAAGAGTCTAGAGAAGGCGGGGAGGGGGTTGGTGGGAAGACTTACTAGAGTCCAGTGTGGTGAAGTACAGCACCACAGAGTGTGTTAAGAGTGTCTAGAGAAGGCGGGGAGGGGGTTGGTGGGAAGACTTACTGGATACTAGAGTCCAGTGTGGTGAAGTACAGCACCACAGAGTGGGTTAAAAGTGTCTAGAGAAGGCGGGGAGGGGGTTGGTGGGCAGACTTACTGGAGTCCAGTGTGGTGAAGTATAGCACCACAGAGTGTGTTAAAAGTGTCTAGAGAAGGCGGGGAGGGGGTTGGTGGGCATACTTACTGGAGTCCAGTGTGGTGAAGTACAGCACCACAGAGTGGGTTAAGAGTGTCTAGAGAAGGCGGGGAGGGGGTTGGTGGGCAGACTTACTGGAGTCCAGTGTGGTGAAGTACAGCACCACAGAGTGGGTTAAGAGTGTCTAGAGAAGGCGGGGAGGGGGTTAGTGGGCAGACTTACTAGAGTCCAGTGTGGTGAAGTACAGCACCACAGAGTGTGTTAAAAGTGTCTAGAGAAGGCGGGGAGGGGGTTGGTGGGCATACTTACTGGAGTCCAGTGTGGTGAAGTACAGCACCACAGAGTGGGTTAAGAGTGTCTAGAGAAGGCGGGGAGGGGGTTGGTGGGCAGACTTACTGGATACTGGAGTCCAGTGTGGTGAAGTACAGCACCACAGAGCGGGTTAAGAGTGTCTAGAGAAGGCGGGGAGGGGGCTGGTGGGCAGACTTACTGGAGTCCAGTGTGGTGAAGTGTACCACCTCGGAGCTAGGGCTGGCTCCGGCGTAGTTGTAAGCCTTCACATACACTGTATAGTTGGTTCCTGGATGTAGGTTGTATAACGTCATTTTGGCTTCGTGGGATATAAACAACTTCTCCTCGCCAGTCACTACAACAGAAAAACGCGTCAGATACATCTTATGGCAGTCTGTGAAATGGCCATCTTTGCGTGAGTGATCACTGCTTTGAACAGTATTTCAATCAATAGAATTTCACATCATGTCAGCTTCAGGTGGAGGGAAAGCCCAAAGTAATGCAGATCTTACTCAAGGATAATCGGATTCAAATACCCAAACATAGGCTCCTGGCAAAACAAAGGGACGCAACTCTCAGATCTTAAATGTGCACCTCTTTGGTGAAACCCACAAGCACTGGTATGGTGCATCTTCCCAAGGCAAGAGAGTTAACTGACTATAAAAGTCCAGTTTCCACCCTTGCCGAACTAGGCTGGTATTATGGAGTTACATTTTGGCTGGGCTAACAAGTCTATGCATAGTCCAATCAAAATTGCGCAAAGAAATCTAAATCCGGTTCGTAAACTGTCATGCAGATTTCAGTCGATTGCAGGATTTGCAAAGTATGTGCACCGCCAACACACTGTCAACAGATATTTTTTAAAAATCTTTTCATGTTTTTAATCAAGGTGCTCACGTGATTTATGATCTTAGACCTGTTTTATCACAATATAGATCTTGATTATCGATCAGATGGTCTTAACTGGGCGCCACCGTTTTGTTTGAAGCAAATGCAAGTGATACGAGAGGTGGAATCTGATTGGTCCATAGGAGAGGCACAGAAGGGACATAACATGTAATAGCCACTGGTGGCGCTACGATCGAGCCCAGGAATTCCAGCCAAATTCGGCAAGGATGGAAACTGGACTTTTAAAGTCAGTTAACTCCCTTGCCTCTGGAAGATGGGTATGATGCTAATAACCCTAGATATGTAATCAGAGGATAACAAGATTCAAATTCCCAAACGCAGGTTCCTGGCACGATAAAGGGATGCAACTCTCAGATCTTAAACGTGCACCTTCTTGGTGAAACCCACAAGCACTGGTATGGTGCTGATAAACCTAGATATGTAATCAGAGGATAACAGGACTCAAATTCCCAAACATAGGCTCCTGGCACGACAGAGGGGCGCAACTCTCCAAAGTGAGTTGGGGCAGCTCACAAGACTGTGCTACTGGTCAGACTGGTCATTTATACAATTTAGGCAAATTTGTGCCTTATCTTTGTCAGTTCACTCCAACTTGTATCATAGTAATAAATATTTTTTTAACTATATTATTTATGCATTTATCACCTATTTATGACATATATTTACATATTTATTACAAATTTATATATTACCGTATTCGACGTAATAAGCACCCCGCTCCAATAAGCGCCCAGGGCTATATTTGTTAATATATTGGCAAGTGAACAATCCCAATTAGCGCTCCTTCCAACTGATCAATGTACACAAGACTTAGTTATTCGCGTATGATACACACTCGTGTGTTATATGCACCCTTAATTATCGGCAATTTAATTCTGGAAAAATATATCTGTCGTACATAAACATTTCAGGTTGTCAGCTTAAACCACAAAATTTATTTTTCAACTCTGTTTTTTACACCAAAATAATATTCTAATAAGAGCCCCCTATTCCTAATTTTGAGAGCGCCCTGGGCGCTTATTAAGTCGAATACAAAACGTATTTGTCAACATGCTGAACAAAACGTTAGGCATCATGAATATTTTGGGGGATCTGTTTTTGTACTGAAGGTGACATGAAGCGAAATGGAGTTTAACACTGCATTCAAGTTAAATGCACTTATAAGCGATGTGCATGTATGTGTGTGTGTGGCTGCTTGTACTTGTCCGGACTAATTGCGATTTTATAGTGCTAGCCTACTGAGATACCTGCCGCAGATTAACATGAATACACCACTCAGACACAGTGTACTGACTCCGAGCTGACCAGTCCTTGTTTTAGCCCCTTAATGCCGAGCGCCAGACAGGGTAACAACAAGTACCATCTTTAAACGTTTTCGGTATGACGCGACTGGAGATTGAACACAACCTTCCACTCTCTGGGTGGAAGCTCTACCACTGGACCACGGAGACAGTCTCTTTTGTACGGGAGACTGAGAACACAATGTCATAAAAATATTCAT
Source organism: Haliotis cracherodii (assembly GCF_022045235.1). Lineage (NCBI taxonomy): Eukaryota > Metazoa > Mollusca > Gastropoda > Lepetellida > Haliotidae > Haliotis > Haliotis cracherodii. The sequence goes on along the minus strand of NW_027266269.1, from coordinate 27,741,460 downwards.
GGTCCCCAAAATATACTGTTCAGCATGTATTCAGGTTATCTGTATTGCCTGGACAATAAGGGAGGTAACTCACGTTTGTCCTCTCGGTAGTGCACAGTATAAGAGAATACAGGCTTCGAGGCGTTCTTCTTCTTCTGGATCGTCCAAGAGACTTCAACCTCTGCCTTAGAGAGCACCGTGACGAGCACATCTGCCGGGCTATTGGGAGCATCATCTGGTACGGAAAAGATTTATAACATCCCAATACAAAACACTAAAAACATCTGCAACATGAAAAAACGTAATATTTATCACAGTCATTCTGGCATGCTCGAAAAACCACACATTTGCTTCCCTGTTTAAGTGAGATGGGTTTGATGCGGCTTTATCATCCCAAACTGGCTCCCACAGGAGCTATCGCTTGGGTGAGATCAAGCAATATCTACACTGTAGATATCGCTGCAATGAAATTGCATCACAATGCTTTGCAGACCATTATGACGTCATTGGTTACCATGACGTCACAATCAAATGCTATCACTAATGGCTTTGCTACTGAAGTTGTTAGCAGTACTTCTTACACTTAGGACATTGCTTAATTGTCTACAAACAGAAAAATTTGGAAGAACGATGTTGGATGATAAATAAAATCTCACCCTCATGTCTTTTGATATCAAATATACCAACACTCTTTGATAAAAATGGAAAAGCTCCTCGGCTAGTCTCAGAGTTTTTCCATTTTTATCAACTCGTGTTCATATATTCGATATCAAAAGACACTCAGATGAGATTCTCTATTTGAACAGTATTCCAGTTATATCAGGGCGTGTCAGCTTAATGTGGGAGGAAAGCCCCAAGTGATGCAGGTCTCAGACATTTACCACTTCGGTGAAACCCACCAACACACGTATCAAGAAACATAATCGGGGCCAACCAGGATTCGAACCCACACTTACAGGTTCCTGGCATGCCCAAGGGATGCAACTCTGCACAGAGAATCACAGTGCCATAGATGACTGGACCAACCGTGTCCCCACTTTCCTGTATAAGCTAATCTTGAGACATTATGATAAACTGGAGGCTGCACCAATCCACTATCTGAAGGTGTCCTCTCTGAGACATTGACATGTCTGAAGTATTTCAGTCCAGCAGCACCAAGAACATTTATTTGTTTGTTTGTTGTTTAACACTCAGCAAAAGTCCCCCTTTATGATGGTGGTCTGTAAATAATCAAAACTGGACCAATCCAGTGATTGACATCATAAGCATCGATCTACCCAATAAGTGAGTGAGTATGGTATTACGCCGATTTTAGCAATATTCCAGCAATATCACGGCAGGGGACACCAGAAATGGGCTTCACACAATGTACCCATGTCGGGAATCGAACCCGGGTCTTCGGCGTGACAAGCGAACGCTTTAACCCCACCCAATAAGGATACCATGACATGCATCAACCAAGTCAGCGAGTCTGACCACCCGATCCCGCTAGTCGCCTCTTACAACAAGCGAAGTCTCCTTTTACGGCAAGCATGGGTTGCTGAAGTCCTATTCTACCCCGAATCCTGGCCAAGAACAAAACATCATTCAGCATGCACAGTACCACAGGGAGGTTCATCATCACATGAGGGGGAAGCGACTTACTCATTAGCTGTATCTTGATTCTGGCAATGGAAGAAGCACTTCCTGCCTCGTTGTCAGCAAGACACTGGTAGTACGCCGAGTGGACGTCTTCCACACCGTAGATACGAAGCTGGTTCCTGTCCTCCTTGACCAGCTGTGGGGACAAAGTGAGTGAGTGAGTGAGTGAGTGAGTGAGTTGGGTTTAAAGCCCGTTTAACATTATTTCAGTTATATCACGGCGTGTCAGCTTAATGTGGGAGGAAAGCCCGAAGTGATGCACGTCTCAGACGTTTACCACTTCGGTGAAACCCACGAGCACGGGTATGGTGCTGACAAACCTAGAAACATAATTGGGGCGAACCGGGATTCGAACCCACAATCATAGGTTTTTGGCGTGCCCAAGGGACGCAACTCTGCACAGCGAATCGCGGCGCCTTAGACGACTGGGCCACCCGTGCTCCCTGTGGGGACAAAGAGACAGGTACACGTCACAGTCACGGATAGACAGGTACATGTCACAGTCACGGATAGACAGGTACACGTCACAGTCATGGATAGACAGGTACACGTCACTGTCACGGATAGACAGGTACACGTCACAGTCATGGATAGACAGGTGCACGTCACTGTCACTGTCACGGACAGACAGGTACACGTCACAGTCATGGATAGACAGGTGCACGTCACTGTCACTGTCACAGAGAGACAGGTACACGTCACAGTCATGGATAGACAGGTGCACGTCACTGTCACTGTCACGGATAGACAGGTACATGTCACAGTCACGGATAGACAGGTACACTTCACAGTCACGGATAGACAGGTACACGTCACAGTCATGGATAGACAGGTACATGTTACAGTCACGGATAGACAGGTACACGTCACAGTCATGGATAGACAGGTGCACGTCACTGTCACTGTCACAGAGAGACAGGTACACGTCACAGTCATGGATAGACAGGTGCACGTCACTGTCACTGTCACGGATAGACAGGTACATGTCACAGTCACGGATAGACAGGTACACTTCACAGTCACGGATAGACAGGTACACGTCACAGTCATGGATAGACAGGTACATGTTACAGTCACGGATAGACAGGTACACGTCACAGTCATGGATAGACAGGTACACGTCACTGTCACGGATAGACAGGTACACGTCACAGTCATGGATAGACAGGTGCACGTCACTGTCACTGTCACGGACAGACAGGTACACGTCACAGTCATGGATAGACAGGTGCACGTCACTGTCACTGTCACAGAGAGACAGGTACACGTCACAGTCATGGATAGACAGGTGCACGTCACTGTCACTGTCACGGATAGACAGGTACATGTCACAGTCACGGATAGACAGGTACACTTCACAGTCACGGATAGACAGGTACACGTCACAGTCATGGATAGACAGGTACATGTTACAGTCACGGATAGACAGGTACACGTCACAGTCACGGATAGACAGGTACACATCACAGTCACGGATAGACAGGTACACGTCACAGTCACTGTCACGGATAGACAGGTACACGTCATCGTCACGTATAGTCAGGTACACGTCACAGACATGCATAGACAGGTACACGTCACTGTCAGGTATAGACAGGCGTTACAATCACAGATTGACAGGTTTCATAGAGACAGGTGTCAGTCACAGATAGACAGGTGTCAGTCACAGATAGACAGGTGTTAGTCACAGGTAGACAGGTGTCAGTCACAGACAGACTGCTGTTAGTCACAGATAGACAGGTGTTAGTCACAGATAGACAGGTGTCAGTCACAGATAGACAGGTGTTAGTCACAGGTAGACAGGTGTCAGTCAGTCACAGATAGACAGGTGTCAGTCACAGATAGACAGGTGTTAGTCACAGATAGACAGGTGTTAGTCACAGATAGACAGGTGTTAGTCACAGATAGACAGGTGTTAGTCACAGATAGATAGGTGTTAGTCACAGGTAGACAGGTGTCAGTCAGTCACAGATAGACAGGTGTCAGTCACAGATAGACAGGTGTTAGTCACAGATAGACAGGTGTCAGTCACAGATAGACAGGTGTCAGTCACAGGTAGACAGGTGTCAGTCAGTCACAGATAGACAGGTGTCAGTCACAGATAGACAGGTGTTAGTCACAGATAGACAGGTGTCAGTCACAGATAGACAGGTGTTAGTCACAGGTAGACAGGTGTCAGTAAGTCACAGATAGACAGGTGTCACAGATGGAGAAGTGTCAGTCACAGAAATAAATCTGAATGTCTAAGTTTACTTTTAACCAAATGTAAAGATAGATATATTAATGTAAGCCCAATGATCAAACCAGGGCAACAGACAGACCAATCTGACTCACCGTTCCAAATCGGCCACCAGGAAACACTTCCTGTCCGTCCTTCAGCCAGTGCACCTTTGGTGGCGGCTCTCCATTCACCTTGCACTCCAACACGATGTTCCTGGCCACGGGATGGGTGGCGCTCTGGGGCCCGATCTCGATGACAGGCTTCACTGAAACAACACAAACACAGTTAGCACACATAATCAGTGGGTGAATATTGTTTGGTGCTGTATGTCTGACTGTGTCACTCCTATATCAACAACAAGAAGATAACCCAAACCCTCAATAATAATAAATATCATCATCACAATAATAACAAGAGTTTGCCACTAACGTGGCTATATCCCCCGCCCCTGTTGCAGAATTTATGACATAATTAAATCTAAACAAACCCTAATTTTTTTTAACCAAGGTGGAACTTGTCATGGAAATTGTAAAAAAAAGATGAGTTTGGAACCTAAGTCCATCTTGTTGCCATGGAAACGTAAAAAATATAAATTTCTAAAATTTCTCAATAGCAAAAGGCACCAGTTCAGCATGTACCTGACACACCTGCAAAGTTTCATGAAAAAATATTGAACGGTTTATGAGTTATGCTCCAGAAACGAACCCTACTCTCACAGAACCTAAGTCCATCTTGTTGCCATGGAAACGTAAAAAATAAAAATTTCTAAAATTTCTCAATAGCAAAAGGCACCAGTTCAGCATGTACCTGACAGACCTGCAATGTTTCATGAAAAAGTATTGAACGGTTTATGAGTTATGCTCCGGAAACGAAGCGTGACGGATGGACGGACGATAATAACAGGATCATCCAAATCCTCTTTGCTGCATTTTTTTATTTTAATCGGTACACCATGATGATGATGATCATCATCATAATAGCAGGATCATCCAAACCCTCTTTGCTGCATTTGTTATCTTAATCGGAGTGAGTGAGTGAGTATGCTTAACACCACTTTTAGCAATATTCCAGCAATATCACGGCGGCGGACACCAGAAATGGGCTTCACACATTGTACCCCTGTTGGGAGTCAAACCTGGGTCTTCGGCATGACGAGCAAACGCTTTAACCACTAGGCTACCAGACCTCCCCTAGAGTTATCAGGAGATGACATATCCCCCCACAACCCATTGTTGTATTATATGCAGGGGGAGATCATCTTCCCGAGGCAAGGGAGTTAACTGACTATAAAAGTCCAGTTTCCACCCTTGCTGAACTAGGCTGGAATTCCTGGGCTCGACTGTAGCGCCACCAAGGGAGTTATGTCCCTTCTAAGCCTCTCCTATTGACCAATCAGATTCCACCTCTCGTATTGCTTGCATTTGTTTCAAACAAAATGGTGCCGCTCCGTCAAAACGATCTGATTGATAATCAAGATCCCATATTGTGATAAAACGGGTCTTACATAGCGAAGTGCATCAAATCACGTGAGCACCTTGATTAAAAACATGAAAAGATTTGGAAAATATCTGTTGACAACGAGTTGGCGGTGCACATGCTTTGCAAATCCTGCAGTCGACCGAAATCTACACAACATTTTACAAACCAGATTTCGATTTCGCAATTTTGATTGGACTATGCATAGACTCGTTAGCCCAGCCAAAATGTAACTCCATAATACCAGCCTAGTTCGGCAAGGGTGGAAACTGGACTTTTATAGTCAGTTAACTCACTTGCCTCGGGAAGATGGGCTAAAGTATTAATCTATTTTGTCAGCTTTCTAACTGTAAAACTTTCCATTCCTTAACTCAACTATTATTGTTTTGAAATATCACAACACCTTCAAACAGATATGAAAAGTACATGTCATCATTGCAGCCAAATTCAGACGACAAGTTCACAGCAGCAGGAAATCACCGATCATGTTAGCTTACCATATAAATTGCAGACTGTAAAATCACTGAATGTAAAAGACAAAGCGTATACTCTCATAGCATATACTACAGATAACGCATCAAACAAAAGTTTTGCGATAGATTATCATACGATAATCGAGAGTACAATCGACATCAATAATTTGTAATCTAAAATTAATGAGATCTCATATCCATTGCAGAATGTTTGAAAAACAAACTCCATTTTTTAACAAGAATCTTGAAATTTGCCTTCTAACCCCAAACGTAGTAACATTGATACTTTTGTTTATGTCTTTGGGGATGCCATCATATTTCATTTTGAAAAGGTTTACTACTGACCATGTTTTCCAGATGAATTTACTTTGTTGTTTTAATAATCAGATTGGTTCGAGATTGCAGACTAACGGAAAATCAACCAACTTCTCCCTTACATTCTTACTATATCAATAACACGATAGTTTTAATGAAACAGAAATTCAAATTGACAAACAAAGAAAGTAATTTAGCAGCGATAAGTGAATTCGGCGTCACGACAGTCGTCGCTTGTTTGTAAACATAACGGTCATTCGGTTGCAAGTTCAACTCCAAGCATGGTTGTGGCCACCTATTCACAGTGGGGAGTTTTGACTGGTGCCAGCGATAGTATAGAGAGCTCCGTGACCGGGCTAACGCTGTGAGGAGCTTGACAATTAAGGTTATTCATTCACACAGAAATCGTGGCACAGCTACAATGCGAACATGCCCTGTTAATAACAGCGGGCTTGCCCATTCAATGTTATTTTCATCATGAACTTCCTGCCTATAAATAAACATTATACCACCTTAATATTAACGATCATAGCAATATTTGAATATCATCTATCAATCAGTATCACACACAGAACGACAATCTTCACTGTTTCAACTCCAGCGCCGTGCTAAATCGCCATGACACACAGTCCATAGAAATATGCAATACTTGAACAAAATAACTTCGGTTACAGACTAACGGTAAACATCAGTTGTCTTATACCAGTAACTGTATAATGGGGAAAAGTAAAGCTTGCTGACAATTCTGATCGGATTTCCTTTTCAAATTGGCTGTCTGATACTAAAATAGTTACGTGTGTGTGACATGGGTTCATAATGAAAATTTGCCGTCATTGGTTTGAAGTTCAAACATGGCAGAAAAAGTTCGAGAAGCGCGGTAACCACTTTACTAATCTCGCCATATTTCGCAATCCGTAGCTCTGTATTAAATATGAGTAAAACGAGGTTAAAGCTGAGATGATTAGGGTGATGATGGTTATAATTTTGATTTTGCGCTCTTGGTGTTCGACATCTTTATTCACAGTTGAAAAGGGATTTTTTCATGGGACTATACATGGTCCAGTGACATCAAGAGAGTTAAATATTTTTGAAGAGAATTTGTCCTTATTGATAAGCGGATGGATGGACGGACAGACAGAGACACTCCACTCCCCTAGTAATGCGGGGGATAGGAGTAATAATAATGCGGGGGATAAGAGTAATAATAATGCGGGGGATAAGAGTAATAATAATGCGGTGGATAGAAGTAATAATAATGCGGGGGATAAGAGTAATAATAATGCGGGGGATAAGTGTAATAATAATGCGGGGGATAAGAGTAATAATAATGCGGTGGATAGAAGTAATAATAATGCGGGGGATAAGAGTAATAATAATGCGGGGGATAAGAGTAATAATAATGCGGGGGATAAGAGTAATAATAATGCGGGGGATAAGTGTAATAATAATGCGGGGGATAAGTGTAATAATAATGCGGTGGATAGAAGTAATAATAATGCGGGGGATAAGAGTAATAATAATGCGGGGGATAAGAGTAATAATAATGCGGGGGATAAGAGTAATAATAATGCGGGGGATAAGAGTAATAATAATGCGGGGGATAGGAGTAATAATAATGCTATTTCCACAATACTGATGGACATCCTCAATGTTCAACACAGCACATGTACAACAGAGAGGGGCCCCGAGAGACAATAAAAGTACACACATTCAGTTGTAGCAATCGGAAAAGGTATGCAATGAGTCCAGATTTAAGCAAACCCACGACAAACCTAGAAACATAATCGGGCGGAACCGGGATTCGAACCCACAATCATAGGTTTCTGGCGTGCCCAAGGGACGCAACTCTGCACAGCGAATCGCGGCGCCTTAGACGACTGGGCCACCCGTGCCCCCCAGAAGGGAAGAGGGTCTCATAGGAGGGCTTGCACCAAGGGACTTAGTTTGTATTTGGTCATTTGGAAGTTGGTCATTTGATTGGAAATTTCTGGTAGGTTTCTCCTGCTACAAATCGACTACTGGATTGTACCTAATGGATGTCCATACATGCTGAGACCTGGTCAACGCTGTTTGTCGGAGGCCAGCAAGAAGAAGCTAGCAAGCCAAATCCTGATGTGCAATACAATTCTTTCTGTGTGGGATTCGTAAATCTATTGACCGCCTCCGTGGTCTAGTGGTAGAGCGTCCACCGGAAGAGCGAAAGGTCCGGGGTTCGATCCCGGGCCACGTCATACCAAAAGACGTTAAAAGATGGTACTTGTTGTTACCCTTTCTGGCGCTCGGCATTAAGGGGCTAAAACAAGGACTGGTCGGCTCGGAGTCAGTATACTGTGTCTGAGTGGGGTATTCATGTTAAACTGTGGCATGGTATCTCAGTGAGCTAGCACTATAAATCGGCATCAGTCCAGACTAGTACAAGCAGCCACACAAACACACACAGGTACATGCACGTCGCTCTATAAGTGCAATAATCTTGGATGCGACGTTAAACCCCATTTCACCTCACCTCGTACAATCTATCAGAGCCTGGCTGTGTGACATGATACTCACCAAGTACACGTAGAGTGTTGTTGTATTCAAAGACTCTATCAGAGCCTGGCTGTGTGACATGATACTCACCAAGTACACGTAGAGTGTTGTTGTATTCAAAGACTCTATCAGAGCCTGGCTGTGTGACATGATACTCACCAAGTACACGTAGAGTGTTGTTGTATTCAAAGACTCTATCAGAGCCTGGCTGTGTGACATGATACTCACCAAGTACACGTAGAGTGTTGTTGTATTCAAAGACTCTATCAGAGCCTGGCTGTGTGACATGATACTCACCAAGTACACGTAGAGTGTTGTTGTATTCAAAGACTCTATCAGAGCCTGGCTGCGTGACATGATACTCACCAAGTACACGCAGAGTGTTGTTGTATTCAAAGACTCTATCAGAGCCTGGCTGTGTGACATGATACTCACCAAGTACACGTAGAGTGTTGTTGTATTCAAAGACTCTATCAGAGCCTGGCTGCGTGACATGATACTCACCAAGTACACGTAGAGTGTTGTTGTATTCAAAGACTCTATCAGAGCCTGGCTGCGTGACATGATACTCACCAAGTACACGCAGAGTGTTGTTGTATTCAAAGACTCTATCAGAGCCTGGCTGCGTGACATGATACTCACCAAGTACACGTAGAGTGTTGTTGTATTCAAAGACTCTATCAGAGCCTGGCTGCGTGACATGATACTCACCAAGTACACGCAGAGTGTTGTTGTATTCAAAGACTCTATCAGAGCCTGGCTGCGTAATGTGACACTTGTAGACACCGGCGTGCTTCTTCCAGACTTTCCTGAAGTGGAGACTTCCTCCATACCATTTCTCGACCTCATCGAACAGCACTTCCTGGCCTGGAACAAAACAGCTGTCTCAGTAGACGCCTAGACGCTGTGCAAGCCCGCACAGACACAGAACAAGGCCAGACAAAGGGCACCCCTGAACCCCCCTCCGGACATATGCAGTGATTGTTATATTACATCACGGCTTGTCAGCTTAATGTGGGAGGAAATCCCAAAGAGATGATTGATTGCTTGTTGTTAAACACTGCACTATCACCACTGCAATATTCCAGCTATATCACAGCGGTCTGAAAATATTCAAGTCTGAGCCAGACAATCCAGTGATTGATATCATGAGCATCGTTCCATGCAATTGGGATCGATGACATGAATCAACCAAGTCACCGAGCCTGACCACCTTATCTCATTAGTCGCCTCTTACGACAAGCATAGTCGCCTCTTTCAGCAAGCATGTGTTGCTGAATGCCTTTTCTCTATGCGGGTCTGTACGGGGTAAGCAGTTATGAGGCTGACAAGACCCGAAATCCTTATACAAGTGAATCTGAACTGCCCAGCCAGGCTTACTATCTTGCAACTTGAAGATCTGGGTTTGAATTGGTCTTCAGCAACTAATGCTTGTCGTAAAAGGAAAGCAACAGAATCGTGTGGTCAGACTTGCTGACTTGGTTGATGCATGTCATCATATCCCAGTTGATAGATTGGTGCTCATGATATCAATCACTGGATTGTCTGGTCCTGGTTTGATTCTTTATAGACCACATGTTGTTATAATTATTATTATTATTATTATTATTATATACTGCAGGTTTCCAGGTACTAGTATCTGCTCAAATGCGGTTTATTTGTACCCCAACCAGAGGAAATGTTTGCATTCTAGGTAACATTCTCAACTCCCTTGGGAGTATGCAATCCAAGCTGCCTACGGGGGCTAGAGGGTTTTTTACCTCCACCCCCACATATTGGGTACTGGCTGAACAGAGGCACATATCAACTAAGTCACATGTCCAGGGTGACGCCACACGTTTTGAAGCTGTGTTTCAATGTAGGAATATAGCTGGAATATTGCTAAGTGGTGGAAAGCAAAAGTGGCATATTGATACCCTTCTTTTAAGGTAGCAATCATCATTAAAAACATATTAATCATCCTCACCATCCCTGGTCCATGTTATTGTTGGTAATGGGTTGCCATCGGCGATGCACTCAATCGTGGCCGAGTCCCCATTAAGGACAGAGGTCTGGTTCACTGGCACCGCAAGGATCCTGAGGAACGGTTTGGTCACTGGGATCAAAAATAAAATATAATCAGAAAATAAAACAGATTATTATCATGTAAAGAGAAATAAATCATATATACTCACTGACAAAAGAGTGAGTGAGTGAGTGAGTATGGTTTTACGCTGCTTTTAGTAATATTCCAGCAATATCACGGCGGGGGACACCAGAAATGGGCTTCACACATTGTACCCATGTCGGGAATCGAACCCAGGTCTTCGACGTGACGAGCGGACGCTTTAACCACTAGGCTACCCGACTGCCCCCACTGACAAAAGAAACGTGAATACCATACATGTTGGTTTATATATGAAGAATTAATATTCAAGAGATATTAGATTGGTTAGATGCACAAACGAACATACTGCTATGTTGTGTGAACCAATGTTCATGAATGCATTACATACGTCATAGATCGATGACTCGAGATGCACCATTTGTCTCGTGCAGGATTAGCGTGTATGGTTTGGAAATCATGTGCAGCATATCGCGATAAGAACAAAGTCACTCTGTGGTAACAGACCCATGAAGATCTCGAGTAGAATAGGTCTTCAGCAACCCATGCTTGTCGGAAGAGGTGATTAACGGAATCGGATGGTCAGGCTCGCTGACTAGGTTGATGCATGTCATCGATCCCAATTGCATGGATTGATGCTCATGATATCTGGGATTGTCTGGTCAAGACTCGATTATTTACAGACCGCCGTCGTAGAGCTGGACATTTTCCCGAGGCAAGAGAGTTAACTGACTATAAAAGTCCAGTTTCCACCCTTGCCGAATTTGGCTGGAATTTCTGGGCTCGATCGTAGCGCCACCAGTGGCTATTACCAATTATGTCTCTTCTAAGCCTCTCCTATGGACCAATCAGATTCCACCTCTCGTATCACCTGCGTTTGCTTCACACAAAATGGTGGCGTCTAGTCAGGACAATCTGATCGATAATCAAGATCTATATTGTGATAAAACAGGTCTTACATCATTAAATGCATCAAATCATGACAGCACCTTGATTAAAAACATGAAAAGATTTGGAAAATATCTGCTGATGAGTTGGCAGTGCACATCCTTTGCAAATCCAGCAATCGATCGAAATCTGCATGACAATTTGCGAACCGGAATTCGATTTCTGTACACGATTTGGATTGGACTATGCATAGACTCGTTAGTCCAGCTAAAATGTAACTCCATAATACCAGCCAATTTCGGCAAGACTGGAAACTGGACTTTTAAAGTCAGTTAACTCCCTTGTCTCGGGAAGATGAGAGCTGGAATATTGCTGAGTGCGGCATTGTGGCTCACACAAAACACTTTCTGTGAACTTACCCTCGCTTGGCGCGTCGTTCACAGTCAAGATGGCCTCTCTGCTGTTTCGCCAGTGAAAATGTGTGGCGCCTCCATCAATGTCAAAGAACGCTTTGTTAGCCACGAGACATCGGTAGCTGCCAGCATCAGTAGCCTTCGCATGGTTGACTTGAAGCTTCCCTGACTGGTAGAGGATGTACCTGCAATAGGATTGACAGTGATATACCTGTAGTATGATTGACAGTGATATACCTGTAGTATGATTGACAGTGATATACCTGTAGTATGATTGACAGTGATATACCTGTAGTATGATTGACAGTGATATACCTGTAGTATGATTGACAGTGATATACCTGTAGTATGATTGACAGTGATATACCTGTAGTATGATTGACAGTGATATACCTGCAATATGATTGACAGTGATGTACCTGCAATATGATTGACAGTGATGTACCTGCAATATAATTGACTGTGATGTACCTACAATATGATTGACAGTGATGTACCTGCAATATGATTGACCAGTGATGTACCTTAAATATGATTGACCAGTGATATACCTGCAATATGATTGAACAGTGATTTACCTGTTGTATGATTTACAGTGATATACCTGCAATATGATTGACAGTGATGTACCTGCAATATGATTGACAGTGATTTACCTGCAATATGATTGACAGTGATGTACCTGCAATATGATTGACAGTGATATACCTGCAATAGGATTGACAGTGATGTATCTGCAATATTTTTGACCATTGATATACCTGCAATGTTATTGACCAGTGATTTATGATTCCGTTGCTTGCGCGTGTGTTCTTTACGATTGAGCCACCTACTTTGAGTTGTCGGCTGTGATTGGTTGTCTGTTTCGCTCCCAGACAAAGTGGGCCTCAGTCACAGCATGTATGGAACAGTTGAACACCACAGTCGTGTTCACGTCGACGCTCTGGGAGAGTGGCTCCAAAGTAAAAGTTTTGGATATTCCTAAAACAAAAGGAAGATATATATAATCATTGTGTCAAATGAATGAAGACCAACACGGATCATTGGGATACGTTCTGCCCTAGACAAGCATGAGGTACTGGGGACATGTGCTGCCCTAGAATCTCCACAGGGAGACAAGCATGAGGTACTGGGGATATGTTCTGCCCTAGAATCTCCACAGGGAGACAAGCATGGGGTACTGGGGATATGTTCTGCCCTTGAATCTCCACAGGGAGACAAGCATGAGGTACTGGGGATATGTTCTGCCCTAGAATCTCCACAGGGAGACAAGCATCAGGTACTGGGGACGTGTGCTGCCCTAGAATCTCCACAGAGACAAGCATGAGTTATTGGGGACATGTGCTGCCCTAGAATCTCCACAGGGAGACAAGCATGAAGTACTGGGGATATGTTCTGCCCTAGAATCTCCACAGGGAGACAAGCATGAAGTACTGGGGATATGTTCTGCCCTAGAGTCTCCACAGGGAGACAAGCATGAGGTACTGGGGACATGTGCTGCCCTAGAATCTCCACAGAGACAAGCATGAGGTACTGGGGATATGTTCTGCCCTAGAATCTCCACAGCGAGACAAGCATGAGGTACTGGGGATATGTTCTGCCCTTGAATCCCCATAAGTAGACATGCATGGGGTATTGACGGCCTACTTTGCTCAGGAATCCCCACAGGGAGGGAGACCCGTGAAGAATCCGAGGTAGAATAGGTCTTCAGCAACCCATGCTTGCCGTAAAAGGTGGCTATGCTTGTCGTAAGAGGCAACTAACGGGATCGGGTGGTCTGGCTCGCTGACTTGGTTGATACACGTCATCGATCACAATTGTGTGGATTGACCCTCATGATATCACTGGATTGTCTGGTCCAGACTTGATTATTTACAGACTGCCGTCATATAGCTGGAATATTGCTGAGTGCGGCGTTAAACAACAAACCAACCAACCAACACAGGGAGAGAGGCATGAGGTACTAGGCCCTATTCTTCCCAGGAGAATATTAGTTTCATTGATAACAGTCTTTTGATTCGACATATTGTATTGAGGGCTTGCTCAAAATTTTGAAATTACATCTATGAGAACTGTCAATTAAAAGATTAATTATTACTGGTCGTTGATGTCCAGCTCATGACCGAAGAAAACGTGTACAGATAGAGTCTGTGAAAAGCAAGATGGACATTACTTCCAAAACGAAGCTGTGGTGGCGATGTGTCCAGGGTATTTACCCATCTAACCAGAAAGGAGATAACACACCCAGGGCTCGAGTGAGTGAGTGAGTGAGTGAGTGAGTGAGTGAGTGAGTGAGTGAGTGAGTGAGTGAGTGAGTGAGAGTGAGTGAGTGAGTGAGTGAGTGAGTGAGTGAGTGAGTGAGTGAGTGAGTGAGTGAGTGAGTGTGTGTGTGTGGGTGGGTGGGTGGGTGAGCGAGCGAGCGAGCGAGTATGGTTTTATGTCGCTTTTAGCAATATTCCAGCAATATCACAGCACCAATATGGGCTTCGCACATTGTACCCATGTCAGGAATCGAACCCGGGTCTAACGCTTTAACCACTAGGCTACCCGGGCTCCCTTCCCAGTGCTCGAAATATTTCTTAAAGCATATTGTCCTGCAGGGCAAGTAGATGATAGTTTTTACTCGTCCTGCAATTTTTTCACTTGCCCTGTTAAATTCCATTAAGTTTTATCTTCTCCGTTATTATTTACAGCAGACAGTACAAAATAATTTGGTGTCTCCGCCATCTACGTTCATCTCTGCCCATTTAAACTCTCTCAACCATGTGTCTTGCACAGTTTGATGTCATTTTTTACAGTCATACAGTTTTTGAGAAATTTTCCTTTTTTCGGCCTGTTTGTGAATTAAATCATGTTTTTTTGTCGTTAACCCCAACACTCCGATAAAAAACTTCCATATGTCAGCCATTACTCTCACAAATAAATAATCAGCTGTTCACTATCGCTTTGACATTTGAGCGTCAGTAACGAATCGCTTACAAGAGAAACATTTTTTTTTTTTTTTTTAAAAGCTTTGACAAACGTACTTCATGTTTATTTCGGTAACAGACAGTTGCCAAGTATGTCGTCTAAATATGATATGACTGACATGTTTATATTCCTTTGATGGTGTGAGAGATGAAAACATACGTTACGTTTGAAATTATTTTGCATATTTTAAACGATTTGAGGTAGGACGAGCATTTCTTCTATTTGCTCTCTCCATGTACTCGCCACTCATCAATACAAGTCTAGGACTGGATTTTTTTAACCCTGACACACCAGTGAGTGAGTGAGTGAGTGAGTGAGTGAGTGAGTGAGTGAGTGAGTGAGCGAGTTAAAATTTTAAGTCACATTGGCAATATTTCAGCCATATCGTGACTATCAATAATTAAACATTACACATATATTGAAACTGATATAAAAACCTGTCAACGAAGGACAGTAAAATAACTAGTTTATCACAGGAAAAGATATAAAATTAGTACGGAATCATACAAAAGAATAGCACTATACATAACTATACAAAATAATAACGGGCTATAGATCGCGAGCAACTGAAGGTAGACTACCATACTGGGGACCATGGGGACTTACAGTACCCTTGCTACCTGCATGGTTCCCCAGCAGGACCCGACATCCCAGACAATCAAGGATGTGACTGGAGCGACAGCTATGTTTTGTTTCCTGCATGGGTTTGCTGGAATAAGGTACATTGTGTACCTTGGAGGACGCAAAAACTATGGATTCTGTCGGCCACCCATCTTCCCGAGGCAAGTGAGTTAACTGACTATAAAAGTCCAGTTTCCATCCTTGTCGAACTAGGCTGGTATTATGGAGTTACATTTTGGCTGGACTAACGATTCTATGCATAGTCCAATCAAAATCGGACTCCATAATTGAAATCCGGTTCATAATCTGTCATGCAGTTTCGGTCGATTGCGGGATTTGCAAAGCATGTGCACCGTTAACTCGTTGTCAACAAAATATTTCTACATCTTTTCATGTTTTTAATGAAGGTGCTCACGTGATTTGATGCACTTCGCGATGTAAGACTCATTTTATCACAATATATATCTTGTTTATCGATCAGATTGTCTTGACTTGGGCGCCGCAGTTTGGTTTGAAGCAAATGAAGTGATACGAGAGGTGGAATCTGATTGGTTCATAGGAGAGGCATAGAAGGGACATAACTTGTAATAGCCAGTGTTGGCGCTAAGATCGAGCCCTGGAATTCCAGCCTAGCTCGGCAAGGGTGGAAACTGGACTTTTAAAGTCAGTTAACTCTCTTGCCTCTGGAAGATGTTGGCCACTCAATAGTACCATAACAACTAAGGATGTTGCCCTACATAAAACTGACGTTTGTTCTGATAATGAATATTCTCAAGATTCGGTGTCAGTGGCTGATTTTCGTCAATGTAACATTACAATTCCCATAAAAACTGACGGGCGAAAGAAAGCAAACGCCCATGTTTGATGGTGGCTAAAAGTGACAAAGAAGAAATGGTTATTTGATGGTGATGTATTTAATAAGGGTATCATAGCTGTGTTTTTTACCTCCAGTTTGCAGCATTTCGGTGACTGTTTTCAGCCAAATAAAGTGTTGATAACGTTTGTACTTTTTTTCCATCAAATCCATTTTTTAAGTGTATACTTTCTTTGGCCCCGGAGTTTATCACAAGCTAAGGCTTTTGAGCATCTGCAATTGTATGACCCAAGCAGTGTCCGAAATAACTGCTTGCCCAGCTGCCCGTGGCTGGTAACTTTTCTGTCAGGCTGAATGAAATTTTCCTCTACCTGCCCGACTGGCAGATAATGTTAAGCTAACTTACGTATTCAGTAGTGCTGGGATGAGTCCTGTGGGTAACCGAGTCCTACTCAGGACCCACCCGACCCGAGTTAGCCGTCCTGAGTTACCCGACCCGAGTTACCCGACCCGAGTTACCCGACCCGAGTTACCCGTCCCGAGTTACCCGACCCGAGTTACCCGTCCCGAGTTACCCGACCCGAGTTACCCGTCCCGAGTTACCCGTCCTGAGTTACCCGACCCGAGTTACCCGACCCAAGTTACCCATCCCGAGTTACCCGTTCCGAGTTACCCAACCCGAGTTACCCGTCCAGAGTTACCCGTCCAGAGTTACCCGTCCAGAGTTACCCGTCCAGAGTTACCCGTCCAAGCCCTAGTATTCGGTTTTATTATAACTCATCATAGCTTCTCATGTAATGGTTATCATTATTTCAGCTGAATCAAGATGCGATTAATGCAGGCAGGTGACTTAGAAGATGGGTAGACAACATTTCTTGGTCACTTGCCTGACTGTCTTGTTGGGTTCTAAATAATTTCAAACACACGACCCAAGAAGATCCTTGATGGAGGCAGTTACAGTCACTTACGTGCAACTCTGATCTTTACCCGCCTTGCGATGATGGTTCCTACAGAATTAGAAACAAAACACTCGTAAAATCCCTCATCCGTCCGAATGTTGTTTTTGCGATCACGATGAATAATTTGATTGAAGTGAAGGGTCCCATTCCTAAAGACGCGGACACGAGCGTGTTCCCCCCGACTTTTTATCTTCACTCCATCCTTCTTCCAGTGGTAAGTAACAGGGTAGAACTTCTTCTCCACGAGGGCGGAACAGTTGATCGTCAGTGGCTGCTTCCTGAGAACCACCAGTGTGGCGGGGGATTCCTTTACTGCGATGCCGCGGTCCAGCGTGTCGTAGCCATTGATGGGGCGACTAGTTCGTTCAAAGGCTGGAAGGGAAACACAAGAGTTAGCTTCATTGGTGGGTGAGCGAGTATGGTTTTACGCCACTTTCATGAAAACCGTAACATTAGCTATGGTCTTGACAAAACTAGACCCAGGATCAGGCCAAATTTGAGATTCAAATCAACAATGATGTTTCCAACACGCCTAATGGACGCATCTGTGGGAGGGTTGGTAACATTCTGGTCTAATGTACTAGTCGTCTAATCTACTCGTGTAATGTATTGTGTGAGTGAGTGAGTTGGGTTTAACGCCGCTTTTAACAGTATTCCACTTATATCGCGGCGTGTCAGCTTAATGTGGGAGGAAAGCCCGAAGTGATGCAGGTCTCAGACGTTTACCGCTTCGCAGAAACCCACGAGCACGGGTATGGTGCTGACAAACCTAGAAACATAATCGGGGCAAACCGGGATTCGATCCCACAATCATAGGTTTCTTGTGTGCCCAAGGGACTCAACTCTGCACAGGGAATCATGGCGCTTAGACACCTGGGCCACCCATGTCCCTTTACGTAAAGTGCAATATACTGATCCAGTCACATTAAAATCAGATCTTTTAGGTCTGCACATATATAATTGTAGCAAAATTAACTGGGGATAAGAATCAGACACAGTCACTGCTGGCTTTCGAGTCTAATAACTGTCAATTATTTATCTGGCAGACCCAAATACCCAAGACATATTAGACATACCAATCTTGAAGACAAGAGGAAATCAATACAATGTTTACACCACTGACAGAGATTATATGCTGCTTCAATCAGGAATTAACCAACAAAAACATGTTGAATGACTGTCCTGGACTAAAATGTCGCTTTGAATGGAATTTCAGTTAAATCTCGGCGTGACTGCTCAGTGCGATTATATCAAAGTGTGACAGCTTAGTTCAGTTATATCACAGTATGACAGCTTAGTTCAGTTATATCACAGTATGACAGCTTAGTTCAGTTATACCGCAGTATGACAGCTTAGTTCAGTTATATCACAGTATGACAGCTTAGTTCAGTTATACCGCAGTATGACAGCTTAGTTCAGTTATATCACCGTATGACAGCTTAGTTCAGTTATACCGCAGTATGACAGCTTAGTTCAGTTATACCGCAGTATGACAGCTTAGTTCAGTTATTTCACAGTATGACAGCTTAGTTCAGTTATATCACAGTATGACAGCTTAGTTCAGTTATATCACCGTATGACAGCTTAGTTCAGTTATATCACAGTATGACAGCTTAGTTCAGTTATATCACAGTATGACAGCTTAGTTAAAAAGATAATCAGGTGAGATTATGTTTGTCATCCAAAACAATTCTTCCAACTTTTTCAGTTTGTGATAACCATTTTCTTGTGTACAAAGTACAGCTAACCAGCTTCAGTGGCAGAGAGATCAGTGATGTCATTTGATAGTGATGTTACAGTAACCTATGTTTTGATTGTTCGTTGTTTAACGCCCCACTCAGCAATAATCCAGCTATATGACAGCGGTCTGTAAATAATTTAGCCTGGACCAGACAATGCAATGATTGACATCATGAGCATCGATCCACGCAACTGGATACGATGACATGCATCAACCAAGTCAGCAAGCCTGACCACCTGATCCCGTTAGTCGCCTCTTACGACAAGCACAGTCGCCTCTTACGACAAGCATGGCTTGCTGAAGAACAGTTCTAAACTTTAGCTTCAAGGGGGTAACCAATAACATCGCAATGGACTGTACGGCATTGTGGGGCAATTTCATTGTTGTGATCTTCTTGGTGATCTCATGTTGGAGCCGATTTTGCATGTTAAATACTGCCATACAAGCTACTGATTACAACCAATCAAGGGAGATAACTCTGTTTGTCTTAATCCCAATTCTGGGTTCACCAGTGCTGATATCAATGAAAGAATTGTTTATCTACACACGCCATCACTACTGCAGTTGTGCATTTCCACATTTATTTCTGAAGGGTTTTTGGTTTTTTTTAAACGTTTTTATTGTTCCCTTTATTTCTGAAGTTAATACATAGAGGATATTTCATGTGTCAAGAGAAATATGTTTCTTACATCCAGTGATGGGGGGAGGGGAAGGAGATATACATATGAGAGATGAGATGAGAGAAATATGATATATCACGAGACACAAGAAATATCCTATTTATTATATACTTTTTTTTGTAGTTTTCTCCCGAAAATTTAATTAGTTTATTACAAAGGTAAAACCTTGAAAAGTAAATACTCCCCACCTACAGACAGGGACGGTTCAAAAGTAAAAAAGTGTTTGCAAAATCTTAAAAAATGTAAACAAACGAATCAAAAATTATTTAGGGTCAAGCAAATTCTTTGTCATACATTTCGATATGATTATAAACAAAATCAACTTTAACAAAAAATATTCTTGAAAACAAGGAGACGCCTGCTGAAAGCGAAAGAATACACGCTGGTCAAGTAACAAAAATGGCGCTTTGTGAAACGAACAGTCTTGATTGACGAGTTAAATGAGAAATTAACAGTTTATATTGAAACATTTCTGAGAGAATAACAAACGTGATATTAACTCCATAAATGACCATCTGTCATTACATTGCCTTGTCAATGTGGCTCAAACGTAAAAACTACGTCAACAGTTTGTGTACAAGCTTGACGCTTACGACAAAGGGAGGCAATTTAAGGGGAGATAACTCTTGAATGACAATAGTTCCATCAAAGTGTTATATTCACTGCAGTGAAATATCGTGTGTTATGTTCACTACTGTGAAATATCA
This sequence comes from Haliotis cracherodii, assembly GCF_022045235.1. Lineage (NCBI taxonomy): Eukaryota > Metazoa > Mollusca > Gastropoda > Lepetellida > Haliotidae > Haliotis > Haliotis cracherodii. Next base: position 27,720,929 of record NW_027266269.1, on the reverse strand, counting down.
AGTGTTATGTTCGCTGCAATGAAAATTTCATTTTTCTTAACTTCAGAAAACTCAGAGTCTTTCACACTGAAGTATATGAGTGAGTGAGTGAGTGGGTGAGTGAGTGAGTATGGTTTTACGCTGCTTTTAGCAATATTCCAGCAATATCACGGCGGGGGACACCAGAAATGGGCTTCACACATCGTACCCATGTCTGGATTCAAACCCGGGTCTTCGGTTTGACGAGTGAACGCTTTAACCACTAGGCTACCTGACCGCCCGACTGAAATATATGATAAAGTATTCAAGCCAATAACCTACCCAAGCATCAAGTCAGGAATTGAAGTAGGATGTTGAATGACAAGTTATCACATCTGTTTGAAAAAATGGGATGAGATTGTAGGGCTGGGGCAGGTCCAAATTTACTACCTGGTTACCCAACCTTATCCGGGTACCCAACCTTATCCGGGTACCCAACCTTATCCGGGTACCCAACCTTATCCGGGTACCCGCTGCAGGTCTCAAGAGATGGGTACAAAATGTATGATTGGGAATTGTTTTACGGCAGCCCTGGCAAAAACGTTTTAGATACATTTATCAAACAATCAGATTATGCATACACTGAAGTTGACTGAAGCTTTGTCTTTACTCAAACATTTTCAAGTCAAAAGGAATGTGTGCATCATCAGAAAGAAATGCGAATAAACACTGAGCCATTGTAATTTTTTTGACAGCATTTCACCTGACTAATTACAGGTCCAGGTAGTACTGTGGGTGGGTACCCAGGTCTGAGCTGAGCCTAACTTTCCCTTGATCGTAAAATGAGTGAGTGAGTGAGTATGGTTTTACGCCGCTTTTAGCAATATTCCAGCAATATCACAGTGGGGGACCCCAGAAATGGGCTTCACACATTGTACCCATGTCGGGAATCGAAACCGGGTCGTCTGCGTGACGAGCGCTTTAACCACTAGGCTACCCGACCGCCCCTGATCATAAAATGATTTAACAATCGGTTTATTGACTTTAAGTGCTTACCAATTGCAGTATATCAATATTTCTATTTATAGTGACATCAGTCATGGACATATCTATTCTGGTAAGTATCGCACTTCGTAATACTAACGTAGGAAGATGGGGATGAGCTTGAAAATAACCCAGGTCCTCATTTCAGGCCAATTCTAGTTACCTCGAACATATAATACGTGCATGCGTGTGAGTGCGCGCTCGTGCGTGTGTGTGTGAAGTGTGGGCGGTTAAATAAAATAATCTTATCAGATAAATTGCAAGTCTTGAAGGTAACATAGCTGGACATGCCAGAAACCTATGATTGTGGGTTTGAATCCCGGTTCGCCCCAATTATGTTTTTAGGTTTGTCAGCACCATACCCGTGCTCGTGGGTTTCACCGAAGTGGTAAACGTCTGAGACCTGCATCACTTCGGGCTTTCCTCCCACATAAAGCTGACACTCCGTGATATAACTGGAATACTGTTAAAAGCAGCGTTAAACCCAACTCACTCACTCACTCACTCTGTCCACCATAATGTCCTAAAGCAATATTAACGGACTGTGGCAACAAACATGATGTCCTCAATTAGATTTTCCTGTCAAGAAGGTATCATTTGATAAAGTTCTTTCTCGTTTGATCAAGTGTTATTTCTATGTCTTCTCGGCCTTGATACAGCTGGTGAACTAATAACAATATTTAGTGCATCTAAGCGTTTATCAGGTGACCGACGGAGACCGGAGAATAATGACCACGATTTCACATAACTTTGGAGGTTTTTTTACAGGTTATTATATCAGGCGTACGTGTGGGTCACGTGACTGGTCATGGACATTTCAAATACATTTAATTAATTCCCTATGATGCAGCCGTTATCGTCGGTATCGCACATAAGTTCATCGATAAGTTGACTGAAGATTACAGATTGAAAACAAAAACAGGTTATGATGGGAACAAGAGAAAACGGCCACATAACAAAAGGTCAAAACGGTCACGTGAAAAGTTCAAAACGGCCACAACAAAACTTGCCATGATAATAATCACTTTTGAGTTTCGTCCTTTTTGACAACAGCTCGTTGTGTTTACACCCACGCTACATCTTTGTTTTAAACATCCGTTTACCCTTCTCCTCCTCAGCCGACCCGTGAAGATCCGGGGTAGAATAGGTCTTCAGCAACCCATGCTCGTGGTAAGAGGCGACTAACGGGATCGGGTGGTCAGGCTCGCTGACTTGCTTGATGCATGTCATCGTATCCCAATGCTCATGATGTCAATCACTGGACTGTTTGGTCCAGACTGGATTATTTACAGACCGTAACCATATACCTGTGACATTGCTGAGTGCGGCGTTTAACAACAAACAAACCGAAAAATCATTATGTCAATCACTGGATTGTCTGGTCCAGTCTCGATTATTTACAGACCTGTCATTCAGCTGTAATATTGCTGAGTGCGTCGTTAAACAAGAAACAAACCAAACCTTCTCTGACACTTACTCCTAAATACTTATAATGTATTTCACCGAATGGATTCCTAGTCAAAATTCGCATTCGATTAAATAAAGTATACGTATTTGGAGGTACGGTAAGTGCCTTGGGGGGAGACTGGCATTGAGATGTTTAAAGCATGATTTGTAACCAATCGGAGAAGTAGAAGTGCGCCGTAAATCATACAGCGTACATAAGTGGACCTTTCCGTGACGACCCGTATCCCCAAATAGCGACATTAAAAAAGGGATATTAAAAGAAGGGATACGGATATCTTATGCAGCTATCTACAACGTAGACTGAATATGAGTATTATTGCTGACGCTGATCCAGGACTTGTCATGAAAATCTTAGACACCATAATTGCTACAGTCGAGGTATCCGTAATCAATTTAATTATTTTCTCTTCAAATCAAGTTCCCAAAGTAAATATACGGAGTACAATTTCAAGTCTTATTAGTTCCAATATTAAGACTTTGAAAGAAAACTTCAATTAAAATGGTCGCACCAGACACTATACAGGGGATTGATCTAAAATTTCAAATTTATTTTACAGCCCCGTAGGAGAGTCTTTCTGAGTGTCTAGACATAATTCTATATTGATTCTAATTTTTTCTTCACATACATGTACATGTTGGCCCATGGTGGGTGGTGAAAAGTTGTTGATAAAAAAACAGTCGTTGGGAAAAAGTGGCCATCCAACGGGCTTAATATATTTTCAATTGGTCCAATGATATCTGCAGTGTTATTTCCATCCCAAAAAGGACAATGCTGAAACTTCGGTGATGGTTTGACGCAACGTAGTTTTACACTGATCCAACCATTACAAAGTATTTTTTTAATCCTTCCATAAAAGTCCTTCAACTCTCCCCGCCCCTCGCACGCGACTCGTAGCGTAAATCATCACGGATGCCTCAACGCACGCAAATGGCCGTAGGGGTCATGAACTCTCAGCCGACGACCTTCACCTTGCATACTGAGGTCGTCGCGACCTTATAGCGGCCAGACGGAGTGACCCCAATACACTTCGTCTGTGGGAGAAGCGTTGACCACTTGACCTGAATCCACAAACAGCCGTGGTCAAGACGAGTGTTTACGCAGTGGAGCTAAAGACACGGACGTGGCCGCACTTGTTGTTTGTACCGCTGGGCTGAGAGCGTTCTGCATGGTAATGATGTATTTTCCGAGTGTCGACCAACGGATCGCTCGCTAAAATACAATACCTTATATGATCCTAATGGGCAGATATGCTGCGTGGACACGGCGAATGTGGGGTCGAATCCTAGCTCAGACATGATAATTACCATTGGTTTGTCGGCGCCAATACCATTATTACGGGGCCGAGTCTGGGATTTTTTGTAAGAAAAAAATATTGTTCAGCCACAGCTTTAAGAAAAACATTTATCTTATTTCACAACACATTTGTTGTCCGGACACCTATGCATTCCCGCCAGATAGTCATTCTTCTTTGTCCAACTCGAAGCAATATCTTTTTCAGAATGAAATAAACCCTGTCTCCAAGCTCGACATTCTACCCAGTGAGGCTTAACAGGCGGCATGCATCCGCCGCCGATTATTTTCAGATTTTCTGAATGCATGACTGATGATTTGAGTTTGTTAATGTAGTTTCACACTGTTTCTAGCAATATTCCAACAATATCACGGCGGGGGACACCAGAAATGGGCTTCACTCATTTACCAATGACGGGAACTGAACCCGGGCCTTCGGCGTGACAAGCGACCGCTTTAACCACTAGGCTACCCCACCGCCCGTTACCGCCCGGATCCTATTTTGAATGCTGACAAAAAACTATTTTTAATATGTGAAAGAAATCGTACATTCTAAACAATTTAACAAAGCAGAGAAACACTAAACTGTTTTACGGACATGAAAGTAAATTATGACAAATGGGAAATGTTTTTTGATTTGCGACGACATCTGTGTTAATGACTCACGTTGTGAAAAACTGTGGTTTTATTCACACTTTTCTTTTAAAAGTGCCATTAAAGCACATTACCCTGTTATTGCACCTGCGGTGTTTCATAAAACACACCCTGATATACGACTGCAGGTGGGAGAAGCACGATTGTTTGGTTTGTTGTGTTACGCCGCACTCAGCAATATTCCAGCTATATGACGGCGGTCTCTAAATAATCGAGTCTGGACCAGACAATCCAGTGATCGATCCACGCGATTGGGATCGATGACATGCACCAACCAAGTCAGCGAGCCTGACCACCCGATCCCGTTAGTCGCCTGGAATATTGCTGAGTGCGGCGTAAAACAACCAACCAACCAACCAACGTACTGTTGCCCCGTACTTTTGTGACATTGTAGACTTCAAAGGTCACATACTCATGTGTTGGAAAGATACACAAAAATAAGCTTTAATTTTGTGAGATCAGATTAAGATAAATGTGGTATTGGTGAGGATCGATTGATAAATAGGCCCAGGATTACCCGGGCTAGGTCTTCAGCAAGCCATGCTTGTCTCCCTGTGAAGTTGCGGGTGAGAAAAGGTAGGTCTTCAGGAACCCATGCTTGTCATGAGGGGCGACTAACGGAACAGGGTGGTCAGGCTCGCTGACTTGGCTGATGAATGTCATCGTATCCCAATTGCGTAGATCGATGTTCATGGCGTCAATCACTGGATTGTCTGGTCCAGACTCGATTATTTATAGACCAGCGGCATATAGCTTGAATATTGCTGGGTGTGGCGTTAAACAAACAAATACTTATTTGTGAAAGAACAAAAGGCTCAGCTGAAGCTGATGAGGTGAAATTGGATTTAACGTCGCATCCAAGATTATTGCACTTATATAGCGTATGTGTGTATGTGTGTTTGTGTGGCTGCTTGTACTAGTCCGGACTGATGCCGATTTATAGTGCTAGCTCACTGAGATACCATGCCGCAGTTTAACATGAATACCCCACTCAGACACAGTATACTGACTCCGAGCCGACTAGTCCTTGTTTTGGCCTCTTAATGCCGAGCGCCAGACAGGGTAACAACAAGTACCATCTTTTAACGTCTTTTGACGCGGCTGGGGATCGAACCCCGGACCTTCCGCTCTCCTGGCGGACGCTCTACCATTAGACCACGGAGGCGGTCCTGAAGCTAATGAAGAGAACAGAATCGTTATTCACTGGCCAGGATACAGGCGACATGAGCAGTTTGCCGACAACTATTCTCAGATCATGACACATGAGGTAGATTGCGAACAGGAAGAACATCGATCGGTACACTGAGAGCAGCATCACCTAAAAGATGGTGTTCAAACAGCATCCTCCACGGGTTTTCCAATAGTGACCAATAGATTTAAATGCTTATCACGTGGCCAAGAGGTGACCATGGCATTATGGCGAACATGTCCTCATGTCTGTATGCCGACACCCGTGAAGATCCGGGGTAGAATAGGTCTTCAGCAACCCATGCTTGCCGTAAGAGGCGACTACGCTTGCCGTAAGAGGCGACTATGCTTGGTGTAAGAAGGCGACTAACGGGATCGGGTGGTCAGGCTCGCTGACTTGGTTGATGCATGTCATCGATCCAATGTGTGTGGATCCATGCTCATCATATCAATCACTGGATTGTCTGGTCCGGACTCGATTATTTACAGACCGCCGTCATATAGCTGGAATATTGCTGAGTGTGGCGTTAAACAACAAATAAACAACAAATTAACCTAGCAACCAACTACATGCCGACTACACGCATGCGTACATCACAATTAGATCACTGTCAAGTATATAGTGGGAACAGTATGAGTGAGTGAGTGAGTTGGGTTTAACTCCGTTTAACTCCGTGGAAAGACCGAAGTAAAGTTCGCCACGAGCAGGGTGGTGGTGTTGATAGGCCAGCACCCATGACCACGGCGATTCTTGGATTCGAACCAATAGGAGGTGAGGTGAAATGAGCTTTAACGTCGAGTTCAATACTATAACACTAATATAGCAACGTATAGTCCGGACGTATTCCGATTTTACAGCGCTAACACACTGAGGTACCGACCAGTCCTTGTTTAACCCATTTAATGCCGAGTGCCAGACAGGGTAACAACAAGTACCATCTAGAAACGTCTTTTTGTGTGACGCGACCGGGGGTCGAACCACTGACTTTCCGCTCTCTTGGCAGACGCTCTCCCACTAGACCACGGAAACTGCTTGAGCCCGAGGTACGAAACTCGATACATGGGTCCACCCGTTTCCACACCCGCGACCCGTGAAGATCCGGGGTAGAATAGGTCTTCAGCAACCCTTGCTTGTCGTAAAAGGCGACTATGCTTGTCGTAAGAGGAGACTAACGGGATCGGGTGGTCAGACTCGCTGACTTGGTTGATGCATGTCTTTGTATCCCAATTGCATTGATCGATGCTCATAATGTCAAACACTGGATTGTCTGGTCCAGACTTGATTATTTACAGACCGCCCTCATATAGCTGGAATATTGCTGAGTGCGGCGTTAAACAACAACTAACCAACGTGGTGAGCATCGCGACGTCACTGCGACACCACCGTCCACACAGTGACATAGTAACTGGTATCAAGTGCAGACTATAGCGACGTAATTGAGGAGGCTTCTTCAAAGTTTAGATTAGTTTCTTTGTTTGTGTGTTGTTTGACGACTCACGCTACACAATGGACTAAGACAGGGCGATATGATCGTATGCCACCGCTTATAGAACCCATGTCTTCAAGCCAAAACGAACGAACCATCGCAAGTCACGTGACTATTTCAAACCGTGGCATTCAGGATAAAGAAACAAAGGCAAAGTGTAGAACTAGCGTGCTACGTAAAAATATTCAAACGTCTCCCCTCGGGTGGTTTTTCCCTGTGTCATACATATTAAAACTTGTGTGCTGTTATTCACGGGGACAATGTCGCCAGGTTAATAGCGTTGTAAACAACTATGCTTCTCTTCGGGTTAAAGGGTTAATAGGGTTAAAAGGGTTGGCCCCAACCACCCCCGCCCCTCCCCCTCCGGTTCCTCATAGACTCAGGGTCCGACCATTTCATATTCGAGACGGGAGGGGAGTTGGTTTGTCCAAGAAAATGCTTGAGTGAGTGAGTGAGTTAATGCTTTACGTCACATGGGCAATATATCGTGACGGAAAGTTATACATTTTTAATACATATATGTAAATTAAATATAAACCTGTCATCGATGGACAGTAAAATTACTAGAGTATCACAGATTTATATTTTAAAACTAGCATGCAACCATAAAAAGATATCAAAATAAGTAACGGTACAATATAAAAATGGGCTATAGATCGCAAGCAGTTGAAGGTAGATCACCATGCTAGGGTCCATGGGGACTTACAGTACTTTTGCTACCTGCATGGACCCCAGACGGATTAACATCACCCCTTCCGCTGTTGGCGATTAATGACAATTTTAGCCAGATTTAAGGAACATATATACTACGATTAAAAAAGTGGCAAAAATAAACAAACTTTGAAAGACGCGGTCTTACATACCCTCTCAGGGGGACAATAATTTTACACTACTTTAACCCCCTTTAAAGATATAGCCACTAACAATCTTAGTGATTTATTTATTTAGCCAAATTGAATTATAAAATGAATTTATTTATTTACAAAACATTACAATCAAAATATATGAATTAATTCAATTTATTTTAAAAAGTCAATAATTAAATGAAAACTAATAGTGTTAAAAAGATCCTTCATAGATTTAACCTTGAAATATTTATCCCTTGTGATGTAAAAATCAACACAGTCAAGCAGGACATGCTTGACCGTGATTCTCTCATCACAAGGGATGCAGAATGGAGGATCTTCACCTTTCAATAAATGTTCATGAGTATATCTAGAATGGCGAATACGACATCGCCTTAAAATGACCTCTTCAAATCTGGACTGACAACCCAAGTAGGTATAACCGATATTTGCTTTTATTGCATGTAATTTATTTATACCCACTTGGGTGTCCCACTTCTTCTGCATAAGATCTCTGATGTAACATCTAATGACAGGCTTATAATCACTGTATGGTATAAGAAGTGGTGTCACAGATTTGTTGAGTGCTGCTTTTGCAGCAGCAGCCATTGTAAAACCAACAATTCCGACCTGACTGGGTGACCAACAAAAGACGATGTCGTATTGGCCAGTAGCAAGATTATTATGTAACTCAATGATGTTAAGTAAAACTGGATGTTGACACGAAGTATTTTTTATTGCCTTAAGACATGATAAAGAGTACGAAAAAAATAACGAATTACTTATGTTTAGATTGTTTATTTATATATTCTAGAGCAGTTAAAATGGCCTTTGATTCAGCTGTAAAAATTGAAGAGTCATCTGGTAATCATCTTCCCGAGGCAAGTGAGTTAACTGACTATAAAAGTCCAGTTTCCACCCTTGCCGAACTAGGCTGGTATTATGGAGTTACATTTTGGCTGGACTAACGAGTCCGATTCGTAAAGTGTCATGCAGATGTCGGTCGACTGCAGGATTTGCAAAGCTTGTGCACCGCCAACTCGTTGTCAACTCTTTTCCAAATCTTTTCATGTTTTTAATCAAGGTGCTCACGTGATTTGATGCACTTCGCGATGTAAGACTCGTTTTATTACAATATAGATCTTGATTATCGATCAGATTGTCTTGACTGGGCGCCACCGTTTTGTTTGAAGCAAATGCAAGCGATACGAGAGGTTGAATCTGATTGGTCAATAGGAGAGGCATGGAAAGGACATAATTCGTAATAGCCACTGGTGGCGCTACGATCGAGCCCAGGAATTCCAGCCTAGTTCGGCAAAGGTGGAAACTGGACTTTTAAAGTCAGTTAACTCTCTTGCCTCGGGAAGATGTCTGGTAATCTGGTTGATATAGTTCTGGGTCCAATGATGGTTGCGCTGGCAACAGCACCTCCATCCTTGGATCCATCTGTAAATATTGATTTGTAAGTGTTATATTCGCTTCTTAACTGATTATATTCTTGTTGATATTGTTGTTGGTTAGTGTCAGATTTCTTAAGTTTAGATAAGGTAAGATCCACCTGTGGCTTTACCAATTGCCAAGGAGAAGAAAGCAGACGGAAAGGAGATATACTTTCAAGTTTAATATCAGCAGCAGAAATATAAGGTTTAATTTTTATTCTGAGGGGCGGAATAGAAAATGCTTGAAATTTTTGTCTGCACAAAAATTGTGCCAAAAGCATGTTTAGGCTTCAAATGAATATTATTAACAATATTAACAAGAGTAAAATATTGAACGTGATATCCTATGTATATTCATTCATATGTATAGTATAGCTGTACTGTCATCACAGATCCGGGTTAGAACTGTTTTTTTATTGTTGTGTAACGCCGCACTCAGCAATACTACAGCTATATGACGGCGGTCTGTAAATAATCGAGTCTGGACCAGACAATCCAGTTATTGATGTCATGAGCATCGATCTTCGCAAAAGCGAGCCTGAACACCCGATCCCGTTAGTCGCCACTTACGAAAAGCATTGTCGCCTTTTACTAAAAGCATAGTCGCCTCTTACGGAAAGCATAGTCGCCTCTTACGAAAAGCATAGTCGCCTCTTACGGAAAGCATGGGTACCTATTCTGATTCGGATCTTCACGGGTCTCTTTAAAGTTTGGAGTGGAGTAAGGAGTTGGTCATTTGGTATTCTTGGCGGGGCCTGCGATATTTAAAAAAAAAAGATATTTACTTCGGAAAATATACTCGGTGCCATGCTTAATGTCCTCAATAAACTGTGGACGTGAAAAGGATCCTCCTTTCAAAGAGTGAGTGCGTATGGTTTTACGCCGCTTTTAGCAATATTCCAGCAATATCACCAAAATGGGCTTCACACATTGTACCCATGTCGGGAATCGAACCCGGGTTTCCGGCGTGACGAGCAAACGCTTTAACCACAAGGCTACCCGACCGCCCCTCTTTCAAAGAGAATACAGCCAATGTCTTGACTCGGTTACAGTTCCTCAAGCGTCCTGTACACAGCTGATCACCTTAGGGCGGAGATGGTAGCCTAATGGATAAAGCGTTCATACAAAAACTAAAACTGGGGTTCGCTTCCCTTCACTTCATGGTTACGGTATGTGAAACCCATGATTACACTGTGATTTGATAACATACGACCTTCACCTCGAGATCTAACACAAACATCCGGGTTCATTATAAGCTGACGTCGTATAACCTCAAATCGAGGCCCATGGGACTCCCCTGATAAAAAGGCGGTTAGGAAAACGCTGAACTCTGACAATGAGCAAACACGACATGACTCGCCGTTCAGTCGACGCCATGATAAAGGGCACTGGCTTATCGCTCAAACTCCACGCAGCGTTTGGAAAATATACAACATGCCATTAACTCCTCAGAGTGAAATAGACTTGCACAAGTCTTAACGGTTTTGTATTTCAAACTGTAAGGATCTCATTGAAAGACGAAATCAGAAAGAGGCCCAATGATATCGTTGTGCCTCATTTCCCGTGTTGTTGTTTAACGAGACATGTCAATACAAAGAGGAGGGTTCCAGTGTCACGTGTTATTTTTACGCCAGTGCAGACATGGAGAAAGTCTATGACGTAAATGTCGTTCCTGATATTTGTTAACACATATGCAGAAGGACATTCCGGTTAATGACATTTGAACAGGGCACGGTTTTACATGTTTGATGGGTAAACGAAACATGCTGGGGGTCAGATCATATCACCGCTACTTAAACGCAGGAGGAACGCCCAGCTTGACGTTGCATGCGCCAACTACACCAACTACACCAACAACGTCAGCTACGACAACGTCAACTACACCAACAACGTCAGCTCGGCAAGCAACGTCAACTACAACAACGTCAGTTACACCAACTACACCAACAACGTCAACTCCACTAACTACACCAGCAACGTCAAGTACACCAACTACACCAGCAACGTCAGCTACACCAACAACGTCAACTCCACTAACTACACCAGCAACGTCACGTACACCAACTACACCAGCAACGTCAGCTACACCAACAGCGTCAACTCCACTAACTACACCAGCCACGTCACGTACACCAACTACACCAGCAACGTCAGCTACACCAACAACGTCAACTCCACTAACTTCCACCAGCAACGCCAGCTACACCAACAACGTCAACTTCAGTAACTACACCAGCAACGTCAAGTACACCAACTACACCAGCAACGCCAGCTACACCAACAACGTCAACTCCACTAACTACACCAGTAACGTCAGCTTCACCAACAACGTCAAGTACACCAACTACAAGCAACACCTCCACAACACACCAGCCACAAATACTGCTTTGTATCATTAACGTTGTTCCGGCATCTCCGGATAGCGGGGAATGACCCGAGAACCTACTAGTCTTAAATTCGTTGTATGAAACAGACACCCGTCACACAATAGTGACATTCAATCTGATAACGTGACGCGAGTCCACTGGGGCACGACTCGTGTATCATTCAACTCTTCACATATATTAACGTGCTTCACTTTTAAGAGGTTAGGTAATGACGCTTATACCCGGCTACTGAAGAAACCAGTTGTTATCCCAAGGCGAAGCACTTAAACTTCTTTTTTAACTCTGTAGCAAAAACACCTCCTTTGTTTGCATTTGATCTGGAACACTAGTATTATATCACGCCGACAGTCATAAACCGCCACTTAGCCTCGGCATAGCGTCACCAATACTTGCTAAACTAAGGTCGTGACGTTCGACCCTATCCTATGACCTCAAAGTTACCATTTCATGGCGTCGGCTTCAGAAAATATGAAGGCCTTTGTAATGGAGTGTATTGGGTAATAAATCCCGTCCCACGTTGCATTTACCTTGTATACGTTGCGGTTTAATTGCAGTATTCCACGAGTTAAGAGGTCCCGATTATATCACGTGACGGCGTAATCTTTCAAGTGGAGCAGCGCACGTGTACATAACGTGGGGTTGGCGATTAAATGTAATACCATATCACAAATAGATGAACCCTCGATGTCACCCAAATTACCTCGAATGAGGGAGTACCGACGTTATCAGCCAGCATCAACATCTCATGTACCTGTGTGTTTTACGTCCTCGGTGACAATACGAGATGTGTCGTGTTACGTCGCCTGCAGCAGATGGTGGGGCGTCCGAAGCGGCCAAGCTGTCGCGCGAGTGAGTTTGTTGAGTTTGACGCCGCCTTGAATGTACTACAGATGTATCATGGCGTGTCAGCTTAATGTGGGAGGAAAGCCCGAAGTGATGCGGGTCTCAGACGTTTACCACATCGGTGAAACATAACGAGCACGGGTATGGTGCTGACAAACCTAGAAACATAATCGGGGCGAACCGGAATTCGAAACCACAATCATAGGTTTCTGGCGTGTCCAAGGGACGCAACTCTGCACAGCGAATCGCGGCCAGTCAGACGACTCGGCCACCCGTGCCCCCTTCATATTTAGATCTATGCGTAAAGATTCAGAGTGGTGACACACTCTCCACAAGACTGGATGACAAGAGGGATTTCCAATAGTCAACTTTCCCTATATGTCGAGCAATATTCCGCAGCACCAGCCTTTGGTACAATCGAGCATTTCTTTCTTCGAAAATTTTAAAGCTCGTCATACGATTCTTGCTCGATTTGTTTTATTTGTTTGTTGTTTATCGTCGCACTCAGCAATATTCCAGCTATATGCCGGCGGTCTGTAAATAATCAAGTCTGGATTTTAGTCGCCTCTGACGACAAGCACAGTCCCCGTGGCCCCGTCGCACGAGTGGGTTTGTTGAGGTTGACGCCGCTTTGAACGTACTCCAGTTATATCGCGGCGTGTCAGCTTAATGTGGGAGGAAAACCCGAAGTGATGCAGGTCTCAGAGGCTTACCACTTCGGTGAAACCCACGAGCACGGGTATGGTGCTGACAAACCTAGAAAGACAATCGGGGCGAACCGAGATTCGAACCCCCCTGATAGTGAGGTTACTATTGCCCAAAGCACCAAATACATGTACAGGGCCCAGTCAACCGTCACATTCCCCCAACCACTTTGCTTAAATCTATGTGGTTGACTCAAACGCAATCTGTTAATGATTGATGAGAGTTTTGTGGGAGCGTTATTGATCGTCAACAAGGTGTTGACGCATGCGTGTAAATTACGTCTACGGAGCCCCAGGGTCTCAATAAACAATAAAAAAAATTACATATATCCGCAAAAATTGTTTCTATTTGCCCGGGAGCTGGATCTTTGATGAACTAGAAAAATGAAAAGATCAAAAGATAGGCCAAATATTTCATTTTCTGGGTAAAGTGGAGGGTGGGATTGCGTTGAAAAAATAAATACAGCTATGACGTCACTCCATTGTTTCCACTGTTAATTATCTGTAACGGTATAGTTAATTCCGAGCTATCCTCAACATAATTCGTTCCCCGAAAATAATGGAGGGGAGTAACAGACACTGAAACAAAGACATGAAAACCAGATAATGCAAGCCTATTATATTTGGCAAGTCTATATTACTTCTGTAGTCAAAGCTCCAGATAAGCTTTTGGTGCTGTGGGTATTTTACGCAGGCATTTTAAAATCATTGGGTATCATTAATTCTATCTGGGTATTCAAATTTCTGTTACCTACTAGTTTTTACACCTGTGGGTATTTAAGTTAAACATTTAAAAACACTATTCATCTAGTCCCTGCAAACTGGTGTCGTGTGGGTTCGAGAGCTTTTTAGGACTCAAAAATACCACGATACTTCCACAAGAAAGTGTGATGGCAAATGATCATGATGTAACTGTCATCGTGGAGTTTGGCAAGGTTGACGGAATGTCCGTTTATAATTTCAAAATAAGTTGCTGATTTGTTATCGAATACGCAGGGTTACTTCACAATATTTTGATGATACGCACAAGTTTTATTTTTGTAGCGTATCTGTAATGTTCGTTGCGTATTTGATACGCTTGGATTTTATTTTACTGCGTATTTCTGATGCGTATTTTACGCAGATACGCAGCTTATCTGGAGCTCTGTGTAGTCTCCTCTGGGCTCCTTTTTATTATATTTTATGATCTTTTTACTGTCTAGAGTCTTGATGATAGTGTCATAGCGACTGATCTACAACACCCATTGTCTGAAGAACATTTAATTACAAAGGCTCATTACCCTGGAGCCATGACATCTATATGCCTTGAAACACTTAATTGCTGTTATTTATAAGATGCTAATCCTAATTGTTAATCCCCATCTTTGTGTACATCGACTGTCTGCCATCCTGCTGATGAATTACTGTTTATATTTATATTTATTACTTACTAAATGTCAGGTGACCATGGCCATATAAGCCTTGGTCCAGAGAGGAGAGGAGGAGAAAAGACAGGTCTTACCCTTAGCCTAGCTAGGGTTAGGCTGGGTGCTCCGGGGCACCAAGACAACAACCACTACCACTATGTGCTGACCTGGCACATGGTGTTTTTTGTATGTATATATCTACATGTGACGCTCTGACGTTGATTAATGAATAATTTCCATACTCGTATATGCAAGAGGCGACGTATGGTTCTCAGTAGGAAGTGACAAGTCGGAGACGATGGTTGCAGTATATACAGTTTTACTCTATACATGTAGACATATACATACAAAAGACACCATGTGCCAGGTCAGCAATAACAGCAATTAAATGTTTCAAGGCATATAGATGTCATGGCTCCAGGGTAATGAGCCTTTGCAATTAAATGTTCTTCAGACAATGGGTGTTGTAAATCAGTCGCTATGACAATAGTCTTGGGGAGTAATGTACAATCATAAATATATGGGAAGATGGATATAATATAGATTATAATGTAATAGATATAAATATGTGTGTAAAGCTAGTAGAAAGATTGATATTATGATTGTAAGTATATTATAGAGAAGAATACACAATGCCATTTAGGAAGTAGTCAAATGTAACAAATGTTATATTTAGGATAACTATGTGTGCTGGCGATAAGGTGCCTGAATCTGAGACGGTTGGTTCGAATCCCGAATGGGATTCAATAAAAACAAAGTACCAGAATCTGTTCTTTACGAAAAAGGTGTTATCCCATTTGTTACATATTGTAGAGCTGTATAGGAATAGGAAGAGTGAGTGAGTGAGTATGGTTTTACGCCGCGTTTAGCAATATTCCAGCAATATCACTGCAGGTGACACCAGAAATGGGTTTCACACATTGTACCCATGTCGGGAATCGAACCCGTGTCTTCGGCGTGACGAGCGAACGCTTTAACCACTAGGCTACCGGACCGCCCCATGAATAGGAAGAAATCATAATTATTATATAGGGCGTTGGCATCATAGTCATCAGATTAATATTACCTAAGAAAGTCTTTAGAATGTAAAGCATAATGGGATTTAATCATACAAGCTCAAAGATTGGACCCTATCATTACACAGCAAACTTTGTAATATCACCTCGTCCTAATGAAAAGGAGTTTATTCAATTTTGGTCAGTTATTACTACAGTGTATTCTCATTATTAAAAAAAGTTTATTTAAATCATCCCTTTGATGTCAGTTCGGTATTGTTATAAAGAGCATGTTAATAGGCATTCCTGACAAAGTAGAGACATTTTATAGATAACAACTTCTTTACTTACTGTAAAGGCGACGGGAAGGATCCTGATACCCTTGTCAAGCGAGGCAGTTTAAGTAAGGATGAGAAAGGATAAGAATTTATGGATGAACAACTTCGTTATAACTTTAACAATAATAGTGTAATAAAGAGGTTGGTTATGCATAAACTCTTATCCTTACTTAGCACTCCAACTTCTAAATGCCTATCCAAGAAACAGGTTTGAGGTGTGTGTGTATCTTTCATTTAGAACAGATAATAATCCCTTTGATCCTTGGACCGCCTCCGTGGTCTAGTGGTAGAGCGTCCGCCCGGAGAGCGGAAGGTCCGGGGTTCGATCCCGGGGCGCGTCATACAAAAAGACGTTAAAAGATTGTACTTGTTGTTACCCTGTCTGGCGCTCGGCATTAAGAGGCTAAAACAAGGACTGGTCGTCTCGGAGTCAGTATGCTGTGTCTGAGTGGGGTATTCATGTTCAACTGCGACATGGTATCTCAGTGAGCTAGCACTATAAATCGGCATCAGTCTGGACTAGTACAAGCACACACATACACGTGCATGCACGTCGCTATTTAAGTGCAATAATCTTGGACGCGACGTTGAACCCAATTTCACCTCACCTAACCTTTGATCCTTGCATACATTGCACAAGTCTCATTCCTCTACACTGTAAGAAAATCTATATTGCACTGTGAGGTAAATCTGTTGGTCCCATCGGATGTACCTGTCTGCAAAATGGGGTAGACCCTATGAACGCATTGTCGCAAACAACTGAAGGGTAACTGTATTAATTGTTTATGGACTGAAGATTTCATGAGACGTCATAAAATTAGTTTGTTTGTTTGTTGTTTAATGTCGCACTCAGCAATATTCCAGCTATATGATGGCGATATGTACATAATCAAATCTGGACCAGACAATCCAGTGATTGACATCATGAGCATCGATCCGCGCAATTGGGATCGATGACATTCATCAACCAAGTAAGCGAACCTGACCACCTGATCCCGTTAAACGACTCTTAAGACAAGCATGGGTTGCTGAAATTCAACTCTTCCCTAGAACTTCACGGGTTCACAATAAAGCAACTAAGCTTACGTCTCCATTTCAGTTCTTGAAGCCAATTTTATTTTATTTTATTTTAAGAAAAAGAGACGATGGATAATATGAAGAATCGCCAGGTTGCAACTTCTTTATCATACGCTTGAACGTGATAATATCTAAAATCAACTTCGACAAAAAATATTCTCGAAAGCTACGAGACCGCTGTCCGAAACGAAGGAATACACGCTTGTGAAGTAATAAAAATGGCGCTTTGCGAAACGAAGAGTCTCGATTGACGAGTTGTAAAGTTTAAATGATAAATGTACAGTTTATTACGAAATATTTTCAAGACAATAACAAACGGCATGAAGCAATGTCAACTCCATAAATGACCCTCTGTCAAGATTTTGCCTTGTCCATGTGGAAATAACGTGTACGGGCCACTTGCGATAACGGGAGACAATTTGCGGGCAGGTAAATCTTGAATGACAATAATTCCGTTAAAGCGTTAAGTTCACAGCAGTGAAATATCAAATTTTATGTTCGCTATAATGAAAATATCACTTTTTTTGAACTTCAGAAAACTTAGTCTTTCGAAATGAACTATACAATAAAAATAGATATTTTTACTTCATATGAAGACATATATTGTGTATACTGTATATTATAGCCTCCATAATTCTACAAGGTATATATATATATATATATATATATATATATATAAAACTGTTTATCATAATGCTGTGCATAAGGTGAGATCTGAGACCATCGGCCTGTCTGTCTGGAGAAGTATTTTCAGACAACTCGCGTGGCTAGGTGTATTTTCACACCTGTCTGGGGTTGAGGTGTTTGATAACGTCGTGTGAGTCTGTTTATAGTTTTGATAGTCGGGTGAGGCTGTTTATGGTGTTGATAGTCGGTACAGGCTGTTTATGGTGTTGATAGTCGGGTGAGGCTGTTTATGGTGTTGATAGTCGGGTGAGGCTGTTTATGGTGTTGATAGTCGGTACAGGCTATTTATGGTGTTGATAGTCGGGTGAGGCTGTTTATGGTGTTGATAGTCGGGGGAGGCTGTTTATGATGTTGATAGGTGGTAGATGGGATCAAGGCTATTTCATCCAATCCGCCTACTATGAACTCATTAAGCGATAATCACCCCACCTGTGTTCACTTAATCCTGTTCAATTGGGAGTGAGTATTGTCTTACGCCGCTTTTAGCAAATATTCCAGCAATATCCCCGCGGAGGACACCAGAAATGGGCTTCACACATTGTACTCATGTCGGGAATCGAACCCGGGTTAGCCTTGTGGTTAAAGCGTTCGCTCGTCACGCCGAAGACCTGGGTTCGATTCCCCATTTCTGGTGTCCCCCGCTGTGATATTGCTGGAATATTGCTAAAAGCGGCGTAAAACCTCACTCACTCACTCATCATCCAGCTTTAGCCCAAATTGCTGAGGCTGAAGGCGACCTCCTGAACTACTTAAAGCAACAACATCATCATCCAGCCTTTCTTGACAACGGTATAAGGATCTATACCGAAACGTCGCCTTTAAGTAAATAAAGAAGTTGTTATTCTTCAAATTATCTCCGCTTTGCTGTAAGGAGTTAAACGTAAAAACATCTTGTGTCTGGTGTACTTTTAGTATTTCATCAATGGAAATCAGAGTCTTATCATTCACAACCCACATTCCCAGTACATCTTAAATTCTCAACCGTATTGGGTTTTCTCCAGCGTGACACATATAATATTTTAACCCGCCCTCCAACAAACAGCGAGAATGCAATATCCCTCCTCCCTCCGCCATGTTGGATCAGCAGACGACGATAATTTCTGCTCTGTCTTTTTGTTCCTAGCGCTACTTTCCCTCCCCTCCGTCCCCGGGATCTTTCTTATCTCACCATCCTGTCACCCGCCATCTTTGCTATCATTATTCCCGACTAATAGCGTCTTCTCGCAGTAATAATTGAAAGCCTCTTGCACTTAACCTCTCGACGGGGTCAAACTACGACGCCCCCTAGCGGCCGCCAATTGATAGGATCAGGGTTCACCGCGGGACAAGCGCTCACGTAACATTGGCGGCGCATGGGGTCGTGAGGTCACGTGAGGTCTGGCGGCGCGAGCTGGCTGTTCCAGTGACCTGATTTGACTGTTTTGTTCTGCGTTACAGCGGTAGGCGAGCGGGCAAACCTGCTCTAGTGTGCGACGATGGGCCCCGACACCAGCCGAGATAGAGTTTCGAATCACCTCAGGCAGATAATAGACTCCTAACTGTGTTGGCGTACGATATAGGGTCTATCTGCTACCAGTTGATAGAAGTCCGTCTAACGCGGGCGAAATATACTGGATTATATTCAAATATTGGAGTGACATGTATCAAATTAATATATTCTGGATAGTGGATTAACAGGCAAATATCATTCAGGTATTTTTTTTATGAGACAACATTCGCCCAGAATCGACCGACAAGTCTCCATGTAACTGAAGTAGAGGGACCTTCAACTCTAACTCATTTACTTGGCTACCCGTGGAGATCTGGGTAAGAATTGGTCTTCAGCAACCCATGTTTGGTGTAAAAAGGCGACTATGTTTGTCGTTAGAGGCTACTTATGGGATCGGGTGGTCAGGCACGTTGACTTGGTTGATGCATGTTATTGTTTCCCAATTGCCTAGATCGATGCTCATGATGTCAATCACTAAATCACCAGATGCAGACACGATTATTTACAGACCGCCGTCATAACAACCACTGTATGTCAACTCGAAGCGCGAAAGAGTTAATTGTGACGTAACAAGCAAATGAGGTGTTTAACATTATGACGTCATGATAGCTGTACATGCCGACCTGAATACTTTTGTATGTTTTCACACCTCGGCGGTTGTGACCTGGCAGTACACCTCTGCCACAAGCTCATTTGCATATCACGTGACCGGACTTTTCTCTTGTTTGCAAATAAACGCGTTTATTCTGAAACCAGAGCAGCCCGGACTAATGGCAGCCTTTCAGTGCAACTGACATATTGTTTTGGATAATTATAAAAATACGCTACTACGACTGCCAGCAAGCGGGCCGTACAGCCACTGTAAATGGTCAAATGGAGTGAGTGAGTGAGTATGGTTTTATGCCGCTTTTAGCAATATTCCAGCAATATCACGGCGGGGAACACCAGAAATGGGCTTCACACATTGTACTCATGTCGGGAATAGAACCCGGGTCTTTGGCGTGACGAGCGAACGCTTTAACATCAAGACCCGAACGCCCCGGTCAAATAGAAATAGATTTTACGTTTTACGATATTTTCTCAAGGACTGCTAATTAAACCACTTGCACTTATCTAAATGTATTGACTTTTTAAAAATGATTGTTGTATGTTTGTTTGTTTGTTTGTTGCTTAGTGCCACACAGCGTTATGACGGCGGTCTGTAAATAATCGAGTCTGGACCAGACAATTCAATGATTGACATCATGAGCATCGATCCACGCAATTGGGATACAATCAACCAATTCACAGCGAGCCTGACCACCCGATCCCGTTAGTCGCCTCTTACGGCAAGCATAGTCGCCTTACGGCAAGCATGGGTTGCTGATGACCTATTCTACTCCGAATGTTCACAGTTCTTTTAAGAAATGAAACATGCGAGAAACATATGTGCGAATGCATCATAAACCGAGGGGCAAAATAAAAATACATTGCATGCCGAGGTCTTTTTCATGTAATTGCAAATTGAAAGACATGTTATTTTGGATGACGTCTATTTAACCAGGAAGGTAATAACCGTAACATCTCACGTGGATTTATAGCGTGATTCCAAACTAGCAATCAATGGAGGATTTAACATTAACAATCCCAACATTTACCACATAATAACTTGAATAACACGTGGTTTCGATTAAGTTATGCAGTTACATTGTTGCCGGGATCAGTTTCAGTATATGCATCAGGGCAGACGACGTCAGTAACACCTGCCGTTTTATAACATAAATGTCAAATCCTCGTCCTTAAAAGTCGAAAATATGATTAAATACACTGACGTGTTGGATCAATCAGCAAGGCAACAATCTGTCTCTTTGGTGTACGCGCCTTACCATACAGACACGGGCACAGCTTAAACCCATATATCAGTCACACCAATTTCAAGATGTAGAAATAAAGTCGTATGATTTTTCCGATTCTAAAATATCTTACCCACCCACTCAACTACGTTTCCATGACAACACGATGTAAGGTTCTCTTTACGTTGCAGACTCTCGGCGGCATCGTTGACGATGTACGTCGCCGTTGATTGAAACTCGAACAAAACAACGGAGTGAATCAAGCATATAGGAGTCATAACCTAGCAGGTTTTGTACGTCTGTATTTATCGTTGGCGCGATTAGTTGGGGATAACGCTAAAGTTCGTTACAAACAGTGTTCGAGACGGCAAATCGGCAATGCAAGTACATGTGTCTTTATTTGTAAGGAATGTCCAGTATTACGCGTGCGTTATATTACTTAAAGTACAGAATCCAAATTTGGAATCATCTTGTTACCCCAAACCCGAACCTCTCTTTGTTTAAAATTCCATCTACCCATCTCCTCCTCAGACGACCCGTGAAGATCCGGGTTACAATAGGTCTTCAACAACCCATGCTTGTCGCAAAAGGCGACTAACGGGATCGGGTGGTCAGGCTCGCTGACCTGGTTGATGCATTTCATCGATCCCAATTGCGTGGACCGATGCTCGTGATATTAATCACTGGATTGTCTGGTCCAGACTCGAATATTTACAGACCACCGTCATATAGCTGGAATATTGCTGAGTGCGACATTAAACAACAAACAAACAAACAAACAAACAAGCAAATTATGACGTCTCATGAAAATGAGTGCGGCGTTAAATAACCCCCGAGTGGGAGTGGGTGTCGGAGTCGTGTCGGAATTACCCAGATCCCTTGAAATAGGTCAAATTACTAGTATCCAGAACGCAGGCACAAAGGTAATACCCTCATGATTTCACAAATTTATGACATTGTGTAGCTTAGTGAAAACGTTAAGCGCACACGGAGGCCACGTTAAATGTATGCGCGTCACGGGGAGGGGTCTTTGTTTCAAATCTTTGTACCTTCCCACCGGCCGGCATTTTATTTTCTGGTCTGCATTGATATTACTGCCGAGGGTCTGCTCTTTCCGCAGACGCTATACTGTTAGGGGGTTGCGACATGGGGCTAGGAGGGGCTACTGATAGTCGGTTAAAAATCACCGAAAAATTCTCAACTGCAAATGGCTAAAAAGTCATTATTTGGGCAGTTGTGATTTATTTTAGTGGTACTGTCGAGAGCACATTTCCAAAATCTTTTCCATATATCCATAACACATGGTATGGTTTCCAAAAGGGGTCACGTGACCAGCCCCTGGTGCATTATGGTGCATTATGGTGCATCATGGTCGGAAACTACGTTTGAAACTGGTTTGGACGAGCCGAAGGCTGAAGCCTGTTATCTCGAACATCGGGGGACCGTGTTGTAACTTCGAGACGTCTTGACATTCGAGATAACGAGGCAATGATCAAAAGCAAGCGCGCCAAATTTGGTACAGTGCACGTGCATGTTAATATATGTTGAGGCAAACGCAACGCACGCACTCAAGCACACACGCACGCCTCATACTCCCACTGTAAGCAAAGATTCAGCGACAGCAATGATTGGCTGGATCTCACTTCGATTTCAACCTGCACAAACGACACAATTATTGACTCAACGCATCGCATTCAGCCAATCAGGGCCAGCTGATCTGTTCCAGGAACGCGCTTGATACACATGATATGCAGCAGCACAAATAGATCTGAAATTAATCGGTTAATATTTATCGAGTCATTTGAAACCTCAGACACAGTAATCGCCGGCAACATGAAGGTACCAATGAATAACATTTCGATGTTGACGAGATTGTATATAGTTACATATTAGTTGTCAACAGCACCTAGTTTTCAATGTTCAAATCCTGCATTATCCAACCTGTCAGAGCTCCTTTCCATCATGATAAATAGGATATATATGTGTATATATATTGTGTAGGATATATATGATAATGGCATGAAGATAACTTCCTGGATACTCGAGGGTGACTCATCTGATGACATACATTTCTTAGAGATTATCATTGAGCATAATCATGTGTAGAGTTTAGATCCATTTCTTGTATTTATTGTTTTATTGTTGATTAACAACCTTCCCCATGTCCGTTCTCCACACCCCTAGGTCCGTTTTCCATATCCCCAGGTCCGTTTTCCATATACCTACGTCCGTTCTCCATATCCCCAGGTCCGTTTTCCATATACCTACGTCCGCTTCCCATATACCCAGGTCCGTTCCCCATATCCCCAGGTCCGTTCTCCATATCCCCAGGTCCGTTTTCCATATACCTACGCCCGCTCCCCATATCCCCAGGTCCGTTCCCCATATCCCCATGTCCCAACGTCCGTTCCCATTTACCCACGCCCGTTCCCTATATCCCCAGGACCCCCATATCCCCAGGTCCGTTCCCAATATCCCCGGGTCCCAACGTCCGTTCCCATATATCCAGGTCCGTTCCCCATATACCCAGGTCCAGACGTCCGTTCCCATTTACCCACGCCCGTTCCCCATATCCCCAGGTCCCAACGTCCGTTCCCATATATCCAGTCCGTTCCCCATATCCCCAGGTCCCAACGTCCGTTCCCATATATCCAGGTCCGTTTCCCATATACCCAGGTCCCAACGTCCGTTCCCATATATCCAGGTCCGTTCCCCATATACCCAAGTCCCAACGTCCGTTCCCCATATCCTAGGGTCCGTTCCCCATATACCCAAGTCCCAACGTCCGTTCCCCATATCCTAGGGTCCGTTCATCGTTTTTCGTTATTTTTCAGCTGTTCTATGCCTCCCTACAGCGGCTACGGATCGACCCGTTAGAAAAAAGGAAACTGGCTAAAATCATAACATGTTTAAAAACTCAAAGTACCACATGATCACCTTTATCACATCCTCCCGAGACAAGGGAGTTAACTGACTGTAATAGTCCAGTTTCAGGTGGACTTTCATAGTCAGTTAACTCCCTTGCCTCGGGAAGATGCCTTTATCACCGAACTACGTATTCACTGTCCCCTAATTCGTCGAAAGAGTGAGTGAGTGAGGATTCCAGTTATATCACGGCGTGTCAGCTTAATATGGGAGGAAAACCCGAAGTGATGCAGGTCTCAGACGTTTACCACTTCGGTGAAACAGGCTCCCTGACTTGGTTGATGCATGTCATCGTATCCCAAATGTGTATATCAATTGCTCATGATGTCAATCACTGGATTGTCTGGTCCAGACTCGATTATTTACAGACCGCCGTCATATAGCTTAAATATTGCGTGCGCGGTTAAACAACAAACAAACGAATCGATGGATGTTTCGATTTGTAATCTCTATTTAAATTTCATTATCGTCACAATTAAAGCCATATATAGTATTAGTGAGTGAGTGAGTATTGTTTTACGCCGCTTTTAGCAATATTCCAGCAATATCACGGCGGGGGACACCACAAATGGGCTTCACACATTGTACCCATGTCGGGAATCGAACCCGGGTCTTCGGCGAGACGAGCGAACGCTTTAACCACTAGGCTACCCGACCGCCCCTCATATATAGTATTAGTATTTAGAACGAGTGATTAAGGAATAGGTTGGGATATGTAACAAATAGAAGATATTTGTCTCTTCGGGTGAAACTGCAGGTTACCTGGTGGATTAATCACGTGTTATTTCATCAGAAGTGAGGTGAAATGGGGTTTAACGCCTTTGTACTTATATAGCGACGCGCGTGCGTGCGTGTGTGTGTGTGGCTGCTTTTACTAGTCCGGACTGATGCCGATTTTATAAAGCTGGAACACTGAGATACCATGCCTCAGTTAACACGAATACCCCACTCAGGCACAGTATACTGACTCCGAGCCGACCAGTCCTTGTTTTAGCCCCTTAATGCCGAGCGCCAGACAGGGCAACAACAAGTACCACCTTTTAACGTCTTTTGGTATGACGCGGCCGTAGATCGATCCCGGAACTTTCCTCTTTCCGGGCGGACGCTCTACTACTAGACCAGGGAGGCGGTCTTATTTCACCAGAAAGTACAAATGTTCTATTTATCGAGCAGTTGATCTGGCTCTGAAAACCATCGTATCACTGAAGCGGTCTCAAGTACTTCCAGCATTAAGCGTTTCTTCAGTCGGTTGAAATATCGACGTTCATATTTTATGATTGCTTTGAAGTGCACTATAAATCATACAGCGCACATTGGCACACTTTCCGGACGGGTCGACCTTGATCCTCGAGTATGCATTTCAATGACTGTAAAGATGAACGAGAGGATAATAAGATAATCTTGTATCAAGTATACCATATATATGTACATAGTTTATGCCTTATTGTATAAGACCGCCTCCGTGGTCTCGTGGTAGAGCGTCCGCCCGGAGAGCGGAAGGTCCGGGGTTCGATCCCCAGCCGCGTCATACCAAAAGACGCTAAAAGAGGATACTTGTTGTTACCCTGTCTGGCGTTCGGCATTAAGGGGCTAAAACAAGGACTGGTCGGCTCGGAGTCAGTATACTGTGTCTGAGTGGGGTATTCATGTTCAACTGCGGCATGGTGTCTCAGTGAGCTAGCACTATAAATCGGCATCAGTCCGGACTAGTACAAGCAGCCACATACACACACGTACATGCACAATATAAGTGCAATAATCTTGGACGTGACGTTAAACCCCATTTCACCTCACCTTATTGTATATCGTGGGATACAAGCTGTCTACAATATATAGGACCGCCTCCGTGGTCTTGTGTAGAGCGTCTGCCCGGAGAGGGGAAGGTAGGGGGTTCGATCCCCGACTAAAATAAGGACTGGTTTGCTCAGGGTCAGTATACTGTGTCTGAGTGCAATCTCATTAAAATCATATCTAAACAAAGATCTGAGGACATCACATTACGGGTCACGTCAGAATGACCTTTCATCCAACCAATCAGAACGTCGCTTACCAGACCATGAAAGTGACAGTCGGAATGTGTTTTCTAATCACGCAACCTCGAACTATTTAACAGAAGGTATTGCGAATGACAGTTACGGGTTTTATGATTATATCCATACAATCTAGGCCATCTATAAGTCATTTCAGAATGTTCTTTTTATCAGTTTTAAATTTTTAATCGATAATACGCCAAAATGTTTGGAAGCGTAGTCGCCAGTTTGAAACTCGTAAAGCTCGAGAAAGCTGCCTTCTCATTGGCTAATGTCGATTTCTTGTCAGTCATTTCATTGGTCGGTCAAAGTTCGCACAAGGTCGTTCTGACGTGACCCGTATTGGTATGTCCTCAGATCTTTGTTTAGCGGTAGCGAGAACTAAGATCCAATTTTAATGAGATTGGGTTTGAGTGGGGAATGAGTGGGGTAGTCATGTTAAAAAAATGCGATATGGTATCTCAGTAGGCTAGCATTATAAAATCGGGATTAGTCTGGACTATTACAAGCAGCTACGCAACACACACACACGCACACACACACACACACGTGCATGCACGTCGCTCTATAAGAGTAATAATCAAGGACGTTAAACCCAAATTTCATATATGGCGTAAGCCCGTTGTATGCTGTCGTGTACACAGCGTCCGATCTTATCTCGCTTGTCGTTATCGAGTAGTGTGGAGGTGTGACGGGTGGGCTACTCAAGATAATGAAAACAGACGCAGGCAAGGCGTGACCAGTCGATAATCAGTTGAGCGTGTGGGCATGTACATCCATCAAAAGAATACTTGTCTTTCTTTCAAGCCTTTCACTTGAAATTATTGATTGTTACGTGGCTCGTTACGATTCCCTGCTGTTGATTGTGGCTTGCAAACATGGCTCAATTACACATCAGCTGAAACCAACGGACTGTTTGCCCAGCATATTTCTTGAGTGAGTTAGTGAGTAGGATTTATCGCCTCTTTAAGCAGTCTTTCAGTGTTATATTATATTATTGTTTGTTTGTTTGTTTAACGTCGCACTCGGCAATATTCCAGCCATATGACGGCGGTCTGTAAATAATCGAGTCTGGACCAAACAATCCACTGATTGACATCACGAGCATCGATCCATAAAATTGGGATACGATGACATGCATCAACCAAGTCAGCGAGCCTGACAACCGATCCCGTAAGTCGCCTCTTACGACAAGAACGGCCGCCATTAAATTCAAGCATGGGCTGTTGAAGACCTATTCTACCCTATTCAAAAACACGATATAGTGCTGACATGTCAAGAAATAAAATCGGGGCGAACCGGGATTTGAACCCAAGGAAATGGGATCCTTGCACGACCAAGGGACGTAACCCTGCACGGCAAAGTTTGGCGCCTCAGACGACTGGGCCACCAGTGCTCCAATTTGAGTGAGTGAGTGAGTTGGGTTTAACGTCGCTTTTAACAGTATTTCAGTTATATCGCGGCGGGTCAGCTTAATGTGGGAGGAAAGCCCGAAGTGATGCAGGTCTCAGACGATTACCACTTCGGTGAAACCCACGGGTATGGCGCTGACAAACCTAGAAATATAATCGGGGCGAACCGGGATTCGAACCCACAATCATAGGTTTCTGGCGTGCCCAAGGGACGCAACTGTGCACAGCGAATCGCGGCGCCTTAGACGACTGGGCCACCCGTGCCCCCTTCCAATTTGAGACCACCAAACGAGTGTAATAGGGCGTATCATGTTCACCTTGTCAACATATAACTTAATCATAAAACTCTGAAGCAGTTCTGCCACGACTAGATGGAAATGATAATCATGCATTCTTCAT
Source organism: Haliotis cracherodii (assembly GCF_022045235.1). Taxonomy (NCBI): domain Eukaryota; kingdom Metazoa; phylum Mollusca; class Gastropoda; order Lepetellida; family Haliotidae; genus Haliotis; species Haliotis cracherodii. The sequence continues at coordinate 27,693,032 of NW_027266269.1, read as the reverse complement.
GTTTAGAGAGCGTAAAGACAATTGACTATATTTTAAAAAAAATAACAACGTCGCAGTGTGGTCTGAGTACCAGCAGTGCATCACAATGCTGCTGTAGATTTTCACTACGAGGCAGTAAAAAAGTATAATCAAATTACAAAAACACCTGTATTTTACGCACCGGTCGTTCAACATAAACCGAAGACGAAAACATGCCAGCCGTCTCTTTGTGGTCACATTTACAGGGACATATTATATATTTCTACACAATGGACTAAGACAGGGCGATATGATCGTATGCCACCGCTTATATAACCCATGTCTTCAAGCCAAAACGAACGAACCATCGCAAGTCACGTGACTATTTCAAACCGTGGCATTCAGGATAAAGAAACAAAGGCAGAGGGTAGAACTAGCGTGCTACGTAAAAATATTCAAACGTCTCCCCTCGGGTGGTTTTTCCCTGTGTCATACATATCAAAATGCGTGTGCTGTTATTCACGGGGACAATGTCGCCAGGTTAATAGCGTTGTAAACAACTATGCTTCTATTCGGGTTAAAGGGTTAATAGGGTTAAAAGGGTTGGCCCCAACCACCCCCGCCCCTCCCCTCCGGCTCCTCATAGACTCAGGGTCCGACCGTTTCCTATTCGACGGGAGGGGAGGGGAGGGGGTCGGAAAATGCTTGAAATTTCTGTGCCAAAAGCATGTTTAGGCTTCAAGCAAATATTATCATTATCATATATAATAACAATATTAACAAGAGTAAAATATTGAACGTAATATCCTATGGATATTCATTATGTGAGTGCGGCGTTAAACAACAAACCACTAAAACAAACAAAACACTATGGGCCGTCGTACCCTGAGGTGATATACCCTGATTCAGTGAAATAGTCTTCAAAACGACGTCCAAACTCTCTCACAAGAGCAACATCTACACTGCAGAAATTTACGGTAATTTTTACGGTAAACGTTTGGCAGCCATGCTGGAGGTACAAAACCAGAAGCTTTACGGTATGCCGTAAATATTTATAGCAGGACAGATACGGTAAAATCATCAGAGGTATTAATTTCGGCACACTATGACGTCAAAAACTAGACGTGGGACGTGATAACAGCTTCCGAATTATTCTCACACTCCTTTTGAACCTATCTGTAGCCTTCTTTCTACAACTGCAATCTTATAATGTTATGAAAAAATCGGCCGACCCTTCCATCAGCCGTAGTCGGTGCTGTCGCTTGTTAGTTTCTTTTCTATCGTGGCGGGGTCAACATCACAGCTGCCACCCTTCATCTTAAACCAAGGAAAGCAAAACCTTTGCGTTCTTTTTTTTAAAAAAAAACCCGAACGAACTTATCACTTTTAAGCAAAATCTATTTCAAGGCAGAGGGCGCGTATCAGTGCCAGTGGGCACCTGTCACATACCGGAAGTTCCACGTCACGTGCAAGATGAAGGCTGTAACGCATCCTCTTTTATCCAGTGCTTCATCGCCATTCTATTATGAGGGAGCGAGTATGGTTTTACGCTGCTTTTAGCAAGATTCAAGCAACAGCACGTCGGGGGAACCAGTTTTATTGTTTGTTGTTTAACGCCGAGTCTGGACCAGACAATCCAGTGATTGATATCATGTGCATCGGTCCACGCAATTGGGGTAAGATGACATGCATCAACCAAGTCAGCGAGTCTGACCATCCGATCCCGTTAGTCGCCTTTTACGACAAGCACAGTCGTCATTTACGGCAAGAATGGTTTGCTAAAGACCTGTTCTACCCCGGATCTTCACGGGTCCGGGGGGCACCCAAAATGTGCTTCACACATTCTACCCACGTAGGGAATAGAACCCGGGGCTTCGGCGTGACGAGCAAACGTTTTAACCACGAGGCTGCACCACCGCGGCCATTCTATTAGGATAAATACCAATGGCAATTTCGACATAGAAATTCACAAGGGTTTCACGCCGCTTGTAGAAATAAATATATGCCGCAGTTTATCATGGACACCCCACACAATATACTGACTCAGTGCCGACCAGTCCTTGTTTATCCCCTTACTGCCGAGCGCAAGGCTAGAAAACAAAATATCATCACTTGACGTTGTTTGGTCATTCGTCACCACTCGCCCCTTTCCGTAACCTGCAAGAAGACTTGTCCCCCTACCGATGAATGTTATGTGCGAAAATACGACAAACCAATCAGAATGTGCGTATGATTTCAAGTTCTTCGTCAAAGAATCCCTCAGAAATAATTTTTGATTTTACATATGTCTTGCATCTAAAAATATACCCAAGACACAGTTAAATGTGTTCAATCATTATGTATAATTCCGCATGTCCCGATGTGCTTTAAATTGCATCTAAAATATATATAATATATGGGGAAATATATGTGAACCATTACGCAACGAATTGACAATTGTTTTAGGTATGCCCGTTTGCGCTAAGACGGAACCCGGTCACAAAAATGGCCACGAGATGGGCACGAGTCGCAGTCATGACGCAGCCGGAGAGCGAGCCACCGACCTTTCGCTCTCCGGACAGACGCTCTATCCACTAGACCACGGGGGCGGTCTAATTAGACAAACACAAAGTTCCATACAAGGCATCAATGACGAGAACCAGACCTCGACTAGAGAAGTCCATCAGATAGCTCAACACCATCCGTTTTATTTTCAGTGTCGAGACGAATCGAAGTAGCAACAATCACAGCTTGATCCAGGTCGATCACTGTTAACGATCTTAACGTCCAGAAATCATTACTGAGGCCCACTTCTTCTTATAATTTATTACATATTTCAGAGTGAAGGGCTGATTTTTCCGAAATTGAGAAAAGGGATATTTTCACTGCAGTGAACATGACACTTGATATTTCACTGCTGAAAACATAACACTGCAACGGAACTATTTTCTTACAAGAGTTACGTCCCCTCAAATTGTCTCTGTTGATGACCTTTTTACGTTTGTTTGCCACATTGACAAGGCAAAATAATGACAGGTGGTCATTTATGGAGTTAATATCGCTTCATGCCGTTTGTTATTCTCTTGAAAATGTTTCCTTATAAACTGTAAATTTCATTTACCTTGTCAATTGAGTCTGTTCGTTTCCAAAGCGCAATTTTTGTTACTTGACCAGCATGTATTCTTTTGCTTTTTTTAAGTTGATCTTGTATGTAATTAAATCAATATGTATGATACAGAATTTTCGTGACCTTCAATAATATTATAATTTTTTGTTTTTAATCATTAAGAAACTACTTTTTAAGTCGCAAATACAAGAAGTAGCGTCCCTGGGTGTTAGGTAAGGAGAAATTACGTTTCAATGTTTTACATTTGTAATGGAATAATGTAAATTTCAACACACAAAAGTATATAATAAAAGGATATCCCCCCCCCCCCACCCCCCACCCCCCACCCACACATTAGGTCAATATATACGTGTTTTGTTTGTTTCTTGTTTTACGCCGCACTCAGCAATATTCCAGCTATATGACGGCGGTCTGTAAATAATCCGAGTATGGACCAGGCAATCGGAAAAATACAAATGTGCCTTTTTAACTCGCGGCGTTTTGACTGGAGCATGTTTGCCAATTTAATGTAAACGAACAGCCAATGAATGTTGACATTAAATGAGGCTCTGAATAAAATCTTATAGTGCAGCCTGGAAGCGACATATTTCAAGAAGAACATTTTAAAGGACAACACATTCTACAGCAATTAATTTCAACTACAGTAAACTACGGTTATAACGAACTAAAAGGGACTACTAATGTTTAGTTCGTTATATGTACATATACAGCATAACTACAGCAAGTAGTCGGGACCAAAAAGTAAGTTCGTTATATCCGTCAGTTCGTTATAAGCGTGTTAGTTATCACCGTAGTTTACTGTATATCTAACGCGACGAATCTCGCAATAATGTAATTCAAATTTGTTGTAGCAAAAAAAAAGACGAAAGAATAAATATAATAAAATGAACAAACAGTGCGAACCTTGAAACAGGTAGGCAAAACAGGACCTCACATATACAAACGAAACGTGAACATCCGGGGTAGAATAGGTCTTCAGCAACCCATGCTTGCCGTAAAAGGCGACTATGCTTGTCGTAGGAGGCGACTAACGGGTGGTCAGGCTCGCTGACTTGGTTGATGCGATGTCAATTGCGTGGATCGATGTTCATGATGTCAATCACTGGATTGTCTGGTCCGGATTCGAGTATTTAGAGACCGCCGTTATATAGCTGGACTATTGCTGAGTGCGGCGTTAAACAACAAACAAACAAACAAACTTTGGAGAAACCTACAAACACGGTATATACCGACAAAACAAGAAATAAAATCGGGGCGAACCGGGATTCGAACCCAAGAAAATGGGATCCATGTACGACCAAGGGACGCAACCCTGCATGGCATGAGTGCGGCGTTAAACAAAACAGCGCGAATCTGCAAACAGTGTATATAGGCGAAAACTGGATCTCGCATACACAAACAATGCGAATTCAGAGGCAGAAAGAAAATATCTTTCGTATCCAAGCAATAGCGCTATTGAAACATCTATGTTCAATAGAGCATAATTGCAACAATTTAAGTCAAATGCGTAAACTAAATATGAACATCAGACAAAGGAATATGATACAAATGTCAAAAACACGACATATGTCTTGCAACTTGTTCAATCAGACTGTATAATTCCCGATGTCTCGATGTGCTCTAAATTGCATCTGAAATATGAATAATATATGGGGAAATATATGTGAATCATTGCCCATCGAGTTGACAGTTGTTTTAGCTATGACCGTTTGCGCTTTGACGGAAACGGGTCGCAAAAATGGCCACGAGAGGGGCACGAGTCGCAATTCGGCTTGTCCCCGAATAACACGAATCGGTCACGAATGCGCATTTCTCCTAAGCATGTTATGCATGGTACCTGGGAACCGTTTCTTCATGGCGATCGTAGCGCTAAATCTAAATCTATGTTAAAATACGGGAAATTACGATCACCTTAGCGCTACAACAGTCGTAAGTGAAAGTACGGGAGTTACGATCACCTTAGCGCTACAACAGTCGTAAGTGAAAGTATGGGAGTTACGATCACCTTAGCGCTACAACAGTTGTAAGTGAAACTATGGGTGTTACGATCACCTTAGCGCTACAACAGTCGTAAGTAAAGTACGGGAGTTACGATCACCTTAGCGCTACAACAGTTGTAAGTGAAAGTATGGGTGTTACGATCACCTTAGCGCTACAACAGTCGTAAGTGAAAGTATGGGAGTTACGATCACCTTAGCGCTACAACAGTTGTAAGTGAAACTATGGGTGTTACGATCACCTTAGCGCTACAACAGTCGTAAGTGAAAGTACGGGAGTTACGATCACCTTAGCGCTACAACAGTCGTAAGTGAAAGTACGGGAGTTACGATCACCTTAGCGCTACAACAGTTGTAAGTGAAACTATGGGTGTTACGATCACCTTAGCGCTACAACAGTCGTAAGTGAAAGTACGGGAGTTACGATCACCTTAGCGCTACAACAGTCGTAAGTGAAAGTACGGGAGTTACGATCACCTTAGCGCTACAACAGTCGTAAGTGAAAGTACGGGAGTTACGATCACCTTAGCGCTACAACAGTCGTAAGTGAAAGTACGGGAGTTACGATCACCTTAGCGCTACAACAATCGTAAGTGAAAGTACGGGTGTTACGATCACCTTAGCGCTACAACAGTCGTAAGTGAAAGTACGGGAGTTACGATCACCTTAGCGCTACAACAGTTGTAAGTGAAAGTACGATCACCTTAGTTACGATCACCTTAGCGCTACACTTGTGGTAAGTCTATGTTAAAGTATAAGTGTTACGATCACCTTAGCGCTACATTTGTGGTAAGTCTATGTTAAAGTATAAGTGTTACGATCACTTTAGAGCTACGACTGTCCTAAGTCGATGTCAAAATACAGGAGTTACGATCACCTCAGCGTTACACCTGTCACAAGTCTTTGTTAAAGTACGGTAGTTACGATAGCGTTACGCTACGACGGCTCGGTGGAACGGGGTCAAGTGATCAATGATGAGGCGCAGTAACGTGGTTGATAGTTGATAGTGCGTCAACGTATTGCGCGGATCGTTGTTCTTAATATCAATCACTGGATTGTCCAGTCCAGACTCAATTGTTTATATGCAATGAAATGGCTGGAATATGGCTTCTTGCGACGTAAATAACAAGCAATGGACGAACATGTTTATTGTACTGCATCGGTAATACTTCAGGAGAAGATATTGCCGACCGTGAATGCTATTCCGGTAATAGCATGACAGACCTGTAAATAATTGAGTCGAGGCCAGCAACACTAAAGGGGTGTGGCTTGTGCATCGATCCAAGCCGTCGCGGTACGATGATAATCAAGGCAGTCACATTTTATTACTAGCCTACCATCCTGCTGTTCAAGCATGGGTAGAAGAAATCCTTTTCATCCTTATATATTACCCAGCAGTGCTATTTTTTTATCGATCTTTAACCAATGATATACATTTGTTAACCCCCGCCGGGTGTTGTATTCTCTGCCCTATCAGACACTCTACAATGAACGGCAGGCAATCTTCAAGGCGTCAGTTACCGCCTAGAGCGGACTGCCAACACAAATGTAGGCCATCAAGTCTCATTCAAAAGATGACACTTTTTCCCTGGATCAAATAAATCTGCTAAAATCTTAAATGGGATTTAACTATACACAAACTTAACTATAAACACTATTCTTCCGTTTTATGTCTAGTTTAAAGAATGCAATGTTTGTCAGGTCTTCCCTGCTGAAGGCGACGCGAAGCGCCTCTGGCAGTGCACACAGTTCATATTGAAGTCAAATAATTGCCGGTTACTTTCTCACTTCGAGTACACAGTAAACGCATAATACTTCTACAACTGACGCCTTTCTTGTTGCGTTCAATGTTAGTCCGTGGAAATGAGACATGACAAAATATTGGGTAAAGAAAGAGTCCTATTTATTATCCAAGGGAAACTTTGTGCTTTGTGCTTTAAACCACATCTTATCAATAAATACGCGCTCAGGTAAACTTATCACACTAGTCTTGTTGAAACTAGGATGTACTATCCCTCCCATACAACTTCTCTTCTTACCCGGAAGGGGGGGGGGGGGGCCCACTCGCCTAAGGCGCCGCGATTCGCTGTGGAGAGTTGCGTCCATTGAGAACGCCAGAATGATTGTGGGTTCGAATCCCGGTTCGCCCCGATTATGTTTCTAGGTTTGTCAGCACCATACCCGTGCTCGTGGGTTTCACCGAAGTGGTAAAGGTCTGACACCTGCATCACTTCGGGTTTTCCTCCCACATTAAGCTGACACGCCGCGTTAAACCCAACTCACTCACTCACTCTCTTCTTACCTAGTTGCCTCTCGACTGCTTATCAAGATTCCAACATGACCATCGCAACATTTGAGAAAATACCCAAATTCTATTGGTCTGTAAAAACATCCTATGATCAATTATTTCAGATCTAAAAAGCCGAAATAACCCTTGAGTTTGACTTATGATTTTGGTTTTAGGACAATTTCAACACAAACATTGATTAAATAAAACTATATTAACCCGGAGAGCTGCTGTTGTCGTGACGTAATCCGTCCAAAAATTCCATTCGGAATTGCGTCCCTTGGTCTTTAAAAAGTCACGAAAATATGCCTACGGCAATGTCATTCACCTGAACTTACAGAAGTTGCACCCAGTTAAGTTTGAATTAAAAAGAAAAAATCCAGACAGTTGATGCTGAAAATGTATAAATATGAACGTTCTGTGAACTTTGAGCGTGTGTTTGAGTCATATTGAGTCTAGATGAGCTGATGATGACGGGGAATACCGCCCAAGGTGGCGTTGTTGGATTTCCCGATGCAATACACGACTTGTACAGCCTGGATCTCGGTGATTTCTTTAAGTAAATTGAGCATTTTCTGTGTGACTCGAACGGACGCTTCTTGCATGCGTAGAGGAGTGCACAATTCTAAAAGAAATTGTCGTATGACTGAACCGTTCCTATTTGACATTAGTTTCAGACAATGACTGAAGTAGTGCCGTGTCTCTCCGCCCGATTGACAACGTAATCACGCATCACACTGACGTTGATCGGGAAATGAACGATAGTTTGCTTGCTATTTTCATACAGGCAAGGTGTCCCGTAAATGTAAATGTCTATGTGTCAAGGAAATGTTATTATCACGGAATATGTACATTTATATGTGTTAAGGAAATAAAATCACGGCTTACGTACATATATATATCTGTTAAGGAAATATTATCACGGCATACGTACATATATATCTGTTAAGGAAATATTATCACGGCATACGTACATATATATCTGTTAAGGAAATATTATCACGGCATACGTACATATATATCTGTTCAGGAAATATCACGGCATACGTACATATATATGTGTGTTAAGGAGATATTATCACGGCATACGTACATATATATCTGTTAGGGAAATATTATCACGACATACGTACATATATATCTGTTAAGGAAATATTATCACGGCATACGTACATATATATCTGTTCAGGAAATATCACGGCATACGTACATATATATCTGTTCAGGGAATATCACGGCATACGTACATATATATCTGTTCAGGGAATATCACGGCATACGTACATATATATCTGTTCAGGGAATATCACGGCATACGTACATATATATCTGTTCAGGAAATATTATCACGGCATGCGTACATATATATCTGTTCAGGAAATATCACGGCATACGTACATATATATCTGTTCAGGAAATATCACGGCATACGTACATATATATGTGTGTTAAGGAAATGTTATCACGGAATACGTACATATATATCTGTTAAGGAAATATTATCACGGCATACGTACATATATATCTGTTCAGGAAATATCACGGCATACGTACATATATATGTGTGTTAAGGAAATGTTATTATGCTTGTATCCGGAGTATGTGAGGTGAGGTGAAATGGGGTTTAACGTCGTGTCCAAGATTATTGTTCTTATATAACGATGTGAATGCATGCGTGTGTGTGTGTGTGTGTGTGTGTGTGTGTGTGTGTGTGTGTGTGTGTGTGTGTGCTTGTACTGGTCAGGAGTGATGCCGATTTATAGTGCTAGCCCACTGAGATACCATGCCGCAGTTTAACATGACTACCCCACTCAGACAAAGTATACTGACTCCGAGCCGACCAGTCCTTATATTAGCCCTTGAATGCCGAGCGCCAGACAGGGTCACAACAAGTTACAATATTGAACGTCTTTTGGTATGACGCGACCGGGGATCGAACACCGGACCTTCCGCTCTCCGGGCGGACGCCCTACCACTAAACCACGGAGGCGGTCCCGCAGGTTGTGGGTAAACAAGAAGAAAATAATGTTCACCTGCAAATGATATGTACTTGTAGCCAAGCCAAATTCTACCATGACATTGAAGAATGCTTGATTCTGATATGTTAAAAAGGGGTATCTTTTTTCGTACTGATACCTCTTTTTAATAAAGCCTTTGAACACAAACCATGCGTTCGAAAACATCGATCTATCGACATCCTACGTATCTATGCATATGACAAAGGCCCCTGATAACCCATTAAATTTGTATACGTTCAATATCAACACAAAAGCTTATCAAACATGATGTAGTCTATTTCAGAACACACACAACACAGGTAAACACACACTAACCACCATGTCGACCAAATAATCATCGATTACAAAAATGATCAGCCTCTCTCGAAGCCAGGACGAAGTGGGGTAGTGTGTGTGTGTGTGTGTGTGTGTGTCATTTGTAATATGTACTACTGTTGGGTAGTTATTTCAAACCGACTGCCAAGTACAACTTCAAAATACTTAGAATCCTGCAATTTAATAAAGTTTGTTGGAGAAATTAATTCGTTCAGCATTTCTGTCAATATTTTTACAACCTGTCACCCCTAAAATGGGAGATGTCATGTTGATTTCCTAGAAATCACATGGTTGAGACCACGAAGTGCAAATATACTTGTTTATTACAAACTGATAGATACGCATGTTTATTTCCAAACTGATATATACGCATGTCTATTACAAACTGATATATACGCATGTTTATTACATACTGATACATACTGGTGTTTATTACATACTGATATATACTGGTGTTATTACATACTGATATATACTGGTGTTTATTACATACTGATATATACTGGTGTTATTACATACTGATATATACTGGTGTTTATTACATACTGATTTTTACGCATGTTTATTACATACTGATATATACGCATGTTTTTTTTAATACTGATATATACTCATGTTTATAAGATACTGATATATATGCATGTTTATTACCGATATTTACTGGTGTTTATTACATACTGAAATATGCGTGTTTATAACATTATATATATATATTTATATATACTTGTGGTCATTACAAACTAATATATACTTGTGTTTACTACAAACTGATACATTCGTGTGTATTTACAAACTGATATACTTGTGTTCATTACAAACATGTTGGTTGGTTGGTTTGTTGTTTAACGCCGCACTCAGCAATATTCCAGCTATATGACGGCGGTCTCTAAATAATCGAATCCGGACCAGACAATCCAGTGATTGACATCATGAACATCGATCCACGCAATTTGGATCGATGTCATGCATCAACCAAGTCAGCGAGCCTGTCCCGTTAGTCTCCTTTTACGACAAGCATAGTCACCTTTTACGGCAAGCATGGGTTGCCGAAGACCTATTCTACCCCGGATCTTCACGGGTCTACAAACATGTAAATACTTGCGTTTTTACAAACTGATACATTCGTCTGGACCAGACAATCCATTGATTGATACCATGGGCATCAATCCAAGCAATTGGGATACGATGACATGCATCAACCCAGCACCCGATCCCGTGAAATGCCTTTTGCGACAAGCATGGGTTGCTGAAGACCTATTCTAACCTGGAAGTTCACAGGTTATCTTCAAAAGCTTTTGACCAGTAAGACGAGATGACATTTGAAAGCCCTCGTATGTGCAAGGGGCACCTTAATTTGCCTATCACACAGGGACACGTTTCGCTGCTTCATTTCTAAAGATTGACTTCTCGTACCCATTTATCGCAAAGATGAGGTGAAATGGGGTTTAACGTGGCGTCCAAGATTATTGCACTTATATAGCGACGTGCATGTACGTGTGTGTGTTTGTGTGGCTACTTGTACTAGTCCGGACTGATGCCGATTTACAGTGCTAGCTCACTGAGTTACCATGCCGCAGTTTAACATGAATACCCCACTCAGACTTATAACTTTGCATAGCGAATTACGCGACTTCAGATGACTGGGCCACCCGTGCCCCCTCGAGCACCAGGAACTTAATTTAATCTTGTCATTGCAGGAATTTCGAACCCAGAAATATATATATAAAAGAAAATGTTATCAGAATCGTACAATCGAATCCGTTTAGCAGAGATTTCTCGTGAATATGGAAAGGGTTTTGTAGTTTGTAATTACCAGCGTTGTTTCTGTATCCATATAACTCATGAACCAGCATAGAAAACTTACTTCTCATAAATAAAGAAGTCATACGTGTTATACTAGTGTATACGGTTCGTATGTATCTTCGCTTATTTGCACTGGTGTCAGCAAGCAAACCACACGCCTTCGGTGAGTATGGTTTTACGCCGCTTTTAGCAATATTACAGCAATATCACGGCGGGGGGCACCAGAAATGCGTTTTACACATTGTACCCATGTGGGGAATCGAAATCGGATCTTCGGCATGACGAGCGAAAGCTTTAACCACTAGGCTACCGATATGTCAGATACAATTCCATTGTCACTTGTACTATATCTTCACGTGTTTTTTCAGGTGAATAAATGACTTGCCTGTGGTGTTTCCTAAACACATGCTCATGATACACTCCGAATTGCACAACCTGTATAGAATGTTTCATTTGTTTGTTTGTTTGTTGTTTAACGCCGCACTCAGCAATACTCCAGCTATATGACGGCGGTCTGTAAATATTCGAGTCTCAACCAGACAATCCAGTGATTGACATTACTAGCATCGTTGGTTGGTGTGGTTGGTGTCTTGCTTAACGCCGCACTCAGCAATATTCCAGCTATAAGACTGCGGTCTGTAAATAATCAAGTCTCAACCAGACAATCCAGTGATTGACATTACTAGCATCGTTGGTTGGTTTGGTAGGTTTGTTGTTTAACGCCGCACTCAGCAATACTCCAGCTATATGAAGGCGGTCCCTAAATAATCGAGTCTGGATCAGACAATCTAGTGATTAATATCACGAGCATCGATCCACACAATTGGGATACGAAGACATGCATCAACCAAGTCAGCGAGCCTGACCACCCGATCCCGTCTCTCACAAGCATGAATGTTACAAGCTCAGCATCCATGTTTCGTTTTGTATACAGCATTCAACTTGTACGCACAAGTGTCACATGACCGTCCATTTCCTTATTCGTAAGAAATCTCTGCTACAAGCACAGCCGATTGTATGATTCTGACTGTATCCTTAGCATGTGTCACATTTGGAAATGGCCTCCACATGTCTACCATAAAACATGGTGAAAGCTATACCGAGGACTTGAATGCTGTAACCTTGATCAAACAACTTTTGCGCAAGAGTCGTATGCCGCTCTTTGAACTCATCTCGCGTCTTGACTGAACATGGAGGCACTAGTGGTTTTATTGCCTGTAATGCTAGCGCTTCACGAGCTTCAAACCAGATGATATATCTTTTCATAATATGGGACACTTTTCTTTCTAAAGAGAGGCTTCTTGTCCCCATCTTTCGAAATCATTTGTGGTTTGTTTGTTTGTTTGTTTGTTTGTTTGTTTTTTTAAAGACGCACTCAGCAGTATTCAAGCTGTCTGGCAGCGGTCTGTAAATAATCAAACCTGGACCAGACAATCCATTGATTGACATGAGCATCGATCGCAATTGGGATACGATCACATGCATGAACCAAGTCAGCGAGCCTGACCACCAAAACCCGTTAGTCGCCTCTTACGTCATGGGTCTCTGGAGATCAATTTTCTACCCGGATTTCACGTGTCGAAAACTTTTGTACAAACATATAGGCTGCTTTGTATTCCCGCCATTTTGCCAATAACAACATCGTCATCAGCAACGACAAATTTTCGTTTCTTTTTTTACTGAAATAGTCGTACATAAATCGTCGAAAGTAACACTCCTGACAAGTACACTGGTATCGCACCCAGGAGCGAGGAGCGAGGACCGACTCCGTGGTCTAGTGGTAGAGCTTCCGCTCGGAGTTCGGAAGGTCCGGGGTTCGATCCCAGGCCGCGTCATACCAAAAGACGTTAAAAGATGGTACTTGTTGTTACTCTGTCTGGCGCTCGGCATGAAAAGGCTAAGACAAGGACTCATCCGCTCGAAGTATACTGTTACTGTGTGGGGTATGCCTGTTAAACTGCGACAGGGTATCTCAGTGGGCTAGCACTGTAAGTCGGCATCAGTCCGTACTAGAACAAGCAGCCACACACATACACACATACACGCGCATACACGTGCATGCATGTCGCTATATAAGTGCAATAATCTTGGACACGTTAAACCCAGTCTCACCTCACCTCTACTCAATCAGGTGTGGAGGAAGTATCATTCGATGTATATATGTATTCACAATATCCCATCTCCTTAATATTTTCATATCTACCGGTTTCAACGTTACTCCGATGGCATAATATAATATCTCCCTCGGCACATCAAATTGGGGCGCTTAAGATCCGGGGTAGAATAGGTCTTCAGCAACCCATGCTTGTCATAAAAGGCGACTATGCTTGTCGGAAGAGGCGACTAACGGGATCGGGTGATCCGGCGAGCTGACGTGGTTGATGCATGTCATTGTATCCCAATTGCGTGGATCGATGCTCATGTCAACCACTGGATTGTCTGGTCCTGACTCGGATATTAACAGCGGGCCGTCATATAGCTGGAATATTGCTGAGTGTGGCGTTAAACAACAACAAACGACTGTCAGACTTCTCCCTCCGCTAGCCTTAGTTACAGGATGATGTGGGCAAGGGAAGTAGTCATACAGACCCTGATACAAATATATCCAACACAGACCATGCAAGTCTATAATCTCTGGCAAGTCTATAATCTCTGGCAAGTCTGAAGACTGAGTGAGTGAGTTTGGTTTTACGCCGCTTTTAGCAATATTCCAGCAATATCACGGAGGGGGACACCAGAAATGGGCTTCACACAATGTACCCATGTCGGGAATCGAACCCAGGTCCTCGGCGTGACGATCGAACGCTTTAACCACTAGGCTACCCGATCGCCCCCGCAAGTCTGAAGAGAGCCTCGGGGCTCCTATTTATTCTATTTTTATTAAGATAATTTAACAACTGATTTTTCTGTAAGTTATCATTACAGAGACCAGATGTTAGTCTAACAAGGGGAGCTATGTAATGATGGTAGTGTTGCAACATCCTCAACAACACACACTACACCGACAGGATCAATACCAGTATACTACGGATACACGGCCAGATAAGTTGTGGGAGGACGGTTAAAGATGAAACAGCGTCTTTGGCCGGTGTTGTGGGCCATGGTTGTTTTGTTGGTGTCTTAATTTTTTTTCATTTGCGATTTTATTGTTTGATGTTGTGCAGGATAAAAAGCAAGACGATGGGACCAGGATTAAGGTGGAGAGGGCCTGTCATGAAGTACATTTACGACATCAATTAACATACGGAGACCTGAATACCGAATATGAAAATTTAAACAAGACATTTTGCGCCAGGCGATTTTGGGACATTTAATACATCTCCTGGTCGGTAGCGAGAAGGGCACTTAAAGGGCAGTTAAAGGACACAGGACTAAGACAACAGTACTGGGAGATGGAGTGTGAGTGAGTTGGGTTTAACGCTGCTTTTAATAGTATTCCAGTTACATCGCAGCGTGCAAGCTTAATGTGGGTGGAAAGCCCGAAGTGATGCAGGCCTCAGACGGCTGGGCCACCCGTGCCCTAGTACTGGAAGGTATTCAGAGACAGGATTTGTGAGATATACAGACATATGGGACATTGTATGGAGGAATCTTAGGCAGGAGGGACAAACCGTTTCAGGAATTTGTTTTGTTTATATGGTTTAAGGGAATACCATACAAATATAAAGGTCAGTTTTAATGCCTGTTTATGTATTTCACTAAAACCAAAAGTAATAGAGTCCCGGGCACAGGAACAGCATGAGACCCGTATTGTAAATAGTATACAAGATATATATAATTAATAACGGTTAACCTTGTTTGGGAATTGTTCGCTTTAGTACCTGTTACGGTGAGTGAGTGAGTGAGTTGGGTTTAACGCCGCTTTTAACATTTTTCCAGTTATATCACGGCGTGTCAGCTTAATGTTGGAGGAAAGCCCGAAATGATGCAGCTCTAAGACGTTTACCACTTCGGTGAAACCCACGAGCACGGGTATGGTGCTGACAAACCTAGAAACATAATCGGGGCGAACCGGGATTCGAACCCACAATCATAGGTTTCTGGCTTGCCTAAGGGACGCGACTCTCCACAGCGAATCGCGGCGCCTTAGACGACTGGGCCACCCGTGCCCCCTCTGTTACGGTGAATGTGTATATTGTTTACCCAACCGACTATACTTGTTTGTGACCATTTCAAGAAAATTATAGTTTTGCAATTATTTATCAATTTTATCTAGAATAATATAAAGGTCTTCAGAGACAGGAGAGACACGGCTCCAGAATCGGGAGGTGAGAAACGGCCTCCAAAACAGGCCAGACACGGCTCCCGAAACAGGAGAGAAACGGCTCCCGAAACAGGCGAGACACGGCTCCCGAAACAGGCGAGAAACGGATCCCGAAACAGGCCAGACACGGCTCCCGAAACAGGCGAGAAACGGATCCCGAAACAGGCCAGACACGGCTCCCTAATCAGGCCAGACACGGCTCCCGAAACAGGCCAGACACGGCTCCCGAAACAGGAGAGAAACGGCTCCCGAAACAGGCGAGACACGGCTCCCGAAACAGGCGAGACACGGCTCCCGAAACAGGCGAGACACGGCTCCCGAAACAGGCGAGAAACGGCTCCCGAAACAGGCGAGACACGGCTCCTGAAACAGGCCAGACACGGCTCCCAGAGACAGGAGAGAAACGGCTCCCGAAACAGGCGAGACACGGCTCCCAGAGACAGGAAGAGGGAGATAAACAGACGCGAGTTGAGGAGACACAGTGGAGGATGTGCAGTGTAAACAGAGCCTGAGCATGGAGGCAGGTCCGTGCAGTGTGCGACTGCACCATGGCTGTGCGAGACTGGCGTGGATGCATCATGTGTTGTTACAGGATGCAGCGACACCCCTCGACACTCCCCACTGTACCCGCCCCCTACTGTACCCGCACCCACACGTCAAACATGCATAGAGCTAAAAACATAACTATTCATCATCACAATACCCTTGTTATTGTTGATTGCGATACACTTGTCTAAACCGGGTATTGGTAAACAAAACATAAACAACGAAGACAGAATTAATTATGTCCAGGTGGGTATAACGGGGATATATCCCGCCTGAATGTGTACAGTGCACAGCGCGGGCAGTGAGAAGGTTCGCATTCGTTGTGAATCCCAACACACTCAAGTTGAAGGTGAGCCCAACGAATCAAAAAACAACAAGACTTTTCTCAACATAAATGTGTTACGCCACAGCTGAAACGCCAATGTGCCAGCCAGTCTCACTCCCCTCGCCGCCTTAAACCATCCACATCATGTTCTAGCATATTTAAATTCGAGTACAAAAACACAAGACGAAAAATGCTCGTCGTTTCTTGAAAAAGATTTGACCCAAATTCCTACCAGCTTACGCCATATTGGTCCGTTACCTCATTGGGGTCAGCGAGATGTGTGCTGGAAAGAGCTGCACATGAACGCGCGCGTGCTACTTACCGACTGACCAGCTGACCATCAGAGTTAAGAACAGCGTCAGGTGAGCGTACGGGCCCTCCATATCATGAACTAGGCACAACTATCCCGTTTGAAAAACTCCTTCATTGTACCGTGCCTTCGAGGCGGTCTTGCTGTGACGTCGATCTCTCCTGAGCGCTGAGAGTTTTCGAGGGCTGACTGGCTAGGCTCGCTCACTCACTCGGGCGCTGTCTGTTCAGACCTGTAACGATGTAGCGGTAGAGTGCCCGTCGGTAGCTGTGTTGCAGCTGTATTTCGGTAGCGCAGTCGTTGTGCATGCAGTGTAACTGCGGTAGAGCGCTCGGGCAGCGATATTCGCGACAAAATGGGGGCCACTCAATGGCTGCGTTGTATCGAGGTGAAGAGCGCGGGCATCCTCTAGTTTGTTTGTTTTCTTGTTTAACGCCGAACCCAGCAATATTCCAGCTATATGATGGCGGTCTGTAAATAAACGTGTCTGGACCAGACAATCCAGTGATTAATATCATGAGCATCGATCTTCGCATTTGGGAAACGATGACATGCACCAACCGCGTCAGCGAGCCTGACCACCCGATCCTGTTGGTCGCCTCTCACGACAAACATAGTTGCCTTTTATGGCAAGCATGGGTTGATGAAGACCTATTCTACCCCGGATCTTCACGGCATCCCCGATTAGTGACACTGGTACTCCCCTTCCAACGAAACGCAAAAAAGCCACGTATGACATATCATTTTAAGGCATTATGTAAAAAATAATTTATTCAAGGTGTTACCCCAACATAATTGTTGGCTAAGCATGCTCGCTTCCTGAAATAAATTTTACTTTTTATCTTTTCTTCTCAGAGAAAAACTCGTACGACTTGAGGCTGCAACTGAAAAACAATTCTGTCTCCAAGCTCATATTTTTCCTCCTATACGCAACACGTTTCCTCCTGTGGGAGAGGTAAATGACCCACGACGTCCATTCTGTATTCCACGTTGGTCGCGACATCTCGTGTAGGGTACTAGAAAATTAACTCCTGTGTAGGGTGCGATACTTCTATGTAGGGCGTGATATGGCCTATGTAGGGCCTGATATATCCTATGTAGGGCATATTATCATCCAAAACTGGTCCCCACAGTAGATATTGCTTGGGTGAGAACAAGCAATAGCTACATTGTAGATTTCGCTGCAATGAAATTACATCACAATGCATTGCAGACCATTGTGACGTCATTGTTACTATAACGTCACAATCAAATAACGTCACTAATGGCTCTGCTACTGAAGCTGTAAGAAGTACTTTTTACACTTAAGACACTGCTTATTACTGTCTACAAACTGAAAATGTTGAATAATGTTAGATGATAAATAAAATTTCACCCTCGTGTCTTTTGATATCAAATGTATCAACACTCGCTGATGAAAGTGGAAGCCTCGGAGTTTTCCACTTTTATCAACTCGTGTTGATATATTTGATATCAAAAGACACGGGTGGGATTCTCTATATATATCCTATGTACGTCATATATCGTATGTAGGGCATTATCTATATCTATATCTATATCTATATATGTAGGGTATGTTATCTTCTATGCAATAAAATATATCTCATTATAGCTAAAATGGATAGAATTATCATTAAACCGCCCGCATGTTATCAGAAATTAGTGGGCCACTATAACTTGATAATGTCGTCATTTTACCATTAAGCCATTATCACCCCCGCTGTTAGGTGACGTCAATAGTGACGGCATCTGGTTTGCTCTATGACGTTTCCATATTTATAAAGGTGGATCAGTGGCATTCGATCCGTGTTGATTGCAGTAAATGTTTCAAAACCGATATTGTTGTTTATTTTTATTTGATAACAAATTCTATCCATTTTAGCTTCGTCGGGCAGTTAATGGAAGACCACGGGCTGTTGCAAATAATAATGCCCTGAAAAATAGCGTTATCCTTATATTAGAGGAGCCCGGATGTAGATGAAATAATTTTCCGTAATTCTTACTCAACTTTGGAAACTTTTCTTCATTATGCTGACTGGCTGGTTTGTTCGTTTCAGTAGCTTCTCTATTGCCATTGGTTGTGAAGAGGCCCATAGCAACGTGGCGTCATATGAACAGCGTGCCACATGACGTCATTCATTAGATGACGTCACAGAAAAAATTAAAGTGACTTTCCAATAAAATACCAACTGTTTGTTACACTCAGCAATATTCCAGCTGTATGACGGCGGTCTGTAAATAATCGAGTATTGGCCAGACAATCCAGTGATTGACATCATGAACATCGATCTATGCAATTGGGATACTAACGATGACATGTATCAACCAAGCCAGCGAGTCTGACCACCTGATCCCGTTCGTCGCCTCTTATGACAAGCAGAGTCGCTTTTTACGGCAAGCATGGGTTGCTGAAGACCTATTCCACCCCGGATCGATGTCTCCACTTGAACATTCTTCTATGATTTCTAAAAATAAAAAGACTAAGGGTAACATAAAAATAACCAACTTGTAACTCGGATAATTACGGATTGCGGCGGCTCGTAAATTATGATTATTCTTTCAATACACTTTGTCGGACATTTTAACGTGCAAAATTGACACCTTGTTATTTGTTTTGATTGGATTTGGTAAACATGACATGGATAAGGTCATCCATGCAATGTCATGCTGACACATTTTTAGATTCATAAAAAAAGTAGGACATTTCTTCATTTTCCATGTCCTGAAAATCAGATCTTAGTTCTCGCTACGGCTAAACAAAGATCTGAGGACACCCTATTCCAGATCATGCCAGAGCGACCTTTCCAGAACTTTCGCTAATGAATGACAAGAAGTCGATATTAGCCAATCAGAAAACAGCTTTCTCGAGGTAAACGGCACTAGTTTCAAACTGACATTCCAGACTACGCTTTGAAAATTATTTTCACATAGTTCTAAATTCAAAATTTGAAAACTGAACAAAAGAAAATTCTGAAATATCTAATACAGTAAACTACGGTTATAACGAACACGGTTAAAACGAACTGACGGATATAACGAACTTACTTTTTTGGTCCCGACTATTTGCTGTAGTTATGCTGTATATATAGAGAATCTCACACGAGTGTCTTTTGATATCAAATATATCAACACGAGTTGATAAAAGTGGAAAGATTCCGAGTCTTGCCGAGGATTTTTGCCACTTTTATCAACGAGTGTCGATAAATTTGATATCAAAAGACACGAGGGTGAGATTTTATTGATCATCCAACATCATTCTTCCAACTTTTTAAATTAGTAGACAGTAATTAGCAGTGACTTCAGTGTAAAAAGTACTGCCAACAGCTTCAGTAGCTGAGCCATTTGTGATGTCATTTGATTGTGACGTCATGGTAACCAGTGACGTCACAATGGCCTGCAAAGCATTGTGATGTAATTTCATTGCAGCGATATCTACAGTGTAGATATCGCTTGATCTAATCCAAGCGATATCACCTGTGGGAGCCAGATTTGGATGATAAATGTTAATAACGAACTACGGTTATAACGAACTAAAATTAGTCCTTTTGAGTTCGTTATAACCGTACTTTACTGTAGATGGTCGAGATTGTTGGACAACAGCCCACGGGCTATGGAAAGTCTCTTACGTCTTAAATGTTAATCCCACTGAAGCGATTATTTTGACGGAATCAGTCGTGCAGTCCGTAACTGTCGTCCGGAACATCCCGTGTTAACCTTTTCCGACTGTTACTTTCCTGATCTGACAGGCGATGCTCTGATTGGTCGGATATTGACGTGACCTCTAATGGTAAGTCCTCAGATCTTCGTTTAGTGGAGTGAGTGAGTGAGTGAGTATGGTTTTACGCCGCTTTTAGCAATATTCCAGCAATACCTTCAAACAATGTACCCATGTCGGGAATCGAACCCGGGTCTTCAGCATGACGAGAGAACGCTTTAACCACTAGGCTACCCGACCGTCCCTTGTTTAGTGGAAGGTAGAACCAAGATCTGATTTTAATTAGATTGCTCCACAAAAACGAACAAGTGAAGTGAAGTGAAATTGGGTTTAACGTCGCGTCCAAGATTATTGCACTTATATAGCGACGTGCATGCACATGTGTGTGTGGCTGCTTGTACTAGTCCGGACTGATGCCGATATATAGTGCTAGCACACTGAGATACCATGCTGCAGTTTAACATGAATGCCCCACTCAGACACAGTATACTGACTCCGAGCCGACCAGTCCTTGTTTTAGCCCCTAATGCCTAGCGCCAGACAGGGTAACAACAAGTACCATCTTTTAACGTCTTTTGGTATGACGCGGCCTGGGATCGAACCCCGGACCTTCCGCTCTCCGGGCGGACGCTCTACCACTAGACCACGGAGGCGGTCCAAAAACGAACAATCTCGTCAGTAAGTATTGTATACATTACCCAAAGTTTGCTAAGGATCAAGTTTTAATGATATAAAAACATCATCCAACAAATAAAGATTCAAATATACCTGTCAACAATGCTGGGGTAACCCCCCAAAGCCAATTTCATGATAAACGGACAGTGGCATGCAGTCATGTGCACGTCGACACCTGTTAGAAACCTGTGTTTGGATGTACAGTGCCAGAATCTTTGCACGTCATTATCAGAGAGCACAACTACATTTGCATTTGAGAATTGCAACAACTGAATGCACTTATGCCCACTCATCGTCAAAGAAGAATAAGCAATGCTTGAAACTGGGTTAAACTTATTTGTTGTCAGCCAAAGTTGTCAGCAGGGCATGGAATTGATACCAGACGTTTGGATCCGCTACCCAACAGGAAGACAGGTTTCACTTGAATGCAGCAAGACGTCATCACTTCGTGACTGCCACCACACTCAGAAATGGCATGCGGAACGCCAGTGGCGTTAACGTTTTTACTCAGGCAGTGCGTAACCGGCTCATCTCCGATCACAGAGGACATGCATTCGCATCCCTATGACCGAGATCACAGGCATGCACGCTCGGATTGGGATGAATATATCAATTGGACACACCAGGACCGGGCTCCTTTATTTTTCACTGATGAATTGAGATACTGTCTAGATTTCACAGTTTGTCGCGCACGAGGGTTGCGCCTTTTATGGTTTCATCAATGTGGTAGACTCTGAAACCTGCATCACTTCGGGCTTTCCCCCCACATTAAGCTGACACGCCGTGATATAACTGGAATATTCAAAACAATGTTCAAAACGGCTTGAAATTAGCTAATTCACGAACGCACGCAAGCACGCACGTACGTACGTACCCATCCAGTGCGGTGTTAATCAACACTCACGAACGAATTGTTATCTTGGTTACGTGAAGAATGGAAAAGGTCGCCTCATCAACTCAGCAATATTCCAGCGGCGGCTGGACCACACAATGAGTGAGTGAGTGAGTATGGTTTTACTCCGCTTTTAGCAATATTCCAGCAATATCACAGCGGGGGACATCAGAAATGGGCTTCACACATTGTGGGGGGTCGAACCCGGGTCTTTGGCTTGACGATCGAACGCTTTAACCACTAGGCTACCCGACCGCCCCTGGACCACACAAACCAGTAATTGATGTTATTAACAGCGACCAACGCCGTTGCAGTATGTAGACACACAAACAACCAAGTCACCGAGCCAGGAGCCTGACACCCATTTTCAGTATGGATAGGTTGTGAGAGAGCGGGGTAGAATAGGTCTTCAGCAACCCATGCTTGCCGTAAAAGATGACCATGCTTGTCATCCCTGCGACTAACGGGATTGGGTGGTCAGGCTCGCTGACTTGGTTGATGCATGTTATCGTATCCCAATTGCGTGGATCGATGCTCATGATATTAATCACTGGATTGTCTGGTCCAGACTCGATTATTTACAGACCGCCGTCATATAGCTGGAGTGAATGAGTGAGTGGGTGCATGAGTGAGTGGGTGAGTGAGTGAGTGAGTGAGTGAGTGGGTGGGTGCATGAGTGAGTGAGTGAGTGAGTGGGTGGGTGCATGAGTGAGTGAGTGAGTGAGTGAGTGAGGTAAGTAAGAGACCAGCCCGGTATACAGTATACAGATGCAGACACTCTTTGACAATTAAATGTCAAAAAGCACCTGCCCCTGTCAGCAAATTTTTTCCTTTTGTAATATATATTTCTCTTGGGGGAGTTTTCCTATGGAATTTTTTACAAGGATTATTTTGTCCGCGATACATTAACACTAGCAGAAATTGGTGAGGATGGAACTAATTCCGTGTGGAACGGATCAACGTTGACATAATTACCTCCAACAGAACCTCCCTTATCCCAGCAGGTGCCCCGACTGAAACTGGGGCCCTCAAAGCGAGATCTAGAGAACCAAGCTGAAACACAGCGACAATGGCCGACAACAGGGAAAAACTACGTGCATTACGTGCAGCAAGAAAGACCAGGATGTGAAAAGGACTTGTGCACGCCCAGGTCAGAGGTTGAAAACACGTGACTAGATTATCTTTATTGATTCTATGAAGGCCATTATTGACTCGGTGAAGGCCATTATTAAGCTTGTGACGGCCATTATTAAGCTTGTGACGGCCATTATTGACTCTGTGAAGGCTATTATTGAGCTTGTGAAGGCCTTTATTGATTCTGTGCCGGCCATCATTTAGCTTTTGAAAGTTATTAACGATTCTGTGAAGGCTATAGTTAAACTTGTGAAGGCCAATAACGCTTCTTTGAAGAGCATTATTTACCATATATCTGTCATTATTTACCGTAAGTCATGCATTATTTATTCTTTACGATGGATATTTACCCTATCGGAGACATCATTTATTCCGTGAAGAGCATTATGTACCCCATTAATTACATCGATTACCCTATTAAGTAGAGGTTCCATTAATTGGAATTTTTGTACCCATATATCGTTTGTTTGTTTGTTGTTTAACGCTGCACTCAGCAATATTCCACCTATATGACAGCGGTCTGTACATAATCGAGTCTGGACCACACAATCCAGCGATTAACATCATGAGCATCGATCCACTCAATTGGGATACGATGACATGCATCACTAAGTCGGCGAGCCTGACCACCCAATCCCGTTTGTCGCCTTTTACGACAAGCATAGTCACCTTTTACGGCGAGCATGTGTTTCTGAAGACCTATTCTACCCTGGATCTTCACGGGTCACGCATATATCGAGTCACTGTACAGTAAACTACGGTTATAACGAACACGCTTATAACTAACTGACGGATATAACGAACTTACGTTTTGGTCCCGACTACTTGCTGTGGTTATGCTGTATATGTACTTATAACGAACTACGGTTATAACGAACTAAAATTAGTAGTCCATTTGAGTTCGTTATAACCGTAGTTCACTGTATATTGATATATCACTTAATAATAACATTAATTATTTTGGATTTGTATTAATAAACTTATTCTGTAGACTTGCAATTAATCAAGTTTATGATACATATGAACAAGACTGATCCATCAAATGTTAAGATTTGATTTTTCTACCTTCTCATTGTCCACCATAACCATGTTAATCGTAGCTCCTCATAATAAAGAGTGAGTGAGTATGGTTTTACGCCGCTTTTAGCAATATTCCAGCAATATCACGGCGGGGGACACCACAAATGGGCTTCACACATTGTACCCATGTCGGGAATCGAACCCGGGTCTTCGGTGTGACGAGCGAACGCTTTAACCACCAGGCTACCCGACCGCCCCTCATAATAAAGAAGTTGACATCTATAAATAAATCTATAAATTGTCTTCCTCATGGACATCTCAACAAATGTAAACATTTCTCAAACAGTGAACAATTTATTTAGTATCGATATTCATACATTTGTATACATACAGTGTTATCATTACTGACAAATCATTGATACAGTAAACTACGGTTATAACGAACTCAAAGGGACCACTAATTTTAGTTCGTTATAACTGTAGTTCGTTATAAGCATATATACAGCATAACGACAGCAAATAGTCGGGACAAAAAAGTAGGTTCGTTATAAGCGTGTTCGTTATAAACGTAGTTTACTGTACATCCATATCACGATAAACAATGACGTCCCTTCTACGAACGGCATAATTTACCTTACGAAACAAATTATTTACCCTATGAAGAGCATTTTGTGCCCTATTTTAAGGATTATTTATAGGCAGTCGTGACAACTCCAATAACTGGTGACGGTTTGATAAGAATTCTGAAAAAAATGTGCAAGCCAGTTTTCGTTAGTTTTACCGTTATCGCTAATTTATTGCATTTATGTTTCAAGAACCATCAATAATATTGTTTCGGTCTGATGTGTTCGCTATTAAATAATTAGAAAAATACTCTAAATCCACAGCTTGCGGTAGTCTGTCGATTAAGTCCATGCAAAACAGAATCTAATGCAAAAAAATGCCAGACAGTAATTATCGTGGTAAAAAAAGATAAAAATGTTCAATTTGTGCTGTAGCATCTTGCGTTTCAAACAATTTGAATATTTTATATGTATGACATTTACCTACATGTGGTGCATTACTTTCCATGAAGTCGTGAATATATTATATAGGCATCCCCTGTGCTCCCTTCTTGCAGGGGCGGTAGGGTAGCCTAGTGGTTAAAGCGTTCGCTGGAATGTCTGGTACAGACTAGATTATTTACAGTCAGTCATATAGCTGGAATATTGCTGAGTGCGGCGCTAAACAACCAATCAACCAACCAACCCCTTCTTGCCGTTTCTTTGTGCTTATGAATCGGAGTTTCTGCTCGAACTGGCAATTTCAAAACAAAGTTATTTGGCCAAGAAGTTAAACTTGGGCTTCAGGTATATTGATGATCTGACATCATTCAATAACCATCAAATCGACAGTTCCCTTCAACTGATTAACCCACCTGGTGCGCAGTGGAATATTAACTATTAACCAACGTGACAGATGTACGTCGTATCGCATGACATCTCAAGCCAAAAGTGACGTACATGCGTCCCATCGAGCCGAACTATCAAACCAAATTGACAGATGTACGTCGTATCGCGATGACATCTCAAGCCAAAAGTGACGTACATGCGTCCCATCGAGCCGAACTATCAAACCAAATTGACAGATGTACGTCGTATCGCGATGTCATCTCAAGCCAAAAGTGACGTACATGCGTCCCATCGAGCCGAACTATCAAACTAAATTGACAGATGTACGTCGTATCGCGATGTCACCTCAAGCCAAAAGTGACGTACATGCGTCCCATCGAGCCGAACTATCAAACCAAATTGACAGATGTACGTCGTATCGCGATGACATCTCAAGCCAAAAGTGACGTACATGAGTCCCATCGAGCCGAACTATCAAACCAAATTGACAGATGTACGTCCTATCGCGACAACATCACATGCCAAAAGTGACGATAACTCAAGCAAGTCCGATCTCCTCGTTCCGCACGTGCTCGGACATCCCGTGCCATGCAATACTTTTTTTTCGCGAAGCAAGATGCGTTTCCGCTATCTGTTCCCTCGTGGCATGTCTTCAAACCACCACCTGAACTAGAAATAAAGCGTGTGGCAGTTTTGATACTTTATAAAATATCCAGGTACTTAGCAAACCTTTATTATGGTCTAGTTGCCCGAACACCTGTAAAACATTTTATTAATCACTCAATCAATAGGAGACCAGTGAGACCGCCGCGTCTGTATCATATTTAGTGAGTGAGTGAGTGTGTTGGGTTTAGCGCCGCTTTTAACAGTACTCCACTTATATCGCGGCGTGTCAGCTCAATGTGGGAGGAAAGCCCGAAGTCTCGGACGTTTACCACTTCGATGAAACCCACGAGCACGGGTATGGTGCTGACAAACCTAGAAACATAATCGGGGCGAACCCACAATCAAAGGACGCAACTCTGCACAGCGAATCGCCGCGCCTCAGACGACTGGGCCACCCGTGCCCCCTTCATATTTAGATCTATGCATAAAGATTCAGAGTGGCGACACACTCTCCACAAGACTGGATGACAAGAGGGATTTCCAATAGTCAACTTTCCTTGTATGTCGAGCAATATTCCGCAGCACCAGCCTTTGGTACAATCGAGCATTTCTTTCTACGAAGATTTCAAAGCGCGCCATACGATTCTTACTCGATTTGTTTTGTTTGTTTGTTGTTTATCGTCGCACTCAGCAATATTCCAGCTATATGACGGCGGTCTGTAGATAATCAAGTCTGGACCAGACAATCCAGTGATTGACATCACGAGCATCGTTGGTTGGTTTGGTCGGTTTCTTGTTTAACGCCGCACTCCAACAAAATTTAGGATCAACAAGTCAGTGAGCCTGACCACCCGATCCCGTTAGACGACAAGCACAGTCGCCTTGTCTGTCAGCGGATGAGGGTGGTTGGGTAGCCTTGTGGTTGAAGCGTACGCTCGTCACGTCATTTTTATGAGGTCGTTTTATCATTTCATTCAAGGTACAAAAAAATCAGTATTCTAATATTGCGGCCATTTTATTTTTTATATCACAAGATTGTCTGAAGATATCACAGAATAACCCTTGATATCATAATTCCATTTCGTCTTTTAGAAATACAAAAATAATTTGCGATATCATAAAATTATAGTTAGACATATCAATCAATAAATATAATAAGTGACATCTGAAAATCAACAGTATTTATTGCCGTCATAAATGAATTTGTGAGTTGTGATTGCAGTTGACCAAGTCAAGAGCTTCGAAATGGAGGTGTTGCTGTGAGGAGCTTGCCTATTTATAGCGCTGATGCGGGCGAACATTGACAATCAATACAACGTCCGCTGTCGTAAAAAGAACGAAACAAATTTCTCAGCGAGCTGTCTATCAATCATTAAGGACGAAGTTTAAGAGAAAAAACCCATGTACCACTTTTACAACGAACAAGGTCAAATAAACTGACTAACATCATCCAGTTTTTTTAGACTAGCGTCAGGGTATTTCTCACAGGTCGTGGTATTTCCACATTCTCTTACAGCGCCCGAAATACAATAGACAGCATTTGCACGGTCATCTATCTACAATATCCAAAAGGTGAGTGAGTGATTGAGAGTGGGTGACTGAGTGAATGCGTGAGTGAATGAGTGGGTGGGTTGGTGAATGAGTGGGTGGGTGGTTGAGTGAGCGGGTGGGTTGATGGAACGAGTGGGTGGGTGGGTTAGTGAATGAGTGGATGGGTGTGTGGATGGGTGGATGAGTGAGTTGGTGGCTGAGTGAATGAGTGGATGGGTGGTTGAGTGAGTGAGTGAGTGGGTGGTTAAGTGAGTGAGTGGGTGAGTAATTGAATACCAGCTTAATGTGGGAGGAAAGCAACAAGTGAGGCTACCTCAGATGTTGATGAAGGCGATGGTCCCCGAACAAGAAGTGCGGCTCCCTTGAGATACTGTTCAAAACTACACGAACCCGTCTTATTCACGATCTCCTATTCACCCGCTAATATAATCACCCTTAGTTTAAAGGAAATCATCGAACGATAGCCAAAGGCTGGAAGATCTAATCTAGCAGCTGATCTGATCACGTCACGAAGGAATTCCCGTTCTACATGTGCCACCAGCGGCATAGCCACAATTTAAAGATATATATAATAAAATAATAAAGCAGATTTTATTACTTTATCATATATTACATGTAAACCGAGTGAATCTTTGCCTCATTTTTGTATATATATAAAAATACGTGTTCGTCAAAAATATTGCATAATTTTGGAATATCATTACATGTCACTTCCTAAATTGAAACAGTATGTTAATCCAGAAACTTGCATACGTAAAAGAATCTAGTGTGAAACCAACAAACAATCAACAAGTCCTATAAATCAACAAATGTATTAACTGAACTAGGTTTACAAATCAACACAAATTACTGCACGGCAATTACAATGGCCGTACACAATAGAGCGGTAGTACAATATTCAATGGCAATATATAATATCATGGCAGTGGTCAGTATCAAATACGAAAATGCAGTGGTGATAGCAGATGTCAGTGATAATAATATATAATCACCAAGCTACGACAGTGGTCAAGCTTCCAAGATAGGCTAGGCGGGGAATCTGGGGTGGTGAGCGATCCTCACATGAAAGCTGGTTCCGAAACGATATAAAGTGTGAGAGAAGAAATGTGTGAGAAATCCCTAACCATGCTCTTGTCCCACTAGATATACAGCCTAACAAGCTACTGAAAGTTTTTATACCGTGCCCCCACCAGCGTAGCAGCACTAGAACATTACAGAACTTTCCATGTTTCCATAACATACTATCACTGTCCGCTTTATACCGTACCGGACGTTTACACACCAGACTAGCATCTGAACACAGCAACTTCCTGACGAGTCACCACAGTCCAACCACAATGCAAATACCGAATCTCAACAGAAATAACGCAACACAGCGACAATCATTGTTAAACAATGAAATACACTGCCATGTCACACTGACTGACTGAGTGAATTAGTTGGGTTTAACCCCGCTTTGAACAGTATTCCAGTTACACCACAGCGTGTCAGCTTGATGTGGGAGGAATTGTGATCTCATTTACCACTTGTGTGAAACCCACGGGTAAGGGTGTGGGGCTGACAAACCTGGAAACATCCTCAGGGCGAACCGGTATTCGAACACACGATCATCGGATTCTGGTGGGCCAAAGGGATGCAACTCTGCACAGCGATTTACGGCGCCTTAAACGACTGGATCCCCCACGTCCCTTCGCACCGACAGACTGGCGTGAGAGACGGTAACATAATGACACTACACTGTCACCTTGACTGTATACAATGCGAATTGACTACCATGGAATCCAGCTATTGGTTGATTACTCCTCTCAACATTATACTCAATAACGCCCGCAAATCTGAAAATATTATATGTATTTATTACGCACATGTATATTCAACACTCATTTTACACAAAGCACTCGTTCAAATTCAACGCTCATTCATTCAACACTCACCTACATTCAACACTCATTTGCAATCTGTCTGATTTACATTTAAATTTATAAACTCCATTTTATATCCTCATTTACATTCAATCTATTTTACAATCAGCTCTCAATCCTATTCAACACTCAACTACATTCAAACCGATACACATTCAACACTCAACTACGTTCAAACTGATACAGATTCAACACTCAACTACATTCAAACCGATACACATTCAACACTCAACTAAATTCAAACCGAACACATTCAACATTCAACTACATTCAAACTAATACACATTCAACACTCAACGACATTCAAACTGATACACATTCAACACTCAACTACATTCAAACTATTACACATTCAACACTCAACTACATTCAAACGGATACACATTCAACTACATTCAAACTAATACACATTCAACACTCAACTTCATTCAAACTGATACACATTCAACACTCAACGACATTCAAACATATACACATTCAACACTCAACTACATTCAAACTGATACAGATTCAACACTCAACTACATTCAAACGGATACGCATTCAACACTCAACTAAATTCAAACCGAACACATTCAACATTCAACTACATTCAAACTAATACACATTCAACACTCAACGACATTCAAACTGATACACATTCAACACTCAACTACATTCAAACTAATACACATTCAACACTCAACTACATTCAAACGGATACACATTCAACTACATTCAAACCGATACACATTCAACACTCAACTTCATTCAAACTGATACACATTCAACACTCAACTACATTCAAACAGATACACATTCAACACTCAACTACATTCAAACCGATACACATTCAACACTCAAATACATTGAAACGGATACACATTCAACACTCAACTACATTCAAACTGATATACATTCAACACTGTACAAAAGGTCATCGCAAAACAAAACATTTATTTGTTGTAATAACATGCGAATGAAATGTAAATACATCTACTATATGACGATCTCGTTGTGGTTTGTACTTTTTGTGAGTGAGGGAGTGGGTTGGTGGATGGATTTGTGGGTGGGTGAGCGAGTCTTCACGCCGCTTTTAGCAAAAGTTCAGCAACACACGAAAAGACCGCAAAGATCCAGCGTAGAATAGGTCTTCAAAAACCCATGCTTGCCGTAAAAAGGCGTCTATGCTTGTCGTAAGGGGCGACTAACGGGATCGGGTGGTCAGGCTCGCTGACTTGGTTGATGCATGTCATCGTATCCCAATTTCGTAAATCGATGTTCATGATGTCTATCACTGGATTGTCTGGTCCAGATTTGATTATGTACATATCGCCGTCATATAGCTGGAATATTGCTGAGTGCGACATTAAACAACAAACAAACAAACAAATTTTATGACGTCTCATGAAATCTTCAGTCCATAAACAATTAATACAGATACCCTTCAGTTGTTTGCGACAATGCGTTCATAGGGTCTACCCCATTTTGCAGACAGGTACATCCGATGGGACCAACAGATTTACCTCACAGTGCAATACAGATTTTATCTCTTTAGATTTTCTTGCAGTGTAGAGGAATGCGACCTGTGCAATGTATGCAAGTATCAAAGGTGAGGTGAGGTGAAATTGGGTTTAACGTCGCGTCCAAGATTATTGCACTTATAATGCTCTAGTCCAGACTGATGCCGATTTATAGTGCTAGCTCACTGAGATACCATGCCGCAGTTGAACATGAATACCCCACTCAGACACAGTATACTGACTCCGAGCCGACCAGTCCTTGTTTTAGCCCCTTAATGCCGAGCGCCAGACAGGGTAACAAGTACAATCTTTTAACGTCTCTTTGTATGACGCGCCCCGGGATCGAACCCCGGACCTTCCGCTCTCCAGGCGGACGCTCTACCACTAGACTACGGAGGCGGTCCGAGGATCAAAGGGATTATTATCTGTTCTAAATGAAAGATACACACACACCTCAAACCTGTTTCTTGGATAGGCATTTAGAAGTTGGAGTGCTAAGTAAGGATAAGAGTTTATGCATAAACAACCTCTTTATTACACTATTATTGTTAAAGTTATAACGAAGTTGTCCATCCATAAATTCTTATCCTCTCTCATCCTTACTTAAACGCACCCCCCCCCCCTTTTTTTATATCGAAAAAAATCTTTATTTCTGTATAAATTACCACCAAAGACAATAAATAGATCTTAATTGTGCATCCCCCCTTTTCAAAAAAGCTGTATCCGCCCATGATGGACATCTGCATGTATTACAATATTATGTGATATATTACAGTTTAAGCATTGTCGCGATGCGAAGCAAATTCTCACATGGACACCAAGTTGCAATGGCGGAGACACCAATAAGCATAGCGGAGTTATGCCCCTTGTAATGTGTGTGTGCGTATTTGTACACCTCTCTGTCGCCCTCACAAGGGATGAAGGACAATCGATTAGCGCCATGTACTGCAAACTGTTACACATCGAATGTGTAACGTTATACACAAGCATATATATCCACTTTTTGTGAAATTATGTATGGTGGTATTGTGTTCTCTAATAAAACATAAAGCTGTCCAATAAATAAAATTGCCGCATAATATTTTTGCGGTAAAAAGGGATAAAAAGGGATATTTTTTTTTACAACACTCAGCAGTGGCTGTTTTTCGAACGAGTTTCATATTGGTGCTGAATAAACACCGTCATAGAGGACAGACAAATTCTGTATAATGTTATAGATAGAATGGATCTTTAGAAACCCATGCTAGCCTTAGGCGACTATGCTTGTCGTAAGAGACGACCAACTGGATCCGGTGGTCAGGCTCGCTGACTTGGTTGATGCATGTCATCGTATCCAAATTGCGTCGATTGATGCTCATGATGTCAATCACTGGATCGTCGGGTTCAGACTGGATTATTTACTGACCACTGTCATATTGCTGGAATATTGCTGAGTGCGGCGTCAAACAACAAACAAACATATAAATAAAGTGGCCACATAAATATTTAATTATTAGGGAAATGTATGATGTTAGGAGGTAGTGCTAATAAATGTATAAACATATGCATAGTGGATCCAGGTGCAATTGAGGTCACAATAAATTAAAGCATATCATATTAACATACACAATCCAATACTTACTACAAGTAAGTATGTAATTTGTCGCCTCAAATTGGATTGCCCACTAATTAAGAATATGGACTTCGCTTGTGGTTCTCTTTTATTGCATGCATGCGCTTCTAGGATCAAAGGATGTATAGTGTGAAAAGTTAACTGGTAGAACAATCGTATTTCCGGGACTTGCCGCGGATGTTTTCAAACAGATTATTAGAACTCCATTCAGCGATAAACGGTTGATTATGCAACAGAAGCGTTATGTGCAAATGAACAATGAACAACAATACAATCATGTCTGTGTAAAACTCTCAGTATTAAAAGTGTACATGAATTTTTTGAGCCATGCGTTACCGCACATAGTAATCGAAGTAGCGCTTTATCGAAGAGGGCAATAGCGAGCGATCACTGTATTAGGTAACTGTCCCTGGAACAAGCTGAGGAAATGCCATTTGAAGTCGTAGGGAATGTATGTGTCTGGAATAGTCTTACTGTAGTAGTACATCAATTCTAGAGAAGTTTCACTGGAGCAGTACATCAATTCTGGAGTAGTTTTACTGTAGCAGTACATCAATTCTGGAGTAGTTTTACTGTAGCAGTACATCAATTCTGGAGTAGTTTTACTGGAGCAGTAAATTAATTCTGGGGTAGTTTTACTGTAGCAGTACATTAATTCTGGAGTAGTTTTATTGTAGCAGTACATTAATTCTGGAGTAGTTTTACTGTAGCAGTACATTAATTCTGGACTAGTTTTACTGTAGCAGTACATCAATTCTGGAGTAGTTTTACTGTAGCAGTACATTAATTCTGGAGTAGTTTTACTGTAGCAGTACATCAATTCTGGAGTAGTTTTACTGTAGCAGTACATTAATTCTGGAGTAGTTTTACTGTAGCAGTACATTAATTCTGGAGTAGTTTTACTGTAGCAGTACATTAATTCTGGACTAGTTTTACAGAAGCAGTACACAAATTCTGGACTAGTTTCAGTGTATGACATCACAATATACACTGTTATACACTGTATGACATCACAATATACACTGTATGACATCACAATATACACTGCATGACATCACAGTCTTTCTTCTTGGTGTGATATGTACACTGTTGACATAACACTATTCATCATAATCCATAATATACAATGTAAAACATTACAGGATAAAAATTATGTCACAATATGGACAGTATGACCTCTCAATAGAAACAGTATGACATCACAACATAAACAGTATGACATCACAATATAGACAGCATGACATCACAATAGAGACAGTATGACATCACATACACAGCATGCTGAGGAGAGGTGAAATGGGGTTTTATGTCGACTCTCAAGATTATTACACTTGCATGCGCATGTGTGTGTGGCTGCTTGTACCAGTACAGACTAATGCTGATATATAGTCCTGGCCCATTGAGATACCATGTATGCAATTGTTGTTACTGTTAATACTCTACTGTGAATCCTAAACCTACTGTATGTATTCTGTACAATGTTCCTCATTCAGTCTTGCTTGAGGATCTATAAGCATTTATACCGAAACGTCGCCTTTACAGAATTAAAGAAGTTGTTGTCCATAAATTGTGTCTACTTTGTCTGGCGCTCGGCATTAACGGCTATCTCAGTGAGCTATAAATCGGCACCAGTCCGGACAAGTACAAGCAGCCACACACACATACACAAGCATGCATGTTGCTATTAAAGTGAAATAATCTTGGACCTGTCGTTAAACCCAGTTTCACCTCACCCTCACCTCACCTCACCTCACCTCACCTCACCTCAGCTGTGGAGGAAGTCTTTTTCAATGCATATAATCAACGTGACAAGTTGAATCTGAACTACGTGCATTTACTCAGGCTGTTGGTTGGTTGGTTGTTTAACACACTCGGCAATATTCCAGGTATATGACGGCGGTCTGTAAATAATCGAGTGTGGACCAGACAATCCAGTGATTAATATCATGAGCATCGATCCACACAATTTGGATCGATGACATCCATCAACCAAATCGGCAAGCCTGACCACCCGACACCGCACAATTGCCTCATACAGCAAGCAAGGTTTGGTGAAGACCTATTCTAACCCGGATCTTCACAGGTCTACATTGAAGGACATGACACAAAACATGGCATATGGTATGACTAAATATGCTATGACATGTTCAATACACCATATATACAATCAACAGAACATTCTGTGATATCAAGACTGCATAACAACAGCTTTAACAATTGCAGCAATATAACTGTCCCACAGATAATACAAGTATCAACAGTTAAAAAACATCATGAACATATAATACTATCATTCCAGGTGTATACTGTCATATCTTGAGCTTTTCAGTTGATTCACACAAAGTTTTTGTCTTTTCACTGATTACCTCCCCTGAAACACACAAAGTGTATATAGCTTGACTGTTACCTCCCCTGAATCACACAAAGTGTATATAGCTTGATTGATTACCTCCCCTGATTCACACAAAGTGTATATATCTTGACTGATTACCTCCCCTGAATCACACAAAGTGTATATAGCTTGACTGATTACCTCCCCTGAATCACAAAAAGATATATATCTTGACTGATTACCTCCCCTGAATCACACAAAGTGTATATAGCTTGACTGATTACCTCCCCTGAATCACACAATGTGTATATATCTTGACTGATTACCTCCCCTGAATCACACAAAGTGTATACATCTTGACTGATTACCTCCCCTGATTCACAAAAAGATATATATCTTGACTGATTACCTTCCCTGATTCACAAAAAGATATATATCTTGACTGATTACCTCCCCTGAATCACACAAAGTGTATTTAGCTTGACTGATTACCTCCCCTGAATCACAAAGTGTATATATCTTGACTGATTACCTCCCTTGATTCACAAAAAGATATATATCTTGACTGATTAACTCCCCTGAATCACACAAAGTGTATTTAGCTTGACTGATTACCTCCCCTGAATCACACAAGTTGCATATATTTTGATTGATTACCTCTCCTGAATCACAAAAAGTACATATATCTTGACTGATTACCTCCCTTGAATCAAAGTGTCACATCTTCCGTTACGTCTTTTGTTTCTCCACCTTTTCAAACTCTTCTGCTATTGAAAGTGCCGTCTTGTTCAGACCTATCGAAATCATGTTGACCATGATTGCCACGACAACCCCTGAGGGTGGATTGTCTCCCCCTGACCGAGGCAACACCACCAAGACACTACTGGCTCCAATAGCGCCCCCTGTATGACCCACGTAGTGCCTCTGGTGTCTGCAACATCCGTGGTCCAGCTTCTCGGGGACGACAGCCCAGCCGAGTGCATACCCTCCATCTCTGTCCCACGAGCACTCAGTGTTCTCCGCAGGACGCCACATTTCCTTCACAGTCTCACGCTTCAGATAGCCTTTCAAATATCTCGTCTCACTGGCTTCATTTTGCTTCCGATTGGATGACGTATCCGAGTCAGGTTCAGTTTTAGTACCTGCCTCCGGACCCGGTGACTTCTCGGGCTCCTTGTGTTGATAACTGTACAACATGATGTTGCCAAACTTGCACAGGTCGGCCACGGTAGAGAGGAGCCCGCCCCCAGCCCACTTGTACGAGTTATCAACGTAGGGGGCATTGATCAGGCGACCTTTGCCGTTCTTCAAGTAATACCTGCCAAAAGAGATTATGAGTCCATTATGCTATTTTGGATTCACATTGCTTTGAACAGTTTTACTTTTACGGCACAGTTTGATGTCTGAGGTGTTGGCAAATATATAAACATAATTAGAACAAACCAGTTATCAATTCGCAAGAGTTTAGCAAGACCTGCTCAGAGGCTGATATTCAGCCCAAAGTCTGCTGCAAATGTCAGTAAAAATTCCCAAACAGGGATTAAACGTTTTGTCATTTCATGTTAATATAAACTGACGTCCAAAAGAGTGAGTGAGTGAGTTAAAGTTTTACGTCACATCAGCAGTATCTCAGTGATGAACGTCCAAAAGAAACTTTACCGACTGAAAATATAAATTTCAGACAAAGTATAATTTTTTTTCCGATGAAGTCTATCTAAAACACATAACCTAAATACAACAATAGTGTATGCAGAAAATGTTAATCGTCTCTTACATATTTGCGAGATAACACGCGAAAAAGTTAAAAACATGTGCACCACGGATAACTGCAAATGCACATGCTGGTAAGGCTATAAAACGATTGCAAAGGCAAGTCAGACATCCACAGCGATAAAAAAACACAAAAGACATGCAACGACTCACAGTCGAACAACGTGAACGAGCCTTGGGTATGGTACAGATGGGAGCCACCCACGGCCATATTGCACGAACCTTCGGTTGCTCCCGTGTTGCCGTTACCAACTTGATGCAACTTTACAGACAGACAGGGCTGACCGCTGACAGGCTAAGAACAGGCAGACGCAGGGTGACCACACCCGATGATGACCGGTACTTGCGTTCCTTGCACCTCCGAAATCGCTTCCTGACAGTGACGTCATCGGCGACAAATGCCTTAGGTCACAGGGTTAGTCGACAGACAGTGGCCAGGAGACTCAGGGCTCATGGAATCAGGGCTTTTAGACAATACAGCTATTGACAGCGCAACATCATCGTCTGCGATTGAGATGGGCCCGGACTGTACGACGTTGGCAACGATGTGACTGGCAGAGGGTTGTCTACACTGACGAAAGTCGATTCTGTATGTTTAGGGCTGATGGAAGACAACGTGTTTACCGCCAAAGGGGTAAACGAACGGCGGCGTGTTGCGTGCAGGAGGTGGTACCATATGGTGGAGGGAGTGTCATGGTGTGGGGAGGGATCTGTGGGCAGGTCACCGCTGGTCATTGTTGACGGAAACTTGACAGCTCAGCGTTACATGGATAACATTCTTCGTCCAGTTGTCCTACCATTTCTCCAACAACAGCCACTTGGTGTCATTTATCAGCATGACAACGCAAGAGCCCATACAGCCAGAATTGTCACTAACTTCCTCGCAGCCAACAACGTCAACGTCCTGCCGTGGCCTGCACGCTCACCCGACATGTCCCCCATAGAACACCTCTGGGACTTGGTGGATCGTCATGTTCGACAACGACCACACTCTCCAGCCAACCGGCAAGAACTGATCTTGGCTCTCCAAGAAGAATGGCGTCAAATCACACGTGACCTCATCAGACGACTGACATTTTCTGTGCGTCAAAGAGTTTTTGTGTATATTGAGGCATTTGGTGGTCACACACGCTACTAATGACTTGTTATTGAACATGAGGGATTGTTTATGTACTCTGCTTATTGTCCATGATTCTGAAAGCTCGAGTTTTGTACCACACCCAACTTTGGGGGGCTCTGACGTCATTCTCGGTCGCGGTATGATTGTCATTTTCAGTGTTGATTATGTTGATATATTGATCTTCTCAATACACTTTACTTCATGCATGTATCTTTGTTGTTTTTGAGCAAGAGTGATTTCAAAACTCTTGTAAAGTGTCTTTTGGACATCAGTTTAGTTTACCCAATGTTATGACTCTGTAGATCTGACAGAGGAAGAGGCTTAAAAATACCTCAGAACTTTCCCAATTTTGAACAAAATGATTTCTTCCCAGTTTGCATGCCAAGGGCACTTTAGTTTAGAAACCTGGATACAAGGACTGGGACGGGTCACTCGGGTACCCGGGTCGGCTGGGTACTGAGTAGGACCCTGGTACCCACAGGACTACCTAGACCCGTGGTTAGTCACGTGATATATTGTTTAATGACAAAAATTATCTGGAACTCTATAGTTACACTACAAGTCACTAATGTTCGCATTTCTTTCTGACTATGCACCTATTCCTTTTGGCTTTTCATATGGTTAAATAAAGATATAACCTAAGTCAACTTCAGTGTATGCTTGACCAGATCGTTCAATACATGTATCTAAATACGTTTTGCAAGTGCTGTGGTAAAAAAATTCCCAATCGGACATTTTGTATCTCTTGAGACTTACAGTGGGTCCCCGGGTAGGGTTGGGTAATAGGGGGTTGGGTAACAGCGGACTGGGTACCCGGAGAGGGTCGGGTAATAGGGGTTGGGTACCTAGGTAGGGTTGGGTAATAGGGGACTGGGTACCCGGGTAGGGTCGGGTAATAGGGGGGTGGGTACCCGGGTAGGGTTGGGTAATAGGGGACTGGGTACCCGGGTAGGGTTGGGTAATAGGGGGCTGGGTACACGGGTAGGGTTGGGTAATAGGGGACTGGGTACCCGGGTAGGGTTGGGTAATAGGGGACTGGGTACCCGGGTAGGGTTGGGTAATAGGGGACTGGGTACCCGGGTAGGGTTGGGTAATAGGGGACTGGGTACCCGGGTAGGGTTGGGTAATAGGGGACTGGGTACCCGGGTAGGGTTGGGTAATAGGGGGCTGGGTACACGGGTAGGGTTGGGTAATAGGGGGGTGTGTCTCCGGGTAGGGTCGGGTAATAGGGGGCTGGGTACACGGGTAGGGTTGGGTAATAGGGGACTGGGTACCCGGGTAGGGTTGGGTAATAGGGGACTGGGTACCCGGGTAGGGTTGGGTAATAGGGGACTGGGTACCCGGGTAGGGTTGGGTAATAGGGGGCTGGGTACACGGGTAGGGTTGGGTAATAGGGGGGTGTGTCTCCGGGTAGGGTCGGGTAATAGGGGGCTGGGTACACGGGTAGGGTTGGGTAATAGGGGGGTGTGTCTCCGGGTAGGGTCGGGTAATAGGGGGCTGAGTACCCGGGTAGGGTTTGGTAATAGGGGTGGGGGGGTCCCCGAGTAGCGTCGGGTAATAAGGTGTGGGGTACCCGGGTAGGGTTGGGTAATGGGGGGTGTGTGTGTGTCCCCGGGTAGGGTAATGGGGGGGGGTCTCATGGTAGGGTCGGGTAATCGGGGTCTGGGTCCCTGGGTCCCTGGGTAGTAAATCTGGACTCTACCGGATACATCCCATGATCATAAGTCTCTGACCACTAGCCTCCCCATTCTTACACGAGGATGTTGGACACCAGGTTTGCCCATCGCCTATGAATTAATTGTTTACCCTTATTTACCTCAATCATATTTCTCGACAAACAATCATGAGTTTCAGCTATGAGACTAGCAACTACCTAAGATACTGTATGGATGACTTCAACACAAATTGTAAAGTGTGAGATATGAACAAGACTGGAGCATTTTCACCCAAATACATATGTTTCAGCCTGAACTTACAAATCTTGATATATGACCTTGACCTTCACCAACAAAACTAACCTTGACCTATTATAGATAAGGGGAGTATTTTCATCCAAATACGTATGCTTCAGCCTGAACTTACAAATCTTGATATATGACCTTGACCTTCACTAACAAAACTAACCTTGACCTATTATAGATAAGGGGAGTATTTTCATCCAAATACGTATGCTTCAGTCCAAGGTCTTTGAACAATCCAAGCATCAGCTCCTTGAAGGTCTTGTGACTTGCTCCCTCCAGGACGGCGCTGACCAGAGTGTAGCCGTGTGTGGTGTACAGGAACTTGCTACCTACAAAAACACATTTCAGGGTCAGTGAGTGAGTGAGTTGGGTTTAACGCCGCTTTTAACATTATTCCAGTTATATCGCGGCGTGTCAGCTTAATGTGGGAGGAAAGCCCGAAGTGATGCAGGTCTCAGACATTTACCACTTCGATGAAACCCACAAGCACGGGTATGGTGCTGACAAACCAAGAAACATAATTTGGGCGAACCGGGATTCGAACCCACAACCATAGGTTTCTGGCGTGCCCATGGGACGCAACTCTGCAGAGCGAATCGCGGCGCCTTAGACGACTGGGTCAGTGAATTTGGTATTGAAATACATTCCATGGTAACAGTTTCAGCGCAAAACAGTGGTTTATATTGGCTTTCTCCATAGCAATGGAAAATGTCTTGAATAACCTGAATAAGGCCTCGTAAATCCTAGGTGGGCCACCGAGCGCTCATTTTTGCACAAGGCTTGAGTGGAGGCTTTTTCTTTGAGGTTAGTTTGTTTGTTTGTTGTTTAACGCCGTACTCAGCAATATTCCAGCTATATGATGGCGGTCTGTAAATAATCGAGTCTGGAAAATCCAGTGATTGATATCATGATCATCGATCCACGCAATTGAGATACAATGACATGCATCAAGCAAGTCAGCGAGCCTGACCACCCGATCCCGTTAGTACCGTGATTACTTGTGTACATTAGGTTTAACGTCTCGCTCAAAATGATTGCAGGGGCACGGGTGGCCCAGTCGTCTAAGGCGCCGCGATTTGCTGTGCAGAGTTGCGTCCCTTGGGCACGCCAGAAACCTATGATTGTGGGTTCGAATCCCGGTTCGCCTCGATTATGTTTCTAGGTTTGTCAGCAACATACCCGTGCTCGTGGGTTTCACCGAAGTGGTAAACGTCTGAGACCTGCATCACTTCGGGCTTTCCTCCCACATTAAGCTGACACGCCGCGATATAACTGGAATACTGTTAAAAGCAGCGTTAAACCCAACTCACTCACTCACTCAAAATGATTGCAATTACACAGCGGTGTGCATGCATATCATGTGTTGTGTGTTGTGTGTGGTGTGAATGTGAGTGTTGGTGTGTGCGTCGTGGTGTGGATGGTGTGATGTTAAGTGATATGGTGGGTGTGGTAGGTGTGATGTGGTGTGGGTGAGTGTGGTGTTGAGGGTGTGGTGTTGAGTGGCATGGTGGGTGTGGTAGGTGTGGTAGGTTTGGTGTACGTGGTGGCATGGTGGGCGTGGTAGGTGTGTTGTGGTGTTAAGGATGT
This sequence comes from Haliotis cracherodii, assembly GCF_022045235.1. NCBI lineage: Eukaryota > Metazoa > Mollusca > Gastropoda > Lepetellida > Haliotidae > Haliotis > Haliotis cracherodii. The sequence goes on along the minus strand of NW_027266269.1, from coordinate 27,651,313 downwards.
GGTGTTGAGTGGTATGGTGTGGTGTGGGTGAGTGTGGTGTTTAGTGGCATGGTGGGCGTGGTAGGTGTGGTGTTGAGGATGTGGTGTTGAGTGGTATGGTGGGTGTGGCATGGTGGCTAAGGTAGGTGTGGTGTGGTGTGGTGTGGGTGAGTGTGGTGTAGGTGTGGTGTGGTGTTGAGTGGTGAGGGTGAGTGTGGCATGACATTGCATGGCATGGTATTAATCCAGAAACACATGCATTCACTACTACTATGTGGCGTGGCATGGTGCGACATGGCATGACAAGGAGTGGTGGGTGTGGCTCAGCGTGGCATGGTGGGTGTGGCGCGGCATGGTGCGACATGGCATGCCATATGGTGTGGTGGGTGTGGCTAAGTGTGGCATGGCTGGTGTGGCGTGGCATGCCATGGCGTGGTGGGTGTGGCTCAGCGTGGCATGGCGGGTGGTATGTTGTGGCGTGGCATGGTATGACATGGCATGATGGGGGTGGCTCAGCGTGGCGTGTCATGGTGCGACATGGTATGACATGGCGTGGTGGGTGTGGCTCAGCGTGGCGTGGCATGTTGTGGCGTGGCATGGTGCGACATGGCATGACATTTGGAAAATATCTGCTGACAACGAGTTGGCAGTGTTAATGCTTTCCAAATCCTGCAATCGACCGAAATGTGTACGACAGTTTACGAACCGGATTTCGATTTTGGTGCGGGATTTTGATTGGACTATGCATTGACTCGTTAGTCTAGCCAAAATGTAACTCCATAATACCAGCCTAGTTCGGCAAGGGTTGAAACTGTTTAGTCAGTTTACTCTCTTGCCTCGGGTAGATGGACATGGTGTGTTGGGTGTGGCTCAGCGTGGCGTGGCATGTTGTGGCGCGGCATGGTGCGACATGGCATGACATGGTGTGGTGGGTGTGGCTCAGCGTGGCGTGGCATGTTGTGACGTGGCATGGTGCGACATGGCATGACATGGCGTGGTGGGTGTGGCTCAGCGTTGCATGGTGGGTGTGGCTCGGGGGGGCATGGTGTGGTGTAGTGAATGCAAGTGTTTCTGGATTAATACCGGTTTCACAGTGCAAGCCCACTGATGGGTAACAACAAGTACCATCTCTAAACGGCTTTGGTAAGACACCGCTCAAACCACCAACAGAAGAATTTCAATTGTGAGCATGTGTTTATGTCTACTAGAAAACTTTTAGAAAGCTTTACTTAGGCCTTGAATGTTATAACCTTGATTGTATGACTCTAATTTTAATAACAAAGAATCATAACTTTGGTAAAATGGAATTCAAACTCTCAGTACTGGGGAGTGGTTTGTTTGTTTGTTTGTTGTTTAAGGCCACTGTCAGCAGTATTCCAGCTATATGATGGCGGTATGTAAATAATCAAGTCGAGACCAGACAATCCAATGATTGACATCACGAGCATCAATCTACGCAATTGGGATACGATGACATGCATCAACCAAGTCAGCAGCCTGACCACCCGATACCCTTCGTCGTCTCGTTCAAACAAGCATAGGCGCCTGTCAAGGCAAGCATGGGTTGCTGAAGACCAATTCTACCCCCGACCTTAATTGGTCCTGGAGAGTGGAATCCAACCTGGTTTGTGGACGAGTGGGTCGTCCTTGAACAGCTCCAGACTGGCGTTGACGGACTTGAACTGTTTCTTCAGGTAATATTCCAGGTGCTCCATCTCGGCCGTCTCCTTCCCAAGGGATGCTGTCAGAATCGACGTCTTGTCGTCCTTGCCCTGACACATGCAAATAAACATTCTCAGTAATTGATAGGATGGGTGTGGTCAGGTGGGTGTGGTCAGGTGGATGTGGTTAGGTGGTGTGGTCAGGTGGGTGTGGTCAGGTGGGTGTGGTCAGGTGGGTATGTGGATGGGTGAGTGAGTGTGCTTGGATGGGTGAGTGAGTGGGCGTGGATGGGTCAGTGAGGGCGTTGATGGGTGAGTGGGTGGGCGTTGATGGGTGAGTGGGTGGGCGTGGATGGGTGAGTGAGTGGGCGTGGATGGGTGAGCAGGTGGGCATGGCAGTGATGAGTGGGCATGGATGGGTGAGTGAGTAGGAGTGGATGGGTGAGTGAGTGGGCTTTGATGGGTGAGCGAGTGGGCTTTGATGGGTGAGCGAGTGGGCTTTGATGGGTGAGTGAGTGGGCTTTGATGGATGAGCGAATGGGCTTTGATGGGTGAGCGAGTGGGCTTTGATGGGTGAGCAAGTGGGCTTTATGGGTGAGTGAGTTGGTGTTGATGGGTGAGCGAGTGGGCTTTGATGGGTGAGTGAGTGGGCTTTGATGGGTGAGTGAGTGGGCTTTGATAGGTGAGCGAGTGGGCGTTGATGGGTGAGCGAGTGGGCTTTGATGGGTGAGCGAGTGGGCTTTGATGGGTGAGCGAGTGGGCTTTGGATGGGTGAGTGAGTGGACATGGATGGGTAAGTGAGTGGGCATGGATGGGTAAGTGAGTGGTCGTTGATGGGTGAGTGAGTGGGCGTGGATGGGTGAGTCAGTGGACATGGATGGGTGAGTGAGTGGGCGTGGATGGGTGAGTGAGTGGACATTGATGGGTGAGTGAGTGGACATTGATGGGTGAGTGAGTGGATGTGGATGGGTGAGTGGACATGGATGGGTGAGTGAGTGGAAGTGGATGGGTGAGTGAGTGGGTGTGGATGGGTGAGTGAGTGGGCGTTGATGGGTGGACATGGATGGTGAGGATGGATGGGTGAGTGAATGGATGTGGATGGGTGAGTGAGTGGACATTGATGGGTGAGTGAGTGGGCGTGGATGGGTGAGTGAGTGGGCTTTGATGGGTGAGCGAGTGGGCTTTGATGGGTGAGCGAGTGGGCTTTGATGGGTGAGCGAGTGGGCTTTGATGGGTGAACGAGTGGGCTTTGATGGGTGAGTGAGTGGGCGTGGATGGGTGAGCGAGTGGGCATGGATGGGTGAGTGAGTGAGCGTGGATGGGTGAGTGAGTGGACATGGATGGGTGAGTGAGTGGACATGGATGGGTGAGTGAGTGAGCGTGGATGGGTGAGTGAGTGAGAGTGGATGGGTAAGTAAGTGGTCGTTGATGGGTGAGTGAGTGGGCATGGATGGGTGAGTGAGTGGGCGTGGATGGGTGAGTGAGTGGACATGGATGGGTGAGTGAGTGAGCGTGGATGGGTGAGTGAGTGAGCGTGCATGGGTGAGTGAGTGGACATGGATGGGTAAGTAAGTGGTCGTTGATGGGTGAGTGAGTGGGCATGGATGGGTGAGTGAGTGAGCGTGGATGGGTGAGTGAGTGGGTGTGGATGGGTGAGTGAGTGGGCGTGCATGGGTGAGTGAGTGGACATGGATGGGTAAGTAAGTGGTCGTTGATGGGTGAGTGAGTGGGCATGGATGGGTGAGTGAGTGGGCGTGGATGGGTGAGTGAGTGGACATGGATTGGTGAGTGAGTGGGCGTGGATGGGTGGGTGAGTGCGTGGGCGTGGATTGGTGAGTGAGTGCATGGATGGGTAAGTGAGTGGGCGTGGATGGGTGAGCGAGTGGGCTTTGATGGGTGAGCGAGTGGGCTTTGATGGGTGAGCGAGTGGGCTTTGATGGGTAAGCGAGTGGGCTTTGATGGGTGAGCGAGTGGGCGTGGATGGGTGAGTGAGTGGACATGGATTGGGTGGGCGTGGATGGGTGAGCGAGTGGGCTTTGATGGGTGAGTGAGTGGACATGGATTGGTGAGTGAGTTGGCGTGGATGGGTGAGCGAGGGGGCGTGGATGGGTGAGTGAGTGGACATGGATTGGTGAGTGAGTTGGCGTGGATGGGTGAGCGAGTGGGCGTGGATTGGCGAGTGAGTGGACATGGATTGGTGAGTGAGTTGGCGTGGATGGGTGAGCGAGTGGGCTTTGATGGGTGAGTGAGTGGACATGGATTGGTGAGTGAGTTGGCGTGGATGGGTGAGCGAGTGGGCGTGGATGGGTGAGTGAGTGGACATGGATTGGTGAGTGAGTTGGCGTGGATGGGTGAGTGGGTGGGCGTGGATGGGTGAGCGAGTGGGCGTGGATGGGTGAGTCAGTGGACATGGATTGGTGAGTGAGTGAGCGTGGGTGAGTGAGTGAGTGGGCGTGGATGGGTGAGTGAGTGGACATGGATGGGTGAGTGGGTGGGCGTGGATGGGTGAGTGAGTGGGCGTGGATGGGTGAGCGAGTGGACATGGATTGGTGAGTGGATGGGCGTGGATGGGTGAGCGAGTGGACATGGATGGGTGAGTGAGTGGGCGTGGATGGGTGAGTGAGTGGGTGTGGATGGGTGAGTGAGTGGTCATGGATGGGTGAGTGAGTGAGTGGGCGTGGATGGGTGAGTCAGTGGACATGGATGGGTGAGTGAGTTGGCATGGATGGGTGAGTCAGTGGACATGGATGGGTGAGTGAGTGGGCGTGGATGGGTGAGTCAGTGGACATGGATGGGTGAGTCAGTGGACATGGATGGGTGAGTGAGTGGGTGTGGATCGGTGAGTGAGTGGGTGTGGATGAGTGAGTGAGTGGACATGGATGGGTGAGTGAGTGGGCATGGATGGGTGAGTGAGTGGGCATGGATGGGTGAGTTAGTGGGTGTGGATGGGTGAGTGAGTGGGCATGGATGGGTGAGTGAGTGGGCATGGATGGGTGAGTGAGTGGGCATGGATGGGTGAGTGAGTGGGCATGGATGGGTGAGTTAGTGGGCATGGATGGGTGAGTGAGTGGGCATGGATGGGTGAGTTAGTGGGCGTGAATGGGTGAGTGGGCATGGATGGATGAGTGAGTGAGTTGTTGAGTGACCCTGACCTTCATGTATTCCTTTCCATAATGCCTGATTCCTCCCAGATGAGAGAGCAGCTGTCTTGTTGTTATGGTAACCTGAAACAATCACATGACAGTCCACGAGTGATTGAGTGTTATCAGCAAAATTCCAGTCTACAAGAGGGCTATAACAGTGTTGTTTGTTTGTTGGTAGTTTAACGCCACACTTAGCAATATTCAAGGTCTCTAAATAATCCAGCCTGGACCAGACAATCCAGTGATTGACATCATGAGCATCGATACACGCAATTGGGATACGATGACATGCATCAACCCAGTCAACGAGCCTGAACACCCGATCCCGTTAGTAGCCTCTTACGACAAGCAAACTCGCCTTTTACGGCAAGTATGGGTTGCGGAAGACCTTTTCTACCCGGGGTCTTCACGGGTTGTTTTGGCTCACTGAGTAATTTACCTTCAGTCCATCCACCGACTTGTCTGGGAAGTGTGGGACGTAATCCTGTACCGGCCTATCAAGATCCAGGATCCCCATCTCCTTCAGTTTGCCAGCAATCGCCATGGTGATGGGCTTGCTGATGCTGGCTATCCTCATGACCGTGTCGGGGGTACAGGGGAGACGGTTCTCTACGTCCATGTAGCCAAACCCTGTCACAGAACACACAAACATCAACTTACTTTTTTTTCTTGAGTATAGTGCGCACAAAAGTATAATGCGCAACACCCTCTAGCCAATTCAGTATTTTGGAAAATGAATACAGTAAAACATGAAATTAATGCGAGCAGAATATTAATGCGAAAAATGCGAGTGACGGAAGGTCGCATTAATTTAATGTGCATTAATTTTTCAAATAACAAAGTCACCTACACAAAGTGAAGTTGAGTAGTGGTCAGTTCACATACTGTCAAGCAGCCCAGATTGGCGCCAGCCACAAATTATTCCATCAGTGTCCTTTACAAGCTTGTCAAGAGCAGACACGAACCAACGCGTATGAATGGGTTTTATGACACTAATCCGCAGGTCAACAGGTGTGTGAGGATTGTCACCTGATCGAAGATTTGATAGACTGATCTGTTTTCTACTTCTTTTCATCAAAGGGCTGAACGTATATACTAGTACCAACAGACTGTCAACTAAAACAACACCAACACAATGATAGCTGCAAGCAAACCATTCTCACGCTTGGCCATCAAACATACGCGCAATTAGCTTAAATAATATTAAAATAAGGAAGGAATCTCACACTGAAAAAACATGGACAGGGGATTTAATGTGTACAGTTATTTTATTTATCTCTGTCTACTCACAGTTCCTGCTTAAAACGTCATTTCAAACAAACGAAGCGTTTTCAGGTAAGGCTTTTATTTACGTAGGTTACAGTAATTAAAATAACACAGAACATAAATCCAGCGCATAATTTTTTAGGACAGGGTATGGGCACTCGCATTTTTAAAATGCGCATTTATGTCTAAAATCAAGAGCTCACATTATTTTCATGTCGCATTAAATTCCTGTTTTACAGTATAATGTGCAGAAAAAAGTAACATGTACCCCTTCAGCGAATTCCGAAAACAAACGGGTGATAAGAAACTTGGTCAGTACAAATTTTAAATTTGAGATAAAAAATCACCAGACATGTTGATTTACCATTAAAATTGTATTTTTTGCTATGCTAGGCATTGTTTTGCACCCAGGGATTAAGATTACCTTGTGTATTTTCTTGTGTACTAAGCCGGAAACAGCAATCAGCTGTACACACATTTCTTGGAATCTACTGGTGATTCGGTTAAAACTTACCCAATGATAAAACTTTAAAGGATAATGACACAAGGATCGGGAAAAATTGTATCTGAAACTATTTTTATATCATGAATAATATATTCCAATATCTTGTTATTTTAGTTGCAGCTTTTACTAAATATATTTAAAATAATAATAACCCTAAGGGTAGCACTTCGGTGCAGCTGATCGCTAGTACATTCTAAACAGTTATAACTAATGTTGTGACTTGTATTTCATTGAAAACAGGCCAACAAAGAAGAGGGGCCTTGGGTTGGGTTAAGCGCCTCTTTAAACAGTATTCCAGTTAAATCGCGGCGTGTCAGCTTAATGTGGGAGGAAAGCCCGAAGTGATGCAGGTTTCAGACGATTACCACTTCGGTGAAACCCACGAGCACGGGTATGGTGCTGACAAACCTAGAAACATAATGGGGGCGAACCAGGATTCAAACCCACAATCATAGGTTTCTGGCATGCCCAAGGGACGCAACTCTGCACAGCGAATTGCGGCGTCTTAGACGACTGGACCACCCGTGCCCCCTAACTACTTTAGAGCCTGGAATAAATATAAATATGACAGTGGTCATGATTGATTGATGAAGTAACAACCTCCCATACCTGCTCTTCCACAATGAGTATTACTGTGCATTGCTGGGGCAAAGTATATTATCAGTGTTCCCGCTGGCTTTTGAAAGTGCCAGTCCATCACGACTGGCAACTCTTAAAATTACCAGTCCCCGCTAATTTTTGTCAGTCCCAACTTTCAACAAATGAAAAAACGTATGAAAATTACCTGGTTTTAATTCCTTCAACTCTTTTTTAATATTTCAAGACTAAATCACTGCAAAATATATATATTTAACCTTGAAGCAAAGCGAAATGCTATTTAATAGCACAAAAAACAGACAAGGGGAACCAAGAAGTCAACTGACAAGTTGACTTTGTTCGAAATATATACTTATATGAATATCGTCAATGTTTTGTTCAACAACAAAGATTTATAAGGTACTTTATTTGCCGGTCCAGAGGGACTGGCAGTAACATGAATTACCGGTCTAAGCCTAATTTTACCAGTAAAAAAAACTAGTAATTACCGGTTAACGGAAACACTGATTATTTTTCTGCGCCCAATCTCAACATTTTGTGCATACTGGATGCACCTAGTTTTCTTAATTTCTCTGCAAAGGGCACTGGACTTGGTCTTGAATCTCAGAAAACTCCCTGCATTTATCTTCAGTGAGCCAGTGAATCACATTTCTCCATTCTGTTGTGACAAATATGCCTGACCCTTTCACCACCATGGCTTTATTTCAGAAGTGACATCATCAACTCCATTGCTCATAACGCCAACATAACGCAAAATGTCTCTCGCTCGTGAGAGCAATGTGATTGGATGGAGGTTCTTAGTATAGTGGACCACCACTGTGGTCTAGTGGTAGAGTGTCTGCCTGGAGAGCGGAAGGTCCGGGGTTCGATCCCCGGCCGCATCATACCAAATGACTTTAAAAGATTGCAATCATGTTAGCCTACTAAAACAAGGACTGGTTGATTTAGAGTCAGTATACTGTGTCTGAGTGGGGTATTCATGTTAAACTGCGGCATGGTATCTCAGTGGGCTACTAGCACTAAAACCTTGGCATAAGTACTGACTAGAACAAGCAGCCACACACACACATGCATGCACGTTGCTATTTAAGTCAGCGTTCCCGTTTATCGGTAATTACCAGTTTTTTACCGGTAAAATTAGGCTTGACCCGTTAATCATGTGACTGCCAGTCCCTGTAGACCAGCAAATAAAGTACTTTAAAAATCTTTGTTGTTGAACTAAACATTGGTGATATTCATATAAGTACATTTTTCGAACAAAGTCAGCTTGTCTGTTACCATCAGGGTTTCCCCTTGTCTATTTCTAGGTTAAATATCCATTTGTTGCGACTTAGTCTCAAAATATTTAAAAAGAGAGAGAGAAAATTGTGACTGAAGTTTGTGTAAATGACCAAAAGATCTAACTAAGTTACTTCATAGATGACATCTTTGCACTGAACATGATGTTGAAAGAATTAAAACCAAATAATTTTCAGACATTTTTTTATTTTTTGAAAGTTGGGACTGGCAAAAAATAGGGGGGACTGGTAATTTTTAGAGTTGCCAGACCACAGGGACTGTCAGTTTCCAAAGCCAGCAGGAATACTGTAAGTGCAAAAATCTTGAACACGACATTAAACATGTTTAACCACATTTCACCTCACCTCTTGAGGCACAAAACAAAGCTATTGTAGCAAATGAGTCCATTATGATTATCCAAATAGTGAGTGAGTGAGTGAGTATGGTTTTTACGCCGCTTTTAGCAATATTCCAGCAATATCACGGCGGGGGACACCAGAAATGGGCTTCACACATTGTACCCATGTCAGGAATCTATCCCTGGTCTTCGGAGTGACGAGCGAACGCTTTAACTACTAGGCTACCCGACCGCCCCTTATCCAAATAGAATCGAGTTGTAATACAATGACTTATCAAGGATGCATAATATGTTTATTGTTTAGATTTGATTGGGCACATACAGTCATGTGATTATTTTATTTACACATATATAGCTAACTTTGGTCATTTGAAAAATCAGGGTACTGGAACTACTTTTGAGTAGGATCTTTCCAGACTGCAGTGATTCGGCTACTATCTGTGTTAAAGTTGACTCACCCTGGCTCCAGACGTGTTTCCCATCCACGCTCACCCCCACTACGAGGCCCGGACTGCCAGTCTCGTCCTGGAATGAATGAAACACGTTTTGCTTTGTTTGTTTGTTTGTTGTATAACGCCACACTCAGCAGTATTCCAGCTATATGACGTCGGTCTGTAAATAATCCAGTGATTGACATCATGAGCATCGATCCACGCAACTGGGATATGATGACATGTATCAAACAAATCAGCGAGCCTCACCTCTAATCTTACCAGAAAGCATGGTCATCTTTTACTGCAAACATGGGTTATTGAAGACCTATTCTCTGCCCGGATCTTCACGAGTGTAATTAAATATATACATGTACAAAAGTAATCCATATATCATCATCAATGAAATATTTGTAAGAATATTTGCTTTGATGTCGGAGTTTGCCTAAGAAGAAGATAGCAATGAAAATAAATAGTTACGGCGTTATAACGAGGATTCTTATCCTAGATGGTAAAAATATCACTTGGTTCATGCGCGCACCTTGACCCTTTGAAGAATATCCCTCGATTTGGCGATAGCTTCTTCCAGCATTTGAGACATGTCCCCCCTGTATTCTGTCTGTGCAGCCTCTTGGTGTGTCGCCTCCTCGCACCCCGCGCTGACCAGCCACATCTTGACCCCCATACACGTCCCCAAGATAACAAACGCGCACCTGCCAAAGACTCGCTGCTTGATGCGGAGATAATCGCGAGCAGTTCCATGGCTCCCATTGTAAAATCTGCACCATGAATTTCTTTCAAACTGTGTCAAGAGCTGTGTCTTGGGTATGTTTTTGATATGCCGTTTGACATATCTCGTACAACTAAATGCATTACGCAGCATTTTGCTTGAACGTCCAGCTCCCTGTGACAAATCTGAGCTCTGCACTTCCAGGGGAAGTAACTCCTTCAAAACCTACCAAATTACCCCGTTAGACGTTACCATGTTAATGCGCTTTGTGTTGTAAATTGCTTGTGGCAGCTGGTGACATTCGCATGAGAACTCGACAGATGTAACATAAGATAATCTCAGAATAGATTTAATATGAGCTTTTGCTTCAAAAGCAAAATCCGATAGTCGGAGAAATAATTGTAGATCATGAATAAGAACACTTGACTTACATTTGCATGTGTTACTGACCGCGGCCACAGATGGGACAGATACAGTTTCACGAACACTCGGTATCATCATTCATGATGATGATTAAAAAAACATCTGCTTCTGATATGGAAACCGCGAGCTCTGGCTTAGCAAAGACATTTTGTGGTGAGTGAGTGAGTGAGTGATGTGAGTGAGTGAGTTTGGTTTAACGCCGCTTTTAACAGTATTCCAGTTATATCGCGGCGTGTCAGCTTCATGTGGGAGGAAAGCCCGAAGTGATGCAGGTCTCAGACGATTACCACTTCGGTGAAACCCACGAGCACGGGTATGGTGCTGACATACATAGAAACATAATTGTGGCGAACCGGGATTCGAACCCACAATCATAGGTTTCTGGCGTGCCCAAGGGACACAACTCTGCAAAGCGAATCGCGGCGCCTTAGACGACTGGCCGCCCATAAGTCCCCTTGACAATAACAGATTCTTGAGCCACACAGAGTGAGTAATGTACTTTATGCCACAAACGGCAATATTTCAGTTATATCATTGCAATCTGTCAAGAAGGAAACAGCGTTATGACTATCCACCGCAAGGGGGCAAGTTACTCATGTTACTAACGTCACCAATCACAGGATTGTCTGGTCCAGTCTCGATTATTTACAGACCCCCGTCATATAGCTTGAATATTGCTGACAACAAAGAAACACAAACTGAATGGCCAGTACAGGATGACCGGTGTTGAAGTGACCATTTTTCAGCCATTCTCACAGCTACATCTCCACCCGCTGTTCCACCATGATAAGGGGCGGTCGGGTAGCCTAGTGGTTAAAGCGTTCGCTCGTCACGCCGAAGACCCGGGTTCGATTCCCGACATGGGTACAATGTGTGAAGCCCATTTCTGGTGTCCCCCGCCGTGATATTGCTGGAATATTGCAAAAGCGGCGTATAATCAAAACTCACTCACTCACTCACTCACTCTCACACACCCACCCACCCACCCAACCAACCATCACTCACTCACTCACTCACTCACTCACTCACCCACCCAACCAACCAACCAGCCAACCAACCATGATATAGAAGGAACTATACTAAAGCCGTACTACCGGCCCTTGTTTGAAACACTTTCATCCAACAAGTTAAAACCTGATCTATTTATCGATGTCCCTGACCCTGTACAACTGTTTTCCTATGGACAAAGTAGCTGATACATGAATCCGGAATTAGAATGCAAATCCACACATCTGAAAACCATGGTTTAATAACAAGCAGGGGCGGTCGGGTAGCCTAGTGGTTAAAGCGTTCGCTCGTCACGCCGAAGACCCGGTTCGATTCCCGACATGGGTACAATGTGTGAAGCCCATTTCTGGTGTCCCCCGCCGTGATATTGCTGGAATATTGCTAAAAGCGGCGTAAAACCATACTCACTCACTCACTAATAACAAGCAGGGAAGGGACAGGAATAGGTTGAACAGTCTTTCTGTCGCCATCCTATGCTACGTAATATGAATACTTACTTCTAAACAAAAAAAACATCCGCCAATCTTGGCAAACTTACGTCACAAAAATTAATTCACGCACGCCCATGTCTAAAGTAAAAGGGTTTCAAAATCTAGCATCCACGATAATGAAAAAGGTGATGAACTATGAACTGATAAATCTGATATTACAAATAAACTTTGTGAAACTCTGACTCAACATTCTTCTTCTTCTTCTAATTATGTACCTTAATTCAAAAATTATTTAAAGCTGTAAGAAACGAAAACAATTAATTTTAAATCAGACAATGGGAAAGATTAAAATGAAGTTTTTTTCAATACATGAACTGTATACTACGGAAGCCTTTTAGGGCCATGGTTTTTTTTTTTTTTTCGATACTATCTTGAAATTCCAAGATACTAAGTTGAAATTTCAGGATACTATACTTCTATTTCAAGAAGTTGAAATTTCAAGATACTAAGTTGAAATTTCAGGATACTATACTTCTATTTCAAGAAGTTGCAATTTCAAGATACAGAAGTTGAAATTTCAAGATACTATCTTGGAATTTCAACTTAGTATCTTGAAATTGCAACTTATTATCTTGAAATTGCAACTTAGTATCTTGAAATTTCAACTTAATATCTTAAATTTCAACTTAGTTTCTTGAAATTTCAACTTAGGATCTTGAAATTTCAAGATAGTATCGAAAATAAACTAAAAAACCAAATGGCCCTAAAAGGCTTCCGTAGTATACTGCTCTTGGGCAAGCTCACAACACTACGCAGCAGGTGATAACATCCACTATCAGCTCCTGAAGCACTTGTAAAAGGCGAGTTTGCTTGTCGTAAGAGGCTACTAACGGGATCGGGTGGTCAGGCTCGATGACTGGGTTGATGCATGGCATCGTATCCCAATTGCGTGGATTGATGCTCATGATGTCAATCACTGGATTGTGTGGTCCAGAATCGGTTATTTACAGATCGCCGTCATACAGCTGAAATATAGCTATGTGCGACGTTAAACGACAAACCAACAAAACAAAAACGTATTTTCAACTAAACCCTAAAATACTTTTGCAAACCTTTTAGAAAAAAACAGTCTTCCAGGATGACCTTTTGGCGCATTTAAGTCAAGCCTATGTATTGATAATGTAGTGAATATTCACATGTTTTATTTAACAGACACTCTGCTGGTAATATTGGTATTATAAAATCCTTGTTAAAACACGATTTTCTCAAATTTGAAATACAGTTAATCTGTTTCCCTAAAAGTGGACGATCTTAACCTGTCATTATTTCAAGATTAAATATTAGCATCAAATAAAGCAAATGTAAAATATTTAGATATTTCTTTGAATACAGAGTTTATGCCATCATTGCAATAACGTTAAATCCTCAAATCCATGTTTATTGCATGTTCCGAGACATGTTGATGTCTTCTACTGAGAAGAAATACATTGACATCTGCATAACTCACGTGTAATCAGAAGCTGTCGAAAGCCATTTCCATATTAAAGTACACGATGAATGGTTCCTGAAAAGGGCATGAATCCGTTTTGTATTTTAACATCAGATTAAACATTGAATTATACATTTCTAAAATTACGAGTCTCTGGTTTCTATAAATATCTTCAAATATTTATGTAGTGTTTTAAATGCATGGGTTATTCATCTAACGTGGTCGTGTGTAGTATAGTTTGGATAATGCGGTAATACATGTTATTGTTTGAAGACTAGTAATGAGATTTGGTACCTCATCAAGATTTCGTGTTTGAATTAACACAGTTTGCTGATGGGACATTTGGAGGAAACAAAGACCGTCAATGACAGCTGCCTTTTTATTCCTTCACCACATTTTGCTGATGGGACATTTGGAGGAAACAAAGACCGTCAATGACAGCTGCCTTTTAATTCCATCACCACATTTTGTGATTGCAGGATTGTACTCTTGCTCCTGGAGCCTCGGCAGCAAACGATGCAAGGTGTCAGCTTCAGAGAGTCACTGCTGCTGTTGATCTGTATTCTAAAATACAGTTTTTCCACAATTTGCTCCTTGAAACGAAACGTGCCTGTTTTGTGGGACACTTGTTCTCAAGAACAACCGTTTCGAGTTTACAGTGACTTTGGTTTTCTGATGTGTGCGGAGCGGTGCGCCCTGATGTCCAAGTGCAGGGCTCTTCAGTTCAACAGAGAACACTTGCATTGTGCGCTGCTGGAACTCAACGCATCCTCTTTGAGACAGATGACACGACGAGGCGATCTTGTCATGGAAGTGGCATCCTGTACTACTGTGAGTTAACATAGATCACGGGGTGACCTTCACCAGTGTAAGATATGTCTGTTTCCTATGTGTTACAGTCTGACGGGAGTAACCACCCGTGTTAGATATGTTTGTTTCCTATGTGTTACAGTCTGACGGGAGTTCTCCACCAGTGTTAGATATGTTTGTTTCCTATGTGTTACAGTCTGACGGGAGTTCTCCACCAGTGTTAGATATGTTTGTTTCCTATGTGTTACAGTCTGACGGGAGTTCTCCACCCGTGTTAGATATGTTTGTTTCCTATATGTTACAGTCTGACGGGAGTTCCCCACCAGTGTTAGATATGTTTATTTTGTATGTGTTACAGTCTGACGGGAGTTCTCCACCCGTGTCAGATATGTTTGTTTCCTATGTGTTACAGTCTGACGGGAGTTCCCCACCCGTGTTAGATATGTTTGTTTCCTATGTGTTACAGTCTGACGTGAGTTTTCCACCAGTGTTAGATATGTTTATTTCCTATATGTTACAGTCTGACGAGAGCTCCCCACCAGTGTTAGATATATTTGTTTCCTATGTGTTACAGTCTGACGGGAGTTCTCCACCATTGTTAGATATGTTTGTTTCCTATGTGTTGCAGTCTGACGGGAGTTCCCCACCAGTGTTAGATATCTTTGTTTCCTATGTGTTACAGTCTGACGGGAGTTCTCCACCAGTGTTAGATATGTTTGTTTCCTATGTGTTGCAGTCTGACGGGAGTTCCCCACCAGTGTTAGATATGTTTGTTTCCTATGTGTTGCTGTCTGACGGGAGCTCCCCACCAGTTTTAGATATGTTTGTTTCCTATGTGTTGCAGTCTGACGGGAGTTCTCCACCAGTGTTAGATATGTTTGTTTCCTATGTGTTACAGTCTGACGGGAGTTCTCCACCAGTGTTAGATATGTTTGTTTCCTATGTGTTACAGTCTGACGGGAGTTCTCCACCCGTGTTAGATATGTTTGTTTCCTATATGTTACAGTCTGACGGGAGTTCCCCACCAGTGTTAGATATGTTTATTTTGTATGTGTTACAGTCTGACGGGAGTTCTCCACCCGTGTCAGATATGTTTGTTTCCTATGTGTTACAGTCTGACGGGAGTTCCCCACCAGTTTTAGATATGTTTGTTTCCTATGTGTTACAGTCTGACGGGAGTTCCCCACCAGTGTTAGATATGTTTGATTCCTATGTGTTGCTGTCTGACGGGAGTTCCCCACCAGTTTTAGATATGTTTGTTTCCTATGTGTTACAGTCTGACGGGAGTTCTCCACCAGTGTTAGATATGTTTGTTTCCTATATGTTACAGTCTGACGGGAGTTCCCCACCAGTGTTAGATATCTTTGTTTCCTATGTGTTACAGTCTGACGGGAGTTCCCCACCAGTGTTAGATATCTTTGTTTCCTATGTGTTACAGTCTGACGGGAGTTCTCCACCAGTGTTAGATATGTTTGTTTCCTATGTGTTGCAGTCTGACGGGAGTTCCCCACCAGTGTTAGATATGTTTGTTTCCTATGTGTTGCTGTCTGACGGGAGCTCCCCACCAGTTTTAGATATGTTTGTTTCCTATGTGTTGCAGTCTGACGGGAGTTCTCCACCAGTGTTAGATATGTTTGTTTCCTATGTGTTACAGTCTGACGGGAGTTCTCCACCAGTGTTAGATATGTTTGTTTCCTATGTGTTACAGTCTGACGGGAGTTCTCCACCCGTGTTAGATATGTTTGTTTCCTATATGTTACAGTCTGACGGGAGTTCCCCACCAGTGTTAGATTTGTTTATTTTGTATGTGTTACAGTCTGACGGGAGTTCTCCACCCGTGTCAGATATGTTTGTTTCCTATGTGTTACAGTCTGACGGGAGTTCCCCACCAGTTTTAGATATGTTTGTTTCCTATGTGTTACAGTCTGACGGGAGTTCCCCACCAGTGTTAGATATGTTTGATTCCTATGTGTTGCTGTCTGACGGGAGTTCCCCACCAGTTTTAGATATGTTTGTTTCCTATGTGTTACAGTCTGACGGGAGTTCTCCACCAGTGTTAGATATGTTTGTTTCCTATATGTTACAGTCTGACGGGAGTTCCCCACCAGTGTTAGATATCTTTGTTTCCTATGTGTTACAGTCTGACGGGAGTTCCCCACCAGTGTTAGATATGTTTGTTTCCTATGTGTTGCTGTCTGACGGGAGTTCTCCACCAGTGTTAGATATCTTTGTTTCCTATGTGTTACAGTCTGACGGGAGTTCCCCACCAGTGTTAGATATGTTTGTTTCCTATGTGTTGCAGTCTGACGGGAGTTCTCCACCAGTGTTAGATATCTTTGTTTCCTATGTGTTACAGTCTGACGGGAGTTCTCCACCAGTGTTAGGTATACTTGTTTCCTATATGTTACAGTCTGACGGGAGTTCCTCACCAGTGTTAGATATGTTTGTTTCCTATATGTTACAGTCTGACGGGAGTTCCCCACCAGTGTTAGATATGTTTGTTTCCTATGTGTTGCTGTCTGACAGGAGTTCTCCACCACTGTTAGATATGTTTGTTTCCTATGTGTTACAGTCTGACGGGAGTTCTCCACCAGTGTTAGATATGTTTGTTTCCTATATGTTACAGTCTGACGGGAGCTCCCCACCAGTGTTAGATATGTTTGTTTCCTACGTGTTACAGTCTGACGGGAGTTCTCCACCAGTGTTAGATATGTTTGTTTCCCATGTGTTGCTGTCTGACGGGAGTTCTCCACCAGTGTTAGATATGTTTGTTTCCTATGTGTTACAGTCTGACGGGAGTTCCCCACCAGTGTTAGATATGTTTGTTTCCTACGTGTTACAGTCTGACGGGAGTTCTCCACCAGTGTTAGATATGTTTGTTTCCCATGTGTTGCTGTCTGACGGGAGTTCTCCACCAGTGTTAGATATGTTTGTTTCCTATGTGTTACAGTCTGACGGGAGTTCTCCACCAGTGTTAGATATGTTTGTTTGCTATATGTTACAGTCTGACGGGAGTTCCCCACCAGTGTTAGATATGTTTGTTTCCTATGTGTTGCTGTCTGACGGGAGTTCCCCACCAGTGTTAGATATGTTTGTTTCCTATGTGTTGCAGTCTGATGGGTGTTTGTCTGACCAATGTTCTGGCGGAACCAGATGCTTGAGAACTCGTCACACAGGAGCCAAAAGAATAAAGTGTGTTCCAGACGGTGAAATATCAGGTACATTCATGACATTTTCTTTTAGTTCAATCAAAATCGAGTCTATATTCCACCTTATAGCAAGCTTTTCTCTTTCACTTGGTATTAGGCAAAACAGTATTAATAGCCGGATGACAGTATTTAACAGATAACAGGCGGGGTTGTCGAGTGAGTGAGTGTGTGAGTTGGGTTTAACGCCGCATTTAACAGTATTCCAGTCATATCATGGAGTGTCAGCTTGATATAGGAGGAAAGCCCGAAGTGATGCAGGTCTCAGACGCTTACCACTTCGGTGAAACCCACGAGCACGGGTATGGTGCTGACAAACCTAGAAACATAATCGGGATGAACCGGGATTCGAACCCACAATCATAGGTTTCTGGCGTGCCCAAGGGACGCAACTCTGCAAAGCGTATTGCGGCGCCTTAGACGACTGGATATAATTTCTTTGGCCGCTCTATTTAGAGTTTTTGTTTGGCTGTTCTGTTTAAACAGTTTGTTTGGCTGTTCTGTTTAGACATTTTGTTTGGCTGTTCTGTTTAGAGAGTTTGACAAAGGTTACTTGCCTGGCCCTTTGCTAAGAAGTCGGATTCTACTGAAAAGCTTTGAATGGTCCTTTTCACATCCTGTAGCTAAAAATGTCCACTCGACACACACAGTTACAGATTATAAACATCGTGGAAGCTCCTTCTAAAACACTACCGGGGCGGTCGGGTAGCCTAGTGGTTAAAGCGTTCGCTCTTCATTCAGTAAATGCGGGTTTGATTCCCCACATGGGTACAATGTGTGAAGCCCATTTCTGATGTCCCCTGCCCTGATGTTGCTGGAACAATTCTAAAAGCGGCGTTAAACCATTCTCACTCACTCACTCAAACATTCCGATAATCTAGACCGCCTCCGAGGTCTAGTGGTAGAGCGTCCACCCGGAGAGCGGAAGGTCCGGGGTTCGATCCCCAGCCGCGTCATACCAAAAGACGTTAAAAGATGGTACTTGTTGTTACCTTGTCTGGCGCTCGGCATTAAGGGGCTAAAACAAGGACTGGTCGGCTCGGAGTCAGTACACTGTTTCTGAGTGGGGTATTCATGTTAAACTGCGGCATGGTATCTCAGTGAGCTAGCACTATAAATCGGCATCAGTCCTGACTAGTACAAGCAGCCACACACACACACGTACATGCACGTCGCTATATAACTGCAATAATCCCATTTCACCTCACCACCTCCTATAATCCATATGCTACTGTGTCTTTCTGTAGATATTCAGGCGAGCTGCGACGAGTTTCTTGTTTATAGCAAGGGTACAGCGTTCCTGCTTCGTGCCTCCGTTGGATCTCTGCAGACACTGTACCATATTGAAAACAAAGATGTAACTTCAACTGCCTACTACAAGGACAAAAAGACGTTTTACTGGTGTGAATCTTTCTCTGGCCTCTGGTATATCTCGCTGTCTGATCCTCCCGGGGCTGAACGGAACTCACGGTTACGTAAGTTGTTTTTTACGCTGCACTCGGCAGTAGTCCATCTCTATGACGGCGGAATGTAAATAATCGAGTCTGGACCAGACAAACCAGTGATTTACATCACGTGCAATGTCCTGTTGGGGTATGAGACCGCCTCCGTGGTCTCGTGATAGCGCGTCCGCCCAGCCGATTGTTTGGCTGATCTGTTCAGATAGTTTGTTTGGCTGTTCTGTTGAGAGAGTTTGTTTGGCTGATCTGATCAGATAGTTTGTTTGACTGATCTGTTCAGATAGTTTGTTTGGCTGTTCTGTTCAGAGAGTTTGCTTGGCTGATGTGTTCAGAGAGTTTGTTTGGCTGATCTGTTGAGAGAGTTTGTTTGGCTGATGTGTTCAGTTGGTTTGTTTGGCTGATCTGTTCAGAGAGTTTGCTTGGCTCTTCTGTTCAGAGAGTTTGCTTGGCTGATCTGTTCAGAGAGTTTGCTTGGCTGATGTGTTCAGTTGGTTTGTTTGGCTGATCTGTTCAGATAGTTTGTTTGGCTGATCTGTTCAGAGAGTTTGTTTGGCTGATCTGTTCAGTTGGTTTGTTTGGCTGATCTGTTCAGAGAGTTTGTTTGGCTGATCTGTTCAGATAGTTTGTTTGGCTGATCTGTTCAGAGAGTTTGCTTGGCTGATGTGTTCAGTTGGTTTGTTTGGCTGATCTGTTCAGAGAGTTTGTTTGGCTGATCTGTTCAGATAGTTTGTTTGGCTGATCTGTTCAGAGAGTTTGTTTGGCTGATCTGTTCAGATAGTTTGTTTGGCTGATCTGTTCAGAGAGTTTGCTTGGCTGATGTGTTCAGTTGGTTTGTTTGGCTGATCTGTTCAGAGAGTTTGTTTGGCTGATCTGTTCAGAGAGTTTGCTTGGCTCTTCTGTTCAGAGAGTTTGCTTGGCTGATGTGTTCAGTTGGTTTGTTTGGCTGATCTGTTCAGATAGTTTGTTTGGCTGATCTGTTCAGAGAGTTTGCTTGGCTGATCTGTTCAGAGAGTTTGTTTGGCTGATCTGTTCAGATAGTTTGTTTGGCTGATCTGTTCAGAGAGTTTGCTTGGCTGATCTGTTCAGAGAGTTTGTTTGGCTGATCTGTTCAGATAGTTTGTTTGGCTGATCTGTTCAGAGAGTTTGTTTGGCTGATCTGTTCAGATAGTTTGTTTGGCTGATCTGTTCAGAGAGTTTGCTTGGCTGATGTGTTCAGTTGGTTTGTTTGGCTGATCTGTTCAGAGAGTTTGTTTGGCTGATCTGTTCAGATAGTTTGTTTGGCTGATCTGTTCAGATAGTTTGTTTGGCTGATCTGTTCAGATAGTTTGTTTGGCTGATCTGTTCAGAGAGTTTGCTTGGCTGATGTGTTCAGTTGGTTTGTTTGGCTGATCTGTTCAGAGAGTTTGCTTGGCTCTTCTGTTCAGAGAGTTTGCTTGGCTGATCTGTTCATAGAGTTTGCTTGGCTGATGTGTTCAGTTGGTTTGTTTGGCTGATCTGTTCAGAGAGTTTGCTTGGCTGATCTGTTCAGAGAGTTTGTTTGGCTGATCTGTTCAGATAGTTTGTTTGGCTGATCTGTTCAGAGAGTTTGCTTGGCTGATCTGTTCAGATAGTTTGTTTGGCTGATCTGTTCAGATAGTTTGTTTGGCTGTTCTGTTGAGAGAGTTTGTTTGGCTGATGTGTTCAGCGAGTTTGTTTGGCTGATCTGTTCAGAGAGTTTGCTTGGCTGATGTGTTCAGTTGGTTTGTTTGGCTGTTCTGTTGAGAGAGTTTGTTTGGCTGATCTGTTCAGATAATTTGTTTGGCTGATCTGTTCAGATAGTTTGTTTGGCTGTTCTGTTCAGATAGTTCGTTTGAATGTTCTGTTTAGAGAGTTTGTTTGGCTGATCTGTTCAGAGAGTTTGTTTGGCTGTTCTGTTCAGATAGTTTGTTTGGCTGATCTGTTCAGATAGTTTGTTTGGCTGTTCTGTTCAGAGAGTTTGTTTGGCTGATGTGTTCAGAGAGTTTGTTTGGCTGATCTGTTCAGAGAGTTTGCTTGGCTGATGTGTTCAGTTGGTTTGTTTGGCTGTTCTGTTGAGAGAGTTTGTTTGGCTGATCTGTTCAGATAATTTGTTTGGCTGATCTGTTCAGATAGTTTGTTTGGCTGTTCTGTTCAGATAGTTCGTTTGAATGTTCTGTTCAGATAGGGGGTCACGGGTGGCCCAGTCGTCAAAGGCGCCGCCATTCGCTGTGCAGAGTTGCGTCCCTTGGGCACGCCAGAAACCTGTGATTATGGGATCGAATCCCGGTTCGCCCCAATTATGTTTCTAGGTTTGTCAGCACCACACCCGTGCTTGTGGGTTTCACTGAAGTGGTAAACGTCTGAGACCTGCATCACTTCGTGCTTTCCTCCCACATTAAGCTGACACGCCGTGTTATAACTGGAATACTGTTAAAAGCGGGGTTAAACCCAACTCACTCACTCACTCGATGTGATAGATCTGGTATAAAGCTGGCTGTAGGGTTTGGATCACCTTCAAACTTCTATACGTTGTCTTTAAAGTGTTTTTATTTCAAATTCAAACATTGTGTGGTGACTATGTATAACTCATGTTACAGTTGATAGGATGGGCGTGGTCTGTGTAGACACTGTACAAGATATTGTCTTCTTCTATGCTGGGCGTAAGGGACGTCACAATCACCACTTTCAAAGAACACGACCAGGACGCGTGCAAACTTTACTGAAGGCCTCTTCCAGGACCGCACTAGAGTCCTGTGCCCTGGACACAACAAATAGGTGAGATTTCCGTGACGTATTTTTTTCTTTGAGGGTGAGTTTGTGTGAGATATGTATTCCCCGCAGGGCGTATTTGTGTGAGGTATGGATTCATTTGAGGGTGTGTTTGTGTGAGATATGTATTCCGTGCAGGGCGTATTTGTGTGAGGTATGGATTCATTTGAGGGTGTGTTTGTGTGAGATATGTATTCACTTTAGGGCGTATTTGTGTGAGGTATGTACTCCTTGTAGGGTGAGTTTGTCTGAGGTATGGATTCATTTGAGGGTGTAATTGTGTGAGATATGTATTCCCTGCAGGGCGTATTTGTGTGAGGTATGGATTCATTTGAGGGTGTGTTTGTGTGAAATATTTGTATTCCCTTTAGGGCGTATTTGTGTGAGGTATGTATTCCTTGTAGGGTGAGTTTGTCTGAGGTATGGATTCATTTGAGGGTGAGTTTGTGTGAGGTATGTATTCCTTGTAGGTCGAATTTGTGTGAACATGAGGTATTTATTCATTTGAGAGTGTGTTTGTGGGATGTGTTTGTTCGTTTGAGGGTTAGTTTGTGTGAGGTATTTATTTCTTTGAGGGTGGATTTAAGGGAGGTATTTATTCTTTTGTAAGTTTGTGTGAGGTATTTATTCGTTTGAGCGTGAGTTGGTGTGAGGTATATATTTCTTGTACGGTGAGTTTTTGTGTGGTATTGTTCCTTTCCTGGCGAGTTTGCATGATGTATATATATTTATGTGAGGGGGAGTTTGTGTAAGATATTTATTCCTTTGAGAGTGAGTTTGTGTGAGGTATTTGTTACTTTGAGAGTGAGTTTGTGTGAGGTATTCGTTACTTTGAGTGAGTATCTCAGACTTATGTATTTTCCCTTGAGGATGAGTTTGTAAATGTGTGAGGTATATATTCATCGAGCGAGAGATTGCATGATGTCTTTATTCCTTGGAGGGTGAGTTTCTGTCGGGTATGTGTTCCTTTGAAGGTGAGTTTGTGTGAGGAATGTATTCATTCGAGGGTGAGTTTCCATGATGCATTTATTCCATTGAGGGTAAGTTTGTGTGAGGTATTTATTCCTTTGAGGGTGAGTTTGTGTGAGGAATGTATTCCTTCGAGGGTGAGTTTGCATGATGTATTTATTCCTTTGAGGGTGAGTTTGTGTGAGGTATTTATTCCTTTGAGGGTGAGTTTGTGTGAGGAATGTATTCCTTCGAGGGTGAGTTTGCATGATGTATTTATTCCTTTGAGGGTGAGTTTGTGTGAGGTATTTATTCATGTGATGGTGAGTTTGTGTGAGGTATGTAAATTATCTTTTACTATTATATATTATTATGTACAGATTAAATAAAATAATTGCAGCAAAGATGCACTGGGTGATCCTGGCACAGTCATCATCAGCTCAGGGTCCTTGCCCCCTCTACACGCAGCGAATGGGACTTCTCCCAGGAAGTGCTGCTTAGTCCAACCCACCCAGAACCTTTCGGTGAATGGGAAGACTCCCCAACACTGCAGCCTTCTGCATTACCAGAAGGGCTGTACTCCTGGTAACAAACCCGGGTACTCTCCCAATGTCAGTCATCAGATTGGGAGGTAGCAACAATTGGGATTCGGACAATTTGGTACTTGGGATGTAAACGTGACATTTCAAAAGCGAGGTCCGCACACATGCCATGTTTTTCCTGAACCTTGTCAATCCCATTAGTTTGAAAGGGACAGAAAATTCAATGAGAAAGATGATTTCATTCGATTTGTCAAAAAGGACAAGATCAGGCTTGCTGGTTCTTCTTCCTTTTATTGTTATTATATGATGCAATACTATTGCGATAGTGTTTTAGATAACGCGATACCAAACGTCATGTCCACTCATACCGGTCTGTTTCCATTTAGACAGATCTACCTGGGACCTGTGAAAAACGCCATTATCAGGATAAATTATGAAGGTTCAAACAAGGTCGAGGTCACAAAATGCCATGTTACGGCCATGTTCCTTCTTCCTGGAGGTAAGGAGCAATCAGAGTTGCAACATCACATAGCAAGCAACGGAAAATACAAAACATTTACAAAGGAGTAATTGAGTGCTTTTAGCAATATTCCATCAATATCATGGCGGGGGACACCAGAAATGGGTTTCACACATTGTACCCATGAACCCTGGTCTTCGGCGTGATGAGCGAGCGCTTTACCCACTGGGCTACCCGACCGCCCTATTTACAAAGGTTGATTGATTGGTTGATTTGTTGTATAACGCCACACTCAGCAGTATTCCAGCTATATGACGTCGGTCTGTAAATAATCGAGTCTGGACCAGACAATCCAGTGATTAATATCATGAGCATCGATCCACGCAATTGGGACCGATGACGTGTATCAATCAAATTAAATACGTTCGTGTTATTTATTAATTAACCTTTAGCACTGTCCATATCCTTTGAAATTTGACAAGATGTTTCGGGGTAAATGTCGAAAATAGTAAAATCAAAATAGTTTTTGTTGATAGTAACATATAAAATTGTCTGTACACTAATTATGATTACAAACATGTTAAGCTGCGATGGTCACTGTTCTGGAAAATGTGAGATCTAGGTCTTTGTTGATTGTGATGTAACGCTCAGACCCCCAATTGGACGTCCAGTCGCTATGCAAGTTGATGCTTAACGGCGACACTACTAAGGTAAAAGAGAAGTGTGTCCTCATCGACACGAGTGTCCGCCGTACTGTCCTGGTGGAAGAGGCCCTACAATGTGTGTTTTGAGCCTAGGGTAAATAACTTGGTTTGGTTTGGTTTGTTGTTTTACGCCGCACTCAGCAATATTCCAGCTATATGACGGCGGTCTGTAAATAATCGAGTCTGGACCAGACAATCCAGTGATTTACATCATGAACATCGATCCACGCAATTGGGATCGATGACATGCATCAACCAAGTCAGCAAGCCTGACCACCCGATCCCGTTAGTCGCCTTTTACGACAAGCATGGGTTGCTGAAGACCTATTCTACCCCGGATCTTCACGGGCATTAGGCCGAAGTGACTCCCCGAGCTCAAATCAACCCCTCACTATTGCAAATGTCCATGTTTGATTGTGCGTTCCTGTATGTTTATGTTTACATTTATAAATTCATTGGAGGCGTATGTGGTTGGTGTTGGGTGTGCGTGTTGTTTGAATGCCACATGTGCCCATGTTGTTGCGTCTCTTTCGTAGACACGTGCTTCACGGTTTTGTTTTTTTAACGCCGCACTCAGCAATATTCTAGCAAAATGACGGCGGCCTGTAAATAATCGAGTCATTTGTTGTGTCTGGTGACAGGCTGCACTACATCTGGGGCGGTCGGGTAGCCTAGTAGTTAAAGCGTTCGCTCATTACGCTGAAGACCCGGGTTCGATTCCCGACATGGGTACAATGTGTGAAGCCCATTTCTGGTGTACCCCGCCGTGATATTGCTGGAATAGTGCTAAAAGCGGCGTAAAACTATACTCACTCACTCACTCACTCAGGACTCTTGGTCAGAAGTCTTTTGATCAAGGTTACAGCATTCAAGGCCTCAGTAAAGCTTTCAAAACATTTAATGGTTGACATCTGGAGGACATGTCCAAATTTGACGCATCAGTGACAAAAATTATGTCCGATGCAATTCCCTATTTTGACTTGTACCTTATGTTTCCATGTTTTTTTTCAGGTGAACAGTTGACTTGCCTTTGCATGTGTTTGTGACGGGTGACAACGGTAGACTGGTACAATTTACTGATCAGTCAGTAGAAATTACTATGCATTTTACAAAGAATCCTCTTCTCATAATCGGGGCGTAGGTTTAACCTAGTGGTTAAAGCGTTAGCTCGTCACGCCAAAGCCCCAGGTTCGATTCCCGACACTGTGTAAAGCCAATTTCTGGTGTCGCCCGCCGTGATGTTGCTGGAATATTGCTAAATATTGCGACTCACTCATGCGTCAGAGTTTGACATAACACGAATGTGATTATGATTAGAAAAAAACTGAATTGGAATCAGGGTGACTTAGAACCTAACTACAGTAAACTACAGTAAACTACGGTTATAACGAACTACTAATTTTAGTTCGTTATAACCGTAGTTCGTTATAGGATATACAGCACAACTACAGCGAATAGTCGGGACCAAAAAAAGTAAATTCGTCATATCCGTCAGTTCGTTATAAGCGTGTTCGTTATAACCGTAGTTGAGAGCTGTAACACTTTTCCCCCTCAGGTTCTACGTTGTATTGGGCAGAGACTTATAAAGGTTCCACAAGGATCGCGCACACACACGTGCACGTCAATATACCACAGAAGCTGACCATCAATTACACATCGACGGAATGTAAACGATGTGGCTCATTCGTTGTGTCTGGTGACAGGCTGTACTACATCTGTTCCAGGGAAAGGTAAATGATGTCCAAGTGAGTGAGTGAGTTGGGTTTAACGCCGGTTTTAACAGTATTCCAGTTATATCGCGGCGTGTCAGCTTAATGTGGGAGGAAAGCCCGAAGTGATGCAGGTGTCAGACGTTTACCACTTCGGTGAAACCCACGAGCGCGAGCATGTTGCTGACAAACCTAGAAACATAATCGGGGCGAACCGGGATTCGAACCCACAATCATAGGTTTCTGGCGTGCCCAAGGGACGCAACTCTGCACAGCGAATCGCGGCGCCTTAGACGACTGGGCCACCCGTGCCCTCCGATGTCCAAGTGAAGGTTGAGAATGATATGTTTGTTTGTTGTTTAACGCCGCACTCAGCAATATGTGAGCTATTTGACGGTGGTCGGTAAATAATCGAGTCTGAACCAGACAATCCAGTGATTGACTCTTAGGCATCGATATACGCAAATGGGATGCGATGACATGCATCAACCAGGTCAGCGAGCTGGACCACCCGATGCCGTTAGTCGCCTCTTACGACAAAGGTTTAGTATGAAACTGGTTAACACGAACTTAGATCGATAAATCCTCCCAGAACCATTGTTTAATAGTTGACCCCCGCTTGTCTCGAGCAACGAATAGCTCGACATACATCTTCTATTCGTATGTATGTAGTTTAATGCCGCACTCAGCAATATACCAACTATATGACGACGCCGTGAAAAGATCGAATCTATCCAGACGCTCCAGTGACGCTTTCTTACAAATCTTTACAAATAAGACCGCCTCCGTGGTCTAGTGGTAGAGCCTCCGCCCGGAGAGCGGTAGGTCCGGGGTTCGATCCCCGGTCGCGTCATACCAAAAGACGTTAAAATATGGTACTTGTTGTTACCCTGTCTGGCGCTCGGCATCAAGGGGCTAAAACAAGGACTGGTCGGCTCGGAGTCAGTATACTGTGTCTGAGTGGGGTATTCATGTTAAACTTCGGCATGGTATCTCAGTGTGCTAGCACTATATATCGGCATCAGTCTGGACTAGTACAAGCAGCCACACAAACACACACACGTACATGCACGTCGCTTTAAAGTGCAATAATCTTGGACGCGACGTTAAACCCCATTTCACCTCACCTCACCTTTACAAATAAAACATTTCTTTTCTTTTCCCAGGTACGTCTCCGTCAGAACATTACAGGGAACCTCCCTGCCTGACATTGGTCAAGGGATATCTGGGGATAAACTGGACACGATCTTCATCTACAGGGAGAAGGTCACGTGTCCTTCCATCACAGACACAGCCGCTCTCCTGCTCCAGATGTCTATATAGAACCCCGATGTCTCGATGTACAGTAAACTACGGTTATAACGAACACGCTTAAAACGAACTGACTTACTTTTTTGGTCCCGACTATTTGCTGTAGTTATGCTGTGTATATGCTTATAACGAACTACGGTTATAACGAACTAAAATGAGTAGTCCCTTTGAGTTCGTTATAACCGTAGTTAACTGTACAGCCCTTGGATTTCCTAAAGCTATTGTGACTATGTACTACAACACTTGATTCTGATATGTGTTGACTGTCTATGCTGTCTATTTCAAATGGTACTGTGAGTGAGTGAGTGAGTGAGTGAGTGAGTGGTTTAACGCCGCTTTTAACAGTATTCCAGTTATATCACGGCGTGTCATCTTAATGTTGGAGGAAAGCCCGAAGTGATGCAGGTGTCAGACGTTTACCACTTCGGTGAAACCCACGAGCACGGGTATGGTGCTGACAAACCTAGAAACATAATCGGGGCGACTGGGATTCGAACCCACAATCATAGGTTACTGGCATGCCCAAGGGACGCAACTCTTCACCGCGAATCGAGGCGCCTTAGACGACTGGGCCACCCGTTCCACACCATAACGAATTTATTATGCCGAAAAGTTTACACTCTCCTGTATCCATTTCGCACATTTTGACTTTTCGCAGAGTTTTCCTCATCGGTGCTAACAGCAAAGCGTTTGACAGCCATTGCTGATGTCAAAGGGAGACCACTCTTCAAAGCTTATTGGCCAAACCCTGTTGAAATTTTTTAACTATAATCTAAAAAATAGATTAATGTCCTTGCACATAAAATTATTGATAGCAAAACACAAAAAAGTGTCAAATAACGAGTTTCGGCACCAGCATTTCCATGTGAAATATGTGAGGTGGGTGATGGAAAATTAAAAATGGATGTTATTGGCGGTATACGGTCTCATATTAGGTCAGTAATAACCATCTTGGATTTTTAATGACGTTATACGGGCTCATGTGGGGTTAATAGTTCTGCTCTCTGATTGGTCAATCTCACTTTGAGTCATAATAAGTGTTAATATACCATGTTTATCATGTACTATAATGTTCCTTATTGATTCAATAATTGAGCTATAATTTATGCAATAAAACATACTGATGCACTTTACAGATTTTTTTTTCAATATGATTATACAGTGAACATACTTGGAAGCAGAATATAGTTTAATCTCCGACTGTTTTAATTCCCATAACCTGGATATGATTATTATGAAAAGATAAAAAGAATTTGAGAGATCTGACAATTTATAGAGCAATACATCTTTTCAGAATTGTAACTGGCGATTGATTTGTTTGTTGTTTAACGCCGCAGTTTGAAATTCACCCCATGTCTGATCATAAGATTGATCAAGGAAGTGTGCCCTTTCTGTGCTGCCAACATTAACGGCGTTCTACCATACTGACCCCTGGAATTGGTCTCTCGAGAAAGAAGATCTGTTACGATGTCTGAATTCCCTCCAAGGCAAGCTATGTGAAGAAGGTTGTTACTTTGTTTGTCACGTACTGACAAATCAATACCAGGCGTTTGAATAAGGCGATCAAATTCATTTTTGTCCCCATCTCGAGCAGCAAGCATTATCGGGGTCCGACCAGTTTTCTTAAATTTCTCCTTTGCTTCTGTATCACTTAAGTTAATGGTCTACAGAAACAATTGAATGTATTACATTCCTTTTGCAGTAGATGGGGATGGCAAGTTAATTTGTCAAAAACAAATGTAATTGTTTTCAGAAATGGAGGTATCATTGCCAAAAATGAAAAATGGACATATAGTAATTTCACCTAAGAAATGTTGCTTATTTTAAATATTTAGGCTTGACGCTATTATCTAAACTATTGTTTTCCCGTTACTTATGGGATAACAAGACATATTCCTATCCTGAAATTAGAAGGGAGAATTCCGTGAGTCAGTGATCAGTAAAAGAGATGTTCCAGTATGTATTGTGAGGTTCAATGTGTTGATATAAAATCACAGACCTCTTTTTATAGTCTAAAAAGTACAGGAAACACCACTGATCAACGTCGGAATTCCCTTGATTGGCCAAAACATACAATGTGTTCTTTAATTACAATTTTGGTTGGTTGAAATAGATTAGGTAATTTACTTATAGGAATTTGATTGGACAGGCCGAAATGAGTTCTTATAGGATGTGTCACGTGACCGTGACATGATGGTAATTGCGGTAATTACGTCAGATTAAGTAAAGTTTGTTTTTACAGCCACTGTCTGTATGTCTATCCAATGGTCATTAAGGTAATTTACAGGTCAAGAAATCAATAGATTGAATTTTTAAGTAGACACTGGCGATAGCATATGGTTGATGTTAATTAGTTTTGCTAGGTCCGCTTGGCCTTGACATGATGGGTAATTAAAGTGACATTTCAATGTTACATGAAATATATGGCAAATATGTGCAAAATATATACATACAAATAAAGTATAGAAATAGTTATATAAAATATATGGCAAATATATGCAAAATATAAACATACAAATAAGGCATAGAAATAATTACATGAAATATAAATGGCAAATATGTGCAAAATATAAACATACAGATTAATATAAAAATGTGAAATATTTTATAATAAATTGTGCACTGTCACACTATCAAGGTCAGTTGTGTGCAAACAACTAACATCGCAAGCATCAAAAGCAATTATACCTATCTAAAAAATTTCAAGCAAAATATATATGTATCCTTTTCTACAGCTTGTACTATATCGGGTGCCAAATATAATGACGCTATTGAAAAAGTACATGCTACCTACTTTAAGCTCTTTTAGTGGTTGGAAAAAATGTTTCCAAAAAAGCAACAGGACGTTATCCTCTTCATGTACTTAGTCAACTTCGAATGACAAAATATTGGTTAAAATTACTGAGGATGGAGCCACAAAGATATCCTTACTGGTATTATTTCAGTTACAACTGAAAGCTCTCGATGACAAAGGCAAAACGAATTGGGTGTCCAATGTCTGATATTTATTATTTTTATGTGGCTATTCATTTGTGTGGATATCCCAATATGTGGGGGATACAAATTTGTTCTTATACTCTTTTAAAGAAATGTTACAGGATATGTATAGTCAAAACAGGCCTGATGGTATATCTTCTTCTCGTTTCCTTAGCCATAACAAGGATATCAAGTCTGCTAATAGAACCAGAGAAGTAAATAAGTATGTTAGATGATAAATCGCTTATTGGGGCAGTATGTAAACTCATCAGGGTGTCATAAAACATTTTCTGTGTACGTTTAAGACGTAGATGTGTAATATGGGGCGTTGAAATGGGTATCTGTAAAAAAATGCCATTTAGGAGAAATTGAGGATGAATTTCATGTTTTAATAGTATGTGATAAGTATGAACATCTTAGAGAAACATATATTCCATGTTTAACTTAAAAACAAGATGTTAATGATCAGTCTTATAAAATCCAACAACTGTTGTGTTACACGTTCATTAGCCATGTTGTTGAAACAAATATTCTCTGTCCGATAGTTTTTATATATCATGTATATCACGTGACTAAACCAATGAAACTGAAAATGTCAACTGTACAATGGGCCATGTGGCCTTAAATACCGAATAGAAAAATCTATCTATCTATCTATCTATCTATCAAAATCATTACAACGTCTCACATACTCTTCCTTGACATAGCAGATTTATGTAAAACTTACACTTTCTAACTAACGTTTTCGGTGCTTGCAAATAGCTTCGATTTTCCTGTGTATTCGGATGAAAACATATCGAATTTAAGATCAATAAAAGATCATTATTGTCATCTTGCAGTTCTTCAAAATACAGTGTACCACCTTAATCAACACTGTATATATTATTCGGGGGCACAGGTGGCCTAGTGGTCTAAAGTGGCGCGATTTGATGTGCAGAGTTGCGTCCCTAGGGCACGCCAGAAACCTATGATTGCAGGTTCGAATCCTTGTTTGCCCCGATTATGTTTCTAAGATTGCCAGCGCCATTGCCAGCGCCATATCCATGCTCATGAGTTTCACCTAAATTGTAAACGTCTGAGACCTGCATCACTTTGGGCTTTCCTCCAACATTAAGCTGACATGCCGTGATGTAACTGGAATACTGTTAAAAGCAGCGTTAAACCCAACTCACCACTCTGTTGCCTCCCCTTTTGTTGTCTAATGGGGCTGTCGGGAAGCCTATTGGTTAAAGCTTTCGCTCGTCATGGGTTCGATTCCCGACATGGGTACAATGTGTTAATCCCATTTCTGGTGTCCCCTGCTGTGACATTGCTGGAATACTGTTAAAAGCGGCGTTAAACACAACTCACTCACTGTATTTATTATTCAGACATTGCACCCACGTGGAGAACTGAACCGAGGTGCATGTCATTGGCATGACAAGCTAAAGCTTTAGCCATTGAACATCTTATCACTCCTGTCGTAAAAAGTCAACTGCTGTAGTCTGGAAGTTATATATGCTACAATTCTTTCATTTCCACTTTGTGAAGCATAAGAACGACAGTTTCGGCCGTCTGTGTCCAAACTGTTCAGATCACAGTTTTTCTCAACTAAGTAACGCACTATATCTTCATAACTTTTCTCAGCTGCAATCATGACAGGGGTCATTCCATTCTTTCCTTTTTCATTGACATCAAAACCTTCTTTTTCCACGAGGTACTTCATAACATTCAGTTCTGCACCAAGGCACGCCATGTGGATTGCACTGTTTCCGTCTCTGTCAACAAGTTTGGAATTCACCCCATGTCTGATCAGAAGATTGATCAAGGGGGTGTGCCCTTTCTGTGCTGCCAACATTAACGGCGTTCTACCATACTGACCCCTGGCATTGATGTCCATCTCTCGAGAAAGAAGATCTGATACGATGTCTGAATTCCCTCCAAGGCAAGCTATGTGAAGAAGGTTGTTACTTTGTTTGTCACTTACTGACAAATCAATACCAGGCGTTTGAATAAGGCGATCAAATTCATTTTTGTCCCCAACTCGTGCAGCAAGCATTATCGGGGTCCGACCAGTTTTCTTAAATTTCTCCTTTGCTTCTGTATCATGTTGTTTGCTGTCGATGCCGTATGTTGTAATCTGTGCACCTGCATCAGGCACTGTGTCTACATTTTTCTTTAGTGCATCGACAACTGTGGTAAGTTCAGCAAGTTTTGAACGGAGTTCCTCCATTTCATCCACTACTTGCCTTGATGTACTTGCCATTTCTTGTTTCATTGTAGCAACAGTGGAACTAGCTTCAGAAGCCTCACGTTTAGCCTCCTTTATTGTATCGGTCACTCTGTTAAGTTCAGTAAATTTGGATCGGAGTTCCACCATTTCATCCACTACTTGCCTTGATGTACTTGCCACTTCTTGTTTCATTGTAGCAACAGTGGAACTAGCTTCAGAAGCCTCGCGTTTAGCCTCCTTTATTGTATCGGTCACTCTGTTAAGTTCAGTAAATTTGGAGCGGAGTTCCTCTATTTCATCCACTACTTGCCTTGATGTACTTGCGACTTCTTGTTTCATCGTAGCAACAGTAGAACTAGCTGCGTCAGCCTCATTTTTAGCCTCCTTTAGTGTATCGGCCACTGTGTTAAGTTCAGCAAATTTTGAGCGGAGATGATCCATTTCATCCACGACGTGGACGTTACTTGCCACTACATCTTTTAACGTGGCAATAGCAGAACTAGCTTCAGAAGCCTCGCGTTTAGCATCTTTCAGTAAACTGTGTATTTCTTTAGGTGTCACCGCTTTTATTATTTCCAGAATCTCATCTTGCTTGGCATTTATTTGAATGAATTCCCTTGAGGGATTGGTTTCTTCCACTGTTTTATTCACCCCCTGTCTTCTTGTTCTTCTAACATTGTCTTTCTTGGTCTCTGGCGTCACATTACGTGGTTTGGCATCACAGTCTTCATCTGTAGCAGACACGGTGGAGTCTCTTGTGGCACCACTACCTGTTCTGTCTAGACAAGACAAATCTGGGTTTGCTGTAATTGTAATATTCGCCATTTGTGTATTCGACAATGAGGAGTCTGTGACAGACGTGTGGTCCTGCTTTACCGTATTATTTGTTATGACGGTTCTGTTGGTTATGTCCTGTTGCTTCTCGGAAGCATCATCTGAGTCTGTTTCAGACAAACGCCCACTTGCAGACAATGGATTCTGGATTGCTTGTTGAACGTTTTCACTGATATTACCTCGACCTGTCACGACATTGTCACGAATGGTCGGTTCATAGTTGATATCACGTCCAGCTGCAAATGCTTTGCCGACAATGCCACCTGAGACTCCAGTAACGACAAGCCTGGTTTGGGCATCCTCGTTTCTCGTCGAATTTTGAAAGGCACTTGCAAATACTTCATCGGCAATTCCACCTGAAACGCCAGTAACGTCAATTCTGTGTAGGGAATCCTTGTTCTTTCTTGCTGAATTTTGAAAGTCACTTGAGTCATCTCTTTTTGTATGATTACTATGAACCGCCTGTCTCACGTTATCAATGTCATGGCTTTTTTCAGCAATCTCGTCCTTTTTATTGCTCTCAGTTCCTGCAGTAGATTCCTTCCCCGGTTCCACACTATGATGAGTAGAACGAGGTTCAGTAGCCACTAAGGTTATGACAGACCATAGTCCCGGTAGACAGATGCAGATATTATACCATCCAAACCATGCACGCACTGGTAACACCCAAAGCAAAACTTCAACGAGAAGCATTGCAATTCTCCCATCTGAAAAACAGATGACATTGCACTATTTTAACATGCAACTGGAGTTATCTTTTGAAAGAAAATGATAATATCTGTAATAAAAATAATAATTAAATCTGCATAATTTCGAATTGGCGAATCTAGCCAAGTCACATCACAACACACCGCAATATGAATTGTATCATAGTGAGTGAGTGAGTGAGTTAGGTTTAAGGTTGCTTTCAACAGTATTCCAGTTATAACGCGGCGTGACAGCTTAATGTGGGAGGAAAGCCCGAAGTGATGCAGGTCTCAGACGTTTACCACTTCGGTGAAACCCACGAGCACAGGTATGGTGCTATCAAACCTAGAAACATAATCGGGGAGAATTGTATCATAACATGTATTGACCAAAATACAGCCCTATGCAATTCCTTATTTGGACTTGTACTATATGTACCAATGTTTTTTCAGGTAGACAATTTACTTTCCTTTCATGTGTTTGTGGCGGTTGCCACTGGTGGTACAGGAAAGGATAGTTTTGCAAAAACATGGTATCATCACTATTTGATAGTGATTCATAAACACATTCGGGGGCACGGGTTGCCCAGTCGTCCGAGGCGCCACGATTCGCTGTGCAGAGTTGCGTCCCTTGGCCACGCCAGAATCCTATGATTGTGAGTTCGAATCCCGGTTCGCCCCAATTATGTTTCTAGGTTTGTCAGCACCATACCCGTGCTCGTGGGTTTCACCGAAGTGGCAAACGTCTGAGACCTGCATCACTTCGTGCTTTCCTCCCACATTAAGCTCACACGCCGTGATATAAGTGGAATACTGTTAAAAGCGACGTTAAACCCAACTCACTCACTCACCATAAACACATTCTTGTGAAGCAGTCGTAAAATTAACACAGAAAATTATTGAAAGGGTTTTCAACTTTCATATACCTTGCGTTGAACAATTAGCCATAGACCAGATAGCTATAGCATGGTATTTCATCATGTCAATGGGAAACATATAGATGAAAGGCGTCATCAAACAAACAGTACGTGCTGTATCCCAAAGTCTTGACGACCTTGGACTCTGTGATGGGGTGAACAGGTTTATGTAGTGCAGGACCATTATAGCTGGAAAAAAACAACCAAAGTATAATTATCTTTTTGTTGAATCTTGAGCAATGTCGTATGTATTATTATACAGTTTACAATGTGTTAGACCCGTGAAGATTCCGGGGGTAGAATAGGTCTTCAGCAACCAATACTTGTCGTAACAGGCAACTATGGTTGTCTTAGGAAGCGACTAACGGGATCGGGTGGTCACGCTCGCTGACTTGGTTGATGCATGTCATCAATTCCAATTGCGTGGATCGGCGCTCATGATATTAATCACTGGATTGTCTAGCCCAGACTCGATCATTTACAGACCGCCGTCATATAGCTGGAATATTGCAACAACAGGTGTGCAACAACAGGTGTGCAACAACAGGTGTGCAACAACAGGTGCAACAACAGGTGTGCAACAACAGGTGCAACACACCAGAAAAGGGAAACGGCAATAACAGGTGCAACACAACAGAAGGGAGGAATTGTTGTTGTTGTTGAGTGCGGCGTTAAACAACAAACAAACAACCAAGTACAATGTGTGAAAGGGAGGGACACATATCTCTTCCAGGTGGTGTATGGAAAATACTATTGCATTTCCTCATTGTTGGACGATGAAGTGACTATTGGTATCATCAACACACCACAAACAGACCTATTGCATTTCCTCATTGTTGGACGATGACGTGACTATTGGTATCATCAACACACCACAAACAGACCTGGGGTGGAATATGTCACGAGCACCTCATTGCTCCCCTGTGTCGGTAGGGGGCGGTCGGATAGCCTGGTGGTTAAAGCGTTCGCTCGTCACGCCGATTAACGATGACATGCATCAACGAAGTCAGCGAGCCTGACCACCCGATCTCGTTAGTCGCCTCCTTTGACATAGTCAGTCGCCTTTTACGGCAAACATGGGTTGCTAAAAACCTATTCTTCCCTGGATCTTCACGGGTCTTCTATTTAGTATACTGCTTGCGTGTACTATCTAAGTGTGCTCTTAGTCTTGGCCAAATAATGTTTTACTTAAATCCCAAATGCATAGTTTCAATTGCTAATTTGCCTAGAGTCGTATGCCCAAAAGGTGGTAGTTCATAGGACAATCTGCTGGATTCTATTCTGCTGCTGGAGTATTACATTCCTGTATGCCTATGGTGTTAGTGTGCTAGAATACTGCTTACATTTGACATCGCCCTTGTTGGCGCTCCATGATGGGCAAGGAACGGGTTTGCTGAACCACATTAAATACAACCATGGGGGAAGAAAATACGAAAACCCAAACGGCAACTATCAGAATCTGATTCTGAACTTGATTTATCTGTAGAGGAAACAGTCACGAGGTAATTGTATTCCGAAAGAGGTACTTGGGCTCGGTTCTTGTCATGGAAGCTTAGGGGGATCGAACTATAGCGTCACTTTCATCATTTCTTTTAGAAAAGGGACTTAAAGGTAAAGCTGGTGAGTTGAAGGATGTCCAAGAATTGCGTTCTGGTGCTCATTTCATAGGATGTACTAGAAAACACAAGCCATCAATTTGATGATTTTAACTAAAATTAGCTAATATCCTTGTATGCTGTGTTGCACACCATGCCCGATATATAAGCAAAGGCTTAATTCGTGACCTTGATTGCAGTCTAGCTGATGAAACCATTGACGGAATTGTATCAGAACTTCGAGGGCAAGGTGTTATTGAATTCAAATGACATATTGTACATATATTGCAAAGATGGCCGTGTATTTCAATTCGACACACATATTTTTTTTATACTAAAGTACTACCAAGTTCACTTAACGTTTCTATTTTCTCCACATTCCATGACCTACTCGCTGTTTCAAGTGCCAGAAATTTAGGCATGGACAGAATTCATGTACGTGCAAGGATACTTGCTTCAGATGTGGTGAAATTGATCATGATGGAAATACCTATACTAAACCTATGAAATGCCCCAACTGTCTTGTTGATCATATACTAAGCCTCTAAAGAGACTCATGTCAAGTTTTTTGTTTGTGAAATTATTCCTTGGGTAAATGAACTAAATAGTATTTTGTAAAGCGACGCATTGAAGAAACACTGTTCACTATTTATATCATTCATTTTGAGCAGGGGCGGTCTGGTAGCCTAGTGGTTAAAGCTTTCGCTCATCACTCCGAGAAAGACCCGTGTTTGATTCCTGACATGGGTACAATGTGTGAAGCCCATTTCTGGTGTCCCCCGCGGTGATATTGATGGAGTATTGCTAAAATTGATGTAAAACCAAACTCTTGCATGTTTAGTGCAAATCAAGTGCAAAAATGCACGCATTTTCTCCCTTGCCCATCCTTTGTCCACCATATAAAAATCCATCAAGCATTTCAAATTCGATTTTGAAAAAGGACAGAAAACATGGCTTTATTAACTGAACTCAAGAGAGGCGTTGCCATTGAGATGCTTCATTCAGGAACA
The DNA here is from genome assembly GCF_022045235.1 of Haliotis cracherodii. Classification (NCBI taxonomy): domain Eukaryota; kingdom Metazoa; phylum Mollusca; class Gastropoda; order Lepetellida; family Haliotidae; genus Haliotis; species Haliotis cracherodii. The sequence continues at coordinate 27,613,868 of NW_027266269.1, read as the reverse complement.
ATGTCAAATGCAGTGGCGAGGCACTTTGGATGTCATATGTCTAGCATCAACAAACAGGCAGTGTCCAAGACCAACCTCATTCTGGACAGTCGAGGGTCACTACTCCAGCGCAAGACCGTATTATATGGGTGACACATCTGCGTGAGCGACAGGGACGTGCAACACAGGCAGGTGCAACCATTCAAGGTCCACGTCAACACATGTCAGCCAACACCGTTCGTCGTCTAACAGCAGCAGGAATCAGAGGTCGTCCATCAGTCCATTTTCTCATTCATTGCCCTGTCTTCAGCCAATTTGACATGTTCTCGGCTCATCCAATTCATCTTGGATATATTGGAACTATACAATGGTTATGCCCGCACCAATATTGACGTTTTCTTTTGTTGGTTGCCCAGCCATGTGGGTATCACGATGTCTGATGCTGCAGCGAAAGCCTCTCTCAACAAATCTGTGACACCACCTCTTATCCGATACAGTGACCATAAGCCTGTTATCAGGTATTACATCATTGTCATTGAACCAGGTTCCATATGTTTCAAGTTGAAGATCATCCGTTTTCAATATCTTGTATGGCCACCATTAGAGTCCAAAATAGTGGCCTGGGGAATGGTCACCCACTCTTCCTGCCTGCAATGCTTGTGCCAACTGTTCTGTGGTTGTTGCTGACATGGTCTCAGTCGTTGATCCAGTGCGCTGATCAAGAGTGTCCCATGTCCCATAGGACCTGGATGTTGTGATTCCTGAAAATGGCTGTTCGGTTTGGGCGTTTTCTTGTTGGAAAATGACTTTCGCTTTTTGCATAATGGGAAGAACGTCTGCCCGAAGAATCTCAACCGTGTAACGTTGTGCCGTTAAATTCCCCAGAAATTGCACCTGTTCTACCAGTGTAGGAGATGACTGCCCACATCACACTGCCACCACCAAATCTGTCCTCTTCCTGTATGCAGTTTCAGGCATAACGTTCCCAACGATGCCTGTAAACATGATGTCTACAAACAACACGCATGGGGAAGCATGAAATGTGATTAATCAGTCAACAAAACTTGTCTCCATCGCATTTGTGGCCATACTCTGTGACCTTGGTGGTTCTTTCACGTGAATGTTTGTTTTTGTAATTTGTTTGTTTGTTGTTTAACGCCGCACTCTATATGACGGCGGTCTGTAAATAATCGAGTCTGGACCAGACAATCCAGTCAATGACATCATGAACATCGATCCACGCAATTTGGATACGATGAAATGCATCAACCAAGTCAGTGAGCGTGACCACCCGATCCCGTTAGTCGCCTCTTACGACAATCATAGTTGCCTTTTACAGCAAGCATGGGTCGGCAAGACCTATTCTGACCCGGATCTTCGCATATGAATCTGTCTTGTGCTCCAGTAGTTATACATGGTCGACCGGATCTGGGAAAGTCGGTTGCCTGGTAACAGTTCCACAGTCTTGTAATGATGCTTAATGGTAAGTGGAAAAACCTGGGTACGGCCGAAGATTTGCCTGTATGCAATCGGCCGGGAGCGTTGTTGTTGTTGTTCCGTCAGTCGTTGCATATTTTCGCTGTTTACTTGCTGTAGGACTGTGATAGCATGCAAATGAAACCCAACGTTTTCATAGCCCAACAAGTGATGGTGCACGTGCATGTCATGTTGTTGTGTTTCGGCGCCAGGCGCTCACGTGTGTTTTTGCGATTTTTCTGCAATACCTAATTTTCTCCATACCAATCCATGCAGAAATGTCAGATATGTACAATTTCACAGTCATTATATCAGATATTTACAATTTTACAACTTTTGCTTTTCTTATTTCCAGAGTATAATAATAACAACAATGATATATTTTGTGTAAAATGTTTGATTAATTGATTCATGGAATAGAATTGAATAGAAATAGAATTGATTTAACAGTTTTGATGTACATAGTTATTTATTTTTAAATTGGTAGTGTATAAATTATTAACTCAGTTTTTGGTGGCTGTGCCCTAGACTGGGGTTGACGTAATATAAAAGTGTTGTCCCCCTGAGATTGTATCGTAAGACCATGTCGTTCAAAGAATTCTTGAAACTACAACTAAGTTTAATCGTAGTACACATGTTCATTTTAATTTGTCATTACACTGCATACCAGCAGCTAGAGGCATGGTGTAAACCTAGGGGATCCATGCAGGTAGCACGCGTACCGTAAGTCCCTATGGACCCTAGTACAGTCCCGTGGCCTAGTGTCCAGATTTAGTCTACTACACAGCCCACTGGCTCCAATTAAGGGTCCCATCAACGTTAAGTGAGTGAGTGAGTGAGTGAGTATGGTTTTACGCCGCTTTTAGCAATATTCCAGCAATATCACGGCAGGGGACACCAGAAATGGGCTTCACACATTGTACCCATGTCGGGAATCGAACCCGGGTCTTTGGCGTGACTAGCGAACGCTTTAACCACTAGGCTACCCGACCTCCCCCATCAACGTTAAGAAAAGGGAAACAGTTATTTTTTGTCAAGTGTAGTTGGCCACGAAAGATACCTTATCATAACGCGTCCTTTCAAAAGTATTCGCATTGATTGCTTACGTACTGACAGGTATGATCATCAAGTCCCGGAACTCTCCCATGTTAAGGTACGTCACGGAAATATCCATTGGAAAATTTGCATCAGTCCAAAACATGATGCTAGACCTGAAAACAAAGAAAGAATAATGTACTCTCAATTAATGTTGAACGCGACTTCAAAACCCAAATAACCTCACCGGACTTGTGCGAGTATCCAAAATTATTTCGCTATGCATGAAGGAATTAGTATTTTGATTAATATATATCTCACCTAATTTTGTTCATGGTAAGGACAATCTCGATGTGTAAAACGGGCAAAACATAAATGCTTTGAAATAATGAAAACAATGTCTGGAATAGATTAACAATTAGTGTTTCCGTGTATCGAAATTGAACGAGACATGCGCCTATTTGGAATCAATTTTACGTAATCAAATCCCCGAAAGAATACTTCAAAACAAATGAAAAATGTTGGACATGTATTGGTTGGCTATTATGTGGTTATTTCTCCTCATCTCGTCTCAGAATGATAGAATAAAAGTGGGCAGGGTGGCCCAGTCGTCTAAGGCGCCGCGATTCGCTGTGCAGAGTTGCGTCCTTTGGGCACGCCAGAAACCTATGATTGTGGGTTCGAATCCCTGTTCACCCCGATTATGTTTCTAGGTTTGTCAGCACCATACCCGTGCTAGTGGGTTCCCACTTTCAGCTGACACGCCGTGATATAACTGGAATACTGTTTGAAGTGGCGTTAAACCCAACATTCACTCACATAGAATAAAAGGTGCGAAGAAAGCTCCATGGTATGGAGTTATCAGGATAATCGTATAAGGTTCCACTAACAGGGTACATGGCACGGTTTATATTTATTCATATGTTTTACACATCCTTGGAGAAATTTAATAAACAAAAAAAGAGAAACCCCTTGATAATAGGAATACAAAACAAAAAAAAGTAAATCGTTTGTGACTAACACGCACCTGGCAAATCCTTAGACATTGCTGTTCTGTCTATCGAACGACATGAAGGACAATTCCAAGACCAAGACAATTCATCGAAAGATATGTGCATATATATTTAACAAAAAAGAGTGACCATTTTGTTAAAGTCATATATTTAGTTTTAGTTCAAAATAAAGCGAAACGGCTATTCATTAATCTGTTTATATTAATAATTATTACAATATTGACCATTACGCTCAAAAGGAAATACGTACATGCTGCAGTACAATTTACATTTCATCTCATACACTTGTATAAGGAAATAAATATCGCATACCACACTATATAAAACGTATCCATTTCTTAGGTTAATGTTCAAACAACGGGAGATTATCAAAGAATAATAAATATGTGGCATATATCTCCGTATTATATCATTTTGAACATTGATAAGTGTCAATAGTAAAACTATTTGTGCGAAAAAACATTGATCCAGTACAGATACATGAAGGAGAATAAATATACGTGCCTACTCACCACCAAGCTTAGCTTTAGCTTTACTGTTGTCGTCTTAAACGTGTGAATGCTTTTATACAACATTGTCATGTGAGTTGTGACCCGACCCTGAGATACGACATGTTTGGATATCAACAGCGACAGCTAGTTTCACTGTCTCGCTGTGTATTCAACTGTTACGTTATTTTTTTCACAGTGAGTAGAAAAATATTTGTTTACGTCTGTAGAGCTCAACAGTTTCGCGGGAGCTTGTAGTTCCAGGAAAGGGTGTATCGCTGACCTAGATTTGCACGTCATGTATGTATGTATGTATGTGTGTGTGTGTGTGTGTGTGTGTGTGTGTGTGTGTGTGTGTGTGTAAAGAAGTGAGGTGAGATGAGTTGGATTTTATTTCACTTACATAGCGACGTACGCACAGCGTGTGTGCAGCCGCTTGTACTAGTCCGGACTGATGCCGATTTATAGTGCTAGCCCACTGAGATACCATGCCGCAGTTTAACATGAATACCCCACTTAGACACAGTATACTGACTCTGAGCTGACCAGTCCTTGTTTTAGCCCCTTAATGCCGAGCGCCAGACAGGGTAACAACAAGTATAATCTTTTAGCGTTTTTTTGGCATGAAGTGGACGGGTCATTTATAAGCATTTTTGACCTAATATCGTTTAGATATATACAATCATGGTTATCTTCGAGTGCAAATTTTACAACTTTCACTCTTCAAATACAATTTCGTATCTATTACCGCAGGTAGGGTTTAGAGCATACATCCTCTTCTTCATGTTTCAATTCAACAGTTCTCTTTTTGTATATATCTCGAAAAATGAATCTAATTTAATTAATTCAATTATGTATTTACTTTCTACCTTCGCACTGATGTGTGTCGGGCACTTTCGGGCGCTGAAATTACTTCATACGGGCCTGGGTGAACAAGTGTGAGGTTTACTACCGAGGCTAAAAAGAACATAAGAGATATACACATAGGTATACAGTATACACCATATAGTCGTATGCATGATCAATCAACATTGATATCTCATACTGATGTCATTCATTATAAAAACATTCATTGGCTAGGAAGAGACCGCCTCCGTGGTCTAGTGGTAGAGCGTCCGCCCGGAGAGCGGAAGGTCCGGGGTTCGATCTCCGGCCGCGTCATACCAAAAGACGTTAAAAGATAGTACTTGTTCTTACCCTGTCTGGCGCTCGGCATTGAGGGGCTAAAACAAGGACTGGTCGGCTCGGAGTCAGTATACTGTGCAAATTTAGGTCAGCGATACACCCTTTCCTGGAACTACAAGCTCTCGCGAAACTATTGAGCTCTACAGACGTAAACAAATATATTTCTACTCACAATGACAAACATAACGTCGGAGTCAGTATACTGTGTCTGAGTGGGGTATTCATGTTAAACTGCGGCATGGTATCTCAGTGAGCTAGCACTATAAATCGGCATCAGTCTGGACTAGTACACACAGCCACGCATGCACGTCGCTATATAAGTGCAATAATCCTGAACGCGACGTTAAACCCCATTTCACCTCACCTCACCTAGGGAGTCTTTCTCTCTGGCCATTTTTTGATAATACGTACTCCCTGTCGATTATAAGTATCAAATTAATTACTGGTAAACTACACCACAACAAGCATGAGGTAAGCTTCTCGGGGATTTTGAAAACGGTGACCGGCTGAGATAACCAGCGAGCCTTTCTAGGTGATGTAATCCTGTTGTGCCATTTGAAATTTGAGGGGGGCACAGGTGGCCCAGTCGTCTAAACCGCCGCGATTCGCTGTGCAGAGTTGCGTCCCTTGGGCACGCCAGAAACCTATGATTGTGGGTTCGAATCCCTGTTCGCCCCGATTATGTTTCTAGGTGTGTCAGTGCCATACCCGTGCTCGTAGGTTTCACCGAAGTGGTAAACGTCTGAGACCTGCATCACTTCGGGCTTTCATCCCACATTAAGCTGACACGCCGTGATATAACTGGACTATGTTAAAATCGGCGTTAAACCCAACTCACTCATTTGAAATTTTAGAAATTGACTGTAAGCCTGCTCAAACTATGCCTTTACCAGCAAACAAACCAAAGTAAGATATTCGAATCTCTTGCAATAATATCAGAACATGTGTTACAGTATGAGAACCCATAATTGTTAGTTTATTCATATTTTCTATGTGGAAGTATTGTTTCCAATAACTTAAACCTGAACGGAAGCCCACTTTGTGATAATTTTTAAATATGCTCTGCAGCTAAGCCTCTTTGTTTTCGGTGACAGTACTATCACATCCTGATATTTTCATCTCTTGTCCTCTGTGACATCCCTGTTCTGTTTCTGATCAAGGGATCACATAAAACGAATATTTTGTTCCATGGTTTTAGTAATCAAATAAAGTAAATTCTTCGCTCGGTCAGATACCATAGAAAGTCCACTCGTTTCGTAAAAATGGTATCTGATGAGAATGAGTGTAGTATTCTCTATATATTTATTATAGGATATAACTTTACCGTAAGGGATGTGCGACAAAACGTGATAATTCGCTCATTTAATTATGCTCATGCCTTTTTGATGTCTTTACAGGCATATAAACTATCATGGATGAAAGGACTATAATAACAGGTCTGTGGTTATATTTTTCTACAGCGAAGAATTAAGTGTAACTTATGTCGACCAAAACAGCATTGTATTACTGTTGGACCTGCTTCTTTTCACTGTAACATTATCACGTTTAGAATATCTCGGCAAGCCCCATCACATTCCGTCTGACCCGTGAAGATCCGGGGTAGAATAGCTCTTCAGCAACCCATGCTTGCCGTAAAGTAAGTGCTTGTCGTAATAGGCGACTATGCTTGTCGTAAGAGGCGACTGACGGGATCGGGTGGTCAGACTCGCTGACTTGGTTGATGCATGTCATCGTATCCCAATTGCGTGGATCGATGCTTATGTTAATCGGTAACGGTAACTGAAGTTAACAGACTCGTGAAGATCCGGGGTAGAATAGGTCTTCAGCAACCCATGCTTGCCGTAAAGCAAGTGCTTGTCATTAGAGGCGACTAAAATGATCGGGTGGTCAGGCATGCTGCACGTCATCGCATTTCAGTTGCATGGATCGATGCGCATGTCAATCACTGGATCGTCGATTATGTTACCGTTATTATTATTATTATTATTATTATTATTATTATTATTACCGTCATTTAGTTGGAATAGTGCGGCTTTAAACAACAAACAAAACGTGGTAATAAAAAGAGGGAGTTGGTATTCTGTTCATCCACTCTTCTCTTTTTTTGTTTTAGGTTCGCTTCAGTGACTTGACCAAATTATGGTGGATAGTTCACTTAAATGTTGTCATTCATTGTTTTTACGTGTTGCTTATGCGTTTAAGCTGGAGTATACTTTGGACTGTAAGTGAGTGAGTGAGTTTGGTTTTACACCGCTTTTGACAATATTCCAGCAATATCATGTCGGGGGACACCAGAAGAGGGCCTTTGGACCGTGAATATGTTTAATATGTATTGTTGACATCTAAATGATGGGATGTGCCGCATATGTTTCACTCTCACACATTTTATGCTCACACTCCCTGTATGGTGGCGAGGAGGCCTAGTCGTCTAAGGCGCCGTGATTCGCTGTGCAGACTTGCGTCCCTTGAGCACGCCAGAAACCTATGATTGTGGGTTCGAATCCCGGTTCGCCCTGATTATGTTTCTAGGTTTGTCAGCACTTTACCAATGCTCGTGGGTTTCACCGAAGTGGTAAACGTCTGAGACCTGCATCACCTCGGGCTTTCCTCCTACATTAAGCTGACACGCCGTGATATAACTGGAATAATGTCAAAAAGCGTTAATCCCAACTCACTCACTCACTCGAACCCAAGACCCTCCGCTCTTTTATAATGTATTCTTATGTTTAGTGATATACTTTTATGGTTATTTACTAGTTTTAAATAAATTATGCGATAAGTCTTGTTATTTTACTGTCCTTCCTTATTTTACAACTTTTTTTATAGTCACAATAGGGCTAAAATGTGTATTCAAATTTTAACTCACTCACTCACTAGACCACAGAGGTGGTCAAGTCTTCATGCAGCTGTTCCAATGACATCATCACACAGCACAAGGACAGAAGTTGTATACGTTTTATTAAAGAACATTACATAATCTTATGAAAGGAGGTGCTATTTTATCATTGGCACGTTACAATTCGTTGCTGAACAATCATGCAATAAGTATTACTTACTATCAACATGAATTGCCAGCGGCCAGGAAGTAAAAACGCTTGACGTTTCATCAACTATCTTGCTGCAGGGTGAGATCTTTGCTATAAGTGTACCATGCTTACAGTAAAAGGCGACTATGCTTGTCGTAAAAGGCGACTAACGGGATCGGGTGGTCAGGCTCGCTGACTTGGTTGACGCATGTAATCGTATCCAAATTGCGTCAATCGATGCTCATGATGTCAATCACCAGATTTTCTGGCCCAGACTCGATTATTTACAGACCGCCGTGATATAGCTGGAATATTGCTGAGGGCGGCGTTTAAACAACAAACAAACTAACAAATCATAAGTGTAAAAGCGGCATACAAAGGAATGTCTAATTAAAAGGCTGCATAATAATTGAGTGAGTGGGTTAAGATTTAACGTTAACGTCACATCGGCAGTATTTCAGCCATATCGTGACGAGAAGTACATTAATGATACATATATTTATACAATATAAAAAGCTGTCAACGATGGACAGTACAATAACTGGAATAGCACAGAGACTATTTAAAACTAGTTGAGAATATATAAAAGACAGAAGTATTATTGAACAACACAAGATAAAAATGGGCTAGAGATCGTCAGTAACTAAAGGGAGATCACCATACTAGGGACCATGGGGACTTACAGTGCCTTTGCTTCCTGCATGGACCCCGGCAGGATTTATATCATCAATTCAGTCACTGGCCATAGTTTACCAGTTGAGCCTGAGATTAAAATGACAAAAACGCTACGTTTTAAAAGTCTGGTGTGCATAAAAATACTTTGAATGATTTGGGACTTACATACCCTCTTAGGGGGACAATAACTTTATGCTACTTCAACCCCCCTCGAGGGTACAGCTACACACAATCTAAGTTAGCGCTACCAATATATACCAATATATAAAATAATACATTCAGTACATCAAAATTTATGAACAAGTTCTATTTCTTTTAAAAAGTTTAATATCAAATGAGAATTAACATCATTAAAAAGGTCCTTAAGTGTTTTGACACTAAAATATTTATCCTTTGTGATTGAAAAATCAATGCAGTCAAGCAGGACATGCTTGACCGTGATTCCTTCATCACAAGGGATACAAAACGGAGGATCCTCACCTTTTAACAACTACTCATTTGTATATCTAGAATGGCCAATACGACATCGTCGCATAATGACCTCTTCAAATCTGGACTGACAGCCCAAGTAGGTATAACCGATATTTGGTTTAATTTCATGTAATTTATTGATACCTACTTGGGTGTCCCACTTCTTTTGCATCAGATCACGAATATAAGATCTGATTACAGGTTTATAATCAGTGTATGGGATAAGAACCGGTGTCACAGAATTGTTGAGTGCTGCTTTTGCTGCATCATCAGCCATTGTGTTGCCTTTAATTCCCACATTACTGGGCAACCAACAAAAGACGATGTCGTATTGGCCAGTAGAAAGGTCATTAAATAATTCAATAATTTTGATTAAAAGTGGTTGTTGACATGATATGTTATGGATAGCCTGCAGGCAAGAAAGAGAATCGGAAAATATGATAAATGTCTTATATTTTGACGGTTTACTGATATATTGTAAAGCTGTTAAAATGGCATTGGCCTCTGCTGTGAAAATAGAACTATTATGGGGTAACCAGGAGGAGATAGTCCTGGATGCAATGACAGTGGCGCTGGCAACAGCGCCACTATCCTTGGATCCATCAGTAAATATAGATTTGTAAGTATTATATGTGTTTCTTAATTCATTATATTTTTGTTGATGAATACGTTGGTTTGTTTCCGATTTCTTTAATTTAGTTAATGTCAGATCCACCTTTGGCTTTATTAACTGCCAAGGTGGAGAAGACAAAAGCTGCGTGGGGGCTATAGCTTCAAGATTAATTTTAGCGGCTGAAAAATCAGATTGAAGTCTTATTCCAATCGATGATTTTTTATTATAGAGATTTTAAAAAAAGGTCATATGCTGGATTCGAGTTATTAGAGCGTAATTTAGAGACATACTGTAAGGATAATTTAATTCGGCGTTGTTTAAGAGATGGCTCATCAGCCTCAACGTACAGACTGTGAATAGGAGAAGTTCGGAAAGATCCAAGACCTAGTCTTAGACCTTGATGATGGATAGTATCCAACAGTTTAAGGTTGCTTTTGCAGGCTTCACCATAGATGATGGAGCTATAATCCACTTTAGAGCGAATTAGAGCTCTGTATAATTGGAGTAGGGTTTTCTGATTCCCTCCCTACTTGGAATTTGAAATAATTTTCAGTAGGTCAAGGGCCTTCAGGCATTTATTTTTCAAATATTTTATGTGTGGTAAAAAGGCTAAATGGTGATCAAAATAAAATACCAAGGAACTTAGCCTCTTTTAAAACTTTAATTGGAGTGCTATCTAAAACTAGATCAGGGTCTTTATGAGGTTTGTATTTCCTACAAAAATGTCTACAATTTGTTTTCGATTTTGAAAACTTAAAACCATTTTCCAACGACCATTTATTTATCTTATTTAGACACATTTGTAATTGTCTTTCGATAGTATGCATGTTTTTACCACGACATGAAATGTTAAAATCATCCACGAATAGAGATCCATCAATGGAGTCATTTAAAACCTTAGAAAGGCTATTTATTTTAATACTGAACAATGTGACAGACAAAATACTGCCTTGTTGGACACCCTGATCCTGATTATAATGATCAGACAGGGTAGAACCCACGCAGACTTGAAATTGTCTGTCAGTTAAAAACCTGGATATAAATTGAGGCAAACGACCTCGCAATCCAAAGTCATGTAAGTCTTTTAAAATACCGTGCTTCCATGTAGTGTCATATGCTTTTTCTAGATCGAAAAAGATAGACACTGCATGCTGCTTATTTACAACGGCATTCTTAACGAATGACTCCAGTCGAACAAAGTGGTCAATGGTACTGCGATTTTTACGGAATCCACATTGGATATTTGTGATTAAATTATTGGATTCTAAGTACAAGGTAAATCTGTTATTGACCCTGCGTTCCATGGTTTTGCAAACGCAACTAGTCAATGGAATTGGTCGATAATTGGAAGGATCAGTATAATCACGTCCAGGTTTAGGTATGGGAACTATTATAGCCTCACGCCATGAAGAAGGAAATTCTCCTGACGTCCAGATTTTATCAAATATCATCAAGAGGGTTTCTAAACAGGATTGCGGTAAATGTTTTGATAATGTATATTATCAGACCCTGTAGCAGTATCATGAGCTTGCCCAAGGGCAATGCTGCATAATAAAATAAAAGTTACTCGGGCACATCTCCTGAAAACTGAAGAGGGAAATAAGACTTTAAATGTTTAATGAATGCAAAAGTAATGAGGGAAAACTCTTGATTCCCCACTCAGTGAGTGAGTGAGTGAGATGGGTTTAACGCCGCTTTTAACAGTATTCCAGTTTTATCACAACGTGTCGGCTTAATGTGGAAGGAAAGCACCACGTGTATGGTGCTGACAAACCTAGAATCGGGGTGAACCGGGATTCGAACCAACGATCATAGGTTTCTGGCATGCCTAAGGGACGCAACACTGCACAGCGAATTGCGGCGCCTTAGACGACTGGGCCACCCGTGTCCCCCCTTCCCCTCCTCACTTAGAAAACACAACTGAAAACACACAAGCTGGGCAAGTTGTATAAACTGCATGAGATACGGGACAATCAATAGTGAAACGCATCACATAGGTTCAAAGTGCAAGCTTGGTAAGTTGTGTAAGCTACACGAGATCATCTTCCCGAGGGGGCGGTCGGGTAGCCTAGTGGTTAAAGCGTTCGCTTGTCACGCCGAAGACCCGGGTTCGATTCCCGAAATGGGTACAATGTGTAAAGGCCATTTCTGGTGTCCCCCGCCGTGATATTGCTGGAATATTGCTAAAAGTGGCGTAAACCATACTCACTCACTCACTCATCTTCCCGGGGCAAGGGAGTTAACTGATTGTGGAACTGGACCTTTATAGTCAGTTAACTCCCTTTCCACGGATTCCAGTAGAAATTAATATATTTCTACAGGTGCTCGTATTTCATAGTCCCAAATCACATCACCTCCACAGGGACGATATTAAATACGTTCGTTTAATGGAAGTTAATAAGTTACATTTTAACGTCGCATCGGCATTATCTCAGCAATATAGAGACGAGAACATTTATAATATCTACAAGCACGTTATATAACTACACAAGTCATAATCAAAAGCAAATTTGTGAAATATTTGAACATAACACTACTATTTACAACTGTTTGAAACGGCCGAAAATCGACACCAAATCTTCAAAAAAACAATTAGTTATTCAGATACAGTCTAGTATTTAAAATTTATGATACAGGCCAATTCTTTCAAGTCGTTAAGGATTATTTTTAGATTTTCCGTTTGATAATCCGAATCCCTTGCAATTGCAAAGTCCACTCAGTCAAGGTTCAACGAAAGTTTGCAACAATCAATATTTTCTGTAAGCTTGTTTAACGTTGTTTGTTTGTGGTGTATTTCTGCACAGCGATTTGCAGCGACGACTTAAGTTCAAACTGACTTCTTTAAGAATGTCAAGTGTCGATGATATATCATTTTGAAGTAGACACTCTTTTTACAAAGTACCTAAACATCTCTTCGTACCCTCGCTCCGCTGCAATCACGAAAGGCAACATATTGTGCTGAGCCTGAAGTTGTGAAGATAAGCCCTCATACTCCACCAGATGTTTGACAATATCTAAATTACCACCCAGACATGCCAGTAGTTAAGGATGAGATGTCCACTCAGTCAAGGTTCAACGAAAGTCTTGCAACAATCAATATTTTCTGTAAGCTTGTTTAACGTTGTTTGTTTGTGGTGTATTTCTGCACAGCGATTTGCAGCGACGGCTTAAGTTCAAACTGACTTCTTTAAGAATGTCAAGTGTCGATGATATATCATTTTGAAGTAGACACTCTTTTTACAAAGTACCTAAACATCTCTTCGTACCCTCGCTCCGCTGCAATCACGAAAGGCAACATATTGTGCTGAGCCTGAAGTTGTGAAGATAAGCCCTCATACTCCACCAGATGTTTGACAATATCTAAATTACCACCCAGACATGCCAGTAGTTAAGGATGAGATGTCCACTCAGTCAAGGTTCAACGAAAGTCTTGCAACAATCAATATTTTCTGTAAGCTTGTTTAACGTTGTTTGTTTGTGGTGTATTTCTGCACATCAAATTGCAACGATGGCTTAAGTTATGAATGTTTTCTTTAAGAATGTCATGTATCGATGATATATTATCTCGAAGTAGACACGCGCTAAGGCACATTTTTTAGAAGAACAATTGTGGTACCAGCCTTCATAGTGGTGATGCATGTGGCCCTGGTCAAGACCATCCAGATTAGTGTCTTTTTTTACAAAGTACCTAAACATCTCTTCATACCCTCGCTCCGCTGCAATCACGAGCGGCAACATATTGTGCTGACCATTACGTTGTAAGGATAAGCCCTCTTTCTCCACCAGATGTTTGACAATATCTAAATTACCCCCTAGACATGCCAGATGAAGAATGGTGTTGCCCTTATAGTCTGTCTTTTCCGAATTTATTTTTTGTGTTTGTAGCAGCTTAAAAAAGTCTTCTTTATTTCCAGCTCTTGCGGCATTCATTAAGGGCGACCTGCCACGTGCGTGCTTGCCCTGGGGTGCATGCTCTGGTGTAGTTTCACTACGATCTGTGGACATGGGATCGTCAATATCACGAGATGAGTTGCCTTCCTCTTTCTTCAGAACAATGTCATACAGTTGATTAATTGTTGTTGTCAGGATATCTATCTTAGCTTCAACCTCAACCAATGAGGACGATGTATGATGTTCTTGCATGTCGGTCTTCCTGCCAACTGTTGTCTGCTCAGAAACACCTTTGCCAATGGTCACATTTTGCATGTTGATTTTAGCTCCAGACATATTCTCCAACAAAGCACTTGTGATAGTAGAATCAGTTATTGCGAAATCATTATCTTTGACATCTGTTTTGACGTTCACGTCACGTAATTGATCAGATTTAATGGAAGTAGATGTATGACCCTCCCCAAGCAAACCGTTGCCCATCTGTCCGAGTCCACTCATATTACCAGACACGTCCACTTTGTTTCCACTTGTATTTTCAGTAGTTGTTATGTTGCCGTGTACAGTGCCTGCCGCGATAGCTACCCCTGCTGTTCCCCCAGTCACGGCAGTCGTGGAGCCTTGGTTACACCCATGTCTACCACGGTCAGAAGGCCCCGAGTCATTTTCACCATCAGCTTCTCTCATGTTGGGTTGGCCATGAATGATTAGGATTAACGAATAAAGTATAGCTACCACTTTCAATATAGTCGATATCATGTCACCTGAAACGATGAATATTAGTTTTCTGAAAAATGATGAATCTACAAAAGTACTATATTACTGACATTATCATCAACATATACATCATCGTTTTCAATTATATGTTCTACAGTTCTATAAAGAGTTGTGTTTAACATGTTCAGGTTCGTCTGACTGTCGGTCTCGGTGCTTCTTTGTTGGACGAACAGACAGTTACTGGTACACGTGAAGATCCGGGATGGAATAGGTCTTCCGCCACTCATGCTTGCCGTAAATGACGACTGTGCTTGTCGTTTTTGTTTGTTGTTTAACGCCGCACTCAGCAATATTTCAGCTGCATGGCGGCGGTTTGTAAATAATCGAGGATTGACCAGGCGATCAAGTGAATGACATCATGATCATTGGTCCACGCAATTTGGATACGATGACATGTATCAACCAAGTCAGCGAGCCCGACCACCCGATCCCGTTTGCCTTACGGCAAGCATCGGTTGCTGAAGATCAATTCTAACCCAGATCAACACGGATACAATGGGTATGCGTTCCCCTTCCTCCCATAACGCATGCCCGAGCTGTTGTTCGCTGTCTGGCAGGTTTGGACATTGTCTTATATTCGGCCCAAGATGGCCCTAGAGTTGTTCTTGTGGTGTGGGGCAACAAGGGTACGTTATTGATGGTGAGTAAGTCTTGAATCGAGCAGTTTGGGCCGGGCATTGTGCTGTTGAACCAGTATCCCTGTGGCTGACTTCAGACATGGTCCCCAGTATGGTGATCTACCTTCAATTGCTGGTGATTTATAGCCTTTTTTATTATGTATTGTTATATACGCATGCATAAAAGTTAAGCGCCACTGTATTCATAGTCTCCTAAATTCACGTGTGGGAATCAGAAATACGAAATATGATTATGTATGACTGAATTAGGCTTCCATAGTTTCATGAACCCAAATTTGTCCAGATACCACAAGGAAAGCCTGCTTTACGTGTTGCTGCAGTTCCCCTGTCGTGATATGGGGTTGTGTTTCCTTTGGCTGCAAACTTCCGCTGGTGACAATTCGTGGAAACCTGAATGGCCAACAATACCAAGATGCCGTTCTTCGTCCCGTGGTAGTCCCTCATTTTGACAACCATCCTCTTCAGACAAGACCTGTTTACATGGACGACAATGCTAGACCACACAGATCTCGTGCAGTTCTGGCTTATTTGCGTCAAGAAGCTATTGCCACTCTTCCTTGGCCGACCTGTAGTCCGGATCTTAATCCGATTGAGCATCTCTGGGACATTCTTTGTCGGAAATTCAGACATCGTGATCCCCCTGTTGGACTTGAAGCCACACTTCATGAAGAATGGATCCGTTTGCCTCAGAGAAGCATTCAACGACTTGTAATGAGTATGAGGCGTAGGTTGAAGCTGTGGTCAATGACCGTGGATCATACACACGTTACTGTCGTTTCTGTCTTGCAATAGACTCTGCACTCCCTAGGGTGTCTATGTGACACCTGATATGGTCTGCTGATATCATGACAGTTACATGACAAAAAAAGATATTCATTTTTTCTAATCCTTCAATTTCTGGTCTTCGGTAATATTCCTCTCTGCTCATATTCTTTTGGAACACAAGATAAACTTGCTTTGGGACAACTGTTGCATCACATGAGGTTCACATATACGGCTTATAGCAATCGTACATCTCGTTATAATAGTCATCATTAAGTGCCAAAAGTAACAGCTCACAAATATGGTGGGTGGCGCTTAACTTTTGTACATGGGTGTATATATAGTGATATGTTTTTATGATTAGAAGCTAGTTTTAGATAATAATCTGTGATATTCTAGTTATTTTATAGTCCTCTGTTGACATCATTCTATAGTTTCAATGCATTTCTTTTGTATAACATTTTATAATCACGATATGGCTGAAATAGTGCCGATGTGATTTTCAACATTTAACTCACTCAAATTGCCACGTATCCATCGCCATCGCCTCCGGAAGGGACACGCTAGATGCATCCCCGAGCCAATCGTTCACAGATGCGAGCCAAGGTTTGTACATGTGGACATTGGCGGTTCATTCTATGAACTTTATGACATCTTCATGATATACTTACCTTCGTCTACAAACCACAGCACAAATCCAAGTACTATGAAGCTCTCTGTGACCATATCACCATTCAGGAATGCTGCTGTTATAAGCAGCAGGTATCCAGATGCTAGTGCGATGTCACCGACATTTGAGTCCCTTGACAATGTCATTAATCCAAAACGCACTTCACCTGAAAAAGAGGTAATGTGAAGGGAGAGCTTATGGAAAATATAACTAAGATAAGTGAAAATAATAACGGGAATAGCATCTAAGTGGAATTGTGAAGTAAAATAACTAATATACATGGATTTTCTGTTCCTTAGGTGGAGCACGGGTGGCCCAGTCGTCTAAGGCGCCGCAATTCGCTGAGCACGCCAGAAACCTATGATTGTGGGTTCGAATCCCGGATCACTCCGATTATGTTTCTTGGTTTGTCAGCACCATACCCGTGCTCGTGGGTTTCACCGAAGTGGTAAACGTCTGAGACCAGCATCACTTCGGGCTTTCCTCCCACATTAAGCTGACACGCCGTGATATAACTGGAATAATGTTAAAAGCGGCGTTAAACCCAACTCACTCACTCTGTTCCTTAGACAGATGTTTACACCCAACTAAACACTAATATCAAATTAATAGAGGTTATTTCGTGAGTGTGTTTTAGGATGGTGAATATCATGTTGTATATAGCGAGTCTCAGCGATTTAACGTGATCACTTCTCTATCATAATTATGCTGGAGACCTTTAATACGAAACAAAAAGTGTCATTTCTCCAAAACGGTACCTAAACATCCCACATTTTACCAGGAATATGGGCATTAATATATTATACAAGGTCAAAGATTAGTCAGACAACAGTCGGACGGCGGCTAAAGTCACAACAGACAGTACTGTTCCAAGTTAAACTTGTTTTTTAGTGGCTATACTACCATATCGGGAAAAGACAGTTGCCTGCACATAATGTTCATAGTATTGGTTAAAGCGCAGAAATAACTTTGTCAGTGGTCGTCTTTCGCGTCAATACAGGGGCGCTCGCGAAAGTAAAAACCACTACTGAGCATGAAATTTCGTTTAGAGTATGTCTGTCTAGAGTCACTGACAGGACATAACGAGATGCTAAACGTGTGAAGATCCGGGGTGGAATAGGTCCTCAGCAACCCATGCTTGTTGTAAAATGCGACGAACGGAATCATTATCTTTCGGCACCACTGAAAAAATACGTCGTGTCGACCACCCCACACTCCCCCAAACAAACAGCCTTACCCCAAGACATACAGAACATTTAACATGGGTTCCCTAAGTTCTATCCATGTCTTAACCTCTTGCGGATCAATTGCTTGATAAAGGTACAAATATAATTGTTGACCTGTGAAGATCCGGGGTAGATCATTTTAAGGAAATATTGATCTTACCTGCAAGAAATATGCCCTGATTCCGACCTAAATATAGGATCACTCCGATCTCGAGAAGAATAAAAGCAACACCCATGATGTAATATGCCACCGTCGAAATCATGATGATAATCTGAAAGAAAAGATGTAGTGAGTTTGAGTATTAAATGTAATTAATTTTTTTGTTTTCTCTTTGGATATGCATCATGTACATATTGCTACGATTCCAGATTCCATGTCTTTATGTTACCATAAATCGCAAGAGAAGGTCGCTCCCACTATCGGACCAGAGGCTGATAATGTGTGTGGATTGGGCATCCTAACGCTGATTTTGTATTGCTTTTTACAAGTGTTTTTAGTTGTTATGATTAAATAAGTAGTCTGTGAAGTTATTATTGCTGAAATATTAATAAATCCGCGTACAAATATAGTGACGTCTATGGACTATAAGTTTCTTATCCCGGAGTGCATAAATAAAACAAATGCTTATAATTCAATCGTTTAACGATGCGATAAGCATACTGGTAGAAGAACTTTCATCATCTTGCTTGTCTGAACCTGGATACTGTTAGCTTGGCGACAGCTTTGGTGGTACTCGGACACAGTGGGCTGTACCCGGACAGCAGAGAGGCAGAAGTCGGAGACTTCATACGTTGTTCTTTTTAAAAAAAAATATGTATTGGTATTAAACTAATGTCCAAAAAAAACGATACCACACATTTTTCTAAATATTTTATTATGAAGAGTTAATTTTCGTCTGAAAAGGTACTTTTGCGTATCCTACGTTCCAAACCGAACGTATTCGGTCGATAAAACGGGGAACATTTGATCAATTGAGAAAAAAGCGTGCAATTTGCCCAAAAGACGTTCCGTCCCGTTACACGAAATGCACGTGCATATCTTCTGTATAAAACTGCTGATCCGACACGTTGGAATCACAGCAACAAAAAGCACACAAAAGAAATGCCACGTTTGACAGCGATTGAGAGAGAGAGAGACGTAGGAATGCTCCAACAGGGAGCTACGCACCGCGACGTCGCAAGAAGGTTAGGATGCGCGCGCATAATCGTCAGCAGGTTAATGCAGCGGTTGCGTCAAACAGGTCGGACAGCAGACAGGCCGAGAACCGGGAGACCACGGGTGACCACGTGTATTGAAAACCGCCACTTCCGGGTACTTCACCTTCGGAACCGCTTCGTAACGGCGATGTTAACGGCACGGACGGCACTGGGACACGTGATAAGTCGACAAACCGTGTACAGGAGACTGCGGGCACATGGTATCCGAGCACGTCGACCCTACCGCGGAGCGTTCCTGACACCTCAACACCGACTCAACAGACGGATATGGGCCAGGCGACTTCAACGGTGGCAACGGTGGAACTGGGCACGTGTCATGTTTTCTGACGAAAGCAGATTTTGCATCTTCAGGAACGACGGCCGGCAGCGTGTGTACCGAAGAGTAGGTGAACGTTTGGCACCGAACTGCATCCATCAAGTCAGGCCATATGGAGGCGGAGGTTTAATGGTTTGAGTGGAATCTGCGGTGACGTCAAAACGAGACTCGTCATTATTCGAGGAAACCTGAATGCGCAGTGTTATCGTGATGACATCTTACAACCAGTTGAGGTGCCATTCATCCAACAACAGCCTAATGGTATCATTTTCCAGCACGATAATGCGAGGCCTCACACGGCAAGGCTGACCCAGAACATTGAACATTCACGTTTTACCATGGCCGGCATGTTCACATTGTACTGTAACCGGGTTTTCTTGGCTTTATCCATTATTTTAAACAGATGACACCAAGACGGCTACGGGATGTGAGGCTTATGTTTATTATAATCACGATAGACACCCTGTTATAAGAAACAATAGATAATATAGTATATGCATATTAAAACATAATATATATCATATCATATCATCAAAGCAATACAATCATTTCTATTATTTCATACAACTAAGTATTATTAGATGATATGATAGAAATGACTTACAATACATATTAACTAAAATGGTTAAACATACCCTATGTGTGGCACAAGGGTGTGAAACGTGATACCCTTGAAATGTCACCATTCGATCATGATATGTACTGCAGAAGAGAGAGCAGGAATAAATACTTAGAGTGATTAAATACAATGAAATGAATAACAAAATGCATAGTTGGTGCAATTCCATTAATGTAGATATAACCTGGCATGTATACAAGATAATATTAAAATACACTAAAGCTTAGGTTTAAAGTTCAGCCTCTAAACCACATTCATTCAAAACATCAGCATTAATAGAAATATATGATTCAATGTAAATATAATTACTTCTTAGATGCTTATTTATAATGCATAATCTTTGATTACTATTTAGTCCTATTTAGAAATAAAGATAAATTATAAACTAACCTTTTGTGGTGATCTATGAATACTCCCAGTGCAGTGCATAGTGAAGGTGGCAATATGGAGTTAGTCAGAGCAAGAAGGTAAAGTTTGAATGTGGCCAATCACAGGATCGCTTGGGGTTTGATTGATCAGCAGAGGGCTGGACAAAGAATGTAGTTGAGCTTGGGTTGTGATTGATCACTGAGGCCTGGACTTAGAATGATGGGATAAAAACAAACACACACCTGTTGAATAAAGTTCAACAGAAACAAAACTTGAAATAGATTTATTTACAAAAAGACTAAAATACAAATATATACACCTGCTACACACTTCCCCCCGGCATGAAAATGATGTCCTCATCATTTGCCTAAAACAAGGGAGAGAAATGCTTTCTGTACATCAGTACTGTCGTTGGTGAACACTCCAGCGTTGATAAGAGAACTGAGATCCTCCAGTCGGGATGCGGAAATGCAGACATGACATACTCACCGCTAGACATCCAACGTGTGTCCGAGTCCTCCCTGATCTTCTGGGTTGCTGTGCAGGCACATCTTCAGCTGACTCAGGATCATCTTCCACATTGGCAGGTTCTTCTGGGTCTGCACCAGGATCTGCGTCAGTGGTCTCCACATCTGATGTCTCCTCTGCAGCAGGATCAACCTCAGCTGAAATATCTACAGGCTGGTCTGGCTGGCTCCCAACTGCATCTCCAACTAAATCATCTTCGTCCAATGCAGAATCTTCAACTTCTGCTCTAGCCTCAGTTGGCCTATCAGCTGTATCCGCAGCTGACACTGACGGCTCAGACGAAGGGAAATATATGTCTGACTCGTCATCCTCTGGTTCCTCGACTGGAATAGCAAGTCTCTTTGATCTTCTTGGTTTCGGGATTTGGTCTCGGTGGTTTTTGGTGCTGGTGGATCCGGTACAGGGAGTGCACCAATGGGAAGTAGAAGATTCCGGTGTAACACTCTCTTCCTACCTTCACCATTCTCCTTTCCGACCACATAGACAGGCATGGGGGGGGGGGGGGGGGGGGGGGGGTTCGGCTGACGAAGAACTGTGTATATGCCACCTTCCCACCTGTCTGCTAGTTTGTGTCTTCCTTCAAAGGCGACGGTTTTAACCAGAACTCGGTCACCAGTCTCTATAACTGCTGCTCTTGCCTTCTTATCAAAGTAGGTCTTCTGATCCTGCTGTGCTTCCTTGCTGTTCTGTGAAGCTAGATGTATGCCTCTTGGAGTCGATCTCTTAATGACTTTGTGTACTGCAGCAGTGACTTGGGCTTGCTTGGCTGGATGTCAAGTCCAAATGCTAGATCCACTGGAAGTCTTGGGTGACGCCCAAACATAAGGTAGAAGGGGGGAATGTCCGGTAGACTCATGTCAAATGCAATTGTATGCATGGACTAAGGGTCCAACATGGGCCTTCCAGTCCCTCTTGTCGTCTGGTTCCAGAGTCCCCAACATATCACATATAGGGTCCGGTTGAATCGTTCACACATCCCATTACCCATGGGATGGTAGGGTGTTGTGGACGACTTATCGATCCCAAGCAGCAGGCACAGCTCTGTCATCAGCTTACCAACAAAATTGGCTCCTTTGTCGGAATGAATCCTCTTGGGTAGACCGTAAAGGATGACAAAGTTGTTGAAAAACAAGTCTGCTGTCGTCTTGGCTGATGTATTCCGACACGGATAGGCTTGAGCGTACCGGGTGAAATGGTCAGTAATGACCAACACATACTGTTGACCACTCTTGGATGGCTCCAGAGTCAAGAAGTCCATGCAGGCCAGTTCCATTGGCTGCGACGTCTGGATGCTCATCAAAGGGGCTCTGATGGATGTGTTTCCCTTCCTTTTCAGACATCTCTCACATATCTTCAGGTAGTCATCTACATCTTTGGTCATACCAGGCCAGTAGAAACGTTCCTTGAGTAGGGATAAGGTCCGATCTCTGCCTGGATGTCCTACACGATCATGCAAGCTTCTGAGTGCTGAAATCCTACATCTGAAAGGTAGTACTAGTTGTTCTTGATCACATCCATCCATGCTGGTGACTCTATATAATACACCTTCCCTCAAAGTCAAATGTGCAAATGTCTTCAATAAAGTAATCATCTCCGGGTCTCCTTGGAACTGAGTTCTGTCGGGTCTCGTGGCATTCTCCAGATGCTCCATGATAACAGCAAGGGATGTGTCCTTCAGCTGAGCACAGCACCAATCCTTAGCATTGACAGCACACACATGGTCACTTACATCTGCTTCACTTCCTGGAACCACTTCTGTAGACAAGCACAAACTCTCAACAAGATTAGGTGCACAAATCTTGTTACAGATAGCACTCACCACATCACGAGACAGGTCTTCCATCTGGACTGGGTCTTTGCTGGGCAAACGAGACAACACATCAGCATACAACGTTGCTCTTCCCTGGCCGGTACTTGATGGTAAAGTTGTAACTTGCTAGAGCAGCTAACCACCGACGTCCTGTGGCGTCTAGGCGTGCTGTAGTAAGTACATACGTCAGGGGATTATTGTCAGTCATTACCAAGAAATCATTGCCATACAAGTAGTCGTAAAATTTCTCTGAAACGGCCCATTTCAGACACAAAAACTCGAGTTTATGTGCTGAATAGTTCCGCTCAGATCGATTCAAACCCCTACTTGCATAGGCAATAACTCATAGGTGACCATCATGCTCCTGGTATAAGACTGCTCCTAGGCCATGGGTACTAGCATCAGTGTGCAGCTCGAAAGGTCTTGAGAAGTCAGCAAACCCGAGGACTGGAGGTGATGAAAGTCTGTTCTTTAACTCCTGGAAAGCTTCTTCTTGAGCAGGACCCCAGTACCAAGCAGTTTGGGATGTCTTAGACCTCGACTTCTTGGTGGCACACTTCGGCATAAGTTCTGAGAGTGGTCTGGCGATCTTAGAGAAGTCCTGGACGAATTTCCAATAGTATCCAGCAAATCCCAAGAATTTCCGGATGTCTTCTGGCGTAGGTGGTGTTGGCCAGTGCTGAATCTTGTCTATCTTCTCTGGATCAGCTTCAATCCCCTCAGCAGACACAATATACCCAAAGTACCTCACCTTCCTCTTAAAGAACTTGCATTTCTGTGGGGCGAGCTTCAGTCCACGTTCTTGTAATATTCTAAAGACGAGCTCCAGCCTCTCCACATGCTCTTTGTATGTCCGGGAAAATGTGATGAAATCATCAATGTATATAAGGCCGATCTTCAAGTTCTGTCCCTCTAGAAACTTCTCCATAAGGCGCTGATAGGTCGCTGGGGCGTTTGACAAGCCGAACGGCATCCTGTTGTACTCGAAAAATCCGAGTGGACCTACAGTAAAAGCTGTTCTCTCCTTATGGTCATCATCTATCTCGACTTGGTAATAGCCGCTCTTCATGTCCAGCACTGAGTAGAACTTGTTCCCTCCGAGACAATCTAGAAGTTCTTCAATTCTCGGGAGAGCATAACTGTCCTTAATTGTCCGGTTGTTCAGCTGGCCAAAATCTATGCATAGACGTAATCGGCCATCTTGTGCTTGGCTAACACAACGTTGGATGCCCAAGGACTATGAGAGTGTCTAATCACAGAGGACAACAGTTCTTCAAGATGACTCCGAACCTGGTCATCCATCGCTGGTGGTATACGCCGATGTCTCTGCTTGAAGGGCACGTCATCATAGAGTTCTATCCGATGCTTGACCATGTTGTAATGTCCAAGATCTTTATCGTGTTTAGAGAAGATGTCACCATACCTCCTTATAACCTCAAGTCCCTTGCAACTTCATCACGTGTAAGTCCATCTTCCTCCAACTCAATGTCGTCATTCCACTTCTCAGAGTCTGAACATCTCATATCTGGTAGGTCTTCTATTGTCACTGGTTGAAGTTCACACAGCAGAGCTTTAGTGGGAACAACCATGGTCTGGGTAGTAACATTAGACACATGAACTTGTATCTCATCTGGTCTGTCATGACAGTATCTCACAACGGCTGGTATGATGTCTAAGTCCTTGGAAATAGTAGAGTCTACAGTTGGCTGTATAAGGGCACACACTTGTGGATATGAAATCCCCTTGCACAGTTGTCCACGAATGATGGCAGAACCATTAGCAGGTATGATTACAGGCTTACATTCAATGGATCTAACAAAGCCCAACTTCCCACCATTCCTCTCTAACTCCTTCTCTCGAAGCATCATACTTCTAAAGGCCAGGTACCAAGGTGTGTAGAGGTTGGCCGTCTGAAGGAATCGGATTCCATTAACCTTTCTGCAGGCATCCAAAAGTACTCCAAGAACATTAGTCCCAAGAAGAGCAGGAACTTTGGCATTATGGCTAGTGTAAGGCACAACAAGTAACAAACAAGTCATGTCATCTTGGTCATCACAACCATCACCAATGCCCTTGACCTTAACCTCAATGTAACCAGAGTAAGGTAATGAGTTACCACCTGCACATTCAATATTAAGAAGGCTATCTACTGAATGTATGGGAATATGAGTGAGATACCTATCATAAAAAGAGCTAGACAAAATAGACACTGTGGCACCTGTGTCCACTAATGCCCTAACAGGAATATTCTCTATAAGTATATCTACCTCATTTGAATTCCCAACTAAGTCAGTGTGTGCGAATACACGAGGGCTGGATGTAACACCTACGGGCGCCCCGGGCCATAGGCGTGGCCGAGTTTAAAGGCCTCTTAAGATGGTCAAGACGTACACGACAACCATAATACAAATGTCCGGGATAGCCACACCTGAAACACACAGGCTCGTGATCCGATGCTTGTCCAGGTGTGAGAGATCTGTTGTAATTAGCTCCAACCCCAGGTTGATAGAAGTAGGAAGGGGCAGCGGCACTCCTTCCCTCGGGAGATGGAGCAGGATACTGGCTGGATTGAGGATCATACATAGCTGGCTGATATCCTCGTCCTCCCTGTCCGCGACCTCTTGATCTCAGTGGTCTTCTCCCATACTGCTGTCCGTGGGTGGTAGAACCAAAGGAAGGTTGTTGCTGGTACACTTGGGCTGACAGCTGCTGATGTTGGTCACGTAGGTCGGACACACTCGTGGTCAGATCCTTGATCATCCCCTTCAGCTCAGCGATGTCATCAGGCTTAGAGACAGGCTGGTTACTGGCCATGTTGACGGATGCGGGCTTTGACTTGGACTTCTGGATATCTGATTTGGCTCGGTTCTGTTCAAATTCTATCTCACGGAAGCACAGTCTAAGCTCATCAAAGTCGGAGATACTCTCATATTTATGAGCAGCAAGACTCGTCAGTGAAGTCTTCAATCCATCCCAAAGTCTGGACCTCAACATCTCATCCTGCTCTGCTGAAGAAATCTGCTTCTGTTCCGCCAACTGGTATAACAGTCTCTCAAGTCGACAGCTCCAGGCAGTCACGTCTTCATCATTTTGCTGGTAGGAGCTGTAGAACTCCGAAAATAATGAAGAACTTCGGCGGAGAGTACCGAAAGCACTCTTCAACTTCGACAGAATTTCCACAATAGAAGCATGATGACCACGCTTCATCACAATAAGAGCTGCCTTATCCTTAAGTGACTGACGAATAGCCTGAAGGATAACAGAGTTGTCATGGGTCTTGGACTCCATGATACAGTTCACCTCATACCGCCAAACATCCTAGTCAGCATCCTTGCCGACCGTTCCACTAAACACAGGAAGTTTAGGGAAGTGACGATAAGCAACCTTAGAACTAAGTGACACCTGTTCTGGCTGAGAACCATCTAAAGTGGAAGCTTCTTCCTTCTTCACAACTGGGCCACCCTGCGTGGCATACTGCTTCAACCAAGACTTAAAGTCATCGGGGTTATCAGCCTTAGGGTGCAAACCAATCTTAGCAAAACTATCAACAAGACTAGCATATTCTTCTTCAGAGAAATTCATCTTCAAAGGCACAAGACTCCAAGTAAAGAATAAACAAAATCAAACATGGATCCACGGCTGGCAGTAATTATTTCACAGGCACA
Source organism: Haliotis cracherodii (assembly GCF_022045235.1). Classification (NCBI taxonomy): domain Eukaryota; kingdom Metazoa; phylum Mollusca; class Gastropoda; order Lepetellida; family Haliotidae; genus Haliotis; species Haliotis cracherodii. Next base: position 27,587,421 of record NW_027266269.1, on the reverse strand, counting down.
ACACAATGACTTGAAGTGCAGTAGATGGTGGTTTGTGAATGTGTCAATAACTACAAAGACGATGTTTTTTTTTTTTAAACATATACAGTGAGAGAACAACAATTGTATTTTCAGCGGCAAATAAACAAATTAAAGGACATCAGTTGGGTTTATATGGCAAATGCAAGTATTACACACATGGGTAATTAACAAGATTTGACCCTAGGATTAGATTATAACATGGTTGACAGAGGCAGAATAATAAAATGTGTGGACTACAATAACTATGAAGACCAGTGTGTCGGAACACGTGACAATATGTACAAAACCGACCGCGGTTCAAATCAACGCCATCATTATGTAGACATTTTACGACAAACGCAAACGGAAGCAAAACATCGCAAACGCAAAACAATGACAAACGGCAACGAGAATACCCACTCCCCCCCCCCCCCCCCCCCCCCCCAAAGAAAACAACAAAACACCAAAGCAAAGGGTGATAATTACAAATGGACCCAACATAATGAATGAATAAAGACCACGAGCAAAGGGGAAGACGAAGAAAGTGTATGAGCTGGTTAGATATTTAAACTAAGTGTAGTGTAGTGCAGTGCAGCGCAGGTTGAATAATATACCCCTTGATAAGAGCTAATAATGATTAACTTAACTAAGTTTATTTAAAACTAAAGTTTATTTGGCTAAGTTTATTGGTTTAAGTATATTCACACAATCATACTCACACGTCACACCTAAAAAAAAATTGTAAATGATTAAAGGTACTACAGTATGGAAATGAACGAGAACACCGATGAAGCTTGTACAAGCTCAACTAAATGCTAACTAATTAAGCTGCAACTAAGTATAAACAAACGCAAATTGTTATGGATATGTGTACACCGAATGAAAATAAATGCAGTTGACACTACATCTTATTGAGGGTAAATAACCTGCAGGTATATATGTAAACAATAGCAATGCTACTAACCGTAAAGGTATTTGAAGAAACGACAAGGAGTTATGCCAGGCAAATATTTACAAGTTCATAATGAACAGAAAATTCAAAGATGAATGTTTACAGACATGTCAAATGTAAACAAAGACAAAGCAATATTGCAAAAAAATGTAGAAACAGTACTTACAGTTCAAGAAGAACAATATATATATATATCCAATTAGATACGAGAAACAAAATAGTCCGGAAAATGAGTCACAATCACAATCACTGAACCAAGTCCAGCAAATTGTCAACTTGACCTGCCTTGGAGTCTCTGGGTCAAGGTCGCTGTCAAAGATCAGTAAGTCCTAGGGTCACAAGACCCAACCACATGGACCTGACAATCACTCGCGAGATGGCCAAATCGACCATAATTACAGTTCGTTCATACACTTGCATTCCATGCGGGGATCCAGGCATCACATCACATCACATCACATAAGAATCCTCACTGGGGGCTCCAAACATGTAACCGTATTTTCTTGGCTTTATCCATTATTTTAAACAGATGACACCAAGACGGCTACGGGGTGTGAGGCTTATGTTTATTATAATCACGATAGACACCCTGTAATAAGAAACAACAGATAATATAGTATATGCATAATAAAAACATAATATATATCATATCATATCATCAAAGCAATACAATCATTTCTATTATTGCTTACAACTAAGTATTATTAGATGATATGATAGAAATGGCTTACAATACATATTAACTAAAATGGTTACACATACCCTATGTGTGGCACAAGGGTGTAAAACGTGTTACCCTTGAAATGTCACCATTCGATCATGATATGTCCTGCAGAAGAAAGAGCAGGAATAAATACTTAGAGTGACTAAAAACAATGAAATGAATAACAAAATGCATAGTTGGTGCAATTCCATTAATGTAGATATAACTTGGCATGTATACAAGATAATATTAAAATACACTAAAGCTTAGGTTTAAAGTTCAGCCTCTAAACCACATTCATTCAAAACATCAACATTAATAGAAATATATGATTCAATGTAAATATAATTACTTCTTAGATGCTTATTTATAATGCATAATCTTTGATTACCATTTAGTCCTATTTAGAAATAAAGATAAATTATAAACTAACCTTTTGTGGTGATCTATGAATACTCCCAGTGCAGTGCATAGTGAAGGTGGCAATAGGGAGTTAGTCAGAGCAAGAAGGTAAAGTTTGAATGTGGCCAATCACAGGATCCCTTGGGGTTTGATTGATCAGCAGAGGGCTGGACAAAGAATGTAGTTGAGCTTGGGTTGTGATTGATCACTGAGGCCTGGACTTAGAATGATGGGATAAAAACAAACACACACCTGCTGAATAAAGTTCAACAGAAACAAAACTTGAAATAGATTTATTTACAAAAAGACTAAAATACAAATATATACACCTGCTACAGTACCAAGTGCTTTAACGTTCTTAATAGTCTGTCATTCCCTCAACGGAGGAGAAATCTTGATTCGTCGCTGAACCAGACATCTCTCCATCGCAGTTGAGGCCATACCCTGGGTTGACGACACCAATTCAGCCGTTGTTGACGATGTTGTCGATTCAGTATGACGCGTCGAACAGGACGTCTTGATCGTAGATCTGCTGCTCTTAAACGGTTTCGTACGGTCTGGTCGGAGATTCTGCGAAGTCCAGGTATTTGGGATGCGGTTGAGGTGACTGTGAACGTCCTTTCACGTTTCAAATATCCGTATTGCGTTTCCTTTTTTGAAGAGTATATAATTTTCACCACATTACTGTATTTTCCTCCCACTGGAATCTGTTTGTGAGGATATCTTAGACTGGTTATTATCTGGTCCTGCCTTTTTATATTTATTTAACGTGTCGTTTCAGGAATGGTACATTTGGTTATTGAGTCTGTCTGATACCAAAATACTCATGTTTTAATCGAAAGTTTATTGATAGTATTGTTAGCACTAACTGAACTTTAACTTTCATACATAGTGTAGGAATTTCAAAAACCTCGGCACAGAACATCTCATTTAATGACTACGGGGTACCATTGAATCTCCAGCAACATATGCTGGCCTCAACAGGCAACTTAATTATAGTTCACATAAATACAACTTGTGTCCTAAAAGGTACGAGTGTCAAGGAAATATTGTTATATACTGTCGTTATAGATGTAACAAATGTGAACACTTTAAAACTTACAATACAGTTAACTACGGTTATAACGAACTCAAAGGGACCACTGATTTTAGTTCGTAATAACCGTAGTTCGTCATAATCATATTTACAGCATATATACAACAGAAATAACGTGCCTACTCACCATGCAGTTTAGACCAACTATTGCTGCCTTTAGTCAAACATTTAAACCACTGGTAACATTGTGCCAAGAGCTTGGTGTCATAACGCCCTGTCCATATTGTGAGATTTGTTTTGACGACAACTCCACGTAACAACGCACGCTACCAGTTCTAATCGATATATTTGTTTGCGTGCACGACGGTTTCACAGGAGCTTGTAATTCCGAGAAGCGGCGTGACTTCGGTTTTTACGTCATGTCTAGAAATACACCAAATTCAATTGATCAGTTCTTTATTCCGCATAATAACAATACTGGTCACACGTCGAGAGAAAGGGTTCAACCAGAGACAGCTATACTTCTTTTGTGCATTCCATGATAAATAGACATTGCAATATTTTGTATTAAAATCTCATTTACATAATGTGAAATTCATCTTAAATATAGGACAAATTACATGTTCTACAAGTTTTTAGGCCAGGTGATTTTAGGCGGGATTAACGTTTTATTGCACTAAAATAGTGCGCGCGTGCGTGTCTGTGTGTGCGCGCGCATGTGTATGTGTCTGCTTTTTCTAGTCCGGACTCCCTGAGAGTGGCACCTATATTGAAGTGTTTATGATCAACTAGTGTTTTAATTTATTGATTGTGGTTTGCAAACACCCACTCGTGACCAAAGTGATGGCATAAATCCTGCTGGGATTTTGGTGGTCTAGCTTTGGTTGCCAGTGGTCTATAGCCTGGTTTTAATGTATATTAACTAATCTACTGAATAATTCTTTGTTTTGATATTGCTCAGGGTTTTGTTAATATCTAAAATGTGATATTTACCTTACTGTTTTACTGTCCTTCGTCGGAAGGTCTTTGATAATACAGTAAACTACGTTTATAACGAACACGCTTATAGCGAACCGACGGATATAACGAACTCTTTTTGGTTCCGTCCATTTGCTTATATATGCTTATAACGAGCTACGGTTATAACGAACAAAATTTGGTGGACCCTTTGGGTTCGTTATAACCGTAGTTTGCTGTTATAACTAAGTCATCGCGATATGGCTGCAATATTACTGATGCAGTATTTTAACTCACTCATTCACTCTAGTCTGGACTAATGCGCGTTATAAAGTGCTAGCCCACGGAGATACAATGTCGCAGTTGAACATGGATACCTCACCTAGACACAGCATACTGAGTAAAGCCGACAAGCCCTTAATGCCGAGCGCCAGGCAGAGAAACAACAAGTACCTTCGGTTAACGTGCCTCGCCCAATATTTGTTTCTGCTCGCCTAATATGACACCGTATTGGGCAACTAAAGACACCATAACTAATTATGATATTATGATGTCTCAAAGTGAGATTGACCAATCAGAGAGCAGAACCACCAAACCCATATACCGCCAGGAAAAATCCAAGATGGTTGTTACTGACTTATATGTCAATAACAGCCATAATGCCTTGCCCAATGTTTTTTGCTAACCTAATATGACACCGTATGTTGCAACTAAAGACACCATAACTAATACCATTATGCCTCAAAGTGAGATTGACCAATCAGAGAGCAGAACTACCAACCCCACATACCGCCAGGATAAATCCAAGATGTCTGTTACTGACCTAATATGAGACCTATACCGTCAATAACAGCCGCCTCGCCCAATACTTGTGTCCTAACGTTACATGATACCGTATATACGGCTACCAACGACACCATAACGAATAGAATAGATAACAGCCCGTCGTTAGGAAAATGCGGGCTGCTATCTAGTTTCAGTGGCCTGCTGATTTATGATTACAATCGGACATGTTTATGATAGTTCTATACATTATAGTTGTAAGAACAGTGGGAGGACATTCTACTCAACGTAATATGGGAGGACATTCTACTCAACGTGATATGGGAGGACATTCTACTCAACGTGATATGGGAGGACATTCTACTCAACGTGACATGGGGGGACATCCTACTCACTGTGACACAGGAGGACGTTCTACTTACCGTGACATGAGAGGACATTCTACTTTCCATGAAATTTGGAGGACATTCTAATTTCCGTGACTTTGGAGGACATTCTACTCACCGTGAAATGGGAGGACATACTACTTACCGTGACATGGGAGGACATTCTACTCACCGTGACATGAGAGGACATTCTACTCACCGTGACACAGGAGGACGTTCTACTTACCGTGACATGGGAGGATATTCAAACACGAAAACGTCGTTTTTTCCCGTATATGGTCATTGGACGGAAAAACGACGTTATTTGGACGCTTTCAAACCATCGTTTTTCCGTCCAAATAAAGTCGTTATTTGACATCGGAATTTACTGGGAGAGAACGATATCATCACAGTGTTTCGATGTGAAACTGCCAAAGTCATTCCTAACGCTCCTTGGAATATGACCGATGTCAGACCCGTGAAGATCCGGGGTAGAATTGTCTTCAGCAACCCATGCGTGCCGTAAAAGACGACTATGTTTGTCGTAAGAGGCAACTAACGGGATCGGGTGGTCAGGCTCGCTGACTTTGTTAATGAATGTCATCGTATCCCAATTGCGTGGATCGATGCTCATGATGTCAATCACTGGATTGTCTGGTCCTGAGTGATTATTTACAGACCGCCGTCATATAGCTGGAATATTGACGAGTGCACCGTTACACAACAAACAAACAAACAAACAAACAAACAAACAAACAAACAAACAGATCTGGGCCCTCTTGTACAAAGCGATCTTAGCGCTAAGATGATCGCTAACTCCCATAGTTTAACATAGGCTTACAATAGTCTTAGCGCTAAGATCGCTTTGTGCAAGTTGGCCCTGGACTGGCTCAATGTGTCCGGCTGTCCCAAGAGAGGATATGAATTTGGTCGATAATTGTGACTCTAACCGCGTCAAAATAACAAAGTCTCTAGGATTGTGTGTATGGTACCCCCTGAGAAGACACAAATTTCACCTTTACGTTTTTTCTTGTCGAATATGACTGGCGATACGGCGCCTATCGTCATTCTATCTCTAATTCAGATCCGCAAAGGTCAGTTTTCTCACAGATCGAACGTCCCTGAAAGCAATTTCGTATAATAGTTCTCATTAATACTACTTGTGTCCTAAAATGTACGACCGCGCAGAAATATTGTTGTATACTGTCATTATATGTAGTTTTAACTATTTTTAACACTATAAAACTTACAATACAGTAAACTACGGTTATAACGAACTCAAAGGGACCACTAATTTTAGTTCGTAATAACCGTAGTTCTTCATGCCGTAGTCAAGCAAGACTGCGTGACAAGGGTGTACTGATCTATACCGAAACGTGGCCTTTACAGCATTAACCCTCTGGATGCCGAGTTCTTTTTCTGACGCACATTTTCTTAAGATCGGAAAAGGTTGAAGGTTGTAGAGGAGGGACATATATGTCCCTGTGGCATCCAGGGGGTTAAAGAAGTTGTTATCCATAAATTGTGTTTACTTTGTCATCAGTTAACTTCTAAGTAATGCCAATGAAAAAAAATAAAAATATGTTCGTTACATCGGTAGGTTCGTTATAAGAGTGTTCGTTATAAACGTAGTTTACTGTATTTAATTTACTCACAAACTGATAAATTAGATAAACAGAAACACTGTTCAGCCCTCACTGACGACAGTCCAGGCACTTGCTCAGAGTTATCGCCCTTTGACCACACCCACCAAGAGAACCGGCGCAAAGGCAGTGTTCCCCTTCTGTTATTGCTGCAAACTTTCCCCCAACAAATGGCATGCATTTCAGGTTATACACTGAACCAAAGCTGCACAACTAACAACATATCAGGACCTTTAAGAACAAGTAGACCAACTATGACAAGTTTTCAACAATAAATTGTTTAAAAAACATATTTGTTCCATGTCCCTGTTCATATTTTCTTTTCTACTGTCCCTAATTATAACTCCTTTAGACCTTTCAGAAAACTGTTATATGGCCGCCTTGGAAAAAAAAATCAGATTCTATTTTTACAAAAAATTCACAACTTCACGTTATCAACATTAAACATGATGCTTGTAGTCAAAGACACTGCACGCAAAAAGTGCAATATAATATAAAATAATGTTTTAAATAGCTTAAGTCGCGTTGTGGTAGTCTTCATAGTTATTACATATTGACAGTAGAACGTTACCACGGACTGAGCTATGCCCCTTGCTGTAAGGATCCGATTATCTGGATAAAAAAATTAATTAATACTGTTAAACCTAAACTTTCCCTCCCGTCTAGGGCGCAGCGATTCGCTGTGCAGATTTGCGTCCTTTGGGCATGCCAGAAACCTATGGTTGTGGGTTCGAATCCCGGTCCGCCCCGTTTCTGTTTCTACGTTTGTCAGCACCATACCTGTGCTCGTGGGTTTCACCGAAGTGGTAAACGTCTGAGACCTGCATCACTTTAGGCTTTCCTCCCAATATTTTGCTGACACGCCGTGATACAACTGGAATACTGTTAAAAGCGGCGTAAACCCAACTCTCTCTCTCTCTCTCTCTCTCTCTCTCTCTCTCACACACACACACACACACACACACACACACACACACACACACACACACACACACACACACACACACACACACACACACACACACACACACAACCTCCTCGAAGGACAATTATCTGAGGAAAAGTCCATATTTGTGTTCGTACAAGCTATCGATTAATTGTCATGTTAAATATAGCCCATTGTGCCCACAGAATAAATGTATTTCACGGGAGAGGAAGGTTTGTATTTCCCAATACATTTCCCGTTCGGCGGATTTATACACGTGAAGGTGTGTACCGTTAGATCCAATAAAATATGGCCTCCAACATAAAAAACGTGTTTAATGTTCTTTTCCTTACGTGCAACACTGGAATCAGTTTCCGGCTATCTAGTTTGCATGTTCAATTGGGATATGCCGTACATGTTTTCTCATCTTACGTTACACATGAATGTCAGATTCTGATTGGCTAAGACCCATTCTGTTATTTTCAATGTGCCCCGCTTACATACAAGGTACAATTTGTATTACCCATGGGGTTAGAAATAAACGAGTTCATTAAAATCGTATGTGCACTTGTCAAATATTACTTCACGCACACCAGTGTGTTGTTTCAGTCATCGAAACGGTATTGTTGACGTTATTCGAATCCCATTGTGAAGTAAAGTCGGAATTACGTCACACTGGAAATGACGTCATAGTTGAAGATTGTTGACGTCATTCGACAAATTATGGTTCCGCTGCCGTTGCGACTTGCTTTCGTCCTTGTATGTGGACATCTTCTCCGGTAATAAATAGAACATTATATTCGTGTTCATGTCATACTATGTTTACGACTCGAGTGTCCGGAAATTAGACACGAGTGTCGTAAACATAGTATGTCATGAACACGAATATACTATTCTCTTGTTATGCTCCCCACTCGAATTGCCGAACTGTTGGCATTACATTTGTAACATACCAACCGACATTCTCCGGGTATTTACGATATTTCCCGAATGAAATAGATCTAGGGGACAAGAGATAAGAACAGCGATCTGATTGGATATCGCGTTTTCTTACAAGGGGCACAACTCGTGATCTACGCAAGCTGGCACCAGGGTCGAGCCAAGTGGCCTTGATGTGACAAGGGTAGAAATTAGGCTTTGATATATGCTATTGGACACGCTTGCCCTGGGATGATGCGAAACGGATGGTGGACAATTCATAAAGACATAGCAATAAGCCTATACTATGCATAAGCCCTTTCAATTGAGTTAGATCAAAAACACTGATAATTGTTGTTAGGATATCGAGTATTATTAATATTTACATTATATGGCGTTCATAGACAAAAAAAACCTCCAGTACTAAAAGCACGGCGTAGTGGATAGAACGCCTTGCTTGGAGGGCAGAAGGTCGGTTGCTCGATTCCCGGGCCGCGTCATCCAAAACGACGTTAAAAGGGGTACTTGTTGTTACCCTGCCTGACGCTCGGCATTATGGTGATAAGACATGGTCAGGTCGGGTCGGAGTAAGTACACTGTGTCTGAGTGGGTTATCCATGTTAAACTAACACATGGTAGTATGTCTGTCATACCCAAGAGAAGAAAAATTTAAAAAAAATAAAAATTTAAAAAAATCGGTAAAAAAATGATTTGGCAAGTCTAGGTTGCCACAGGTCCTGGATTGTTCTGGGCTCCATTTGGATTTTATTATTTTCATTTTGTAGATATATATGTTTGAATAAGATAGATTTATTTCAGGGACTAAATGTCAGTCTAGCGACATGGTATCTCAGTAGGATAAGCACTAGAAAACCGGCATAAGTCCGGACTGGTACAAACAGCCACACCCATGTGCAAGCGCTTCTAAAAATAATTGCAATAATCCCAATACAAACCCATTTGACTCACCTCATCGAATGAAGCTTGTTGCAATTGGTCACAGCGGCATAGTGTGTCCCGATTGATTGGAGAGACTCTGTACTCGTTAGACGCCATTAGCTTCTTAAAGGGACCACATCAATAACGTTATACAATTCTACAGGACCTTTCTCTACATTATCCTTTACAATTAACCAGTAATACCTCGCCGCAGATGTCGCCTGTCTGTCGTCTGTCAATAATGATACTACAAGCAGGCAGTAAGACCCAGTGAGGTGAGGTGAGGTGAAATTGGGTTTAACGTCGCGTCCAAGATAATTGCACTTATATAGCGACGTGTGTGTGTGGCTGCTTGTACTAGTCCGGACTGCTGTCGACTTATAGTGCTAGCTATGCCGCAGTTTAGCATGAATACCCCACTCAGACACAGTATACTGACTCCGAACCGACCAGTCCTTGTTCTAGCACTTTAATGTCTAACGCCAGATAGGGTAACAGCAAGTCCCATCTTTTAACATTTCTTGGTATGACGCGGCCGGAATCGAACCCCAGACCTTCCGCTGGAGGTCCAGACCCAGAGGCGGTCCAGACGCAGAGAGGCTTTACGACAGAGATATCCATTGTCCATCAGAACATCCACTTGATCAGTCTATTTTAAAAAAATATAACCAATATCTGACGGCAACTTAAACAATTGAATTTAAATGTATTTGGATGATAGTTCTTGGTTACGATATTTATAATAACCTGAGTATTTTCATATTTATTTTAAGAATTGTTTTTGGAGTGAGCATGCTTTTAGAATGCTTTTTGCAATAACACAGTCGAGATATTCTTCGTCGGAAGTAGCCATAAATCGTTTTCACACATTGTACCTTTTAGAATTTTCAAAAACAGAAACTGCGTTGTCTCATTACTGCAATAGGTGTAAGCAAGACCACGTAGTGAAATATTAAGGGCTGTGTTTTCCCTTGGTCATTATTTGTTTTTACAATTGTCTTTCATTTTCATACAATATCGGAATTAAATATAAAACATCAACTATAGACAACAAAGTCAGTGAGTTTGGTTTAACGCTGCTTACAGTAGTGGTGCAGATCTTAGACGCTTACCACTTTGGCGAAGCCCACGAGCACAGGTATAGTGAATAATATATAATCAGGTCGAACCGGGATTCGAACTCACGATGATAGGTGTCTGGAATGCCAAGGGACGCAACTCTGCACAGCGAATTGCGGCGCCTCAGACGACTGGGCCACCCGTGCCCCCAGACATCATTTGAGAGTGAAGGGGCAATAATTTTCGTCAGTGATTACTGTCAGACAATTATGAGACAATACTGTCCGTGACTGATAGCTGCCCCGGGAATCCGCTTTAGTCCCAGCCGATAGATCCCTCCTCGACCTCGGCAAGACGCTGACGTCGTCCCTAACGACCGAGCTCCGTCTACAAAGCATATGTGTAAGACGCTGCGTACGCAGAGAAAGTAAAATAACCAGTTGCTTGGACCAGCGCACGCAATATTCCGACTACTCACGTCTTGGAAACATTGTTATCGATCAGCATCTGAACATTGTATCCTGAGGGTGACACTCGCAGGTGCGCGATGCCGCTCCCCCGGACAGCTTCCAAGTCCTCCTTTTCCACCACGCGTACGTCCTCCCAAGGTAGTATCCGCGCCCCCTCACAGGCCAGCCTCAGAAGCCTCGGGACCAAACAACGGAGTTTTGCAAGGTGAGTGAATTGATAATTATGTTTTAGGTTGATGAATAATAAGAATGTTTTTGAGTAAACCAACTTTTGTCGGATGGTATGACATTGTAACTCATTATCCGTGGTTTAGTGGAGAGCGGAAGGCCCGGGGTTCGATGCCCGGCCGCGTCATACCAAAAGACGTTAAAAGATGGTACTTGTTGTTACCCTGTCTGGCGCTCGGCATTAAGGGTCTGTAACAAGGACTGGTCGGTTTGGAGTCAGTACACTGTGTCTGAGTGGTGTATTCATCATGTTAAACAGCGGCATTGTAATTTACCCCCCACCCCCACCCCCACCCCCCACCCCCATAAAGGCTGCCACAGAGGCGTCGTAAGAGGGCCAATCCTCGGATTTCTATGAAAGTGGTATTAAAAGCTTGAAGGACAAATGGAATAAGTGTTTTGAGGTGAACGGAGATTATATTGAAAAGTAAAAGTGCAAAAGATATTCTGCGACTTGGTCTTTTATTGAAGTTGCAAAACTTATTGGACGCCCCTCGTTGCATAAACTTGAAAATAGGATTTTCGACCAAACAATTACAAACGTTATCTAAAGGCTACTTGACTGAATACATTCGCTGAAACACCCCAAAACACAACTATAAAATAAGCACTTCTTGTTTGTCACCATCAAACAAGTTTGTATAGTTTCTTATACCCGACAATTTATAGGAACATTTTAATGATGCCTTCCCGGAATGAAATATGATTTACTAGACTAGTGTTTTTCCTTTTCCATCCTAAACTATGACCTGCTTGCACTTAAATGAGAGTGAGTGAGTGAGTTGGGCTTATCGCCGCTTTTAACAGTATTCCAGTTATATTACGGCGTGTCAGCAAAATGTGGGAGGAAAGCCCGAAGTGATGCAGGTCTCAGACGTTTACCACTTCGGTGAAACCCACGAGCAGCGGTATGGTGCTCACAAACCTAGAAACATAATCGGGGCGAACAGGGATTCGAACCCACAATCATAGGTTTCTGGCGTGCCCAAGGGACGCAACTCTGCACAGCGAAACGTTACTTGAAGCCGAAACACTGTGCAGTTTAGATTCCACACAGCGATCGTGACGCTAAGGAGATCGTAGCTCCCAAACAAAAGAATAGACTTGCGACAGTCGTAGCGCTAAGGCGATCGTAATTCCCATACTTTAGCATAGACTTACAACAGTCGTAGAGTTGAGGCGATCGTAACACCGGTACTTTAACATAGACTTACGACAGTCGTAGAGCTAAGATGATCGTAACTCCCATACTTTAACATATACTTACGACAGTCGTTGAGATAAAGCGATCGTAAATCCCATACTTTAACATAGACTTACGACAGTCGTTGAGATAAAGCGATTGTAAATCCCATACTTTAACATAGACTTACGAAAACCGTAGCGCTAAGGTGATCGTAACACCCATACTTTAACATAGACTTACGACAGACTTACGATCGCTTTGTGGAACTCGCCTAGACACACAACAGTTATACCCGTATCAAATATATCTCCATCGAATAACCATTTCTTGATTGTTTTATTTAGCCACCATCACTCGTGGGTGTATGCTCTCTTTTGCCCGGCAGTATAAACTACGTCAGAGAAAACATATATATATATATTTATATATATATATATATATATATATATATACTAAATAAGCTCCCGTATAATACCAATTTTATGAAACGAATGAATAGTTTTGGTATTTGACGAGCGAAAGCGAGTTTCATAAAATTGTTATTACACGGGAGCGAGTTTAGTGTTTTATTTTTTACTTGCCATTTATAACCTTTTTAGCATTGCACTGTCCCCAACGTTATCCAATTGAGCTTAACATTATTATGCTTCAAACACGTCAAATGTTGACACATATTAATTTAAATACCATACAACGGCCCACCTTTAGAAGTCGGGCATCCGCTGAACAAAGTTATCGTAGCGCAAATGTTATCGTAACTCACATACTTAAACAGAAACTAACGACTGTCGTTGCGCTACAGTACGATCGCCTTGTGGAAAGGGACCTGCACCACAAAGTTTACAATCACGTTACAATACTCTATGACGTGATTTTAAGGAATTTTGTTGCAAGATCCACCGGAGAAACAATGCCATGTGACGTCAGTCTAGCAACGGGGTTGCTGAGGTCATTGGGTGTGCATGAGCTCCTCTCAGTGATCTATCATCTCCTCACGCAATGTCATTGAATAAGCCAAGCGATGTTGGGAGCTTTCAATGTTTGTTAGTGTATCTTGTTCCCGCAGTACATAAGCGCGCGCTTTAGTATTACACAACGTGTAGTACAGCTGTATGTTTATTAAACAGGGTAGCTCTTCACGGGCAAGTAATACACAGGAGTGAGACTCAAGGTAATGTGGCCTTCTGTGATCAAGCCTCGTGATTTAGCCTGACTATCCCGACGTCGACATGGCCGTTATCGAGACACGGGTCTAATAAAGTATCGTAATTAATCACAACTGTTGTGTTCTATTGTGCTGTAGGTCTGCGTCCATATCGATTAGCAAACATATGGTTAATTAACATGTGTACCTGCACGGTTCTGTGGACAAAGACACTGTAGATTACTCTACCGTTGCAGGAGATCTGATTTCAAATTGTAATTCTGAGTGGAACTAGAGATCTAATGGGTATACTTGTGAATGCATGCTGCCTCAGACATACTTCGGTTTAGGATATTTAACAATATGCCAAACCCTAATGGTTTTAACATGACGTACGTACTCCCTGAAAGGTACCCGTAAACATCCGGGTTACAATTGGTCTTCAGCAACCCATGCTTGCCGTAACAGACGACTATGCTTGTCGCAAGAATGGACTAACGGGATCGGCTGGTCAGGCTCGCTTACTTGGTTGATGCATGTCATCGTATCCCAACTGCGTAGATCGATGTCCATGATGTTGATCAGTGAATTGTCTGGTCCAGACTCGATTATTCACAGACCGCCGTGACATCGCTGGAATATTGCTGAGTGCGGCTTTAAACAACAAAGAAAGAAAGGAACAAACAAACATCACGGCTTCGATGACATCAAAACCTCAAAATATTTAAAGTACACGCAGTTGGTTATTGAATTGGGCTTAATGTATTCACCATACTTTGGCCGAGGCACGCACCCGAAATCTCACCTCTAGAAGATCGACCTCAGTGCTTAATCAAGACCTCAATTAAAGGATAAACATGCCGCTGTTTGCGTATCTGTCCCAAGACACAACCGAAAACAAAAAAACATTGCCCTGTTTTTATCCATTTAAAACTCCTGGTCTCTTAGTTTATTGATTTCTCTGATTTTCCTATTAATAACTAGTCCCGAGCTTGTCAGTCAGATGGGAAAACACAGGGAACAACGACGGCTGACGATCAGATGATCAAATCAAGGTCCAATCTGCATTCGAGAAGCGAAACAAATCAGGTATTGATAACGGGTACTTAATCAAATGCTGTTCTGTATTAAGTCAAGTGTAGTCACAAGGTCTTATAAATCGGTTGTATACATAATGATTTGATCCCTGATGTGCCCCCCCCCCCCCCCCATCTCAGTCCGGGATAATGATTAATGTGGTGGGCGGGGTGTAGTAGGTGTGGGGGATGGGTGGATGGGGTTTAGGGTGGAGGTTAATTGCCCCATTCTCAACATAACGAACTTGCGCCGTCGCCGGGACGACACATAAGGCAATTGGCGGGCCTCTCACGACAGCGACCTTTCGACAACACATCACAAGTTTGTAAATAATGGATTCTAGACCAGACAGTGGAGTGATTGACATGAGTATCCACATCGGGAATCATCACCATTAAGTTTGATAGTGATTCATCAACCCATGCTTGGGATATAGTCGGAATCGTACAATGGACAATGCTTCTGGCAGATATTTCTGTGATGATGGCAAGGGTTTTCGATTCTATTTTACCTATCGTTGATATTACCAATTCGCGACAGCCCAAAGAACTATAAGGTAGTATTTCATTATCTCCTGTGATTGTGGAAAGCGTTGTATCGCTTTTATTTATGTGCACACTCGAAAATACTGCGTTAAACCCTCCCCTTATGTTTGTTTGTTTGTTGTTTAACGCCGCACATGGATATAACGAACTACAAGGGACCAGAGATTCAGTTCGTTATATCCGTTGTTCGTTATACACATTTACGCTCGGATACTTCCGCCATCTTGTATAATGCAAATCACAATACACGTAGATGGGCTTGTCGGTGATCAGATATCAGTTCGCTGTATCCGTTAGTTCGCTGTAGAGAATTTGTTATATACGTAAACTTTATATGATATTATATAGGAGATAAATCGGGGATTTTTTAACAGTTCGTTGTATCTTTTTGTTCGCTCTATCTGTGTTCGTTATATCCGTGTTCTACTGTAATCGAGTCCAGACCTTACAATGGCTTTTCTGAGTGATCCAGTTATACTACGAGCGAGAGGATACTGGCCTCTGCTCACAATATCGACCTTTACACAGTTCATTAGCTGAATGATGAGTTAATATGTAATAAATTATTTCATTACTTAGTTATACGTGACGTGAATAGACTGTGTAATTCTACACTGTGGTGTAACGTTTGTAATCGATGCCATGATTCGCACTGACTGATGAGCACTGCCCACGGATCGATATATGATCATAGTATCGGCCTTATTGTCGTATTGGTAAAGTCACTACGTCAGGTGTTAACTGGGGCGGAGTGATATCGTCACCTGATTTCAACAGTACCTCATAACTCAATCGAGACAGCATGCCTCCACACAGAACACCCTAATCGTTTTAACAGTGTGGCCTTAAAAGACTCGTGCGATAAAAATATTTGATCTAAAGATAAAAATGCACATTTCACCTTCGTCCTGCGGAAACAATGCAACTCAATCACTGCGTTGAAGCTTGTGAGAGAATTAGAGCGATATAGAAAGGTATAGGTTTATACGCTTCTCATTAATCATGTATTTCCTGTACCAAGCCTTGCCCCGATATCTGAAAGCTAGATATTTGCGGATTGGCATAGTAGGCGCGCACCTGTTATACCCGGTTTGGGGACTGAGCTCTTTCTCCCCGACTAGAGATGGACTATATAAGGGAAGTGATGTGTGAAAAATAAGCTGCGGTAAAGCGGGAAAATGAGTGGCCGTTCATCTACTGTAATGGATGATCTATAGCGCTACTGATGTAACACACGAACAAAGGACTTATCCAGAGTTGGTGTGTGTCGGGAGCGGTCTAGGTCGGGTGTCTATTGGCATTAACGCTTTGATGCTGCTGCCAGATTGAAGGATTGAACGCAGGAGTAACAACTGATCAGCGCTGTTGTGAGGGTCATGGACCCTTTTACTGGATATTCTGAATCTTTCGCGTAGGTGTATTGTGGTCAGGGACCGATTACGTTGAACCACTTCACAGGGAAATGTACCTCTTGTCCTGGCTTCTTGGCCCAGGCGAAGAGGAATTCTTGACTCTTGAACCACTTGTATCGGAATACTGTCCTATTGAGCCACGTGTGTGGGAATACTGTCCTATTGAATCACGTTTGTAGGAATACTGTCCTATTGAACCACTTGTGTCGGAATACTGTCCCATGGAACCACGTTTGTAGGAATACTGTCCTATTGAATCACGTTTGTAGGAATACTGTCCTATTGAACCACTTGTATCGGAATACTGTCCTATGGAACCACGTTTGTAGGAATACTGTCCTATTGAACCACTTGTATCGGAATACTGTCCCATGGAACCACGTTTGTAGGAATACTGTCCTATTGAATCACGTTTGTAGGAATACTGTCCTATTGAACCACTTGTATCGGAATACTGTCCCATGGAACCACGTTTGTAGGAATACTGTCCTATTGAACCACATGTGTGGGAATACTGCCCTATTGAACCACGTGTGTAGACATACTGCCCTATTGAACCACGTGTGTAGACATACTGCCCTATTGAACCACGTGTGTAGACATACTGCCCTATTGAACCACGTGTGTAGACATACTGCCCTATTGAACCACGTGTGTAGGAATACTGCCCTATTGAACCACGTGCGAAGGAATACTATCCTATTGAAGCACGTGTAAGGGAATACTGCCCTATTGAACCACGTGTGTAGGAATACTACCCTATTAAACCACGTGTGTAGGAATACTGCCCTATTGAACCAAGTGCGAAGGAATACGTAACTCTTGATGACTGGCATCTACTTGGTAACTGGGTCAAATATGCCTGTTTAAAGACAGCCTCATATACTTCTCTATGATAACGGATGGATCGAATGTCCAACGGAGCCCAACACGGGACAATCACGGGGTAATATCCTTACCGGAGTATTCCATTATACACGTGATGCTGCAGAGTTCCGGACACTCTTAGCATACACCCGAGTTCATAAACAAATATAAAATAACTGTTTGAAGGTCATAAGTACCAAATTGCCGGAGGATAGCAACACTTGACTTTACCGATCGAGAACTGGATAACACAATATCGGGATGGCGTCTACCGAAAAGCCCAATATGATGTGGACAAAACTAGGGTAAGTTTTCCTAGAGTGATGGGGTGATGGGTGAGGTGAGGTGAAATTGCAGAAGTCGATGCTGATCGCATCTCGGCCAAACCATTGTATGTCCTAGTCGCGAAACTAGTATACTGTTTGGTTGATTGTTTGAGTACATGTATGTGATTTGTAACGCTTTACTCAACAGTACTCCAGCTAGGACGGCGGCTTGTGAATAATCGAGTTTGAGCCAGACAATCTAGTGATTGATCTTATGAGCAAAGATCCACAACATCGAGGTAACCTATCCTGGCCACCCGATCCATTAAGTCGCACCTTACGACCAGGAAATGTTACGTTGAACTTCAAAAGCAAATGCTCAAAACAAGCAAGAAACAACTCGGCCAAGACTCCGTTATTTGCAAGCCGACGTGGTCAAGCTGAAATATTGATGGTGAAGTGAGATGAGGTGTGTGTGTGTGTATGCGTGTATGCGCGCGCGTGCGTGCGTGCGTGCGTGCGTGCGTGCGTGCGCGCGTGTGTGTGTGTGCTTGTACTAGCCCGGACTGATGTCGATTTATAGTGCACTTTAGCATGAATACCCCACTCAGACACAGTATACTGACTCCGAGCCGACCAGTCCTTGTTTAGCCCCTTAATGCCGAGCGCCAGACAGGGTAACAACAAGTACCATCTCTTATCGTCTCTTTGTGTGACGCGGCCGGTGATCGAACCCCGGACCTTCCGCTCTCCGGGCGGACGCCCTACCACTAGACCACGGAGGCGGTTGAAATATTGATGACTACGACGTAAGACAATATTCATTGCACTCACTCCATACGTTCTTACTGGGCTGAATTAGAAATAGGACATGTGGCGTTATCAGCCCCAGGGCTGACGGTTTGTCGTGGGTGAGTGAGTGAGTATCGAAAGTTTGAAACGTTTCTATTGTTTGTCATTAACAGACTCAATGTCATACATGAACACAAGCGTCCATAGGTTTGTTTGTTTGTTTGTTTTTTTAACGCCGCACTTAGCAATATTCACGCTTTATGACAACTGTCTGTAAATATTCCTGTCCAATCCAGTGATTGATATCATGAGCATCGACCTACGAAACTGCGATACGATGACATGCAGGAACAAAGTCAGCGAGCCTGTCCACCCAAGCCGTTAGTCCCCTCTTACGACAAGCGTGGGTTGCTGAAGATCAATTCTCATCCGATCTTCACGGGTTATGTGAACAGTGGTTCATCTATATCACGGCGAGTCTTCATGGCACCGGTTGTGTCGATAACAGTTATTTAAACCCTCGAGCATGGGTAGGGCGTTTGTAGACAAACGGTCATGGTCAGGGCGAAACTTGGATTCAGCGGATCTTGGTTAGACCAAGGGAGGTAACTGGGATAAGCACGTACCCTTGGAGTCAGTTCTGTCTGCATTTGGGCGATGCTTGGATGATCGGAAGAGAGCGCTTTTACTCGACTGTTCACGTTAAGCTAGTGACGTTAACACGATGGTGTAGGTGCACTGTGTGAAAAACCAAACAAGGCTCTATAGTGAGTCGTTGAGCTCCATGTACGGTACAATATGGTGCTGTTGTACAAAACAACCATAGCGCTACGACTGTCGTAAGTCAACGGGGTCGGGTGGTCAGGCTCGCTGACTTCGTTGCTGCATGTCATCGTACCCCATTTGCGTGGATGGCAATCACATGATTGTCTGGTCCAGAATCGATTATGTTTGCGACCGCCGTCATATAGCTGGAATATTGCTGAGTGCGGCGTTAAACAACAACAAACAAACAACTGGATTCTCAGCTAAGGTTTTCATTGAAGCTGAAGTAAAATCTCCAACACTCGGCGGTGGCGTACAGGTTTGTGTATAGAAGCTGAAATATCAGTCATGTTAATGCCCGAGTGAGTGTGATTTGGGGACGTTGTTAACAATATTCGCCTATATTACAAACGGGACTCGCGAAAGGAAATCACATCAATGCGGGGGTCGAACCAGGGACTTCGACGCGCCCACGGTTACTTAAACCTCTGAACAAGAAAATGGTGAGGTGAAATGGGGTTTATCGTCGCGTCCAAGGCTTATATTACAAAGCGCATGCATGTGTGTGTGCGCGCGCGTGTGTGTGTGTCTGCTTGTACTAGCCCGGACTAATGCCCATTTTATAGTGTTAGCCCACTGAGAAACAATGCCGGAGTTCAAACACAGTATTCTGACTCCGAGCCGACCAGTCCTTGTTTTAGCCCCTTAATGCCGGGCGCCAGACAGGGTAACAACAAGTACCATCTTTTAACGTCTTTTGGTATGACGCGACCGGGGATCGAATCCTGGACCTTCCGCTCTCCCGTGGACGCCCTAGGCTGACAAGAAAATAACGAGAGCTGCTTCTCAAACATTATTTAGATATATGCTAGTATACTAAGGAAATGAACACCAGTATAACAGCTGGTTTGAACAGTATTTCACTTATATCAGTGCATCAGCATGGTAGGAGAGGAAAACAATAAGTGAAGCATATGGTAGAAACTTACCATTGTTGTGAAACACAGGGGTTTGTGTTAGAAGCTTACCATTATTGTGAAACACAGGGGTTTGTGTTAGAAGCTTGCCATTGTTGTGAAACACAGGGGTTTGTGTTAGAAGCTTACCATTGTTGTGAAACACAGGGGTTTGTGTTAGAAGCTTACCATTGTTGTGAAACACAGGGGTTTGTGTTAGAAGCTTACCATTGTTGTGAAACACAGGGGTTTGTGTTAGAAGCTTACCATTGTTGTGAAATACAGGGGTTTGTGTTAGAAGCTTCCCATTGTTGTGAAACACAGGGGTAGGATACCGAAAATCTAAGAATCGCAATCATTTTTGTTTGTTGTTTATTGTCGTACTCAAAGTCCAATATTCCAACTAGATGACGGCGGTGCTAATCAGGTCCTAATCAGGTAAAACTACCCACGCCACGAATTGATATAAATCAAAATCCGTAACATAGGATCAGCAACACGTCCATATGTAAAAGGGGCTCGTCACGTAGAAGACCCGGATCCGAATCCCCACATGGGTACACTGTGTGAAGCCCATTTCTGGTGTCCCCCCCCGTGATGTTGCTGAAATAATGCTAAAGGCGGCGTAAAACAATACTCACTCACTCACTATGTAGAAGGAATTTCAAATGGATCCATGAAAATAAACCCAACAGAGAACAGTCGAGCACGGCTTCTTGAGGGAACGACGTGAAACACGTCGGGAATATGTTCTCCTCGCTGGCAGCAAGTGCGCTAATACATTTTGTGAAAATAGGATTCGAACCGTCGACCAGCGGATCCGGTCACACCCTTGCATATGCACTATGTGTGCTACAGTTAGGTACAGAACCTCTCCACCTATTCATCTTTGTATCTATTTGTCTTTTTTTCAAACTTTCTATATTGTTTTCTATTTCAGTATGAATTATAATGTTAATGTACACCATATTAAAGATCTGTCATCAGTCGTATGACATTTTTTTAATATTCTAAAAACAATCAAGTGAAACCCAGTTAGTGTTGTCTGAATAGAATTGAGGGACAATATTATTACACACCTATGGTTACCCCGTGATGATCCGAATTATAATTCATCCTCAGCAACCCATGCTTGTAAAAGGCGACGATGCCTTAACGTCTTTTGGTATGAGTGAGTGAGTGAGTGAGTATTTTTTACGCCGCTTTTAGCAATATTCCAGCAATATCACGGCGGGGAACACCAGAAATGGGCTTCACACATTGTACCCATGTCGGGAATCGAACCGGGGTCTTCGGCGTGACGAGCGAACGCTTTAACCACTAGGCTATCCGACCGCCCCCTTTTGGTAAGACGTGGCCGGGGAACGAATTCCGGACCGTGTGCTCTCCGGGCGGACGCTCTACCACTAGACCACGGAGGCGGTCATCTAGGTTAATACCATGGTACCTGTGCCCTGGATTTCCCCAGAGTGCACTATATGTGGTCAAGCCACTGACCATCACTGTATATATGGTCAAACATCTGATTAACAATGTATATGTGGTCAAAACAAGCAGTTACCCGTGAAGATTCCGGGGTAGAATAGGTCCTCAGCAACCCATTCTTGCCGTAAAAGGCGACTATGCTTGTCGTAAGAGGCGACTAACGGGATCGGGTGGTCAGGCTCGCTGACTTGGTTGATGCATGTCATCGTATCCCAACTGCGTGGATCGATGCTCATGTCAATCGGTAACGGTAACTGAAGTTAACAGACCCGTGAAGATTGTCTGAAGTGAGTCTGGATCACTGGATTGTCTGGTCCAGACTCGGTAATTTACAGACCGCCTTCGTATACTAGTAGATGGAATATTGCTGAGTGTGGCGTTAAACAACAAACAAAAAAACCCAAACAAAACCATATGTTTCAATTATCAGGAAATCTATTCACCTGAACGAGTTCAGTGGGAACGATATAACGGGCCGGAGTAACGAGGTTTACTGATAATAATAATGTCCATGATATCTCTAAATGTAGTAAAGGTGTATAAATATGTATATATGAACCTCTTTAGACCCTCGGCCATGGCCTGGCTGTAATAACGTTCAGTTCACAGACCTACGCCTTTTGAAGAAACGCAAGACACAGTTAATTGTTCCCACGTCAAGTGTCGGACTATAGCAATGACAGCAGAATCGTTCAAATCCTATCCCCGCACAAAGCGGAGAGTTCAGTTGGGTTCAGCTTCATTCAGAGGCTATTGATACATCTCGATTGATATCACTTGCTATTCAAAACGGAACAAACATATTCATTTACGGGAAATGGAGCGTGATGTTTTCGTTTTCGTAAACAGGCGCAGGTCTTGGGGTGGAGGTAAATACTGACTATATGTCACCGGTCGAGTCTATAGACCTCTTACTGTCTTGTAGGAACCGCTTAAAATGTTTTGTTTTTTGTTGTTAATCGAGTAATCGAGTCTGGACCAGACAGTCCGGTGTTTGACATCATGAGCATCGATCCACGCAATTTGGATACGATGACATGCATCAACGAAGTCAGCGAGCCTGACCACCCCCTGATCCCGTTAGTCGCCTCTTACGACAAGCATTGTCGCCTTTTTACGGTAAGCATAGGTTGCTGAAGACCTATTCTACCCCGGATCTTCACGGGTCAGGAACCGCTTAAGGGACAAGTTGAGTCAAAGTATTAAAGCTTAACTGGCTCTGTCACAGGCAATCAGGAAACTCAGGTTGATAGTTTCACTTCAGACTTGATTATCATTTTGTTTTTGTTTGTTGTTAAAAGCTGCACTCTACAATATTCCAAGTGCATGACGGTGGTCTGTGAATAATCGAGTCTGGCTAAGACAATCCAATGATTGATATCATGAGCATCGATCCACACCATTGGTTTGTTTTGTTTGTTTCTTTGTTGTTAAACGCCGCATTCAGCAACAATTTAGCTGTATATGACGGTGGTCTGCCTGGACCAGACAATCCAGTGATTGATATTATGAGCATCGATCCATGTCGCCAGGGTATGATGATACGTTGAGCCAAAGCCACCGGGCGTGACCCCCTGAGCCATTAAGTTGCCTCTCACTACCAGCATAGGGGCGGTCGGGTAGCCTAGTGGTTAAAGCGTTCGCTCGTCACGCCGAAGACCCGGGTTCGATTCCCGACATGGGTACAATGTGTGAAGCCCATTTCTGGTATCCCCCGCCGTAATATTGCTGGAATGTTGCTAAAAGCGGCGTAAAACCAAACTCACTCACTCAAACTGAAATTAAGGTATAATATAAAAACGAAAACAATTTGGTCTTTCTCAGAAAGGAAAGGGGCATTTCTTAACCACGACAAACAGTGAATGAATGTTGTTCAAAGCCGCAGTCAGCAAATCAGTTGAACACAATGTTATGGTCAAACCTGAATTACAAAAAAATATTTAAAAAAAATACACGAAAAGATTTGGGAAGCGTCCTATGTGTGATCACCAGGTTATGTTGGCAACGTCTCATTCGTCACCACTTGCATATTTCCGTAACCAACATTCGGCTTGTCCCGGAATTTGGACGAGTTGGTCACGAATGGGTAACGTCATATAATTAACACACAAACCAATATTCGATCATCAAAAATATTATATATCCATTCTATTGATAAGTAAGACTGCCCCCGTGGTCTAGTGGGAGATCATTCGCCCGGAGAACGGAAGGTCGGGGGTTCGAACCCCAGGGACGTCACACCAAGGTGTGGTGTAGCCTAGTGGTTAAAGCGTTCGCTGTCACGCCGAAGACCCGGTTTCGATTCTCCACATTGGTACCATTTCTGGTGTCTCCCTCCGTGATATTGCTGGAATATTGCTACAAGCGGCGTAAATCAATCCTCACTCACTCACACCAAAAGATGTTTAAAAATGGTACTTGTTGTTTCCATGTATGTCGGTCGACAATTAAGGGGCTAAAACAAGGACTGGCCGGCGCGGGGTCAGTACACAGTGTTTGGTTTGGTACTGCGGCATGGAATCTCAGTGGGCTAACACTATGAAACTCGGGGATGGAATACTGTAATACAGTGCAGCTGTAATATTACTCATTTCGACGTTAAACATAAAAAAACGAAACAAACAAACAAACAAACAAATAAAATATTTTTTATTCTCAAAACCCGACGCCATGTCGCTGGATCCGTTCAAAGGTTATAAACGGTAGTTTAACTGTAATATTGCTCATACTTGGCGTTAAAAACAAACAAACAAACAAACAAACAAAACAAATATTTCTCATGCTCCAAACCCGACGTCATGCCCTTCGCTGGATCCGTTCAAAGGTTATAAACGGGTTGAACTGTCTATAGGAAACGACCGTGAGTCTTTGATTCGCAGAGCATTCAACTGATCTAGCCGTCACAAAGACGGCATGGAGAAGGGTGTCCTTAAAACACAATCCGCCCAGCATACCACAGTGACAGCTGGGTGAAATATAGCCCCGACACTGACATGGAGGGGCAGAGACGCGTTAGTTTCGTGGACAATATGGCTGAGGTGGGACTGAGTAGTCTCTCTATCGCTGCCAAGAGGTTCAGGAAGAAAGGGGGGAAAGATGACGAAGGGGGTTTTCGACAGGTGGCGCTCTTGGGGTAGGTGTTAAATCGAAATATATTTATCAGTCCAAATTCAAATATTAGGGTAGAGAGTACGTGTATTCTAGGCATATTGGACTTAAAAATGTTAATTTTAATATGCATTGTATATTTCAATGATCGGAATAAAATAAGAAATGTTAAAAAATGAAGGAAGGTTGAAATTGTGTTGTGGATTTCATGTTTTTTTTATTCTTTAACGCAATTTTTGCTGTTACCTTTATTTGGCTAGATATCGATGTCACATTGGAGAGTTAAATAAGTTGATATCCATGACTAGTCAGTCCTAAGAAGGACCGTATCTAAATACCATTTAAAGATATCATAATGCGAACCAGAAGGTGTTTGTGTGGTTAGTTGGAAACTTCTACTCAAAATTTCGTATTTAAACGAATTTATACAGAATAGACACGTGAAACACATAAACAGTTACCTTTCACTCGACATAGTAATTTTATCAGTTTAAAGTAAGATAAAAAATGTAAGTATTTGTTGTGTCGAACTGTGTATTTGTTTGTCGAACTTTGTATTTGTAGTGTCGAACTGTGGGTATATTTGTTAATTAGGCGATGAAGTTGATATGCGTTCGGTGCAAATGTGAACGCTTGCTCGGGACATATTCTGTCTGATGGAAGCAAATTGGAATGAAACAAACTTGTTTCATCGTGAAACATAATTACCATAAGCGCTAAAGTACTAATTGGGCCTTGGCACAAATACAGCGTATCAAAGGTTTTTATGTCTTTTTACACGTAAAAGTGTGTAAAAATATGAACAAAACAGACTATTGTGAAACTGAGCATAATCAGGTGTTAGTAGATCCAGGTGAATGTCCATGACCTATGACACCTTGACGACAGGTGAAAACAGGTGCTTGAAACCCACGTGCATGTGATTTGTCAGTGGTTAGTGATTTGTCAGTGGCATTGTGGGATAGTGAATCGTCGTCAAAATATCAGAACGTAAAAGTAACATATTCCCTTCTCAAACAACAACTTACATGTCATTATTATTATGTACATAAACATAGCTATTATTTTTATTGCTGTTTTGATAACTTTTTTCCAGGTTAATTTGCATAATGCCTATAGCCTGTTTCTGCCATGTCAATTTGGTCTCAGTTTTATTTTTGAATGTTGAAAGTGCCTACAAATCACCTCCTGTAAAGTACATTTTGTATTGAGCACTGAGATAAAACTAGCAAATCCAGACTAGTACTTTTCCAGTTGTTTTGTTATTTCGTATTTACATCTACGTAATGCTTTGATTATTAAATCCAGCAAAACAGTTTTTTTTCATTTCCATGAGTACTTTAGTGGGTATGTTCTATTCTATTTATTTATTTATTTATTTATCTAAATTGGTTAGTTAGTCAGTTAGTTAGTTTACTTACTTATTCAATCACTTATTCACAATGTGCCTCGTGATTATTGTAAGGTTAACAGGACTTGACATAAAAGCCCAATGTTTTCAGTGTGTGCAAAGGGAAACAACTCTTATTCAGTTGCTAGGCTCGCCTTTCACTTGGCGTAGTAATAGCATAATAATATACCCAGTACTCTATCTTTGACGGTGTGTCTCCATACAGTACATACTCATCTATGTGTTCTTCGTGGTGATACAAACTTCTCTTATATGACTCAAAAGTAGCACAATAGGCCTATATTAGATGAACTATTTCTACTCCGCTAACTTCCGGTACATGTAATTCGGTGGACGATTGTTTACAATGGATGCAGATTGA
The DNA here is from genome assembly GCF_022045235.1 of Haliotis cracherodii. Taxonomy (NCBI): domain Eukaryota; kingdom Metazoa; phylum Mollusca; class Gastropoda; order Lepetellida; family Haliotidae; genus Haliotis; species Haliotis cracherodii. The sequence continues at coordinate 27,560,666 of NW_027266269.1, read as the reverse complement.
AAGTGCTGTGTAGCAGTAAACGAAGTACTGTAACCTCATTTGTTTGTGTCATGTTTGTTTGTACGCATATGGTCTTTTCGATAGGTGACAATATACCATTCTCGTATATGTAAGGCCTGACAGTGTAGGCCATCTCGCGACAAATTGTAATTGATCACGTCCTCATCTTTCATCCTTATGAATATCATTTCATAAGATTTCATCTGTGGGCTGATTAAAGTCCGCAATTAACATAGAGGTATAAACAAAATGTGACCACCAGTTGTCAGAAACATGTTACAAATTACCAAAAGTTTAACAATACACTTTTTTTCTACTGTTTTGATCACGATTCCCTTCTGTGACCGTTTTCCAAATTGACCAACATCTCATATGGCACCAGACAGGTAGCTTAGCCTAGATGATTGTGAATTAGTGACTGTGTAAAGTCATGCCTTACTTTGTACCAAACAGACAGGTAAACTGAGTTATTCCACTTTCATTATCGTTCTTATTTCAGCATCGCAGCAAGAATCAAAATGGGCCGCAAAGGTGAAAAGAGTTTGAGCAAAGACAAAAACCAGTCCTCAGCTAGCCAAGATACCCAAGATGAGGATTCCAACAAGACCCCAGGTTTGTAATTATTCAAACTTATAGTTTGGCAAGATTGCAGTATACCAGATATATTCCACCATTTGGTTATGGTTTGTGTGTAATCTCCTTCCTTAGTAACGGTTTCTAAGTTTTCCAACCACCATTTTTTAGCCATCTTGTAGACTAACATCAAGTCTCTGAAATGAACATATTGTACAGAAAAAAAACAGTTGTTCAGTTATCTTAATAAAGATAGAATAAAAAGGAGCCCAGTGACTCTCTTCATTTTCAGATACTGCAGTGATCTAGACTTGCCAAACATTATAGACTTGCATGGGCTGTATTTGATATACATTTGTATCAGGGTCTGTTAGACAGACAAGCCATCTTGCCAAATTAACAGGGGGTTTAGGGGGGCTTTCCCCCCACACAGGTTATTATAATAAATGCATTTTTAATTCAAAGCAATTTTCAGTCACCAAAGTTAATGAAAAGTGCTACATGTTTGATGAAATGTGAACTGATGAGGTTGCCACTCGCCATTATAGAACTTCTACTTTTCACGTAATTATTAGCTGTTGATGGCTGATTTTCCATGTTTATCATTTGCTTTGATACTCAATTTCATGGTTTAATCATTTTAAACCCTACAATTGCATGCGAGATATTTCTTTCTGATTAGTTTGAGCTTTAAATCCCCTATTTTTTTAAGTAGTCTCATGCCCCTGTATAACATACATCAAACAAATATGTCCGACAGCTGTCTGGTATAATGCAAGTATACCCAGCAAAACACTCTGTGTCACTGTAGTTAAGATTTAGAAGTAGTGACAGGAATTGTGTAGACTTTCAGGTCTGACAGGTTGATGTAACGGTCAGCCAAATTCTAAGCCACACAGACTGACAGCTTTGAGACTATTTTGTTAATGGCTGAGATTCTAAGAGGTTACCTCTGTCTATTGCTACTGATGTATCATGTCTGGCTGGTGGTAGGGTAGCCTGGTGGTTAAGGTGTCTGCTTGTCACTACCGATTCCAGGTTCAACTTTCATGGGTACAATGTGTGATGCCCACTTCCCTTGACGTAATACTCCTGGAATATTGCTAAAAGTGGTGAAAAACTCACTCTTTCCTAAGATTTCCAGCATTCATCTCTATGGAAGGAAGAAAATTCAAATCAAGGCTAAAAAATATAATAGCCTTGGTTCTTAGGCACTACCCGCATCGTCATAAAGTCTGTCGCACATTTCGTTTTTATTTCTATTTTCCCCCAAAAATTAAAAATCCTAAAACTTAAAAAACAATTTGATCCAATATAGCATGCAGTTTCTTCCCTTTACATGCGCACTGCTTTACTGCACATCTCATGTTATGGTCATGGTGGCTATAGGAGTTTGTATGCTTGTTTATGTAGAGAGGCCTTTTCCAGGTTGATGGTACACAACTGTTAATTTGGTTACATACTAGTAACTATATTTTCAAAAGTCATCTGAGAACCAATTCCTTTTTTTTTTTTAAGCCCAATATCATTAGAAATTATGGAATTTCCATTTACCAAAATCAGAATTGAAATGTTCGTTCAAAATTATTGTCACTTATTTCAGTAATGGGAAGGAATTTGTTGAGGTGTGTGTGTTTGTTGTTTAACACAAATTCAAGCTGTATGATGGTGGCCTGTCTTGACCAGACAATCCAGTGATAGATCCACACCATCGGGGTATGAAGACACAATCAACACCAAGTCACTGACCATCCGATCCATTTGGTCACCTCTTATGACCGGCATAGGTTTCTGGAGACCTATTCCATCACAATCTCATTAAAATCAGAACTTAGATTGGAGGACATCTGATTACGGGTCATGCCAGAACGACCTTTCATCCGACCAATCAAAGCGCCGCTTACCTGATCATGAAAGTGAATGTGTTGTCTAATCATGCAACCTCAAAAATGCTAACACTGGGTATTCCGAACAACAGTTATGGCCCGTACGACTGATTCCTAAAAAAATATCGTCTATCTCTCCCTTCCGTTGGATAAACATTTGAACGAAGAAGGCGTTGTACAGTACGTGGGAAGCACTGCCATACAATTTCAACCATATATTAGATATTCCGGAATGTTCGTTTGTTCAGTTTTCAAAATTTTAATCGAGAACTTTGTCAAAATATTTTGTAAGCGTAGTCTGGAATGGAAGTCGCCAGGTTGAAACGAGTGCCGTAAAGCATGAGAAAGCTTCTTTATAATTGGCTGATGTTGACTTCTTGTCAGTCATTTCAGTGGTCAGTCAAAGTTCGCAAAAGGTCGTTCTGACGTGACACGTAATGGGATGTCCTCAGATCTTTGTTTATCGACAACGAGAACTCATATCTAATTTAAATGAGATTGATTCTAACCTGGAATCTCTTTGGGGTAATTGGTTGAGGAATGAGTTCTGTGCTCACATTGATTTTCTGTGCATTTGTTCCAACGGGCTGATAAATGAAGTATTATGATGATGATGATGTTTGTTTCAGAGCCGTACAACTGCTCTGGGTTTTTCCAGCCCGACTTTACTGAGTTGTGCCACAGACAAGACATGACCTACGTTCCACAGATCGTTCCCCGCCCGAAGCCGCCGGCCCCGTCTCCCAGTCAGGCCGCGGAAGGTAAACCAGAGAAGGGTAAAGATAAAAACAAACAACTCAGTGCCCCGGAACCAGACCCGGAACCTTTGTTAGACGAGGATGGTGGTAAACATTTTGTTTATTTCTTTTCTTTTCAATTTTTCTCATTTCTATTATTGCAAAAAACATTCTATTACTTTCTTTATTTTATTCTTTGGGAGGCCAGAAGGGTTGCAGATTGACACTAGCCCACCATCTTCCCACGATAAGAGCATCCACACACCTTTTTATCAAAGTCTTGTTTCCACCCTTGCCACATCAAGTCCTCTTTCGTGTGCTAAATATGGCTGGACTATCGCACATGTTGATAGTCCAGTCAGAGAACATTTCACAAAATCAACATCAACATCCACGATTGGTACACCTTCGTATGTAAGTGATTTACCGCTGCCTGTCTTTGTTAACACGTCTTTTTTGTCTTTTAAATCCCCCAACGATTGCCTATGTTTTTGTGTCAGGGATGAAATGGCGAATGTTTTTATTATCTGATCGACTAGGCTCTCGCCTATAGTAGTTGACGTATTTGTGAAGTTATACAAGAGAAGAACCGCGATCTGATTGGATATTGCGTTTTCATTACAAGGGGCACAACTTGTGTCCTACGTGAGGTGGCACCAAGAAATGTGGCCTTGATGTGGCAAGGGTAGAAACTAGGCTTTGATATAGGTTATTGGACACGCTTGCCTCGGGAAGATGCCCACGTTATTTTGTCTAATCTTACAGTATGTCCTGACGGCTAGGAGGATTTCCTGGCTTAATATGTTACTGTGTGTCCTTGAATAAGGACGTCATCGTAAATTGTGATGTTGATGTGTCAATAAACTCTGAATGTTGATACTGCATTGATACAAATTTATGAATATAGATAATAAATAAATAATTCACTGCTGTAGAAGTGTTTACATTTGTTAAGATTACCATGGTTAAGATGGACAATTAGAAGGCAGAAAATTCAATTTTAAACAGTTGATGGATCAGCAGGATGCATGTTTAGCATTAAGTTGATTATTTGCAGGCATACATTGATAATTTGTGGCAATAAACATAGACAAACTTTTCAATTTATCCATACTAAACTTTCCAATCAATGACCCCCCTAGGTCATCTGGTTATTTATCAACAGTCAAGTCCTGTTAATCCGACATGGTTGGTTGCATATGATTATGTCCGATTAACGAGTATGCATAGTATGATAAACAAAATTAAGTAGTATCATCGTTCGTGATCGAAAATCGGACAACTACATGATAGATAACGATACGAACACATAATAAAAAAATGAAAAATGAAATATTCATATTGTTATGTTGCATTGTTAGTGGAATATGTTTTCTAATCATGCAACCTCTAAAGCTAAATTTAAAACATTAATTGTTTATTGTTGAGCAAGTTTATCACTGCAGCCGTTGCAGCTACCAGTCTGGCATCAAGTGACGGGGCTGTGTACTCGCGACCAGTGAGTACCCGGGTACGCTGATCACTGTGTCGGATTAATGAGACTGATTAAAGGGGAAGTGTACACGCAAAAATTACTTCCTTTCTTTTTCTAAACAAAACGCAATTTTAGAATTAGTTAGTATCTGTGTTTGAAAATATACACTCATTTTTTTTCACAGTGAAAGTAGGAAGCTCACAATAGTGTGAAAGTGATATGCCGTTATGAGGCCTTCGTTTTACGAGCAAAATAGGCCTGAGTTATCCCCCTTAGATTATGACGTAATTGGTGCCAATTCAACTGGGTCCCTGTCTATTCTCAACGCAAAAGATATCAAGGACCAGTTTGCGGTAAAACAACATGGTCTACGACACACTCCGGCGCAGTGGTGACTCAGCATAACACAATTCTGGCTGGCATCTGAGATGCTAGAATCACAAAACTGTACCTACACCACGTGAAGCGGCTCTAACAAAGCATGATGACGTCATAATGTTTATCAATTGGCACCAATGACGTCATATTGCAAGGGGCATAAGCCATGGTGTTTTTGTTATGGAAATAGAACACTTGGTAAATGTGAAAAATATAAATCGTTTTAGTGCAATAAATATGTTAATTAAATATGATGTTTGTATATTTTTGTCTATGATACTTCTATGTTAACACTTTTAATGTGGAAAAAGTACAAGAAAAAATGGTTCATTTCCGTGTGAACTTGCCCTTTAATGAGTGATTTCGGTAATTCGTTGCAAATTAGGTGTGTCGGATTCGGAGTGCAAGACTGTCGGGTTAACGGGTCTAAATAGCACTCATTTAATCGGTTCCCATCATCAGTGTCGGATAAAGCCGAATGTCGGATTAACGAGTGTCGGATTAACGAGTGTCGGAGTAACGAGACTTGACTGTATATATATGATGGCTAGTACTGGTATATGTTTTAGGTTAATTTGCATAGCTGGTCCAAGAATAGCTTAGTTTTTCAATATATAAAATCTATAATTTCCAATTAAAGTCTGCCCTTGGTTATCTGGTAACAGTGGTTATATATCTATGATATGATGGCTGGTACCGGAAAATGTTTTAGGTAAATTTGCATAGCTGGTCGAAAGGGCTATTTTTAATTACAATATTTTAATTTTCTTTTATTGTGGTTTTGAATTATGTCTGATATTTCATTCTTATATTTTAACATCAAGAATTATTTTGCCTTATTTTTGTATTGTTAGACTACCAGTCCTCAATAAATTAAGGGTTGAAAATGATAGTTTGTAAACACAATGTTCGAAATGAAGGGGGGTCCTTGCGGCCTCCTTCTACATGTTCTATGGTACTTAAAGGGGCGGTTGGGTAGCCTAGTGGTTAAGGCATTCGCAAAAGACCCGGGTTCGATTCCCGACATGGGTACAATGTGTGAAGCCCATTTCTGGTGTCCCCCGTAGTGATATTGTTGAAATATTGCTAAACGCGGCGTAAAACTTCACTCACTCACTCACTATGGTACTTGAAGGGGTGGCCGGGTAGCCGAGTGGTTAAAGCGATCGCAAAAGACCCGGGTTCGATTCCTAACTAAATGGATAAGGTGGTTGGAATTGGTGCAAGTCATCATATTCAAATTGCTCGGATTGTGGCTCATGATTTCAATCACTGGATCGTCTGGTCCGGTGTCAAGTATTTACAGACAGCTGTAATATAGCTGGAATATTGCTAACTGCAGCATTAAACAAAAAGCAAAAATAAAATGGTAATCAATTCTGTAACTATCATCATGAGTTTCCTGATTGCCTGCAACCAGAGCCAGTCGAGCCTCCTCCCAAGACATACACCATGAAGGACAAGTTTGAGTACTTCAAGCCATCCATACAGGTGGAGATGGACAACCCTGACAAGTTGGACACTGTCACCGAAGTGTACATCCGTGGTGGGTATAGCTAGACACTGTTAGAGAAGTATACATCCGTGGTGGGTATAGCTAGACACTGTTAGAGAAGTGTACATCTGTGGTGGGTATAGCTAGACACTGTTAGAGAAGTAAACATCCGTGGTGGGTATAGCTAGACACTGTTAGAGAAGTATACATCTGTGGTGGGTATAGCTAGACACTGTTAGAGAAGTATACATCCGTGGTGGGTATAGCTAGACACTGTTAGAGAAGTATACATCCGTGGTGGGTATAGCTACACACTGTCAGGGAAATATACATCTGTGATGGGTATGTCTAGACACTGTCAGGGAAATATACATCCACGGTGGGTGTAGCTAGACACTGTCAGGGAAATATACATCCTCTGTGGGTATAGCTAGACACTCAGGGAAATATATATCTGTGATGGGTATAGCTAGACACTGTCAGGGAAATATACATCCACTGTGGGTATAGCTAGACACTCAGGGAAATATATATCTGTGATGGGTATAGCTAGACACTGTCAGGGAAATATACATCCACTGTGAGTATAGCTAGACACTCAGGGAAATATATATCTGTGATGGGTATAGCTAGACACTGTCAGGGAAATATACATCCACTGTGGGTATAGCTAGACACTCAGGGAAATATATATCTGTGATGGGTATAGCTAGACACTCAGGGAAATATGTATCTGTGATTGGTATGTCTAGACACTGTCAGGAAAGTATACATCTGTGGCGGGCAACACTCTAAAATATTGTTTGGTACACCTAGACACTTTGAAGTTTACATCTATGGTAGGTATATCTAGACTGTGTCACCTAACTATACATCAGGGTAGGTATATCTAGACTGTGTCGCCTAACTATACATCAGGGCGGGTATATCTAGACTGTGTCACCTAACTATACATCAGGGTAGGTATATCTAGACTGTGTCACCTAACTATACATCAGGGTAGGTATATCTAGACTGTGTCGCCTAACTATACATCAGGGCGGGTATATCTAGACTGTGTCACCTAACTATACATCAGGGTAGGTATATCTAGACTGTGTCACCTAACTATACATCAGGGTAGGTATATCTAGACTGTGTCGCCTAACTATACATCAGGGCGGGTATATCTAGACTGTGTCACCTAACTATACATCAGGGTAGGTATATCTAGACTGTGTCACCTAACTATACATCAGGGTAGGTATATCTAGACTGTGTCGCCTAACTATACATCAGGGCGGGTATATCTAGACTGTGTCGCCTAACTATACATCAGGGCGGGTATATCTAGACTGTGTCACCTAACTATGCATCAGGGTAGGTATATCTAGACTGTGTCACCTAACTATACATCAGGGTGGGTATATCTAGACTGTGTCACCTAGCTATACATCAGAGTAGGGATATCTAGACACTGACAGGGTAATGCTGAGAGTGGCATGTCAGCTCTAATGCAGCTGGTGTGAAGAATGCTGTTTGGAACAAGGGAGGTAATCCATGATATCTGTTACAGGGTGGAAGGTGGATGACTGTATGATGGAGATATTCAAGCAATGCTGGCCGGCCATGGAGAGGCTACATACAATCAAGTGAGTCAACTTGTACTGAAATTAGAAAATGTTTTTTGAATAGGTGTTATGCTTTAGTCTCTGAGAGTGGAAGGTCCGGGGTACGATACCTGACTGGGTCATACCAAGAGATGTTAAAAGATGGTACTTGTTGTTACCAAAGCTTGTACAATTTATCAACATCCTTAAAAAGGCTGCACAAAGGATTTTTAATGCCTCAAACAATACTTTATATAAGAAATAAATAACTTGTGGTTGTTGTTGTTTATTGTAAAATAGAACACTACAGGGAAAATAAACCACTCGGGGTTGCGACCCTCATGGTTTATTCTCCCTGCAGTGTTGCATGATAAAACAACTCCCACTCATTTATTTCTTAAATAAAGTATTGTTTGAGGCATTAAAAATCCTTTGCTGGCCTGCATACAATGTCATTGTTTCTGTCCTAGTTTTGAATGTAGGGACCTCTGTGAATCTTCTGTGTTTAATATCAGCATTATACCTCAGTCTCCATCTCTTCGAGGCTTAATTTTGAACACTGTTAAGCTTGTAATTTGCTCAAAAGTATTCTTCTTGTTATTAATTGTTCAAATGAATTAAAGGAAGATTATTTGTTTGTGTATTCCTGTAATCTGTTTCTGTTCCCAGCTTGTGGCAGGTTGGACTGACAGGGGAGACAGTTGCCATCTTGGCATCCTTCATGCCACTCTGTATGAATCTCAAGTAAGTTGTGTTGGATGGGTGTTACGTGTCAATTCCCGAATTGAAACAATATGTTAACCCAGGAATCTGTACATACAAGAACTTGGTGTGAAACCAACAAACAACCAGCATGTGGTATACAATCAACAAATGTATTACAAAATCCACTAAGTTTACAAATCAGTACAAATTACTGCACGTCAATTTACAATGGCAGTACACAACAGAGTGGTAGTGCAATATTCAATGCCAGTATATAATATGATGGCAGCGGTCAGTATCAAGTACTAAAATACTGTGGTGATAGCAATGTCAGTGATATATATATTTTCACTCAGCGATGAGAGTGGTCAAGCTTCCGTGATGGGCTAGGCAGAGAATCAGGGATGATGAGCAATCCTCACATGAAAGCTGATTCTGATGTGATGAAATGCATGATAGATATGTAAACATGCTCTTGTCTTGTCATATATTCTAACCAGCTACTGGAAAGCCTCATAGTGCCCTCACAACATAGAACATTCTCCATATTTCTATTACATACTATCACGGTTAAACTATCACTGTCATGTAACAATAAGGATTGCATGGAAGTACTGGACATGTTCTGCTAGTGGTGGACTATAGATGGGCTCGTCTGTTGCAGGAACCTGATCCTGGATGGCAATAGCATACAGGAGGGGGAGGAGAACTGGCATCTGCTGGTGGATGATGACAGCAGGTGAGGGTGTGTGTGTGTTGGGGCGGGGGTGTGTGGGTAGGGGTGGGAGGTGAACTGGCATCTGTTGGTAGACGATGTCAGCAGGTGAGTGTGTGTGTGTGTTGTTGGGGATTGGGGTGGGGGTGGGGGTGGGGGTTCTGGGAGGATAACTGGCATCTGCTAGTGAATGATGACAGCAGGTGAGGGTGTGTGTGTGTTGGGGCGGGGGTGTGTGGGTAGGGGTGGGAGGTGAAATGGCATCTGTTGGTGGACGATGTCAGCAGGTGAGGGTGTGTGTGTGTTGTTGCGGATTGAGATGGGGTTAGGAGGAGAACTGGCATCTGTTGGTGGATGATGACAGCAGGTGAGGGTGTGTGTGTGTTGGGGCAGGGGTGTGTGGGTAGGGGTGGGGGGAGGAGAACTGGCATCTGTTGGTGGACGATGACAGCAGGTAAAGGTGTGTGTGGGTTGTTGGGGATTGGGTGGGGGTGGGGGGAGGAGAACTGGCATTTGTTGGTGGACGATGACAGCAGGTAAAGGTGTGTGTGTGTTGTTGGGGATTGGGTGGGGGGTGGGGGGAGGAGAACTGGCATCTGTTGGTGGATGATGACAGCAGGTGAGGGTGTGTGTGTGTTGGGGTGGATTGGGGTGGGGGTGGGGGTGGGGGGAGGAGAACTGGCATCTGTTGGTTGATGATGACAGCAGGTGAGGGTGTGTGTGAGTGTTGGGGAGGGGGTGGGTGTTGGGGTGTTGGTGGGGGTGGGGTGGGAGGAGAACTGGCATCTGTTGGTAGACGATGACAGCAGGTGAGTGTGTGTGTGTGTTGGGGTGGATTGGGGGGTTGGGGGGTGGGGGAGGAGAACTGGCATCTGTTGGTGGCTGATGACAGCAGATGAGGGTGTGTGTGTGTTGGGGTGCATTGCGGTGGGGGTGGGTGTGGGGGGAGGAGAACTGGCATCTGTGGGTGGATGATGACAGCAGGTGAGGGTGTGTGTGTGAGTGTTGGGGCGGGGGTGGGTGTTGGGGTGTTATTGGGGGTGGGGGGAGGAGAACTGGCATCTGTTGGTGGACGATGACAGCAGGGGAGGGTGTGTGTGAGTGTTGGGGCGGGGGTGTGGGTGGTGGTAGGAGGAGAACTGGCATCTGTTGGTGGACGATGACAGCAGGTGAGGGTGTGTGTGAGTGTTGGGGAGGGGGTGTGGGTTGGGCTGGGAGAAATGGCACTGTAGATGACCCTTTCCTTGCATTTGGTTTGTGTTACAGATGCAAAATAGATTGTCTCCCTGCATCAGAGAGAAATGGTCTTGTAATGCTAATGACAAAATATTCTGTCTCCCAAAAATTTTCCAGGAGCACTTGTTTATTATTATTGTTATTATTGTATGGTCTGACCCTAATTATCATTTGTCTGTCACTCCACACCTTTTGGTTTCGTCGAAAATATGAAAGATTTCCCACATCAATCTGTCAAGGTGTGACATGACTGAATTCTGTTGATGCAGCAATCATCCATACTTACTCACTCCCTCATTCATTCAGTGTTCAGCTTCTCTCACTCCAACATTGCTCTGTCTCGGACGAGGCAGCGGAGGGGATCGGCAAGGCACTGGGGACAGCCAAACGGTTCAACACAAAGCTTATGTCTCTCAACCTGGCCGGCAACAGAATCACAGATGTTGGTGCGGAGCATCTCGCAGGGGTAATGTCTGGGGAAATCTCCCAACTAGCAGATAAAGGGTCGTGACTGACTGAGTGAATGATGTTCTTAGTTTACAACCATGATTGCATCAATGCATAGATGGCCCGCTCCCATCCGGATCCAGATTCTATGGTAGTCTGGATCCTGATAATACCCTCCTCCGGACAATTACTGTGTTGTAAAATCTATATAGGACAACACTGCTATGATTCATTTATTCATAAGAATTTGCTCTGATTTGTGTTTGCGTGTGTGCGAGCGTGAAGGCGTGCGGGCTTGTCTGCGTGCATCAATGTCCTGATTGAAGGGAGATAACTCTCATTTCTGGAAGTATATTTGCTGTGTAAAAGGTACAAGTGTATCAGATCAGTGTTGTCAGTTGTGAGAATTATATTGTGTTGGTAGCTGTCATTGTGTTGTCATGGTAGCGGGTGTATGACTAATGAGTGACACGACTAATGAGTGTTAGCAGTTCCTAAGAAATTGGTGTTTTAGTATTGAAGCGCATTGTTAAAGGTGGATCCAGCATTTATAAAAGGGAGGGGTCCAATATATCAAAATCCTGATGTCAATATATCAAACTACCCCTGGAACCCCCTCTGGATCTGCCTATGATTGTGAGGTATCTAGTATAAAGATGTGATGTCACATGATGTTATGTTACAGGGGCTGAGGATGAACCGATCGCTGCTGTCTCTCTCCCTCGCCAACAATCACATCGGAGATAAGGGGGTGAAGAAAATAGCAGAGGTCAGTGGGCATTCCTCAACTACAATCAGCAGACACTTAATTTTCAGACAGATTCTGCTGTCGTGATTGCAGGTAGATTTGTAAAGTATACCCACAGTACTGTTCTGTGTATGTTAACTCTGAGCTTTTCATTGTTGACCTCCATGGTGTCAACTGCTGCTTTTTGCTGGAGACTGGTGGTGTAACTCCATGGTGTCAACTGCTGCTTTTTGCTGGAGACTGGTGGTGTATTGGATGATACACCCATGGATCTTGCTGGAGACTGGTGGTGTATTGGATGATACACTCACTGATCTTGCTGGAGACTGGTGGTGTATTGGATGATACGCCCACGGATCTTGCTGGAGACTGGTGGTGTATTGGATGATACACCCATGGATCTTGCTGGAGACTGGTGGTGTATTGGATGATACACTCACTGATCTTGCTGGAGACTGGTGGTGTATTGGATGATACACCCATGGATCTTGCTGGAGACTGGTGGTGTATTGGATGATACACTCACTGATCTTGCTGGAGACTGGAGGTGTATTGGATGATACACTCACTGATCTTGCTGGAGACTGGTGGTGTATTGGATGGTACACCCACTGATCTTGCTGGAGACTGGTGGTGTATTGGATGATACACCCATGGATCTTGCTGGAGACTGGTGGTGTACTGGATGATACGCCCACGGATCTTGCTGGAGACTGGTGGTGTATTGGATGGTACACTCACTGATGTTGCTGGAGACTGGTGGTGTATTGGATGGTACACCCACTGATCTTGCTGGAGACTGATGGTGTATTGGATGATACACTCACTGATCTTGCTGGAGACTGGTGGTGTATTGGATGGTACACTCACTGATCTTGCTGGAGACTGGTGGTGTATTGGATGGTACACCCACTGATCTTGCTGGAGACTGGAGGTGTATTGGATGATACACCCACTGATCTTGCTGGAGACTGGTGGTGTATTGGATGATACACCCACTGATCTTGCTGGAGACTGGTGGTGTATTGGATGGTACACTCACTGATCTTGCTTGAGACTGGTGGTGTATTGGATGATACACCCACTGATCTTGCTGGAGACTGATGGTGTATTGGATGATACACCCACTGATCTTGCTGGAGACTGGTGGTGTATTTGATGATACACTCACTGATCTTGCTGGAGACTAAAGGTGTATTGGATGATACACCCACTGATGTTGCTGGAGACTGGTGGTGTATTGGATGGTACACCCACGGATCTTGCTGGAGACTGGAGGTGTATTGGATGATACACCCACTGATCTTGCCGAAGACTGGTGGTGTATTGGATGATACACTCACTGATCTTGCTGGAGACTGAGGGTGTATTGGATGATACACCCACTGATCGTGCTGGAGACTGATGGTGTTTTGGATGATACACTCACTGATCTTGCTGGAGACTGGTGGTGTATTGGATGATACACCCACTGATCTTGCTTGAGACTGGAGGTGTATTGGATGGTACACTCACTTATCTTGCTGGAGACTGGTGGTGTATTGGATGATACACCCACTGATCTTGCTGGAGACTGGAGATGTATTGGATGATACACCCACTGATCTTGCTTGAGACTGGTGGTGTATTGGATGATACACTCACTGATCTTGCTGGAGACTGGTGGTGTATTGGATGATACACCCACTGATCTTGCTGGAGACTGATGGTGTATTGGATGGTACACCCACTGATCTTGCTGGAGACTGGTGGTGTATTGGATGATACTCCCACTGATCTTGCTGAAAACTGATGGTGTATTGGATGATACACTCACTGATCTTGCCGGAGACTGGTGGTGTTTTGGATGATACACCCACTGATCTTGCTGGGGACTGGAGGTGTATTGGATGATACACCCACTCATGTTGCTGGAGACTGATGGTGTATTGGATGATACACCCACTGATCTTACTGGAGACTGGAGGTGTATTGGATGATACACCCACTGATCTTGCTGGAGACTGGAGGTGTATTGGATGGTACACCCACTGATCTTGTTGGAGACTGGTGGTGTATTGGAAGATACACTCACTGATCTTGCTGGAGACTGGAGGTGTATTGGATAATACACCCACTGATCTTGCTGGAGACTGGTGGTGTATTGGATGGTACACCCACTGATCTTGCTGGAGACTGGTGGTGTATTGGATGATACACCCACTGATCTTGCTGGAGACTGATGGTGTATAGGATATTTCCATGATTTTATCAACTTTGGCTAGCACATTCCTCTATTTCATGACTACGTAAGCAAAAAACATATTTGGACAATTATTGACATCTTCCCAACATAAGAGTGCCCACTACACGATATCAAAGTCTTTCAAGACTACTTTTCTTGTCGTGGGTCGTCTAAAAATCTGCATCACAGCCACTGCATTAGTGTTGAGTTGTACGAGTTAAAATACAATGAAGTTTGTGCGCAGATATATAAAAGACACCAAGTGACCGGTTCAGGCTAGTAGACACAAGCTACGATGAATCAATCAGAATCCTTGACATAGGAATAATATCCAGCTGTTTTTATGAATCCGTTTTTTTATCAACATGGTGGATTTTAGGGTACAGTTATATATTTTGTCTGCAGGCTCTGTCTCGGTTTCCACTGACCCATGAAGAGGTAGTAGAACGTCGTCGACTCATCTCAGAGAAGGGTTCTCCAGAGAGAAATAAATCTGTAAGTAATAATAACAATAATGATAATAAAAGATACTTGAAATGCACCAACCCCACCCTCTGATGTATGCTCACAGCACCATGTTATTATGACACTGTATTTCATTCTCTGCCTCCTGGGGAGTATACAAGTTACAACCCTAGCTACCCCAGTCATATTGCATTCTCATCCTGCCGGGTACCCATCCACTGCTAGTGAACAGAGGCATATTTCTAACAAAGTCACTCAGGAGACACTACATGTAACCTGTGTTTGAATTTGGGTCAGGATTGAAGCCTTGCAAACTTTCGGGAGTGGAGGTGGCCGTACACGGTTACCCATCCACCTACTCTCCGCAACATTGCCTAACTTTTCCCTACTTGTGACCTGTGTACTGTGCACAGTACCATATGTTTCCACATTACAGGGCAATAATTACATGAAGGCACAGAGCACGCTCTCATCCACCTAAAACATTGTTGTTGGCACATGGCTATGTTCTACTGTTGTCAAATAGACCAGGGTATGGGGGTTTATCTAGATATGCTCAGAGGCCAATATTCAGCCCCAGGTCTGCAGCAAGTGTCTGTAAATATTCCCAAATGTCTCCCCGAAGAGATTCCGGGTCAGAATAGGCCCCAATAAGCCACGCTTGTCTCAATGTAGAGATCCCGGGTCAGAATAGGCCCCTATACCCCACTCTTGTCTCCCTGTAGAGATTCCTGGTCAGAATAGGCCCCAATAACCTACGCTTGTCACTGTAGAGATCCCGGGTCAGAATAGGACCCAATACCCCACTCTTGTCTCCCTGTAGAGATTCCAGGTCAGATTGGCCCCTATACCCCACACTTGTCTCCCTGTAGAGATCCCGGGTCAGAATAGGCCCCTATAACCCATGCTTGTCTCCCTGTAGAGATCCCGGGTCAGAATCGGCCCCTATAACCCATGCTTGTCTCCCTGTAGAGATCCCGGGTCAGAATCGGCCCCTATAACCCATGCTTGTCTCCCTGTAGATATCCCGGGTCAGATTAGGCCCCTATAACCCATTCTTGTCTCCCTGTAGAGATCCCAGGTCAGAATCGGCCCCTATAACCCATGCTTGTCTCCCTGTAGAGATCCCGGGTCAGAGTAGGCTCATATAACCCATGCTTGTCTCCCTGTAGAGATCCCGGGTCAGAGTAGGCCCATATAACCCACGCTTGTCTCAATGTAGAGATCCCGGGTCAGAATAGGCCCCTATACCCCACTCTTGTCTCCCTGTAGAGATTCCTGGTCAGAATAGGCCCCAATAACCTACGCTTGTCACTGTAGAGATCCCGGGTCAGAATAGGCCCCAATACCCCACTCTTGTCTCACTGTAGAGATTCCAGGTCAGAATAGGCCCCTATACCCCACACTTGTCTCCCTGTAGAGATCCCGGGTCAGAATCGGCCCCTATAACCCATGCTTGTCTCCCTGTAGAGATCCCGGGTCAGAATCGGCCCCTATAACCCATGCTTGTCTCCCTGTAGATATCCCGGGTCAGATTAGGCCCCTATAACCCATTCTTGTCTCCCTGTAGAGATCCCGGGTCAGAATCGGCCCCTATAACCCATGCTTGTCTCCCTGTAGAGATCCCGGGTCAGAATAGGCCCCTATAACCCATGCTTGTCTCCCTGTAGAGATCCCGGGTCAGAATCGGCCCCTATAACCCATGCTTGTCTCCCTGTAGAGATCCCGGGTCAGAGTAGGCCCATATAACCCACACTTGTCTCCCTGTAGAGATCCCAGGTCAGAGTAGGCCCATATAACCCACGCTTGTCTCCCTGTAGAGATCCCGGGTCAGAGTAGGCCCATATAACCCATGCTTGTCTCCCTGTAGACTCCGGGTCAGAGTAGGCCCATATAACCCATGCTTGTCTCCCTGTAGAGATCCCGGGTTAGAGTAGGCCCATATAACCCATGCTTGTCTCCCTGTATAGACCCCAGTTGAGAGTAGGCCCATATTACCCACTCTTGTCTCCCTGTATAGATCCCGGGTCAGAGTAGGCCCATATAACCCACACTAGTCTCCCTGTAGAGACCCCGGGTCAGAGTAGGCCCATATAACCCATGCTTGTCTCCCTCTATAGATCCCGGGTCAGAGTAGGCCCATATAACCCACACTTGTCTCCCTGTAGAGATCCCGGGTCAGAATAGGCCCCTATAACCCATGCTTGTCTCCCTGTAGAGATCCCGGGTCAGAATCGGCCCCTATAACCCATGCTTGTCTCCCTGTAGAGATCCCGGGTCAGAATCGGCCCCTATAACCCATGCTTGTCTCCCTGTAGATATCCCGGGTCAGATTAGGCCCCTTTAACCCATTCTTGTCTCCCTGTAGAGATCCCGGGTTAGAATAGGCCCCTATAACCCATGCTTGTCTCCCTGTAGAGATCCCGGGTCAGAATCGGCCCCTATAACCCATGCTTGTCTCCCTGTAGAGATCCCGGGTCAGAGTAGGCCCATATAACCCACGCTTGTCTCCCTGTAGAGATCCCGGGTCAGAGTAGGCCCATATAACCCACGCTTGTCTCCCTGTGGAGATCCCGGGTCAGAATAGGTCCCTATACCCCACTCTTGTCTCCCTGTAGAGATTCCAGGTCAGAATAGGCCCCAATAACCTACGCTTGTCACTGTAGAGATCCCGGGTCAGAATAGGACCCAATACCCCACTCTTGTCTCACTGTAGAGATTCCAGGTCAGAATAGGCCCCTATAACCCACACTTGTCTCCCTGTAGAGATCCCGGGTCAGAATAGGCCCCTATAACCCATGCTTGTCTCCCTGTAGAGATCCCGGGTCAGAATCGGCCCCTATAACCCATGCTTGTCTCCCTGTAGAGATCCCGGGTCAGAATCAGCCCCTATAACCCATGCTTGTCTCCCTGTAGAGATCCCGGTTCAGAATCGGCCCCTATAACCCATGCTTGTCTCCCTGTAGAGATCCCGGGTCAGATTAGGCCCCTATAACCCATGCTTGTCTCCCTGTAGAGATCCCGGGTCAGAATCGGCCCCTATAACCCACGCTTGTCTCCCTGTAGAGATCCCGGGTCAGAGTAGGCCCATATAACCGATGCTTGTCTCCCTGTAGAGACCCCGGGTCAGAGTAGGCCCATATAACCGATGCTTGTCTCCCTGTAGAGATCCCGGGTCAGAGTAGGCCCATATAACCCACGCTTGTCTCCCTGTAGAGATCCCGGGTCAGAATCGGCCCCTATACCCCACGCTTGTCTCCCTGAAGAGATTCCAGGTCAGAATAGGACCCAAT